>NC_092400.1:32483871-33189705 GCF_030028105.1 Mobula birostris
CAAACTCCTTACAGACAGAGGCGGGAATTGTAACCACTGCACTCCTCCTAGTATTGGCACAGTTCTAGCAATGATCACCAGGCACCAGGGTACCACACTCCTGCACCCATAACCAAACATAAATAAACCTTCTATTGCTCAAGTGCATAATTCTTGACCGCTGATCAGTTTCACTCCTTATATCTTGTTATTAAAACTACTGAACAGAAGTGCTCTATGAAAATGCGAGAGAAAAAAAACTTAATGTTTGTTATGGATTTTCCGAATGAATAAACTAGTATTCAGGAGATAAATCTTCAATCCAGAACACCCCTGGAGAAAGGCAAGCTTGGCTGAGGAAAAAAAGATTTAAGCGATAGGGCTATTGTGTGCAGTTTTGGTCACCTACCTGAAGGAAAGGTGTAAGTTTGAAAGAGTGCAGGGAAAATTTACAAGGATGTTGCTGGGTCTGGGGTACCTGAGTTATAAGGAAATATTGAATAGGTTAGGGCTGTATTCTTTAGCACATAGAAGATTGAGGTGAGATTTGACAGAGGTATACAAAATTATAAGGGGTGTAGATAGGGTAAATGCAAGCAGGCGTTTTCCACTGAGGTTGGATGGGAGTACAACCAGAGGTCATAGGTGAAGGGTGAAAGGTGAGAAGTTTAACAGAAACATGAATGGAAACTTCTTCACTCAGAGGGTTGTGGGAGTGTAGGACGAGCTGCCAGCACGAGAGGTGCATCAGAGCTCAATTTCAACGTTTAAGGGAAGTTTGGATAGGTACATGGATGGCAGAGGTATGGAGGGCTTTGGCCCCAATGCAGGTTGATGGGAGTAGGCAGTTTAAATAGCTCAGGAAGGGTTGCACATCTCTACGACTCTATGACTCTATACCTTGAAGGTGTTATCTTTATGCAAATTGAACAACCTGTTTATAAAAGTAGGAATCCGAGGTTGAAAGAAGACATTGTGGCACCAGTGCACAAATTGCAGGAATACTCATAAATGGTGTGTGTGTGTGTATTGACTGACTGCATCACAGCCCGGTACGATTTTGAACAGAATGCCTTTGAACAGAAAATCCTACAAAAAGTAGTGGATTCAGACCAGTCCGTTGGCCCCTCAACTATTGAGCACATCTACATGAAACGCTATCACAGGAGAGCAGAATCCATCATCAGGTGCCAAGAGCCTCAGGACTCACACCACCAGGTTCAGGTAGAGTTGTTACCCCTCAACCATCAGGCTGTTGAACAAAAGGGGATAACTTCGCTCAACTTGCCCCATCATTGAGATGTTTCCACAACCAATGGACTCACTGTCAAGGACTCTTCATCTCATGTTCTCAATATTTACTGCTTATTTATTTATTATTACCATTATTTCTTTATTTGCGTATTTCAACAATTTGTTGTCTTCTGCACTCCAGTCGAACACCCTAGTTGGGCGTTTTTTTCATTGATTCAGTATTATTCTATAGATTTAGTGAGAATGCCCTCAAGAAAGTGAATCTTAGTGTTGTATATGGTGACATATATGAACTTTGATAATAAAATTTACTTGAAATTTGAATTTTTGTTGGCCCATTCAATATCCAGTCATCGGTATTGGATTCCTCCTGGAACTCGAGGGCACCTGGTATTCCTCCTTCTCCATACCAACAAGGAGAGAAAGTAAAGAAAGCCACTCGGGTCAATTTCATTCTTAATACTTCATCACTAGCAAACCACCATTAGCAGAAAGCACAGATGTTAGAATGTGGTTTGGGAGGTGAGTGAGAAGTGCAAAGATGATGTGTTTTTTTTAAAATATTCTTTTAAAAATAAAATGAATTAAAAATAAAATGGTGGAAGCAGCCTCCCACCACATCCAGGCCTCTCCTTCCTACTATTGTATTGTTGCCCTGGGTCAGGATAGTTCACGCCTTGCAGAGGAAAGTGCATTTCAGTTGCTGTGTTTGTAATATCCAAAGAGAAAACAAATTAAAATAGGAAATTGAATGTTATCATTGTAGTGGTTCTTAGCTTGTCACACCTTCCTTTCTCTCTTCCCCTACTCACTGCAATGCTTTCAGAACAGAGCTAGCCTGCAGCTTATCCAGTGGGCTATCATTTTCGGAATTCATGGTCATTATGAACATGCAATTCGACGCAGGAAGGCACCATACTAAACATGGCTTTGTATTTTTTTACTTTATAGAGATACAGCACAGAATAGCCCTTCGAGCCGCACCACTTCGCAGTCCCCTGATTTAATACTAGCCGCACACATAAAAGATGCTGGTGGACGCAGCAGGCCAGGCAGCATCTATAGGAAGAGGTGTACACAGTCGATGTTTCGGGCCCAGACCCTTCGTCAGGACCGAAATGTCAACTGTTCCTCTTCCTAGAGGAAGAGTAAAATTTTTTATGTGTGTTGCTTGATCTGCTGGATTTCCTCGTGTTTGCGTCCTTAATACTAGCTGAATCACTGGGACAATTTATAATGCCCAATTAACCTACCAGCCAGTAGGTCTTTAAACTGTGGGAGGAAACCAGAGACCATGGTCATGGTAAGAACATACAACCTCCTTACGGGACAGCGCCGGGATTTGAACCCTGGTTGACTGTACTGCAGAGCGTTGTGCTAACCACTACACTACTGTGCTGATCCATCATATTGTAGTGGAAACAGGACAACAAAAAAAGCCATTAATAATTACTTCTTTCTCTTTTCTATTTTAAAGCTAAGGCCACTGCAAAGGCTCGGTGGGGAAGGACTATGGTTTAGGGTTCTTCTGCTGGAGTGGGGGGGGGGCCCGGATGGGGAAGGAAGCGCCCCCCCCCCCCCCCGTTACTGTACAAAAACCTAGAGGACTACATGAGTGTCAGCAGTGCGAGAACAGTATGGAAAACATTGGCCTTGTAGGAAAAGAATAGAAAGTCACGGAATGGTTTATTCTTGTAAATAATCTTTTATTGTGCTGGGTTCACCAGCAACTTTTATGTGTGTTATTGTGAATAAAGTTCATTTTGTTTAAAAAAAAAGCTAAGGCCAATTTGCGCGCCAGCCGCCACTCTGAGGTTAGCAATCTCAACTCAGACCTAAGGCTTAAACTATTTGCTTTCTGTTGTTTACACCAGCATATCATTTAACCACAGTCAAAGGATCGAGATATCATATGTAATTATGAAGTAAACAACAAATTTATCAGTTTCAGTCCACAGTTTCACTCTGTTAATTTGTGTCAGCTGAGGCTTTGCACTGTACAGCTGGTGAATGGAGTTGTACTTACATTGTGTATTTGACCACGTCTCTCACTGATACCTTTTATTCCAGGGACATTTTATAGTTACTGTGTCTTTAATGTTGAGCTGGGGGTAAGGAGGGAATCTAAAGCAGATTGTCTCAGCTGCTATCTCGAGGTAATTACACTGGGCTGTGTTTTCTCTTCACTTTTTTCCCCAAACTTCCTGCCTTCTGTTTGCTGCTTGTGGTGTTGTGTTGAAACAAAAGATTATCAAAATTGGACACAGGAGAGAAAAAGTCTGGAAAAGCAGGACTGCGAGAATTTGTAATATTTGCTATCCAGATCCCAATCTTGTTAAGATTCTGCTTTAATTAGTTAGGGTGCATACACTTACTCTCATATGAGGTTTAAAGCTCACCTCTCACAAAATGTGCTACATGCAGACATCTTTGTTGTTTGTCTAGATTAGGGGATAATGTCTTTTCCTTCTCCAATTTTCTTTCCTTATTCTGCTGATTTTAACTGCGATACATTTCCATGGTGCCAAAAGTTCCTCTGGGAACTTAACCCACTATGAATTTACAAAGTACAAAGTTCAAAGTAAATCTCATTATCGGAGTACATACTGTATATGTCACCATACACAACCCTGAGATTCATTTCCCTGTGGGCATACTCAGCAAATATGTAGAATAGTAACTGTAACAGGATCAACGAAAGATCAGCCAGAGTGTAGAAGACAGCAAACTGTGCAGATACAAATATAAATAAATAGTAATAAGTAACAAGAACATGAGCCAAAGAGTCCTTAAATTGAGATCATTGGTTGTGGGGATATCTCAATGGATGGGCAAGTGAGTGTAGTTATCCCCCTTTGTTCAAGAGCCTGATGGTTGAAGGGTAGTTACTGTTCTTGAACTTGGTGATGTGAGTCCTGAGGCTCTTGTACCTTCCACCTGTTGGCAGCTGTGAGAAGACAGCATGGTCTGGGTGGTGGGGTCTCTGATGATGCATGCTGCTTTCCTGTGACAATGTTTCATATAGATGTGCTCAATAGTTGGGAGGGTTTTATCCATGATGTACTGCCCCGTATACTGATTATTATATGAATATATTGTTATTACTGATGCATATTTATATGTATTGTTATTACTGATGCATATCAGGGGACGTGGTGTGTATGCTAGATACACCTGTGAGGATGGGGGAGGGAAGCTCATGGCCCGTTAAACTGTCTTTTGTCGAGGTGAATGGATTGGAGAGGCATTTGGGGGTTTGGTGGATGTGCTGATAGATGTCTGAGTGAGGGACTAGGTAGATGTATGACTTGGATGTATTGGGATTGACTCCGCCACGGGTGGCCACAAGCCCCGCTGTGAAAGGAGAAAGATCAGACACGGGGCTAACAATCCCATCCTGTAAAAACCCAGAGCAGCAGAAACACCAACAGAAGCTCCAAAGACATCATCCCTGGGACAAGAAAGATCTTTGTCTAGCAAACAACAGGAATTCTGCAGATGCTGGAAATTCAAGCAACACACATCAAAGTTGCTGGTGAACGCAGCAGGCCAGGCAGCATCTCTAGGAAGAGGTGCAGTCGATGTTTCAGGCCGAGACCCTTCATCAAGACTAACAAAAGCAGAAGCCTCAGGGCCGATCAGCCTTCCAGTGGCCCAGTACAGAGGGAACTCTGGCGAGCTGCTGTCAGCGGACTGTGCCCAGTGAAGGGTGATAGGCTTAAGAAGAAAATGATGTATTTGGATTGATACACAGGATAGATGTACTATGAGTTTGAGGGCCTCAGCGAGATGGACTATAAATATGGATTGTGGATGTTGGATCCGATATCCTTCTGGGAATGGGAATCTGAATGGGTGAAAGTAAATCCATCCACTTTCCTACTTGGGTGCCACAGTAGCGTAACAGTTAGCACAATGTTATTACAGCTTGGGGTGTCAGAGTTCAGAGTTCAGTTCTGGCTCTATCTGTAAGGAGTTTGTACGTTCTCCCCGTGACCGCGTGGGTTTCCTCCCACAGTCCAAAGACGTACCGGTTGGTGAGTTGATTGGTCATTGTGAATTGTCCGGTGACTAGGCTGGGGTTAAATCGATGTGTTTCTGGGCAGTGCCGTTTATTGAGACGGAAAGACCTGCTCACCCGCTGTACCTCAAAGTTAAACAAAATGAATAGTGTTGATAACAACATCAGTAGCTTCAGAATTGGGTAGGGTATAAAATCAGAATCAGCTTCATCTGGTAGATTTCATGAACTTCGTTGTTTATTCCAGCAGTACTGTGAGTTTAAAAAAATGTATACATTACAAAATTGATAAGCAGTACAAAAACAAAGAGTAACAAAGTACTGTTCATGGAGCGTTCGGAAATCTGATCACAGAGGGGAAGGAGCTTTTCCTAAACCATTGAACAATGGGTATCCAGGCTCCTGTACCTCCTCGCCATTAGTGCGAACAAGAAAAGGGCATATCCCAGTTGGTGAGGGTCCTTAGTGACGGATCCCTCCTCTTGAGGACGTCCTCACTGGTGGAGAGGGTTGTGACTGTGATGGAGCTGGTTGAGTCTCCAGCCCTTTGTAGTCTCGTGATGCTGTGTGTCAGAGCCTCCCTACCAAGCACACAACCACTCTGAGTGCTCTCCACCACATATCTACAGAGCCTCCTCAAACTCCTAAAGGAATAGAGCCACAGAGAATCAGAAATCTACGCGGGGTGATTGATAAGTTCATGGCCTAAGATAGAAGGAGTCAATTTTAGAAAACCTGGCACATTTATTTTTCAACATAGTCCCCTCCTACATTTACACACTTAGTCCAGCAGGCGTGGAGTTTACGGATCCCTTCTTTGTAGAAGAGGTCCACAGCAGGAGTGATTGATAAGTTCGTGGCCTGGGGTAGAAAGAGACGAGTCATATAGCTCTCGTTACGTGCACATGCAGTTCAACTCTTTGAGTGAAAATGCAGAAAGCTTGAAGTTTCTCCTCATCTCCTTCTACCTTAGGCCACGAACGTATCAATCGCCCCTGCTGTGGACCACTTTCTGGAGGTCCAAGATGCTGACTTCTACAAAGAAGAGATCTGTATGTTCCACGACCGCTAAGTGTGTAAACATAGGGAAAATAAATGTGCTGGGTTTTCTAAAATTGACTCCTTCTACCTTAGGCCACAAACTTATCAATCACCCCTCATATTGTGTAATCAAAAACTTACTGTGGTGTAGTGCATTGAGAGACTGCTAGAATTAACTGCATTAGCAGTTTCAAGTCCCTGGACATCAGCATGTTGGAGGATCTACCCTGGGCCCGACATAAACTTGACCTTCAGATGCTTTCCAGTGCTGACTGGATTGAGTTCTTCTGACTTCCCCTTACTGAAGTCTACAATCACTTCCTTAGACTTGATAACACTGAGCGTGAGCTTTCTGATCTGATGCCACTCAGGCAATCTGCCTACCTGAGTGCCTCCTCATTGCCACCTGAAATTTTACCAACAGTGATGATATCTGTAAATGTACAGATGGCATTTGAGCTCGCTTAGCCATACAGCAACGAACGTAGTCAGAATAGATCAGGGGGCTCTCCAGATGCCCTTGATGTGTCGGTGTTGATTGCCAGCGAGGAGGAGATGTTATTTCTGGTCCACACAGACTGCCGTCTCTTGATAAGGAAGATGTGGATCCAGTTGCAGAGGGAAGTACAGAGGCCCAGGTTTTGAAGCTTATTGATTAATACTGCGGCAATGATGGTGCTGAACACTGAGGTGTAATAGATAAACAGCAGCTTGATGTGCTGTATGCTTTACCGTTGTTTAGGTGCTCCAAAACGGAGCCAAGAGCCAGTGAGATTGCCCGCTGAAGACCTGTAGTGCCAGTTGGCAAATTTCAATGGGTCAATGCCCTTGTTCAGGCAGGAGTTAATTCTAGAAATCCCTCACTGCACTAGACCACAGTAAATTTTCGATATCACAATAGATTTCTGTTAACCATTTTGTAATCCAATCCAAAACACAAGCATTTCCCATCATCACTTCAAACCAAGAAATTGTTCAGCTTTGTGTGTTGTTTGAAGTAGATTTATTCTCAAATGATTTATGTTTTATACAACCTTTGAGATTTATGCTTTATACAACCTTGAGATTTGTCTTCTTACAGGCAGCCACAAAACAAAGAAACCCAATAGAACCCATTAAAAAAGACCATCAAACACCCAATGTGTGAAATAAAAGAACAAATCGTGCAAACAATCAAACGTAAACAAATATCACGCAGACCTAAAGTTCACCACAGCCCCGAAGCCAGTTCATCGCTGCAGCGGATCCAGGAGCCCGTTAGTTGCCTCATTTCAGCACAGAGACGAGTAAACCTCGCGGAGAAGCGAGTTGCACACCAGTCCATCCCTCACCTTGGGGCCCGACACCATGAACTTTTCAATCTGGCCTGGCAGTAAAATTGGCCAAACATCGCCTTATTCCCCACTCTTGAACCTGGGTCTGCCACTTCAATTCGATCCCAAGTCTGCTCTACCAATGACCCAACATCGGCTCATTCCTCTCTCAGGCCTGAGCCCCACCCCCTCGATTCGACCTGTACCTGACCTTTGCAGTTCCCTACTTAAAGACTCACTCGTTCATTATGTGTCGTGTCCTATAACTTGACTAAACATCACCTTTCCACGACCATGATTGCTCTTGGCAATTTTTTTCTACAGAAGTAGTGTGTCAGTGTCTTCTTCTGGGCAGGGCCTTTACAAGATGGGTGACCCCAGCCGTTATCAATACTCCTCGGAGGTTGTCTGCCTGGCATCAGTGGTCACAAAACCAGGACTTGTGATATGCACCAGCTGCTCATACAACCATCAACCACCTCCTCTCATGGCTTCATGTGACCCTGATCAGGGGGCTAAGCAGTAGCACCTTGCCCAAGGGTGACCTGCAGGCTAGTGGAGGGAAGGAGCGCCTTACACCTCCTTTGGCAGAGGCCTATTTCCAAAGCAGTTGTGAAATGTATCTCCATCCCACCACCCATGACTAAAGATTAACCAAGCTGTTTGGATACATCAATTCCCAGTTTTAATGAGCAATGTTAACTTAGTAATTGATTTTATAATGTCATTACAGTGTTTTAATGATCTAAATGCAAACTCCTGCTTTCTCCGGTGTTAGTAAGCAGTCCCTGGGGCAGCACGGTGGAGTGGTGTTCAGTGTAACACTATTACAGAGCCAGTGATCCAGGTTCAACTCCACCGCTGTCTGCAAGGAGGTTGTACGCTCTCCCCGTCACCACATGAGTTTCCTTCAGCTGCTCCGGTTTCCTCCCACATTCCAAAGGCGCAAGTAGGGTAACTGGTCACGTGGGTGGAATTGGGTGGCAGAGGCTCGTAGGCCTGAAAGGCCTGTTACCGTGCTGTAACTCCAGGTAACTAAAGCTCTGCTGTTGCTACAGAGGGGATTGCTGTCAGAAAGGGTGGCAGAGGCTCGTAGGCCGGAAGGGCCTGTTACTGTGCTGTATCTCCAGATAACTGAAGCTCTGCTGTTGCTACAGGGGGGATTACTGTCAGAGAGGAATGTTACAGCTGGCAAAACAGATTAGACAGGCGTTTTTCAACAACTTCTTATCTGTATTCTTTGTGAGGAATTTGAGTTGAAGAATGTTTCTAGTGTAAACTAACAAATAAGTTATGCAGCAAAATGTGTTACCATCAATACAGCAGTTACAATCACAAAAAAGCTGAACACGTTCGGCACAGGAACATCACCAGCAGATGGAAATTGTGCCACGTACTACCTCCTGCCATAAGTTGAGTGAAGTTATCCCCTTTGCTTCAAGAGCCTGATATTTGAGGGGTAATAACTGCTCCTGAACCTGGTGGTGTGAGTCCGGAGGCTCCTGTACCTTCTTCCTAATGGCAGCAGTGAAAAGAGAGCATGTCCTGGGTGGTGGGGGTCCCTGATGATAGATGCTGCTTTCCTGTGACAACACTCTGTGTAGATGTGCTCAATGGAAGGGAGGGTTTGACCCGTGAAGGACTGGGTCGTATCCACTACTTTTTTGTAGGATTTTCTGTTCAAAGGAATTGGTGTTTCTATACCAGGCTGTGATGCAGCCAGTCAATATACTCTCCATGACACATCTTTAGAAGTTTGTCAAAATTTTAGTTGTCAACATTCAGTTTTTTCGATATCTGCATCCTCTTGTGTCTTCATTCCAGAAGCTTCTTTCTTCAATGGTCAGAAGTTTATGATTTTGCCAAAGTAGGTTAAGTGCAGCCACTATCAGATCTCGTGAAACATTTGATTCCAATGGAAGCCTCAGAATAGTGATTTAGATTGTAGGATACAGGAGTAGAATTAGGCCATTTGGCCATTCGAGTCTATTCCATCATGGCTGATCCATTTTCCCTCTCAGCCCCAATTCCCTACCTTCCCCCATATCCCTTCATGCCTTGACAAATCAAAAATCTATCAACCTTAAATGCACCCAATGACTTGGCCTTTACAGCCACCAGCAGCAATGAATTCCACAGGTTCACCACTCCCTGGCTAAGGAAACTCCTCCTCACCTCTGTTCCAAAAGGACGTCCCTCTATTCCGAGGCAGGGTCCTCTGGTCTTAGACTCCCCCACCACAGGAACCATCCTCTCCACATTCACTCTACCAAGGCCTTTCAACGTTCGATGGGTTTCAGTTTGGACCAGGACTTCCGATGTCCTAATGTTGCTGTGACTAGTTCAACAGTGAGGCAGTATGATTCTGTGGTGTATCTTTAATTTTACTGTCATTCAAGTCAGAGAAAGTCTGTTAGTTACCTGTATACCATTATCTTCCATAATTATTTAACAACAATGTACAAACCCCACCAGAAGGAGCCATTCTCACCTTTTAACTAAAATCCTCTGCAGTTGTGTATATTACATCATGTTTATGCACGAAGACTCTTACTATAAATCCTCAGTTTAGGAATGAGATGATCTATACTGGGAGTCACCCTCTTTCTTACGGAGGTAGGCTTGTTGGTAGGGAGTCCCCTTACTCAAACTAAATTTCATCCTTTCATCTCAGGGCTTCTCCCACTCCGGGTTGCACCTTCCCATCCAGGCAGAGCGATGAGGGGGAGCATGGGAAACGTGGAAAATGTGATCTGGTCTTGTCACTGATGCTGGGGGGCGGTGTGGAGGGGACCAGTAATAACAGTGGAGATGAAGATCCAGTGGCCAAACTGAGATTCAGGGTAGAGGAGATTTGTAAGTGACAGTGCTCTTCACACGACCGGCCGAGGATTTTAACCGTGCAGCCTTTGGAATCAGACGTGATCGGGCTGCGCCTGCCTTTCCAAACTCCACCAGCACAAACTACATCCCTTCAACAAGAAATATTCTCCCACTTTACTTGTTGAAGAGGCTAATGAGGGCTCCGGTGCAGTGCTGTCGGGGTCAAGGTAAATTTATTATCAAAGTACGTTTATGTCACCGTTTGCAGCCCTGAGATTCATTTTCTTGCAGGCATTCACAGGAAAATAAAGAAACTACGCTGTTGGAATTGGTGCCTTAATCATATGTTGCTCTTAACAGCAAAATCCCAATCAGCTATTCGGCTGCAGGATAGGTGGTACTGCAGAGTTACAGCGCAGGGTTCTCCCGAGTTCGCAGTTCAATTCTGGCGCCGTCCTGTAAGGACTCTGTGTTTGTGTCCCGTCTCCCCCCCCGCCCCCCCATCCGTGGAATGCATGGGTTTGCTCCGGGTCCTCCAGTTTCCTCCCACTGGAGACGTACCAGACAGCTTAACTGGTGATTGTAAATTGTCCTGTGATTAGGTTAGGATTAATCGGGTTTGTCGGGGGGGTGGGGGGGGGTTGGCTGGGGCAACATGGCTCGAAGGGCTGAATGGCCTATACTGTGCTGTATCACTAAATAAATAGGGAAGATTAGATTTGATTAAAACAAAATGTGACCCCTTTTCATTCAGCGTGTGCACACGTTTGCTTCCAGTCGACGTTGGGTTTAGGAGGGCAAATTTCTGTTTCCTCTCCAAAGAATGTCCAGGACAACTGCAGAAGTCCCATTCTTTTATTTATCAATTTTATTTGAAACACAGCGTGGAACAGGCTCTTCTGACCCACAGAGCCAGCAACCCACCCTATGTAACATTAGCCTAAACTTACAATGATCAATTAACCTAACAACCGGTACATCTTTGGACTGTGGGAGGAAACTGTGGCACCCGGAGGAAACCCACGCAGACACAGGGAGAACGTACAAACTCCTTGCAGACAGCAGCACCAGAGCTGAACTCTGAACTCTGAACTCCACCCTGAGCTGCAATACTGTCGCAGTAACGGCTACGTTAATGTGGCGCCCCTGTTCTATCTCCAGTCTTGGTGTGACTTCTGCAAACTGAGTATCCCACGTGTAACCTCCTCCTGTTCCATTCACCTCTGTATGAACTGGCGAATTTAAAGACAATATCTGGCTAGATTTCTCTCTATCCTGCCCCACAGAGGTGATTAAGCAAGCTTCTAATTGTTTCTGCCACGTAGAAAGATTAAAGATGTTTTTTAATCAGCTTTATTTGTCATATGTAAGTTGAAACATAATGTGAAATGCGTTGTTTATGTGAACGACAGACGCAGTCCAAAGACGTGCTGGGAGCAGTCCAAAGACGTGCTGGGAGCAGCCCACAAGGGTCACCATGCTTCTGATATCAACATAACATGCCCATGACTTACAAACCCTAAAGGAAATGTCTCATCAGAAACTGCAGTCACATCTTAAACTTGCCCAGCAAACATTTAAGAATGTGTAGGAACTATAAAAGTTGTAACTTTCAGAAACTGAACAGTTTGATTAGAAGATTTACCTCTCAGTGTCCAGATATGCACATATCTAATGTCTTTAACTTATCCACATGCACCGAATATAGTCTCTATTTTAAAGGAAATTCATGAGGGGCTGTTTTCCTGATACTACTTGGTACTAAGGCCCTTTGAACTACTTGTGGCCTACTAAATCTATTTCAGGGAAATAGCCTTGGATTTCCAGCCAAGAACTGGAAGGAATGCCAATTTGAAATGAGACTTAAGAACCCTTACAAAGACTTCAGCACTTCTTTCATATTTAATCCCCCTGGAAATCTATCCATGTGCAATTGACTTGCATTTTGATAGGTAGAGTCTTGGGTGTATATATATATACAGCTAGGTGCCTAAAACTTTGTACAGTACTGACTTAATTTTATGTATTGCACTGTACTACTGCCCCCCAAAAAAATTCATGACATATGTGAGTGATGATAAACCTGATTCTGATATGGGTCTCTATTGTGGACAGAGAGTGTGAAGGGGGCAGGGAGAGGGGAAATCCTGGTTGGGAGAAGGGGAGTGAGCAGGAAGCATCGGAGAGATGTTCTATAATGATTGATAAACTAATTGTTTGGAATCAAATGACCTTGCCTGGTGGCTCAGGGCTGGGTGTGTCTGTACCTGTACCACCCCCCACCTGGCACTCCTTCTCTGCCACCTGTCCCACTCCCCACACTTGGCACTCCAGCCTCACCAATCCCAACATCCTTTCTCTCTCTCTCTCACCCCCAACCCTCCCAACCCGCCCCCCGCCCCCCGGTGCTATCCGAACCCAGTGCCAGAGCGAGGTTTGATCGACACAGTTTCTGGATTGGGACTCTAATTCAGGTTTATGATGTGTTTCTAGTTGTTCCAGTTGCTCCTTTTTTGCTAGTTTGGGCGATTTTTGAATCAGAGCAGCATGCAGATAACAAACACCGAGCTGAACTGAACGGGCCTTTCGATTTTGTATTTTATATTCTGTGTTTTCACTTGTTTCTGTTGCCGTTTGTGCGATTCACGTGTGGGGGGGTTGATTTATTTCTTTGAACATTGTTCTTCTTTGTTTCATAGCTGTCTGTGGGATGATGAATTCAATTATATATTGCATACATACTTCAATAATAAATGTACTTTGATTCCTTTGAAACTCTTACAAGGTCAAAGCCCATTGACAGTTCAGACCGCCATATGAAAGTTGACTATTTCAGTCAAGTACCAGAGTTTTCTCAATGGAACCTCAACCAAATTCTGATGACAAAGTTATCAGAAAGGTAAAACAGAAGAAATTTTAAGGGAAGATGGTAGAAAGTTCACATTTAACTTTTAACCAATTGCAAATTCACTCTTCATCATCTTTTCTAATAGACTTACTGTGAATAGATTTAAAGCTCTCCCTCCCCCGCACAGTTTCGTTCCAATTTAAAGTAATCAAGTCTTTGAAAACATCCTCACCAATGCATTGAGAATGAGATACAATTAATAATGAGCTTTTCTTCTTGTTTACATGTGTTAATGTGTGGTAACAAGTTTGTTCCTGAATAATTTACCATATAGTTCAATGATTTTACACATTCAGTGAATACCTCAGCACTGGATTTCAGCAATTTCAATGAACAAGATAAGATTACATATATGTTGTAATTAGTAATAAATTCTCTGCCCCGATTCATAGATCATCAGAATCAGAATCAGTTTTAACATTACCGGCATGTGCCCTGAAATTTGATAACTTTGCAGCAGCAATAAAATACAATACATGATAAATATGGGGAAAACTGAATTACAGTGGGTGTCTATATCTATATTAAATAGTTAAGCTAAAATAAGAGGTGCAAAGACAGAAAAACAAAGTAGTAAGGTAGTGTTCATAGGTTCAGTATCAATGTAAAAATCAGACTGCAGAGAGGAAGAAGCTGTTCCTGAATCGTTGAGTGTGTGCCTTCAGGCTTCTGTTGTTGTGGCTATCCCTCGAGGTCGAGGATGATGGTTTTCGTTCTGTTGATCTACTTATGGGCTCTCTAGTGACTTATGAGTCCAATCTTGGCTTACCTCCTTTCTGATGGAAGAATGGGAAAGGGGAATGTCCTCAGTGGTGGGGGTCCTTAATGATGGACGCCGCCTTCCTGAGGCACCGCTCCTTGAAGATGTCTTGGACTCTACGGAGGCAAGTAACCATGATGGAACTGCAAATTTGTAAATAATCTGTAAGTAGAAGTTCCACCAGCTGTTCGAAAATAAAATTCTCATCCTTGTGTTCAAATCCTTCCATGGCCTTGGCCCTCTCTGTCTCCGTCGTGTCATATGACATGGGCAAACGTGGCCTTGATTGGTCTTGGCAAATTTTTCTACTGAAGTGGTTTGCCATTGCTTTCTTCTGGGCAGTGTCTTTACAAGACAGGTGACCCCAACCATTATCAATACTCTTCAGAGATTGTCTGCCTGGCGTCAGTGGTCACATAATCAGGACTTGTGATATGCACCAGCTGCTCATACGACCGTCCACCACCTGCTTCCATGGCTTCATGTGACCCTGATCGGGGAGGGTGGGTGGGCTAAGCAATTGCTACGCCTTGCCCAAGGGTGACCTGCAAGCTAGTGGAGGGAAGGAGCACCTTACACCTCCTTTGGTGGAGACGTATCTCCAATCTGCCACACTGTTTCTACAACCCTTTGAAAATCCATACTCCTCCAACTCTGATCTCCTGTGCTTTTGTAGCCCTCCACTGATGCTGTCTAAGCCATAAGCTCTAGAAATCCTTTACTCAACCTCTTCAACTCTCCTGCTCTTTCTTCTAAGAACCATTTTAAAAATCACCTTTTAATCAACCCCCAAGTTCCAATCATCACTCAGAGGAGCTGAAGGAACTTAGTGGGTCGGGCAGCATCCATGGAGGGAAATTGACGGTTCATATTTCAGGTCAAGACCTTTCGTCGGGACTTCTGACCTGCTGAGTTCCTTCAGCTCCCTTGTGTGTTGTTCCAGGTTTCCAACATCTGCAGTCTCTCATCACTCCTCTAGTTCTGACTGAAAATTGCCTTGGAACACATTTTTTCATAATCTTTAAAATGCTGCATTATTGCAATATTTTGTCTTGTTATCAACTGACCAACAGAAAGATACTTAGCTTCGAGGTATTTCCATTGATATTTCAATTTATTGTGTGGGCTCCAATTCTTAATGTTCAGCAACACACACAAAATGCTGGAGGAACTCAGCAGGTTGGGCAACATCTGTGGAAATGAACAAATGGTCAACGTTTCTGGCCGTCAGGACTGAAAAAGGATAAAAAGGATACCAGAATAAAAAGGTGGGGTTCTACTGGTCTCAATAGCATAGGGGAGGCCGCATTGGGAGCACTGGACACAACAGGCGACCCTAGCAGATTCACAGGTGAAATGTTGCCTCACTTGGAAGGACTGTTTGGGCTCCAGAATAGCACAGCATTTTAGATAGGCACATGACTGTGAGGAAAATTGAAGTATACGAACATTGTGTTAGCAGGAGAGATTTGGACACTTGTTTATTAATTTAATTGGTTTGGCACAACGTTATGGGCCAAAAGGCCTGTACCTGTGTTGTAGTGTTCTTCTTTTAGAACGAAGGTGAGTGGTGAGTGGTTAGCCAGAGCGTGGTAAATCTGTGGAATTCAATAGACAATAGGTGCAGGAGTAGGCCACTCAGCCCTTCAAGCCAGCACCGCCATTCACTGTGATCATGGCTGATCATCCACAATCAGTATCCAGTTCCTGCCTTATCCCCATAACCTTTGATTCCACTATCTTTAAGGGCTCTATCCATCTCTTTCTTGAAAGCATCCAGAGACTTGGCCTCCACAGCCTTCTGGGGCAAAGCATTCCATACATCCACCACTCTCTGGGTGAAAAAGTTTTTCCTCAACTCCATTCTAAATGGCCTACCCCTTATTCTTAAACTGTGGCCTTTGGTTCTAGACTCACCCATCAGCAGGAACATGCTTCCTGCCTGCAGTGTTTCCAATCCCTTAATAATCTTATATGTTTCATTGTCACAGGTGGCTGTGGAGGCCAGGTCATTGGGTATATTTAAGGCAGCGGTTGATAAATCCCTCAGCACCCAGGACATGCCCTTTTCTCACTGCTACCATCAGGTAGGAGATACAGAAGCCTGAAGGCACACACTCAGCGACTCAGGAACAGCTTCTTTCCCTCTGCCATCCAATCCCTAAATGGACGTTGAGCACATGAACACTACCTCACGTTTTAAATATATATTATTTCTGTTTTTGCACAATTTTTAATCTATTCAACATACATAGACTGATTTACTTATTTTTTTCTTCTATGTTATGTAATGCATTAAACTGCCGCTGCTGGGTTAATTTCACGACTCATGCCGGTGACGATCAACCTGATTCTGATTTTGATTCTGATTAGTCAGGGCATGAAGGGATACGGGGAGAAGGCAGGAGACTGGGGCTGAGAGGGAAATGGATTAGCTGTGATGAAATGGAGGAGAAGTCTCTATAGGCCAAATGGTCTAATTCTGCTCCTGTATCTTGTGGTCTTATGGTATGTGGCCTTACGTCAGAAACTTTAATGTCAGTATACTCTCTAACAGTTGCTTGGACTAGCACCAACCCATTAGAAGATGTCAGCCCCTTGTCACAACAACTGGTTCCTGTCAATATCATCACCTGCTGTTCAAATGCCAACATCAAAGACATTCTCTCGACATTAAAAGCGTCCCAGCCCCAGTGTCCCCATCTTCTCCCCGTCCTTAAGCCAATCTATCTTCTCCTTATCTGGCCGCTCGGGGCGGTTTCTCTCGACGACCTTTGCGGCTGTTCCGTGTACCAGTTTTATTTTATATATTTCTAACAAACATACTCAAGGGGGAAAAAACGGTATGCCTCTAGTAGGCATGAAGGGAAATTCACGACAGATCGATTCTGCAGGCTTAGTGGAGGTTATTTATTTGGGCAGTGTTATTCGATCCAACCTGCGACAATGCTTGCGTGCTTTTCTAGCATTTCCCGGATCTTGCATTGTAATGTGGGTCAGCGGGATAAGGGAGATAATCAGGCCAGCAAAGCATTTTAGCAGTCAAATAACAAGCTGGCCCTATCCGTGCCCACCATTATTTTCAGCGTTCAAATGCGAACCGGCTTCCTCTTAAATCGATCATGGCATCCAAGTATCTAATAATTCCCCAAGGCGGGATCGCTTTGCAATCTTTCCACAAGTTTAATTATCGCCATACTTCAAACGCTGCCTTAAAATATCAAACAGTAATTGCAGGCAGTTTTAGATTAAATTTTAAGAAAGCAAGAAAGGCGGAACTTTTATTCACGCTGTTTGTTTTTCTTGCAAAAACAAGTTGGGCGAAAATAGAAAATGCCATTTAAACGAGTCTGTTTTTTCTAATACATAAATCTCCTGGGGAAATCCAGCTTCGGACAGCAGAGGAAGCAGCTTGCTGCCTATCTTCCTTTAATAAGGTTTACTTATCCCCAACAACAACCCCTCCCCTAGATGCCCCCCCCTGATAATGTGAGATGGACCCCCTGTAGGAAGTGACCTTAAAGGTCTCGGCGAAGTATTATCACAGGGCGAGCAGCCCTTTAACTCCGGGAGCGCTGCCGCGTTGCTTCAGTCCGTCAGCACCTTCCAGGGCTATCAATCACACAAGCTGGATAAAAGATTTTCTTTGCTCGGATCCAGGGGTAGCTACAAGCGAGAAATAAACACATTCGAAATGCCCCAGAGAAAGAAAGAGCCTTCGACACAATCTGGGTGATTCAGGCTCACGTTCATGGATCCTACAATTCACGTTCTCTGCTTTTTTTAAAAAAGTTTGCACAATTTATCCTTTGCACATTAGTTTTTTTAAGATATTTTATAATGATGAAGGGCCTCGGCCCGAAATGCCGATTGTTCATTTATTTTCATAGATGCCGCCTGACCTGCTGAATTCCTCCAGCATTTTGTCTGTGTTGCCCTGGATTTCCAGCATCTGCAGAATCACTTGTGATTTTGTTGATGTGGAGGTCTTTTTTTTCCATAAATTCTATTATATCCCTTCATTTTCCTGTAAATACCTGCAAGGAAATGATTTTCGGTGCGGTCTACGGACGGGACAGTGGCATCGTGGTTAGCACGATGTATTACAGAGCAGATGACCTGGGTTCAATTCCCGCCTCTGCCCTGAAGGATGTACCTTCTCCCCGGGACCGCGGGGGTTTCCGCTGGGTTTCCTCACACAGTCCAAAGACCCACCTGTTAGTAGTTAATTGGTCATTTGGGGTTAAATCGGGATTTGCTGGACGGTGTGGTTCCTTGGTTTGGAAAGGACTGTATCTCAATAAATAAATACGATGACGTATACATAGGAAACAATTTTACTTTCATTTGACCTGCTTTGATGAAGGGTCTCAAGCTGAAACATTGACGGTTTGTTCTTTTCCATAGACGCTGCCTGACCCGCTGAGTTCTCCCGGCATTTTGCGTGTGTTGCTCTGGATTTCCAGCACCTGCAGAATCTCTTGTTGTCCGCTTTGACTTTCGATTGCTACGTCAGAACTCAATTTAGGGGTTTTGCTCCCCACCCCCGATCATTTATTTGAAAGGTTTAAAAACAGAAAATGTTAAAAAAAAAGTAATAGGGGGTCAGAACACACCTTTGGGAAGAGGAAAGTTAACGTTTTCAGGTGAATTGGAGCTCATTGAGCTGCTGGGATGTTGGGTGGGGAGGGGGTTGAGGCAAGAATGGTCTCTGAAAGGGTAACACCAGAGTGACTACATGGATAAGCTGTAAAGGTGATCAAAGTGTGAATGGCAACATTGAGACAGTAAGTACAGATCAATTTACAAAGTACCATACTCTACCTTGAGATTTATTCTCTTCCAGGAATTGACAGAGAAAAACAGAATTTTATGAAAAACTAAGTATATACAGAAAAAGATTGCAGGAGATTCTGCATCCATCATCAAGGACCCCCACCATCCAGGACATGCCCTCTTCTCACTGCTACCATTAGGGAAGTACAGGAGCCTGAAGACTCACACTCAATGATTCAGGAACAGCTTTTTCCACCCCCCACCCTGCCTTCAGTTTTCTGAATGGACATTGACAATGGATGTCACGGTCCCGATCGCTAATTCCCTGTCTTTCTCCCAATTTCCTTTGATTGTGCCACGGTTCCGAACGTTAATTTCCCAGTTGCTTCTAATTCTCTTTGATGATGGCACACCTGGTTTCCATCAAGACCTGCGACATAAGAACCCCGGCGTTACAACCACTAGTCGCCAGATCGTTGGTTTTGCTTGTGTGGTGATTAACGTTTCCCAGCCGCTTAGGACCCTGTGTTCCAAGTTTTGCTCCAGTTTCAAGATTTACCTATGAAATTTGGTCTCTCTGTGTCAAGGCTCCGTGTCAAGATCCCTCCTGTTTGCTGTTCAACGTTCACGTCCGCGTAAGCATCCTAACTCAATCTCCGTGCCTGTGTCCTGCACTTGGGTTTGTTTCATTTGCTCATTGCAACAATGGACACTACCTCTCTACTTTTTAAATTTAAAATGGCTACTTATTTAACTATATATATACTTACTGTAATTCAGAGCTTTTTTCTCTTTATTATTGTGCTGCTGCCACAAAGACAACAAATTTCATGACATATGCCAGTGATATTAAACCTGATTCTGAGGTTTTGGATATCTTGAGCAACAGGAACAAAACACTGGAGGAACTCAAATGTTACATAAAGACTGACAAACAGCCAATGTGCAAAAGAAGGGAAACTGTGCAAATAAAACCAACACATGAGTTGCGACGAGTCCTTGATAGCGAGTCTGTATGTCATAGGATCAGTTCAGAGTAGTGGTGAGTGAAGTTAACCATGATGGTTCAGGAGCCTGATAGTTGCAGATCAGGAGTGCCCAGCTGAGTGCCCACAGACCCCTCTGTTACTAGCTTGGGTCCATGGCATAAAGAAAAGGATAGGAGCCCCTGTTATAAGGTAATAACTGTTCCTGAATCTGGTGCTGTGGGACCACAGGCTTCTACAAGTCCAGAATACTGTAATGTGTCCAGTCAGAAGATGATCTGTCCCTTAAGCTTACATTAGGCTTCACTGTAATATCATAGAAATCTCAGACCAATGGATTTCCCGTTTCCTTTTATTTTTGCCTATTTTCACCTTTCTGTCTTTTTTATTTTTACCTGTTTGGCCTCAGTTAATGAAATTGTTAGTTTTTTTTTGAAAACTTCTTTCTGCAATGTTTATAGATAATGGCAGCCTTGCATCATCCTGAATAAATTCTCAGCCATTAATTTGTGCAAACTGCTCACAAGTTTTTACTTCTCACATTCTCACACGAGCACTATGAGCTGGGACGAGGACCCCAAACCCTGAAAGGCGTATCAAGCAAAGATCGATTTGGAATCCCAATCTATGTGGCGTAGGAACTTTATTTAGAGATACAGCACAGTAACAGGCCCTTCTGGTCCATCGAGCCCATGCTGGCCCATGACACCCATATGACCAATTTGTTCATGCTCAAATATATGTCTAAAGATCCAACATGGCAGACAGTCTGTTCAACTCTGCACCAGGAAGGCACCACGAACAAATTACCAAAACCTGAGTCATAGGATTTCAGGACTCACACCCGAAGAATGACTTGGGTCTTTGCGTGTAACTAGCAAGGGTCTTGCCACCTTTGGGGCTGCAGAATTAGTCTGCCACCATACTAACAGCACCTGTCCTCTGTAGTCAGAATAACTAATCTATACAGAGCTGAACTGGTACTCAGTTGACACATCCTCTTGTATATTTCCTGCCCTCTTCCCCACCAAGTGCCCTCTCCCTTCCTGTCCCATACTTAGCTATGCCAACAGATCCACTTTCCCGAGGTTTTATGAGGCTCAAGTGGTCTTTTGGACTACCTGTTCAAACACAAGGGACACCCATGTGCTTAGAGAAAAATGTCATACGTCCATAGAAAAGTACAGCATTGAAACAAACCCTTCAGCCCATCTAGTCCATGCTGAACCATTTAAGCTGCCTACTCCCATCAATCTGCACTGGGACCGTAAGTCTTTCCACCATCTGTTGCCGTCGGGAAGGAGGTGCAGGAGCCTCAGGTCCTACACCACCAGGTTCAGGAACCGTCATTACCCTTCCATTTGTTGTTTGTGTGTAGTTTATTGTTGATTCTGTTGTACTTCTTTGTGTTTACTGTGAATGCCTGCAAGGAAATGAACCTCAGGGTAGTACAGTATATGGTGACTTTGATAATAAATTTGAATTTTGAACACACAGATTAGACTCTTGGAAGGCTTTAGCAGTAACTGATTGCATACTATGGAAACACACTACATGGATCAAATTGGTGCCATTTTTGCAGCTAGAGATGGACTGGTGATCCCCACCAAGCCTGTAATAACTCACCAGTCCCTCTGCCTTTTCGACTGAGCCAATGGTGGCAAAACAAGATGGTGCCATATTGGAACAAAGATCTCCCTTGCTGATTCAATGGTTAAAACATAATTGAATGCACTCATTCTTATCAAGTGTAGATTTTCAATCTGCACATTCCTATATTTGTAGAGTTCTTTTGTCTTCTCTACTCTTACATTATTTTATTTATTTATTATCCCATAAATCAAAGTATTGAGTACAGGCATTGAGATGCTATGCTGAAGTTGTATAAGATGTTGGTGAGGTCTAATTTGGAGTATTGTGTACAGTTTTGGTCACCTACTGTAGGAAAAATGTCAACAAGACTGAAGGAGCACAGAGAAAATTTACAAGGATGTTTCCATGTCTAGAAGACCTGAGTTAGAAGGAAAGGTTTGAATAGGTTAGGACTTCCTGATTCCTTGGAACGTAGAAGAATGAGAGGAGATTTGAAAGAGAAATAGAAAATTATGATGGGCATAGATAAGGTAAATACAAGCAGACTCTTCCCACCGAGGCTGGGTGGGACTACAACTAGAGGTCATGAGTTAAGGGTGAAAGGTGAAAAGTTTAAGGGGAACAGGTTCTTCACTCTGAGGGTCACGAGAGTGGAACGAGCTGCCAGCGCAAATGGTTCATGTGAACTTGATTTCAACATTTAAGAGAAGTTTGGTTAGGTACATTCACGGTAGGGGTATAGAGACTGTGGTCCCAGTGTAGTTCAATGGGAGTAGGCAGCTTACTGTAAATGGTTTGGCATGGAGTAGATGATCTGAAGGGCTGTTTTGGTGCTGTACTTTTCTATGACCATATGACTCTCTTAATTGAGATACAGCAAGGATTCCAGTCCTTTGAGTTGCGCTGCCCAACAACCCCCGATGTAATTCTAGTCTAATCACGGGACAATTTACAATGACCAATTGATCTACCAACTGGTACATCTTTGGACTGTGGGAGGAAACCAGAGCACCCGGAGGAAACCTACACAGTCATGGGGAGAATGTAACTCCTTACAGAAGTGGCGGGAAGTGCATTGTCAATATAATTCTCAGATATGAACTGATTTACCTGAATTAGTGCGAATATTTTCCCTCAGGGTTTGCTGATCTCACAAACTGTAGAGACAAAGTTTGGGTTGCGTTTATACATCAGCTCTCCAAACTCTCCATGTCTGGTGACGGTTCCATGATCATTAATACTGGCTTTCCACACCAGGTGTACATCGAAACGTACAGTGAAATGCATCGTTTACATCAACGAGCAGCACAGTTTGAGGATATTCCGGAACAGCCAGTGCACAAGTGTCTCCGTGCTTCTGGCACTAACGTAGCATGCTTACAATTTTGGATTGTGGGAGGAAATTGGAGCATGAGGAGAAAACCCAAGTGGTCACAGGAAGAATGTACAAACTCCTTACAGACAGCAGTGTGAACTGAACCCGGACTGCTGGTACTGAAAAGCGTTGTGCTAGCCACCACACTACCTTGCCTCCCACTGCTCGGAGGCCCATGTAGGTGTTCATGAAAATGAATGACTAGGTGGCAACAATCTCTTTTACTGACCTCACCAGATGGCAAATTTACCTCTGCAGACATGCCACAGCCCACACTTCATGCTCTTTTAGCGATGGGCTGGAACTTAAAGTCAGAGATGAAGGAACATTTACAACTGATCTCTAAGGCAGTTCCCACAAAGATTTAGGAATCTGTGCTGAGAATATTTTTCCCAGCATTGGTTATTGTGAGGTATCAGTTCAAAGGGCTCTGTGGTATTCATCAGCTGTGATGTCAATCAAGCTGGCTAAGTAGCCAATTATGTGAAAGAATTCCTACCCAGCAGCAAACCCAGAGGGAATAAAAACCATATTTAATTACATTACAAATTACAGAACTCTGAACAATATAGGATCATGCACTTATAATAAAGGTAGAGGCTGGAATGTTATAAATCCCACTTTTTAAATTTTAAAACCCAATATTTATGCCACGTATTATGGCCTGCTGCATCCTGGACACACCGTAACACACCTAGACACTTATAACACCGGAGGAGGCCATTCGGGCTATCATGTCTGTACGGCCCGCAGATCCGCTTTCAGGCTTAGACGGACTTCCGGGTTCTTGGTCCACACGGCTGCAGAAAATGAAACAAGTGAAAGTGTACAAGGATGTTGCTGGATCTGGAGGACCTGAGTTATAAGGTAAGATTGAATAGAATAGGACTGTATTCCTTGGAACGTATAAGATTGACAGGAGACTTGATACAGATATACTACATTATGAAGGGTGCAGATAGGATAAATGCAAGCAGGCTTTCCCACTGAGCTGGGTGGGACCACGACTAGAGGTCATGGGTTAAGGGTGAAAGGTGAGAAGTTTAAGGGGAATATTCTTCACTCAGAGTGTCCTGAGAATGAGCTGCCGGCACAAGGGGTGCATGCGAGCTGGATTTAAGGGAAGTTTGGGTAGGTACATGGATGGTAGGGGTACGGAGGGCTGTGTGGTCCCGGTGGAGGTCGACGGGCGGAGGCAGTTTAAAAATGGTTCGGCACGGACTAGATGGGCCGATGGGCCTGTTTCTGTGCTGTACGTTTATTTCTATGACCTGATGACTCTAAGAACTGCCTCGAAACCTGCCGGTGAAAATTGTGAAGCTATCGAGCCACTGAATCTCCGACAAGTGCCACCTATTAGAAGCTGGAAGCGTGGAGCGGAGAAGGCCTTTCGGCACACGATGTCTGCGCCGGCCGGGATACCGACGGAAAAACTGATCCCATCGGCCTGCTCAGGATCCATATCCCGCCCCCCCCCCCCAACCTCCACCCCATTCCTTTCATCTTCAGGTGTTTGTCTAAAGGCCTCTGAAACGCCACCATCGTATCTGCTCCCATCGCCTCAGACACCTCCCATTCTGTGTGCGCCTGTTTGGGTAAGACTAATCGCCCGAGCACTTCTCTCTTAAACTTTCTCCTTTCCCTTTAACACTGCAACGTTCAGAACATACACTAAATAATTCACCAATTAAAGTTTTGTTGTAAAGGTCAGTGTAGATGATTTCTCCTAATCCCACTGGCAAAGGCTGAAAACAGAGCGGCCAGCGGAGAAAAATTGAAGCATTCACGGCAATTTTCGCATCTCTACTAAATCGCAGTTGCTGCCAGTTTCGTGGTGTGTTGACAAGGAAAGCCGATGCGGTTTGGCTGACATTATTGACATGGAATCTGGACCAGTAATGGCTAGATAACCATTGTAAGCATGACATCTGACGGAGATGTCCAAGCTGTTGCTTGCAAATCATTCCCACTTTCCGCTCCAATGAGATCAATCAATTCTCCAAGTTCTGAGTCTCGGGGCTGCTACCAACACTGCAGAAGTACGACCAATTGCGAAAATACTGGGAACTGGTGTCGATGTTGCATGTCTGAAAACAATACTTGTTGATGGATATACATGCTGTCTTTCTATTTTTTTTGTATGTGTTTAATGATAATAACTTTAATACCCCTGAGATTTGAAAAAATTGCGCTTTGCGTGTGTTTTGTGAATGCTACGCTTCACAGAAGCTCAGCTGTGACGAGGTTCACGGTCACATCCATCGGTTACACCCGCGTTACACACCTACACATTTACAGCGCAGGAGGAGGCCATTCGGGCCATCGTCTCCATACCACCCGCAGATCCGCTTTCAGTTCGCCGGACTTCCCAGCTCGTGGTCCATACTATTGCAGAAAATGGAACAAAAGCCCATCAACTGTGAACATGGTGAAGCGATGTAGTGGCCAGTGTCGGTAGAAGTAATCGCCACTGATCACTTACAACTTTCATTGATTGCAAAAACTTTTGCACAACGAGGCAGTTCTTGAAGGAGACTTGGTACCATTGACAGAATTTTTTGTGTGTTTTGATCTTTGAAGCCTCTTTTAGTGCGTCAGTAACAAGGTCCCTCAAATTTGTTCTATGAAAGGTCGCTGATGTAATACAAATATGTTCTCTCTCGGTGACTTTTCACGCTTAATTTCTCGGACCCAAAGTATTTCGCACCCCCTGAGATCCAGTCAAACTCCAGTCAATGTTTTTGTTTTATTTTACTATCTAGATCCCAGTCTGTTATTCCACGTTATCACCGGTTAGTTTTCTATTTGATAGGGCAGCATTTTCACAGTTGACTGTCCCTCCCGTCTCCCTCTAAACTCACAACTGTGCAGGGGCCTGTATTAAATCTGCGCTTTAAAAGAGGCTTAGTGCTTCGGATGCTGCCTTGACTTTAATTCTGCGATTTAAAAATGTTTCTGTGCTTTGGATACTGCCTTGACTCTAATTCTGCGATTTAAAAGTGTTTCAATGCTTTGGGTGCAGCCTTGGGTTAGGTGTCGCCTGCCCTTCGCGGTTAATTTGTTACTGCCTGGTTCTTGCAGTGTAATCTCAGTACCGCTTGTGATCTCAGGGCTTCTGCCCGCTAATTCACTAAATGCAAACTGAATTGACCATTTTAAAGAATTTCATTTTCTTATTGAGGAACGGAGGTAGTTCTAATTATTCCGCACAGCCCCCCACTCCATTGTCAGTTCCACATTCCGAACCCGACACAAACATTCTCAATGCTGAAGGAGCATCATTTAGGAGGGAGTTCTACTGTGAGGCTGTTTGTAAACAAGCCTCGTGAATGTCTCTTTAAGGATTGGCGTTGGTGAGTACTGCGTAATCGAATCTGCCCCCTTCGGAATTGCTGATTGGCGTTATCCTGGGAGGGGGGGTCCACCGGTGGGGGCGGAACCTGGGGTATATCAACTCTCACAGCAAGCCCAAAAGCGCGGCGATTTTTTGGAGAGACTTCACGATGGTTGACTGTATGATTGAGATGGAGAACGGCAGTTACCTGGTGGACGGTCCCTGCGCAAACGAGAGTGAGGTGTGCAATTACACCGACTGGGAGCACTCTACCTCGGTGGTTCCGGTGCTCTACATGCTGGTTTTTGTCTTCGGACTGTCGGGAAATGGAGTGGTCATCTGCACGGTGTGGAGATCTCGCACCAAGAGGAGATCGGCTGACACCTACATCGGGAACCTGGCGCTGGCGGACTTGGCCTTTGTGGTGACCCTACCTCTGTGGGCTGTGTACGCCGCTCTAGACTATCACTGGCCCTTCGGCTGGTTGCTCTGTAAAGTCAGCAGCTACGTTGTGATGATCAACATGTACGCCAGCGTCTTCTGCCTGACCTGTCTCAGCTTTGACCGGTACCTGGCCATCGTGCACTCCCTGTCCAGCAACAAGCTGCGTTCCAGCCGCACTACACTACTCTGCTTGGCTGCCATCTGGGTCCTGGCCGGGCTGCTGGCCCTCCCTGCCTTACTCCTGCGGAAAACAGAGGAAAAGGAGAACATAACCTTGTGCGCCATGGACTATACCTGGGTGGCGAGCGAAGACACCGAGCATCTTTGGATCGGGGGGCTCAGCCTTTTCGCTAGCTTCTTGGGCTTCATCCTACCCTTCCTACTGATGTCCACCTTCTACTGCGCCATCGCCAACACCGTCACCAGGCACTTCCAGAACGTCAAGAAAGAAGAGCAGAAGAAGAAGCGTCTGCTGAAGATCATCAGCGCCCTGGTGTTGGTTTTTGCCATCTGCTGGCTTCCCTTCCACGTTATCAAGACCCTCGATGCCCTGTTCTGGCTGGATGTCATCTCCAACCACTGCTCGTTAGATGTCTTCCTCCAGGTGGCCCACCCTTACGCCACTTGCCTTGCCTACATCAACAGCTGCCTCAACCCGTTTCTCTACGCCTTCTTCGACCAGCGTTTCCGATCCCAGTGTCTGTCCGTGCTGCGCTGCTCCAGGTTAAAGAAAGCTCTGCACGTCTCCATCACCTCCATCTCCACCAGCATGAGCAACCCGACCAAAAGCGAGGCTCCCTCCTCCGCCACTAAGGTGTAGCGCCCTGCGGGATTTGGGAGTCCAGACTACTCCCAAGTACTCTGCCCATTCACTGCTTCCACTCGGTGACTCCGATCTCCCCACCCAAACCGGGACAACTTCTTGGCCTGGAACCTGCAGCAGCTCCCCCAACCCTACCCGCCTCCCGGCTCTGTCCACTACACCGAGTGAAGTGAGGCAGTTCGGGGCGTGGGGGCCGCCGTTTTAGGTACGGCCAGTTCTCCAGCCGCGGGTTAATCAATGATCTCCCACGCCCCTGGAAATAATGCTGTCGGTAGCCTCATTCTAGGAGATGGTTAAAGAAATGACTTGTCCTGATGCTTACGTCTGTTTGATAACTGGGGGTTGGGGTTGGAATGGGGAGGTGGGGTTATGTGCTCCTGAGACAGAAGCCGGTTTCTTCTGAAAGATGTTCTCTCTCTCTCTCTCTTTGCGGGATGCTCCCTCACCCTCTCCGCTGCACCCCCTACCCCAACATTTCAGCTCCCCTTTTATTCCTCTCCCCCCCATCACCCCCTTCGGTCCCCCCGGCACAGTCGGGCGCGCTGCAAGGACGTCCCCCCCCCCGCACCCCGCCTCACCCCCGGACGGTAGTTGCGATGTCGGCGTGAACTTGCCGCTCCGCCCTGATACGTGCGAGCGGTGGCGGGAGCTCTGAACGTTTGCTCTCTGGCTTTCCCACAGCGCTCCCAAGTGGATCCCACCCGGCTGGTAGCCCCGAGCGGCGGTATCTGAGGGTGGGGAGTGAATGCAGAACTGTGCCCTTGCCTGAAGAAGCGACTGTTTGGGTAAACATGTATATTTATTTTGCTTTTGGCTACAGCTTGTGCTGAAAACCCAGATGGAAAGCTGAGATATATTTTATAAATATAGCCTGCTTTTGCTGGTTTACAATTTAATAATGGCTGACAGAAACACATGAAACCTTCACTGTGTATTTTTCACTCATGATAAATCAGGGATCTAAGCGTTAAATCGACCAGTGACTTTTAAAAAAATATATCGTTCCTGCTTATTAATATTTTGTGACAAATTCCTCGCCGTGGCTCTGTTCATGTAACCTCGAGTCCTTGTACTTACACTGTTCGTCATCTTTGCCTGTCGACACGACTAACCAATGATACCCGAGATAGATTATCAGGGACATACAAGTGACTTAAAATTAATCTGGGTTCTCAGTTTTCTGGAGGCTGGCTTCAGACAGTGTGCCGTCTATTTGACTGGACGCGTGGAAACAGTACGCACAAAGCGCTCTGTGTTCCTGACGGCAGATGCCAGTCTGGGCTGGGTGACCACACATGCTGCTCCTGTAAAGCAAATTATGCAGTCAAACCTAACAAAGGAGAGAGCTACAGCTTTAATGTTAGCATCTGTATAACCAGCTGTCATCCCAAGCGTCCTGAATAGCTCCATTTTATCTTGCTCTGCCGGGAACGCGACGGGCCGAACAGCCTCACCGAGCACACAAAATTGCGACTCTCGCCTCGACAGAGTTTCACTGGTGCTCTGCAACCCACTTAGTACCTCACCCTTGCTTCAAGTTGTAACCTGAATTAAAAACAAATGCTGGAAACGTGAGCCTAGTAAAATAAGGGGGGAAAAAACTGTTTTAATAATTTTGGTGGAGACTGAAAAGCAAACTCCTTTGTAGGAATAGCTGAAAGAGTGAGGAATCTCTGATCACTCTTGTATGCTCCTGTGTTACAAAGAGGCAGCTAATTCCTTACAGCAGCATAATATTTAATCAATGCGCCTTGAGCATCTTTTAAATTGATTAAGTTCCACTCAAGTGGGACAACGCTTTACTATTCCAGTAACCCGGGTTCGATTCCTGCCATAGTCTGTAAGGAATTTGGAGCTTCTCTCCACGACCTAAGTGAGTTTCCTCCGGGTGCTCTGAATGTAATGGTCATTGTAACTTGTCCCGTGATCAGGCCAGGGTTAAATCGGGGGTCACTGGGCAGTGTGGTTCGAAGAGCCGGAAGGGCCTGTTCCACACTATATCTCAATAAAATAAAATAAAATAATAAATTTTAAAAATGCAACAGATTGTTAATGGATCTGTATCTTGTAAATGTTTTTTTTCTCTTAATCTGCCTCGTACTTAAACTTTGAGAGTTAAAGACAACAGCATAGTTCTCAGGTAAAATAAAAGCAGCTTATCTGTTGCCAGCTTTGCTGGACCAGGTATATAGGAGCAGACACGATGGGCCGAATAGCCCAATTCTGCTCCTATATCTTGTGGTCTTGTATACCTGGCCGGAGAGAATGCACACCCAAAGGTAAACATTTGTACTTTAACAATTGCAAGTGCTTTCATTGGAGACCCTACTAACGAGGACAAAGTACACAATTAACTGCCTGCTTGTGATACTCTATTTGCATATTTTGGTCAGAGTTATAATGGGGTTCATTATTTTAATGAGAAGATGAACTATTTTCATTTTGTAGTGCCTTCTAGAGCTTTTGTTGTTGCCAAAATGTTTTGTTACTGCTGAGTTCTACGGAAAGAACCTTTCACGTTTGGCTTAATTATGAGCACAGCAGAATTTTTGAATTGTGTACCAACTGCAAGTGTTGTGATTGTATGAGTTGGTGTGATCGTTTATAAGAACCAGTAAGAAACTGGAGATTTCATTTGCCATAATATTTGATATGGCTACATTTTGCTTTATATTTGTTTAATATCAATTATTTCTGGACTTTTATATCACTGTCTGACTGTGGATCAGTTTGACATCTTGTTACATTTACAACAGTGTGTCTTATTATTGTATAATGCGCATCTGTGTCTTCCTACAAAATAAAGCTCTCCAATTGGAGAATAAAGCTTCAAACATGCTATGGTGTATGCTTTTTATTGTGATTTATAATATTGATATTTGAAATGTAATCTGCATTTTATAGTTTGTTTCTTACACTTCCCCAGACCATGCCTACTTCTCACACGTCATTCATTTGCTAATTCTTAATTACATGCTAATTACATTTGTGAAAGTATGTTCCATTTTTCAGCAATCCTCCATCACACACATTTGCTAGTGTCTAAATTATGATTTGTTTCACCAAGTTTCTGGAATATTTTTACTCTCCCTCTCTTTCTGTAGTGTTTTACAGAAGCAGTCTGGTACGGTTTTAACAAAGAACACGCATGACATAGCACCTCTGAAACTTGGCATCGAATGGTTCAAATGGTTTAATCTAATATCAGAGACTGTATACTGTACACAACCTGAAATTCTTACTCTTTGCAGACATCCACAAAACAAGAAACCTCATAGAATGAATGAACCCTGAAGCCCCCTTCCCCCATTTGCAGCAGCCAAATCACCGCCACCCCAACCCCACCATGCCCACCATAGCAAAAGCCCCCAAAGATCTAGAGTCCATCAAAAACTACAGACCATGACCTTGCACTTCAGTATCTCAGACAAGCTGTCTCTCAGTGAGAAAGAGAGAGGTCGCTCCTCTGCAGCAACGAGAGTGGAGACCAGCAGCCCCAAAGCAGTTCACATTGATATAACCATATAACAATTACAGCTTCTCGGCCATCTCGGCCCTTCTAGTCAAACTCTTACTCTCACCTAGTCCCACCGACCTGCACTCAGCCGATAACCCTCCATTCCTTTCCTGTCCATAAACCTATCCAATTTTACTTTAAATGACAATATCAAACCTGCCTCTACCACTTCTGCTGGAAGCTCATTCCACACAGCTACCACTCTCTGAGTAAAGAAGTTCCCCCTCATGTTACCCCTAAACTTTTGCCCTTTAACTCTCAACTCATGTCCTCTTGTTTGAATCTCCCCCACTCTCAATGGAAAAAGCCTATCTGAATAGAATGATAATTTTAAACAGAACACATAAAAATTGCTGGTGAATGCAGCAGGCCAGGCAGCATCTATAGGAAGAGGTACAGTCGATGTTTCGGGCCGAGATCCTTCGTCAGGACTAATTGAAAGAAGAGTTAGTAAGCGATTTGAAAGTGGGAGGGAGAGGGATGGAGCTAAGAGTTGATTGGCAAAATGGATATGAGAGGATCATGGGATGGGAGGCCTAAGGAGAAAGAAAGGGAGAGGGGGGAAGCCCAGAGGATGGGCAAGGAGTATAGTGAGAGAGACAGGGAGAAAAAGGAGAGAGAAAAAAATAAAAATAAATAAAATTATATATATAATAAATAAATGAATAACGGATGGGGGGGACGTCGGGGAGGCGGGGTATTAACGGAAGTTAAAGAAGTCAATGTCCATGCCATCAGGTTGGAGGCTACCCAGACGGAATATAAGGTGTTGTTCCTCCAACCTGAGTGTGACTTCATCTTGACAGTAGAGGAGGCTGTGGATAGACATGTCAGAATGGGAATGGGATGTGGAATTAAAATGTGTGGCCACTGGGAGACCCGAGACCCGACGCAGGATGGGAGACCGTTTCGCTGAACACCTACGCTCAGTCCGCCAGAGAAAGCAGGGTCTCCCAGTGGCCACACATTTTAATTCCACATCTCATTCACATTCTGATCAACTTTCCAGCTCTCAAATGCATCTCCCCCATTTCACGCACATCTGCTCTCCATCCTCCCGCCACCCCACTAGGAATAGGGTTCCCCTTGTCCTCACCTACCACCCCACCAGCCTCCGGGTCCAACATATTATTCTCCATAACTTCCGTCACCTCCAACGAGATCCCACCACTAAGCACATCTTTCCCTCCCCCACCCCCGCTTTCCGCAGGGATCGTTCCCTACGCGACTCTCTTTTCCATTCATACCCCCATCCCTCCCAACCGATCTCCCTCCTGACACTTATCCTTGTAAGCGGAACAAGTGCTACACATGCCCTTACACTTCCTCCCTCACAACCATTCAGGGCCCCAGACAGTCCTTCCAGGTGAGGCAACACTTCACCTGTGAGTCGACTGGGGTGATATACTGTGTCCAGTGCTCCCGATGCGGCCTTCTTTATATTGGCGAGACCCGACGCAGACTGGGAGATCGTTTCACTGAACACCTACGCTCTGTCCTCCAGAGAAAACAGGATCTCCCAGTGGCCACGCGTTTTAATTCCACGTCCCATTCCCATTCTGATATGTCTATCCACGGCCTCCTCTACTGTCAAGATGAAGCCACACTCAGGTTGGAGGAACAACACCTTATATTCCGTCTGGGTAGCCTCCAACCTGATGGCATGAACATTGACTTCTCAAACTTCCGTTAATGCCCCACCTCCCCCTCATACCCCATCCTTATTTATTTATATACACACGTTCTTTTTCTCTCTGTCCTTTTTCTCCCTCTGTCCCTCTCACTATACCCCTTGCCCATCCCCTGGGCTTCCCCCCCCTTTCCTTCTCCCTGGGCCTCCTGTCCCATGATCCTCTCATATCCCTTTTGCCAATCACCTGTCCAGCTCTTGGCTCCATCCCTCCCCTCCTGTCTTCTCCTATCATTTTGGATCTCCCCCTCTCCCTCCCACTTTCAAATCTCTTACTAGCTCTTCCTTCAGTTAGTCCTGATGAAGGGTCTCAGCCTGAAACTTCAACTGTACCTCTCCCTAGAGATGCTGCCTGGCCTGCTGCGTTCACCAGCAACTTTTATGTGCCCTTCAGCAGGACGTGGTTTCTAACAAAACCAGCTTTATGTGTCAAGATGAAGAACTTTGGTTTAACAAAGGATTTGAGACAGTAGCAGTAGCAGCAAACCAGATTCAATTCCCGCTGCTGCCTGTAAGGAGTTTGTACGTTCTCCCTGTGACCACATGAGTTTCCTCTGGGTGCTCTGGTTTCCTCCCACAGTCCAAAGACGTACCGGTTGGCAGATTAAATTGGTTATTGTAGATTGTCTTGTGATTAGGCTCGGATTAAATCGGGGGATTGCTGGGCAGTGTGGCTCGAAGGCCCTATTCCATGCTCAATATTGATAAAAAATATAACTTTCTGTTAGCCATTTGTATGCTAACGCTTTCCAGTAAGGTGCACTTCTACTATTTTTAAGACACCCAAGTACATTTCTCCTATTAGATCCCTCGGTCACTGAAAGTTTTAGTTAATTTGCTTAGAACATTTAACAACTCTGGTTCTGAGAGGAAAGCTGAAGGTTTTTTTTGGAAATCATCATCATTAATTGTTAACATGGTGAAACCACAGCACAGGTCTACATGCAGGCAAATACTTAAAATAACTTTCAATAGATAAGGCTGTGAACTTTCAACCTGCACTGCATCTTACTGCAACAATGAGCCTATTGTCAGAAATGGGTCTTTGCAGAACTTGCATTCAAAACTCAATCTTTCAGCCCTTAGTGTTGATTGATTAAGATCTCATGAAAATCCTTTTGAGATCCTCACTTTCATAAATGTCTTCAGCTAATGTTTGCTCTCTTGTCATTCAGTCATCAGGAGAACACGTAACTGTACTTGCTAGTTCTGAAAGCATGTGGAGTTGTACTGCTGAAGACTTGAGTAACCGGATCCTCTCCTGGTTTCCAAGCTCCTGGCTATAAAAATGAAACTGATTTGCGCTCTGTCAGTTACCGCTGCTGATGTTAGAGAAGGTCACCGGACATCAATCTGTTTTCAATTATCAGCAACGTGACAGATGGAGTTATCAGAAATGTTCTCCATAAGATATAGGAGCAGAATGAGACCACTCAACCCAGTGAGTCTGCTCTGCACTGGATCATCAATGAGTTATTTTCCCTACCTTCTCCTATAACCTTCAACTAATCAAGAACCTATCAACCTCCATTTTAAATATAGCCAATGATTTTACTTCCACATATATCTGTGGAAATGAATTCCACAGATTCACCATCCTCTGTAAAGAAATTCACCCTCACCTCTGTTCTAAAGAGATGACCTTGAATTCTGAGGTGTGCCCATTGGTCGCAGACTCCCGCACTATTGGAAGACATCTTCTTCATGTCCACTCCATCTAGGTATTTCAAGCATTTCTCATAAAGTGTGTTCTAACCAATGATAAGCACAACACTTCTTAGGGCAACACACACGAAGTGCTGGAGGAACTCAGAAGGTCAGGCAGCAACTATGGAAATGAATAAACAGTCGACGTTTTGGACCAAGACACTTCTTCAGGACTGGACAGGAAGGGGAAAGATGTGATTTCACCATGACAACTCGTCTGGACTGTATTAAGCCTTGGTGCAATCAGTGCTGGAATAGTTGGTTTCCATGCTGACGTAAGAGTGACTGTCATTGAGATGAAAGCAGCACTGAAATACGTCTGATGTTAGCGGAGGTCACAGGACAAAGCAATTCCAGTTGCTGAAGTCACTTCTGGCTCAAAGAAACATGGTTGTGCTTGTTGAAGGGTAATGATCTCAGTCTAGGACCGGGATTAAACTTCCACACCTACAACATTCCCTCCAAGTTAACTTTACTAATGAGCTTCTCGCTTTTACCTGCACAGTGTCCGTTCAATTTACAATTCATCAAGTCACAAAACAGCCTCTGCCTGAGACAGCATCATTAGATAAGTAACAAATAGCATTAATACCACATGCATTCAGGCATTGCTCATAAATAATCCTTAGCAAATCCTGCTCACCTTCTGACATCATTATCACTGGAATTTTTAAAATCCAGCAATCCCTTCTTGATCTCGGTGATTGGGTTTGTCTGCTTTGGAAAGTTCCTAATCTTATTCTACAAATCTGACCGTAAACATATGTCTCTGCTGAATTGAGGGAATTCTACCATTAGTATTCAACACATCCCTTGATCTCCTATTTGTGATTAGTCATATAATTATGATTGATAGAATCAAAATCAGAATCAGGTTTAATGTTGTGAAATTTATTAACTTTGCAGCAATACATGATAATAGAGAGGGAAAAACTGTTAGTTACAGTAAGAATATATATGTATATCAAATAGTTAAATTAAGTTAGTGCAAAATCATAAATTAAAAAAAGTAGTGAGGTGGTGTTCATGGGTTCAATGTCTATTCAGAGATCAGATGGCAGAGGGAAAGAAACTGTTCCTGAATCACTGAGTGTGTGCCTTCAGATTTTGTACCTGCTCCCTGATGGTAACAGTGAGAACAAGGCATGTCCAGGGTTGTGGGGTCCTTAATGATGGACAATGCCTTTCTGAGGCATGATGCGAAGGGCTAAAAACAGAAGTTAATGTGTAAACCATTTCTGTGCTGGTGTTACTGCTATCTGTGATAAGCTTCTTTGTTTTTGTTATTACCCAAGGAGACGCAGCAGACCTGGACCCGTTGTAAATACTCCTTTGTTGAGATGGCCTCTCCGTGCAGTGACGTTCGATGAATACCAGCTGCCAGCTTGTTGCTTACAAACATCGCTAACAAAGCCAACCCAGATGAAACTTCCACTGCCATTGAGCTGGCAGAGAGAAGGGTATTTGAAGTCCCGTGTACAAGCTCAGAGGTCCGCAGGAAGAACAGCCTAGGAGCCTGTGTAAATGATCTCTGTGAGGGTGGAGTGGTAGCTCGTGCCCCGTCCACCATGAGGTCTGACCCGGGACGGCTCCTTTGTCCACTGAAGCTAATGAAACTGAAGCCAGCCGGTGGTGTAGTGGGATCAGCTCCGGCCCTTCGAGGTAAATGGCCCCAGGTTCGAATACGGCCGACTCCTTGCACGCTGGGATTGAGCATCGAGCGAGCACTTCAGATAAATGCTAAAGAAACAGTAACGTTGCTGCCGGACGTGCCATAAGGCACGGAAAGGAACAACAACAAAGCTCACGAAATGAAAGACCAAATGGCCATTGACTAAGAGACCCTTGGTTGAGGACTGAAGGATAGAGATGAGCACATGGAAGAAATATTCATGCGGGCTTAAGGACTGAATATGAAGACTGGATGGAGGAGAAAAAAAGGAAAGCTATGTCACTTGTGTCCAAGTGGGTAAAACCTGCAGCAATAAACTGCTCACCAACTGTCTCCTGTTGTTAAATATAGAATTTTATACTCTTGACCTTTCACTGAACAACTAGTTGCTTCTTGTCCAAGAAGCAGTCAAGTCGTTTTGGTTGGGACCATCAAATGAAACCCTATCTGCTCCCACAGGTGGATGTAAAATGTCCCATTCCAGAGTTTGCAGGGAAGGATGGGAGTTATCCCTGGTGTCTCACCCATTATTTATCACTCAGTAAGCATTGTTTAAAGTAAAGGCCCTCAGGTCATGAACATTTTGTTGATTTGTGGGAGTTGGCTTGCTGATTATTGTATTTCCCACACTTTAGCGGGTACCACATTTCAAAGTATTTAGTGTTTTGGAGCATCAAGAAAGAGAAATTAACTGAATTTCAATAACAAGAGTCCTTCTTTTGGGAGCTCAGTTGGAGACACGGTTGCCTTTGAGAAGGCCTGCTCCCATGGCTTCACCTGACCCTGATCAGGGGGTGGGGGGGGTGCTGAGCAGGTGCTACGCCTTGCCCAGGGTGTCCTGCAGGCTAGCGGAGGGAAGGAGCACCTTACACCTCCTTTGGTAAAGAGAGAGACTTATCTCCACCCCACCACCCAATGTTACAACGTACGTTCAAAGATTCAAAGTACGTACTCGGTATATGACCCTGAGATTCCCCATAGACAGCCATAAAACAAAAAAACCATGGAAACCATTCAAAGATGAACGTCAACCCTCCCCCTGCACAAAAAAAACACAGAAATGCATAAATAGCAATGAAAAAAGAGAGTAAAACACACAATATAAAACTCAAAAATTTACAAGAGTCCGGGCATATTCAGTTCAGTCTAGTTCCATATCTGCAGATAAAACTACAAATAAAGCTAATCTTTCTTCTTTAATCAGTTTGAATCTTTAAGTGGAAGCTCAGGGTCACTCCCACGGACTGAGCACAGGTGTTCTGCAGAGCGATTGCCCCACGTGTGTTTGGCTTCTCCAGTGCAGAGGAGACATTGAACATAGTATACAGATTGCAATGCTAAGAGTATGTGAGACGTCCGGTGCTGGAATCCTGTTGGAGCTGGCAGAAGTTGTGAAGACGGTCCACGAGGATGATCGGGAGGAAGGTAAGGACCTGGGCAAATCTGATCCTGTTGTGTCCAGGAGGAGGAAGGGGTGAAAGTGGGGGTGTGCGAAATAGACGAGATCAGTCTCACTAGAATCCATAAAGCTGGAGTGGGGGCAAGTCATCTTCAACCCCAAAGGAGAGAGGATATTAAAAATGATTTCAAAATTATTTGCGTAGAGAATCCCGCACAGGATCAAAATAAGCTGCAGAGAGTTGAAAGCTCAGTCAGCTCCATCGTGGGCAGTAGCCTCTCCAGCAACCAGGACACCTCTAAGGAGTGAGGCCTCAAAAAGGTGGCGTCCATCATTAAGGACCCCCATCACCCAGGACATGCCCTCTTCTCATTGCTACCATCAGGGAGGAGGTACAGGAGCCTGAAGTGATTCAGGAACAGCTTCTTGCCCTCTGCCATCTGATTTCTGAATGAACATTGAACCCATGAATACTACCTCACTACTTTTTTTTCGCACTACTTAATTAATTTAACATATATATATAATTCACAGTTTTGCTCTAATTTACAGTTTTATTATTATGTATTACAACGTACTGCTGCCACATAACAACGAATTTCACGACACATGCGGATGATATTAAACCTGATTCTGATTCTGAATCTAAATTGCGTGGGGCTTTCCCTGTGCAGAGTCCCAAATAATCACTAGTGCTTTAAAAAAATGGCAACAACATAAAATCAGGCCATTTCCTTTCCAGAGACAGATGGTAAAGAATTTGGCTGCGAAACACTCAGTTTATTGCAAACAGAGTCTGTTTTTAGCTCCTTTCACCATCACACGCCTTCAAACAGGCCCTTCACATTCTACCTCTGGCTCATTGAAGTGGGAATAATCACTGACAAAAGCTCAGCAAAGTTTGTTTGGAAATCTGCTGACTCCTACAAAAAGAAAATCAGGGATATCTGGTCTGCGTTGACAAGTGGCTTCCTCTTCCCCTGAGCCACTATTTCTGACTTGTGCTTGTTGATTTCCCCTCATAAAAGGGACCTGTGTGCATTGGGTTGTCTCTGCGCCTAGAACTCGGCCCTCTGCCACTTTCCTCCTTGTCCTCAGGAAGGGACTGGAATCTAAACAGAATGGAGCGAGATTTGAAAAAAAAATGGCCAGTCTCACCGCTCAAAGATAAAGACTTTTATTCCAAAGCGAGCCAGCTGTCAGGGATTTCCTGAGAACCGCGTATCCTTGGAGACACGGTTTTAGGCCCTGCTTCATTCGTTTATTTTGGCTTTGGAAGGGAAAAACACACAATGTTGACTTATTCAAGGAGGCTTCTTTCAAAGGGTTTGAACACACTCCTGTCAGAAGCTGTTCCTGAAAGAACCAACATTTGCTTTAGTAAATGGGCTCAGATTTATTAAAGAGTGTAAATTGTGGAAAGGGGGAGGGGTAGGGAAATGTTAAACCCATAATGCAACACATTACCAGGCCTGAAAACAATCCCAGCCATCATTTTCAAACATATAACACTGCTCATAAGGGAAGGCTTGGAAAACTTTCCAAAGGGAAAAGAGGGTGGAGGGAGCCAGAGATCTGAAAGGCCTCATTAGAGGAGCCAGGCAAAGAAAGACTTGTGTTTATAAAATGTCTTTCATCACATCACAAAGTATTTTATAATTACGTGTAGTTACTGTTAAGGCAGGAAACACCACAGCTAATTTACACAAAGCATGCTCCCACAAAAGGCTGGAGACGCAAGCGACTGCAGATGCTGGAATCCGGAGCAACAGACAAAGTGCTGGACAAGCTCAGCAGGTCGAGCAGCATCTGTGGGGGAGTGGGGGGAAGGGAAGGCCCACGTTTTGGGTCGACGCTGTTCGACCTGCTGACTTCCTCCAGCAGAGTTTTCATTGTCCCCTAAACAACTGTTTGATGATAATCAGATGATCTTTTCCATTGATGTTGAGGAGGGATTAATACGGACTCGAACACTTGGGATAGATCCAGTGGTACTATTTGATATCATGCCATGAGATCTTTTATATCCAACTCTGAGAGTAGTTCGGACTTTGCTTCAGCATTTCATCTGGAAAACTGCACAAGATCAAAGTAAGCTGTAAGTTCAGTTAGCTCTATCATGGGCACTAGCCTCTCCTGCATCCAGTACACCAGTCCTCATCAAACAATCAGAAGTGGAAAGGGTGAGGAATTTTAAGTTCCTGGGTGTCAACATCTCTGAGGATCTATCCTGGGCCCAACATATCGATGCAGCTTTAAAGAAGGCACAACATATTTCATTAGGAGTTTGAGGAGATTTGGTACGTCACCAAAGATACTCGCAAATTTCTACAGATGTTCTGTGGAGAGCATTCTGACTGGCTGAACCACCGTCTGGTATGGGTGGAGGGGGCTACTGCACAGGATCGTGGTAAGCTGCAGAAAATTGTAAACTCAGTTGGCTCCATCATGGGACTAGCTTCCCCAGCACCCCCAAGGAGCGATGCCTCAGAAAGTCGACATCCATCGTTAAGGATCCCCATCACCCACGACATGCCTTCTTCTCATTGCTACCATTAGGAAGGAGGTAAAGCACACGCTCAATGATTCAGGAATAGCTTCTTCCCCTCTGCCATCAGAATTCTGAATGGACATTGAACCCATGAACACCACCTCTCTACTTTTTTCTCTCTTTTGACACTAGTTACTTAATTTAACTTTCTTTATGTATATATATATATATATCAGGTGGTGGCGTGGAGATGCGTCTTCACCAATGGAGGTGTAAGGTGCTCCTTCCTTCCACTAGCCTGCAGCTCATCCTCGGGCAAGGTGTAGCCCCTGCCTAGACACCCCTCCACCCCCGATCATGGTCACATGAAGCCATGGGAGCAGGTGGTGGATGGTCGTATGAGCAGCCGGTGCACATCACAAGTCCTGGTTATGCGACCACTGACACCAGGCAGACAATCTCTGAGGGGTATTGATAATGGCTAGGGTCACCCGTCTTGTAAAGACACTGCCCAGAAGGAGGCAATGGCAAACACTTCTGTAGAAAAGTTTCCCAGGAACAATCGTGGTCATGGAAAGACCATGATCACCCACGTCACATGACACGGCACATAATGATGATGAATATATACACTTCTTACTGTAATTACAGGTTTTTTATTATTATGTATAAGATAATGAGATGCAATGATCATGTGGATAGTGAGAGGCTTTTTCCCAGGGCTGAAATGGCTAGCCTGAGAGGGCACAGTTTTAAGGTGCTTGGAAGCAGGTACAGAGGAGATGTCAACAGTGAATTTTTTATGCAGAGAGTGATGAGTGCATGGAATGGGTTGCCAGCAATGGTGGTGGTGGCGAATACAATGGGGTCTTTTAAGTGACTCCTGGATAGGTACAAGGAGCTTAGAAAAATAGAGGGCCATTGGTAATCCGAGGTAATTCCTAAAGTAAGTACATGTTCGGCACAGGTTTTTGTTTCTGACCTCTATCCTCAGACCCCATTTTGATTGTTTTTCACCTTGTTTCCATAGAGATTGGAGCCCACTCTTTCCAGTGGCTGGGCAGTCTCTCGATTCACATTCAGGTGACTGGCCACTGACGTTAAACTGTGAGTGGGATTATCTGATAAACTGCAGCACTTCACCAATGTTCCAAAGCCTAAATGATGGTAAGATTCAGAATTCATAGTTGCTTATTATACCCACAGCATCAATAAAGAGGCTTTTTTTTGGCTCCAACAGCCCTTATTTTTAACTACCTTATCCCGTGAAAGGAGAGAGGTGATTGGGATGAGAGTGATGATGGCCGTGGACTGTTTTGAGTGAAGTTTGGATTATGGCAGGAGAGCTGGCAGTCTCTTTCTTTCTTTCTTTTTAAATCTTTTTATTGAATAAGTATACAAAGGGTAAACCATAAAGGCACTAATACACTGTTAGAAATTACAGGAGATATTAATACAGAAGAAAAAATTGATACAAACAGTGCAATTTAAACATAAAATAATATGGTAAAATAATAGTATACTAATTTTTATATATATATATATCAATAGAGAAAAGGGAAAAAAACCCAAAAAAAGACCCCAAAAAAAACCCACCATGCAACTAAACTAAAAGCAAAGCAAAGCAATGGGCTAACTTGGAAACAGGTAGAGTTAAAGAACTTAAAATCACGTCCTCAAACCCGACCTCCATTAAAAACAGTTAAAAAAAAAAAGCAAGAAGGGAATATAAATATGGAACAAAAGAGAAAAAAAATTACATTAAATGAAAATATTGAATAAAAGATCTCCAGGTCTGTTCAAATTTAAGTGAGGAATCATAAAGATTGCTTCTAATTTTCTCCAAATTTAAGCATAATATCGTCTGGGAAAACCAAAAAAAGGTAGTTGGAGCATTAGGCTCTTTCCAATGTTGTAAGATACATCTTTTCGCCATTAAAGTAAGAAATGCAATCATTCTACGGGCTGAAGGGGAAAGATTACTGGAAATTTTAGGTAATCCAAAGATAGCAGCAATAGGATGAGGAGAGATATCTATATTCAATACCTTTGAGATAATATTAAAAATGTCTCTCCAAAAAGTTTCAAGAGTAGGACAAGACCAAAACATATGAGTTAAAGAGGCTATCTGCCCCGGACATCTATCACAAAAAGGATCAATGTGAGAATAAAAATGAGCTAATTTATCTTTGGACATATGTGCTCTATGAACAACTTTAAATTGAATTAGGGAATGTTTAGCACAGATAGAGGAAGTATTGACTAATTGTAAAATCTGCCCCCAGTCATCCACGGAAATAATAGAACCCAATTCTTGTTCCCAATCTGACCTAAGGCAGTCTCTACTCCATGGGTTCCCAGCTTAAGATCGACAGACCCCTCGGTTAATGGAAGGAGGCCATGGCATCAAAAAAGATTGGTAACCCCCTGCTCTAAATGTAAAGAAAAATATCTGCAGGTCACGGAAGCCACAAAACCAAACAGAATGTTTGTTCAACAGCAGCTGACACCCACCTCGACATCTGGAAAAGATTCATCTTCACACATATCATTCCAGTACCTCCAGATATTTCTCGAACAGTGATAATGAAATCAACAGGGACATATTCAATTAGACCATAAGAAATAGGAGCAGAATTAGGCCATTCAGCCTATCGAGTCTGCTCTGCCATTTCATCATGGCAGATCCATTTCCCTCCCAACTCCTTTCTCCTGCCTTCTCCCTGTAACCTTTCACACCCTGACTAATCAAGAACCTGTCAACCTCCTCCCTAAACACACACAGTGCCCTGGTCTCCACAGGAGCCTGTGATAATGAATTCCACAGCAGTTCTGTGCAACCTGTTCTCTTGTTTGTTCACCGACTCTTCTCAATTCTGCTGCTACCCAACTACTCCACTCAATCACTTCGGCTTACCTTTGGGATGTGAGAGAAAACTCGAGCGCATGAGCGCCCAGTCCATCACAGGAAAAGCCCTCCCCATCACTGAGCACATCTGCAGGGGCACTGTCACAGGAAAACAGCATCCCTCATCAGGGACCCCCACCACCCAGGACATGCTCTCTTCTCACTGCTGCCATCAGGTGGAAGGTACAGGAGCCTCAGGACTCGCACCACCAGATTCAGGAACAGTTACTACCCCTCAACCATCAGGCTCTTGAACCAAAGGGGATAACTTCACTTGCCCCATCACTGAACACAGCGCAGCACATCACACAAACCAATCTTCTGTCCTTGGACTCACTTTACACCACACGCTGTCGGAGCAGAGCTGCCAGGATAATCAAGGACAAGACCCACCCAGCCAACACACTTTTTGTCCCTCTTCCCTTCGGGAGAAGGCTCAGGAGCTTGAAGACTCATATGGCCAGATTTGGGAACAGCTTCTTTCCAACTGTGATTAGACTGCTGAATGGATCCTGAGCCAGATCTGGGCTGTACCCTCCAAATATCCGGACTTGCCTCTCAGTTATTTTTGCACTACCTTACTTTCCCTTTTCTATTTTCTATTTATGATTTATAATTTAAATTTTTAATATTTACTATCGATTTGTAATCCAGGGAGTGTGAAGCGCAGAATCAAATATCGCTGTGATGATTATATGCTCTAGTATCAATTGTTTGGCAACAATAAAGTAAAGTAAGTAAATGTTCCCACAACCTATAGACTCACTTTCAAGGACTCTTCATTTCTTGATATTTATTGCTTATTTATTTATTATTATTATTTCTTTCTTTTTGGATTTGCAGTTTGTTGTCTTTTGCACACCGCTTGAACGTCTAATTTGGTGTGGTCTTTCATTGATTCTGTTATGGTTATTATTCTATGGATTTATTGAGTATGCCTGCAAGAAAATGAATCTGTGAGTTGTATATGGTGACATATATGGGCTTTGATAATAAATTGACTTTGAACTTTGGAAGCAGCATCCATCATCAAAGCCTCCCACCATCTGGACCATGCCTTCTTCTCACGACTACCATCGGACAGAGGCTACAGAATCCTTACAGCATTTAGTGAGTCCAAGCCAGTAGACACAAAGCAGACAGGTGCCCAGCCAATGGCCGTTCTGGAATACTTGCCTGGCTGGTGGAGATGGGGATAGGTTTGAATTCCCTGAAAGGTTATATCCCCCCGAGAGACTCGTGTGCTTTGCTCTGCAGCTTCACAGAAGTTTGAAAGATCCCAAATCCTGTCTGACTCCTGAGAGTAAATTTGGCCTCGCTCTGCCTGGAGGAGGAGGTGACTCATGAGTTCTTAGCAGCAATGAATGCAGGATGAATAAATATTTGATGCCATTCCATTATCTGATAAATGTGGTAAACAATGATCTGTTGCTAGACACAAATTCTGCCAGTGTACCATGTATAGCAAATACCCAACTGAGTTCTTCAGTGGCGTGTCCTGTTAGCTTTCAAGTGTGGTTTGATGTCTGTCCATTTTGAGAACAAGAGAATTGTTATTCTCTGCTTGGTGAAGATGGACCCGCACCGGTATGAGGGGTCAAGTTGCTGATTTCCACTGTTGCCTGCATATTTTCACGTCTTTCAGCTTTGGCCAGATGCTGCCAATTCTGTTTGTCGCCTGGCTAGACTGCATTTCGAAGAATCCTTGGCATAAATGCTCTTGGTCCATGTTTTTAAGCTGCACTGGTCATCTGACAATCCAAACATTCTGCTTGGAAAGGCAATAAACTTTCATCTGGACTCTTGCCCAGACTGGACCATTCTCTCAAAGTGTGTCTGTAGATTCACTTCTGTGGTGCATTTTGCTGCGTTTCCCGAGCAACCTGAATGGCTGCAACTGGGAAATCCTCGAATGGAAGTTTCTGAGTGAAAATTGACCGTTCATAACCTCTATCAGAAGATTCATCCATTGATCTGAATAGTGTCAGTATTTACATATTGTTTTCATGAACAATGATCAATTGAAAGATCAGGTTTTCCTGGCAAAATGTATCACTTTTGTATCATAGAGGCTGCCATTGTTTGAAATACCATTCTAGGTCCTAGAATTACCAGTAGTGGTTATGACAACAAACTGTCGAGTCAGTTACTTTGAAGATAATTAAAAATGTTGATCATTTAAGTCTATTGTCTGTGCATCATTCGGTCTTTTGGAGTTTTTAAAACTGCCTTTGAAGCCAAACTTAGCTGTGCCTAGGAAGTGTTACACATATTTCGGTGAGGAAGTTGCGAAACTGAAATATTTTGGAGCAAATGTTTACAATCAGATCAAGGTGTCCTCTCGCAGTGTGATCTTCGTCATGCCTTTGCATTAGGACTCGGTGCAGATCACCTCCGGTTAATGAGTGACACACACAGAACGCTGGAGGAAGTCCAGTCCTGCCGAAAGGTCTCAGCACGAAATGTCGACTGTACTTTTTTCCACAGATGCTGCCCGGCCTGCAGGAAGGAGCTACTCTGGTGACAAGTACTTGCTGACCAGTGGCACCTTGCACTAACAGTACAAACGTATCGCCCCGATAACATTGTGAATGCGTATACTGGGGGACGTCCTGAATGTAAAGAAAGGCATGCACTGATTTTGTATTTCTTACAAATAGCTTTTTATGAATAAAATTTATTTTTGAAATTAAAAAAAAACCCTTGCTCAGATCTCTGTGTAACAAATAGCAGGGTAGCATAGCCGTTTACATGACACTATTTGAGTGCCAGTCACCCTGGTTCAATTCCAAAGCTGTCTGTAAGGAGTTTGTACGTTCTCCCCATGACCATGTAGTTTCCTCCGGGTGCTCTGGTTTCCTCCCAAAGTCCAAAGACATACTGGTTAGTAGTTTAATTAGTCACATGGGTGTAATTAGGCAGCACAGGCATGTTAGACCGGAAGGGCCTATTACTGTGTTGTATCTCTGAATCTAAATCATTCAGAATATATCTTAATTTTAAAAAATTTAATCTGATTTCTTTTTTAGTGAAGATGCCTGTCAAATGCGGAGGAATTCATTTCACCTTTCTGGAGTACAACGAGACCCCATAAGGTCATGAGGCACCATGCGGCCAGGGGAATGAGCTGCCATGCACTATGCCACCAAGCCACCATCTTCGTCAAGTACCCATGCCACCGCCAGGGTATGAGCAATCAGCTGGCAGAGAAGAACGCCAGCGGAGCAGTCAGCAAACTCTCACCCACACAGAAAGGCAGAACAGATCCGACCAGCTGTTGTGAGTCACGAACTGGGTCCTCTCTGCGCTGGCTAGCCAGTAACCTGCCTCTATCTTCTTCTCCACCCCACCACCATAACCATCTTAGCATCAGGCACCTAACTAAACTTTTTCCATAATGGAAAGTGACCTCCTGCCTAACAAATTTTCATATGATAAAGGTTCTTTAGAAATATAATCTCTTCATTAATCTGGGGAGGTGTCTATTAACTAAATTATTGATCTGCTGGTTCAAGTAATTCTCTCTTTCCCACCATATTTTTATTGTGTTTGGTATAAATTATTTTAGTACAGTATTTTCATAGTGAGGTATATGTAATGCATCCTAGCCATTATTTAAGTGGCTTCAGAAGAGGGAAACGTAAGTGATGTCAGCAAACCAAAGAGAATTCTATCTGTCTCTTTGATTGTTTCTAGCACTTACCAAGATCTAACTGTACATCCATTGTTTTCTAGATGATCCAAGCAGACCTATCAGCAACCTACATCCAGCTCAGTCTGATCCAATTCTTTGGACCAATCTCTGCTCTCAGCCGGTGGAAAATAAACCACTCAAGCAAACACCTGATGCTATGTGTGTTTCTGGTTTTTGGTTACTCTGTTATTTGTTGCTATTTTACGTGACATCGAACAGGGCGGACGGGCTCTGGTCCTGCAGTCAACTAACGACGCAGCGCTAAATCTAACTGAACTGAACTAAGCTGACCATTCCCAGACTGTTGCAAGGACTCTGCAGTTTGATGTTTAATATTCCGTGCGTTATTTGTCATTTTTTGTCATTTGCGCGATTTGTTCTTTTTTTTTGCACGTTGGGTGTTTGATGTTTTCTTTGAACGGGGTCCATGGTGTTTCTTTGTTCCCACGGCCGTCTGCAGGAAAATGAATCTCAGGGTTGTATACTGCATGCACACATTGACAATAAATGTACATTGAGTCTTTGAATCTTTGAAACGCAGCCAGGTAAAAATATTCAGAGTTGCCATGTAGGTGAAGTAATGTCTAAGTTTGCTCATGCTCTCCATGTAAACTGAGACTCTGTTTAGCTTTACCTGATTTTCTCTCTCCATCCTGTAATGAATACAGAAATCCTTCCCTTCCTCCCTGTTTTATTGGCAGAGGGGTTCAGCAGCTGGCTGGCGGACGCTGGTGAGTGTGACTCAAAATACCAACCTTTGGCAGCCTAACAGCAAACTTCATATTCACACCTTCCACAGACATGGGGAGGACGATGTCGACCCTGGATGGGGAGGCTCGAACCAGGGGTCACATTCTCAAAACACAGGGAAAGGCCACACAGGACAGAGAAGGAGAAAAATTCCTTTACACAGGGGATTCAACTCACTTACTGACTCATGCAGGGCAGAGATTAATAAGTCTTTGGATATCAAAGGAATCAACTGTTAAAAGGGAGGTGAAGCTGAAGTAAAAGGTGTGTCACGTACTTTCTATGTGTGGGAGCAGGCACGGATGGCTGCTCGTTTCAGACGTGCTGACTGCAGTTCTCCACCATCTGATCACAAGCTTACACTGCTTTCTACAGTCCTCCACACACACGAGGGGTCTCAGCCCGAAACCTCACCCGTTCTGACTCCCCTCCACAGATGCCGTCTGACCTGCTGAGTTCCTCCGGCATTTTGTTGCTCTGGATTTCCAGCATCTGCAGAATCTCTTGTGCCTACACTTTCCTTTCTCCCAAGGCTCCGCGGCTCCGAACTCAACTTCAGTTATTGGCTTACTTCTGTCGTCTGCATGGTTTGTTTGTTTTTTCTCCCCCTGTTCATTGGTCTTCTGTTTTTAATGAGTTCTACCTGGTTTCTTTGTTCAGTGGCTGCCTGTAAGGAGACGAATCTCACAGTTGTATAACATAAATTAACTTTGATAATAAATTACCTTTGACCTTTCTCTTTCCACTGTCCTCTCTCTGAATCTGTACTCAGGAGACTGAACGCCCAGGACTGTTCCCTGCCTTTTCTGCTCTTTTTAACCTGCAACTCAGGGGCATCTGACATACCCTACGTTCATTGGACACGGTGGTGTATGTAAACCAGGGGCCTCCTGATAGTTTTCTCCTGAACTAGACAAGTTCTAACATAGATGAAGGGATGGAGGTTTTTTTTGCTTTCTTTTTCAATATTTTTATTGATTTCTTACATAAAAGAATACAGACTACAGTAGGATATATGATATATATGGATTACAATATATTGGAATCACAAATATAGGTTTTTTTTAAATGTCCTTGTTTTGATTGGACCAGGCATAGATATCACAGGGCACATCCAGCACTTCGTGTTAAGCCTTGTTTCAGTGTGATGTTTGAAACAGGAGCCAGAGCCACAGGACAGACATACTGGGATTGTGTTTGATGGTGGAGGGTGACCTTGTTTGGTGCTGCCATCTCTCCATCTCCCTCTCTTCTGCTAACTTCTCTCTGCCCAGGAAACAGAGCACATGCTCTCCCTTGTAATGGTCTGGGGCTTCGGTGCCAGGTGTTGAGATCTTAGTGGACATCTAGGGGTGTCATCATCTATTTTAATATGATTTCCTTTGTTTTGTTAGGTTATTAAAGAATAAAGTCCATTTAAAGATGGCCTTTGTTCTGAGATTTGTTGAATTGTTCTTGCTGAAGTTCAGGGCATTTTATGTTTAAAAAAAGGATGAGGTCACCATCAAGGTGGAGGAACAACACCTTATATTCCGTCTGGTTAGCCTCCAACCTGATGGCATGAACATCGATTTCTCCTTCCGATAAAAATATCCCTCCCCCTCCCGTCTTCTACTTATCTTTTCGTATCTGCCTATCACCTCCCCTGTTGCCCTCCTCCTTCCCTTTCTCCTATGGTCCACTCTCATCTCCTCTCAGATACCTTCCTCTCCAGCCCCTCACCTTTCCCAGCCACCCAGCTTCACCCATCACCTTCCAGCTATCCTCCTTCCCCCCCCCCACCTTTTTATTCCGGTGTCTTTCCCCTTCCTTTGAAGTCCTGAAGAAGGGCCTTGGTCTGAAACCTCGACTCTTTACCCGTTTCCATAGATGCTGCCCGACCTGAGGAGCTCCTCCAGCATTCTGTGTGTGATGAGGAATTATTGTTGTGATAGTCATCATAGAAACATAGAAAATAGGTGCAGGAGTAGGCCATTCGGCCCTTCGAGCCTGCACCGCCATTTATTATGATCATGGCTGATCATCCAACTCAGAACCCTGCCCCAACCTTCCCTCCATACCCCCTGATCCCCGTAGCCACAAGGGCCATATCTAACTCCCTCTTAAATATAGCCAATGAACTGGCCTCAACTGTTTCCTGTCGCAGAGAATTCCACAGATTCACCACTCTCTGTGTGAAGAAGTTTTTCCTCATCTCGGTCCTAAAAGGCTTCCCCTTTATCCTCAAACTGTGACCCCTCGTTCTGGACTTCCCCAACATCGGGAACAATCCTCCCACATCTACCCTGTCCAATCCCTTTAGGATTTTATACGTTTCAATAAGATCCTCCCTCAATCTTCTAAATTCCAGAGAGTATAAGCCTAGTCGATCCAGTCTTTCTTCATATGAAAGTCCTGCCATCCCAGGAATCAATCTGGTGAACCTTCTTTGTACTCCCTCTATGGCAAGGATGTCTTTCCTCAGATTAGGGGACCAAAACTGCACACAATACTCCAGGTGTGGTCTCACCAAGGCCTTGTACAACTGCAGTAGTACCTCCCTGCTCCTGTACTCGAATCCTCTCGCTATAAATGCCAGCATACCATTCGCCTTTTTCACCGCCTGCTGTACCTGCATGCTCACTTTCAATGACTGGTGTATAATGACACCCAGGTCTCGTTGCACCTCCCCTTTTCCTAATCGGCCACCATTCAGATAATAATCTGTTTTCATATTTTTGCCACCAAAGTGGATAACTTCACATTTATCCACATTAAATTGCATCTGCCATGAATTTGCCCACTCACCCAACCTATCCAAGTCACTCTGCATCCTCTTAGCATCCTCCTCACAGCTAACACTGCCACCCAGCTTCGCGTCATCCGCAAACTTGGAGATGCTGCATTTAATTCCCTCATCCAAGTCATTAATATATATTGTAAACAACTGGGGTCCCAGAACTGAGCCTTGCGGTACCCCACTAGTCACTGCCTGCCATTCTGAAAAGGTCCCGTTTATTCCCACTCTTTGCTTCCTGTCTGCTAACCAATTCTCTATCCACATCAATACCTTACCCCCAATACAGTGTGCTTTAAGCTTGCACACTAATCTCCTGTGTGGGACTTTGTCAAAAGCCTTCTGAAAATCCAAATATACCACATCCACTGGTTCTCCCCTATCCACTCTACTAGTTACATCCTCAAAAAATTCTATGAGATCCGTCAGACATGATCTTCCTTTCACAAATCCATGCTGACTTTGTCCGATGATTTCACCACTTTCCAAATGTGCTGTTATCACATCTTTGATAATTGACTCCAGCAGTTTCCCCACCACCGACGTTAGGCTAACCGGTCTATAATTCCCCGCTTTCTCTCTCCCTCCTTTTTTAAAAAGTGGGGTTACATTAGCCACCCTCCAATCCTCAGGAACTAGTCCAGAATCTAACGAGTTTTGAAAAATTATCACTAATGCATCCACTATTTCTTGGGCTACTTCCTTAAGCACTCTGGGATGCAGACCATCTGGCCCTGGGGATTTATCTGTCTTTAATCCCTTCAATTTACCTAACACCACTTCCCTACTAACATGTATTTCGCTCAGTTCCTCCATCTCACTGGACCCTCTGTCCCCTACTATTTCTGGAAGATTATTTATGTCCTCCTTAGTGAAGACAGAACCAAAGTAATTATTCAATTGGTCTGCCATGTCCTTGCTCCCCATAATCAATTCACCTGTTTCTGTCTGTAGGGGACTTACATTTGTCTTTACCAGTCTTTTCCTTTTTACATATCTATAAAAGCTTTTACAGTCAGTTTTTATGTTCCCTGCCAGTTTTCTCTCATAATCTTTTTTCCCCTTCCTAATTAAGCCCTTTGTCCTCCTCTGCTGAACTCTGAATTTCTCCCAGTCCTCAGGTGAGCCATTTTTTCTAGCTAATTTGTATGCTTCTTCTTTGGAATTGTTACTATCCCTAATTTCTCTTGTCAGCCACGGGTGCACTACCTTCCTTGATTTATTCTTTTGCCAAACTGGGATGAACAATTGTTGTAGTTCATCCATGCAATCTTTAAATGCTTGCCATTGCATATCCACCGTCAATCCTTTAAGTGTCATTTGCCAGTCTATCTTAGCTAATTCACATCTCATACCTTCAATGTTACCCCTCTTTAAGTTCAGAACCTTTGTTTCTGAATTAACTATGTCACTCTCCATCTTAATGAAGAATTCCACCATATTATGGTCACTCTTACCCAAGGGGCCTCTCACGACAAGATTGCTAATTAACCCTTCCTCATTGCTCAAAACCCAGTCCAGAATAGCCTGCTCTCTAGTTGGTTCCTCGACATGTTGGTTCAAAAAACCATCCCGCGTACTTTCCAAGAAATCCTCTTCCTCAGCACCTTTACCAATTTGGTTCACCCAATCTACATGTAGATTGAAGTCACCCATTATAACTGCTGTTCCTTTATTGCACACATTTCTAATTTCCTCTTTAATACCATCTCCGACCTCACTACTACTGTTAGGTGGCCTATACACAACTCCCACAGGCGTTTCCTGCCCCTTAGTGTTATGCAGCTCTACCCATATCGATTCCACATCTTCCCAGCTTATGTCCTTCCTTTCTATTGCGTTAATCTCCTCTTTAACCAGCAACGCCACCCCACCTCCTTTTCTTTCATGTCTATCCCTCCTGAATATTGAATATCCCTGAACGTTTAGCTCCCATCCTTGGTCACCCTGGAGCCATGTCTCTGTGATCCCAACTATATCATAATCATTAATAACAATCTGCACTTTCAATTCATCCACCTTGTTACGAATGCTCCTTGCATTGACACACAAAGCCTTCAGGCGCTCTTGTACAACTCTCTTAGCCCTTATACAATTATGTTGAAAAGTGGCCCTTTTTGATGCTTGCCCTGGATTTGTCGGCCTGCCACTTTTACTTTCCTCCTTAGTACTTTTTGCTTCCACCCTCACTTTACACCCCTCTGTCTCTCTGCACTCGTTCCCATCCCCCTGTTGTGAACTAACCTCCTCTCGCCTAGCCTCTTTAATTTGATTCCCACCACCCAACCATTCTAGTTTAAAATCACCTCAGTAGCCCTTGCTAATCTCCCTGCCAGGATATTGGTCCCCCTAGGATTCAAGTGTAACCCGTCCTTTTTGTACAGGTCACACCTGCACCAAAAGAGGTCCCAATGATCCAAAAACTTGAATCCCTGCCCCCTGCTCCAATCCCTCAGCCACGCATCATCATCATCATCATCAGGTGCCGTGCCCAGTTTGAGCTTTGACCGCCATGGCCCACACACTCCTGTTTCCGGTCAAGTGGATCAATTCATTGGTATTCATTTCCAGTTCTCTGGCTGCTGTCTCCATCATCATTTGTCTTTGTCTTCATCTTGCTTTCTTCCCTTCAATCTTTCCCATAATTACCGTGCATTCTAACTCCTCTTTCCTAATCACATGTCCAATGAAGTTACGTTGCCTTTTCATGATCTCAAACGTTATTTCTCTTTTTGTGTTTACTCTATTCATGACATCCTCATTAGATATTCATTTCATCGATGATATTCTTTGCATCCTCCTCAAAAACCACATCTCTGCTGCTACAATTTGTTTCCTCATGTTACTAGATATTGTCCAACATTCTGAGCCATATAACACAACTGGATAAACGTAACATTTCAGTACTCTGAGGCGGGTTGTCATGCCTAGTTTAGTATTGGTCAGTATACTCTTCATTCTTGTAAAGGTGTCTTTTGCCATCTCTGTTCTTCTTTTGATGTCCATGTCGCACCTGATGTCACCCAGCTTCCAATAGAAAAAGTTCTGTACTTGTTGTATGTCTTCCCCGTTTATTCTCAGCCTGCAGCTAGGATTCTCCTTCTTTTTGGATATCACCATGCATTCTGTCTGTTTGCAATTGATAGATAGACCGATTTTTGCACTTTCTTCAACAACTGTATCAATTAAGTTTTGTAGTTCTTCCTCCGTACTTGCAATTAACACTGTGTCATCCACATATCTGAAATTATTGATGCTTTCACCACCAACTTTGATTCCCGAGATGTCTCTTATTTTTTGTAATATTGTTTCCCTGACACATTAAACAAATCAGGGGAGAAAACACACCCTTTAACTCCTCTCTTGATTTTCATAAGCTGACTCACTTCTTCATCTATTCTTACAGCGGCAGTTTGTTCCCAGTACAGATTTCTGATTAGGCGGAGGTCTTTCGAATCTAGATCTAGAGTTTCCTGTAATATGTCAAATAACTTATTGTGCTTCACTTTATCAAATGCTTTTGTGTAGTCAATAAAACAAACAAACAAATCTTTTTGCACTTGAATAGCTCATTCTGATAGTATCCTTAACATCAGTATCGCATTTCTTGTACCTTTGTCTTTCACAAAACCACATTGTTCTTTACCTATTTCAGCTTGTATCTTACTTTTAGCTCTTGTCATCAAGATTCTTAGAAGTATCTTGGTGATATGACTCATTAAACTTATGGGTCTATGTAATTCACATTCTATTGCCCCAGCTTTCTTAGGAAGAGTGATAAATACCGATTTTTTCATCTCTTCTGGTATTATTCCAGTCTCATAAATGTGTTGCGATAATGGACTCGGCATTTATGAAACAACTGGTGCCTAATAGAACAAGGAACAAGACTAACAGTCTCACTAGCATGAGGAAGGCTGCAGGTGCTGGAAATTCAAAGCAGCACACATAAAATGCTGGAGGAACACAGCAGGTCAGGCAGCGTGTATGGAAATGAGTAAACAGTCGATGTTTCGAGCCTGGAATAGTAACTTGATGTGGGTATGATTGATGAAACAGCCTTTGAAATAATTGGTACAAAATGTTGCTACTGCAAATATTCCTGCAACACCAAATTCTTTGAATATTCTGCATCTAATCTTCATGATGCTTTGATTAAATAACTGCTGTGGAAAGAGTATTACCAACTGATTTAGCAGCTGTTTGGGATGTGATCGCAGTTACTATACAAAGAGTGTTTGAAATCAGGTGTGAGGAATTCTTATTGCAATTATATAGGGTCTGGATAATTACATACCTGAAGCCTGGTGTACAGTTCAGAGCTCATTACTTAGGAAAGAGGAGACATGCTGTTGAGAGAGGACAGCAACAGCTCACTAGACTAGTTCTAGAGAAGGTGGGTTTGTTGTATCAGAAGAGATTGAATATACTGGGACTATGTTCTCTCAAGTTTAGATGAATGAGAAGAGGTTTTGAAGTTCAAAAGTGCAAAGTAAATATATTATCAGAGTACATATACACCACCATATACAATCCTAGATTCATTTTCTTTCAGGCATACTCAATAAATCTATAGAATAATAACCATAACAAAATCATTGGAAATCTGCACCAGGTTGGAATTTCAACCAGAGTCTCATTGAAACGTCCCGATTCTGATGGTTTGACTGTTTATTTATTGTTTTTATTTTTATTTAGAGATACAGCACGGCACAGGACCTTCCAGCCTAACGAGCCCGCACTGCCCAATTACACTCAGGTGGCCAATTAACCTACTAACCCGCACGTCTCTGGATAGAGGCAGGAAACTGGAGCACCCAGAGGCCACGGGCAAACAGACAGACTCCTTATAAACAGCAGCAAAATTGAACCTGGGTCACTGGAATGCTAGCTGTCGCATCCACATCCTTCCAGCCCTTCGAGCCAGGCTTTGACAGACCTGGTTAAGCCTAAACTAATCACAGGGCAAGTTACACTGACCCGTTTACCCACCCAGTACGTCTTTTGATGGGGACCCATGCATTCCACAGGGAGGACGAACAGAGACTCCTTACAGACGGTGCCAGAATTAAACGTGGACTCCGATGTCCCAAGCTGTAATAGCGTTGCACTAACCGCTACGTTACCATGGCAACCAGTTTAGATACCATTAAGCTGAATTCCCTGACAGGGTTGTCTGTGACCAGAGTGCACTGTTTAAGAATAAAGGTAGGCCATTTACAATAAGAGGAGGTTTTTTATATATATAAAACTCAGGGTTGGGTCAGTTAGAGAGTGGTGAATCTCGGTTTGGTTCACTCAGAATAGAGACGGATAGATCCTGGGGCATTAAGTGATGTGGAGATTGTGCTGGAAATCATGAGTGAGAAAATCAGCACTATCATAAGTCCTGAAGAAGCGTCTCAGCCCGAGATGTCAACTGTTTATTCATTTCTATAGATGCTGCCTGACCTGCTGAGTTCCTCCAGCATTATGTGTGTGTGTCTGTGTGCGTGTTGCTTTGGGTCTCCAGCGTCTGGTGAATCTCTCATGTTCGTGACTATCTTAATGAAAGGTTTTGTTATTTGTCTCTGCGCCCTGTGGCGCAGCTGGTGACATCTCTGCCATTTCTTCAGCATTGATCGCTCAATCCAGCACAGATAGAAAGTGTGAAAGGATCTGGCTGGATTTGAACCGGGGACCACTCGCCTTGAAACCCAATGCTGATGCCGCTACACCACCGGTCAGCATAATAACAAATGGTAGTCCAGGCTGTAAGTCACGGATGATACCCATTCATTTTGAACTGGTTTTTGGCCTCGCCCTCAAGATGTTCGTACCCCATTCCTCAAGCTTATTCAGCCATACATCGCAGGAACACTTCTCCAAAGCCTAGGCTAGCACCAGGATATTTTTCGGTACCAATCATTATCACTATGTGCCATGTTGTATGACATGAGCAACCATGGCCTTTCCATGACCATGATTGTTTTTTTTCTACAGAAGTGGTTTGCCATTGTCTTCTTCTGGGCAGTGTCTTTACAAGATGGGTGAGCCCAGAGCCCTGACCACAAGACTCTTCTGAGATTATCTGCCTGGTGTCAGTGGTCGCATAACCAGGACTTGTGATATGCACCAGCTGCTCGTACGACCATCCACCACCTGCTCCCATGGCTTCATGTGACCCTGATCAGGGGCTAAGCAGGTGCCCCACCTCACCCAAGGGTGACCTGCAGGCTCACCGAGGGAAGGAGTGCCTTACACCTCCTTTGGTAGAGACGAATCTCCACCCTGAGATCCATTTTTGATAGTACCAGGGTCGATAAACTGATCTCATCATTATGAAAGAACTATCTATTGGCAGTAAAAGCAATTGGGCAGCGTGAGCTCCTTAGACCAAAAGTTTCTATTGCTGTGCAGCCTCTCCACATAAGACAAAGCAGAACAATTTACGTGGATGGGGTATAAGTACAAGGAGTGAAAGGAGGCCTGTAAGGGCCATACACGCTGACATGGATCAGTCAAGCTTAGCAACCTGCTCCCCTCATAAGGTGGAAGGTCCTGATGGAGTAGCTGGTAAGGCTCTGAAAGCCTGTGTCAACCAACTAGGGGGAGTATTCAAGGACATTTTCAACTTCTCACTGCTACGGGCAGAAGTTCCCACTTGCTTCCAAAAGGCAACAATAATACCAGTGCCTAAGAAGAATAATGTGGGCTGCCTTAATGACTATCGCCCGGTAGCACTCACATCGACGGTGATGAAATGCTTTGAGAAGTTGGTTATGAATAGACTGAACTCCTGCCTCAGCAAGGACCTAGACCCATTGCAATTTGCCTATTGCCACAATAGGTCAACGGCAGACACAATCTCAATGGCTCTCCACCCAGCTTTAGATAACACAAACACCTATGTCAGGGTGCTGTTCATCGACTATAGCTCAGCATTTAATACCATCATTCCCACAATCCTGATGGAGAAGTTGCAGAACCTGCACCCCTGTACCTCCCTCTGCAATTGGATCCTCAGCTTCCTAACCGGAAGACTACAGTCTGTGCAAATTGGTGATAACATATCCTGCTCGCTGACGATCAACACTGGCGCACCTCAGGGGTGTGTACTTAGCCCACTGCTCTACTCTCTATATACACATGACTGTATGGCTAGGCATAGCTCAAATACCATCTACAAATTTGCTGACGATACAACAATTGTTGGTAGAATCTCAGGTGGTGATGAGAGGGCGTACAGGAGTGAGATATGCCAACTAGTGGAGTGGTGCCACAGCAACAACCTGGCACTCAACGTCAGTAAGATGAAAGGGCTGATTGTGGACTTCAGGAAGAGTAAGATGAAGGAGCACATACCAATCCTCATAGAGGGATCAGAAGTGGAGAGAGTGAGCAGTTTCAAGTTCCTGGGTGTCAAGATCTCTGAGGATCTAACCTGGTCCCAACATATTGATGTAGTCATAAAGAAGGCAAGACAACGGCTATACTTTATAAGGAGTTTGAAGAGATTTGGCATGTCGACAAATACACTCAAAAACTTCTATAGATGTACTGTGGAGAGCATTCTGACAGGCTGCATCACTGTCTGGTATGGAGAGGCTACTGCACAGGACCGAAAGAAGCTGCAGAAGGTTGTAAATCTAGTCAGCTCTATCTTGGGTACTAGCCTACAAAGTACCCAGGACATCTTCAGGGAGCGGTGTCTCAGAAAGGCAGTGTCCATTGTTAAGGACCTCCAGCACCCAGGGCATGCCCTTTTCTCACTGTTACCGTCAGGGAGGAGATACAGAAGCCTGAAGACACACACTCAGCGATTCAGGAACAACTTCTTCCTCTCTGCCATCTGGATTCCTAAATGGACATTGAAGCTTTGGACACTACCTCACTTTTTTTAATATACAGTATTTCTGTTTTTGCACATATTTTAAAATCTATTAAATATACATAAACAAGTAAATAAATTATTTATTATTATGTTTTATTTTATTTGTTATTATTTTCTCTCTCTCTGCTAGATTACATTGAACTGCCACTGCTAAATTAACAAATTTCACGTCACATGCCGGTGATCATCATTATCATCATGTGCCATACTCTACCGGAGCCTCGGAGACCGCTTTCTTCCACTGCGGTCTGTCAGCAGTCAAACCTCTTGTATCTTTGGCGGTGAGGCTGGTCCACTTCTTGATGTTGTCGATCCAGGTTGTCCTCAGTCTGCCTCGGGAGCGGCTTCCTTCTGCTCTGCCTTCAAGCACACAAGTACGTTCCAGTGTGTCATCAGTTCTTAAGATGTGTCCAAAATAGCGCTGTTTCCTTTGGATAATGGTTTCCAGAAGTATTGGTTTTGTGCCAGTCCTATACCGGCGCTGGTGAGACCTCACTTGGAGTACTGTGGGCAGTTTTGGTCTCCTTATTTAAGAAAGGATGTGCTGATGTTGGAGAGGGTACAGAGAAGATTCACTAGAATGATTCTGGGAATGAGAGGGTTAACATATGAGGAACGTTTGTCCGCTCTTGGACTGTATTCCTTGGAGTTTAGAAGAGTGAGGGGAGACCTCATAGAAACATTTTGAATGTTAAAAGGCATGGACAGAGTGGATGTGGCAAAGTTGTTTCACATGATGGGGGAGTCTAGTACGAGAGGGCATGACTTCAGGATTGAAGGGCGCCCTTTCAGAACAGAAATGCGAAAAAAATTTTTTAGTCAGAGGGTGGTGAATCTATGGAATTTGTTGCCACGGGCAGCAGTGGAGGCCAAGTCATTGGGTGTGTTTAAGGCAGAGATTGATAGGTATCTGAGTAGCCAGGGCATCAAAGGTTATGGTGAGAAGGCGGGGCAGTGGGACTAAATAGGATAAAATGGATCAGCTCGTGATAAAATGGCGGAGCAGACTCGATGGGCCGAATGGCCTACTTCTGCTCCTTTGTCTTATGGTCTTATGGTCTTACTAGGATGAAATTGTTGGATCTCCTTTCAATGTATGTTACCCTGAGGATCCGTCTGTATGTCCACATCTCAAATGCTGTCAACTTCTCTTCATCAGCTGCTTTTAGGGTCCATGTTTCACAGCCATATAGGGTTACTGGCCAGACGAGACTCCTGAGGAGGCGTATCTTGGTGTCAGTGCTCACAGATCTATCTTTCCAAATGTTCCAGAGTTTGGTAGTGCTTGTGCGTGCCATTGCTAGCCTTCGCCTTATTTCCTTGCTGCATTTGTTTGTGTCATTTAGTTCTGCACCAAGGTATATAAAGGAGGACTCTTGTTCGATCTTGTCACTTCCGATGCAGATGTCAGCTTGATTTGCAGTTTTGCTTATCACCATAACTTTGGTCTTTTTGCCATTTATCAGCAATCCAAATTCAGCGGAGACTCTTGCAACATTATTGAGTAGTGCTTGTAGGTCTTCTTCTGTTGTGGCTAGCTGGGCTGTGTCACCTGCGTATCTCAAGTTACTGGTGGTTCTTCCTCCTGTTTTAATACCAGTGTTGTCTGGAATTGCCAGTCTCATGATCATCTCAGTGTAGATGTTAAAGAGGTGTGGAGAAAGGATGCAGCCTTGGCGGATTCCTTTCCCATTGCAGAATGATTCAGTCTTGCCAGATGTAGTCCGAAGGCTGGAGGATTGCGTAGCATACAGTGTTTCTAGAAGAGCCATTAGGTGTGGTGCCATGCCCAGTTGAATCATTGTCATCCACAGTTTGGTGTATCGGACACAGTCAAACGCCTTTGAGTAGCCTATGAAGCAGATGCACAGGGGGGTATTGATCGCTCTCATTTTCTCCATTATTAGGCGCATGTTGAAGAGCTGGTCCCTGGTGCCTCAGCCACTCCTGACCCAGCCTGTTAGAGTGCAATTTCTCTATCTACATAGTTCTTTAGTCTCTCAGAATGATTATGAGAAGAACCTTGCTGGTGTGTGATATCAATGCAATTGTTCTGTAATTACTGCACTGCAGGAGGTCTCCTTTCTTGGGAATTGGAATGTAGACAATTTGCACCAGTCTGTTGGCCATTTGCCAGTCTTCCAGATGGCGCGGACAATGCGGTGCAAAATGTGGGCCACTGAGGTGCCTGTTGCTTTCAGTAGTTCTGCTGGTATGTCGTCTGGACCAAGTGCTTTATTCTGTTTAATCTTCTCGGTGATAATAAACCTGATTCTGACTCTGATTCAATGATGTTACTGAATCTGTGCCCACACAGATGCAATGGCTCTGTATGTTCTCCTTGTCTGCTCCTAAAATTTAGTTTCATTAAAATTGTTTCATGCACATCAACAGGTAATTATATTTCCTGAAGCAAAAGAGTGCCTCTGAATTATGAGGTAGAAGAATTAAACACCTCAGATTCAATGCAAAATCCGCACTGTTCTCGCAGTCTCGGAGCGCCCTCTAGTGTCTGGTCCCGATGTCTCAACTTTGCTCAATTCAACCATAGATTTGTAAAGGCACTGTTAGGTCTCTGAGGCACCTCACAGGAGCAATAGCTGATGTCAGGCCACTAAAAGGAGTTATTATACAAGGAGAAGGTTGTATGGCTGGAGGGGAATACAGAGATCAGAAGAGGCCTTCGAGAATGTCAAAATGGAGCTATTGCTTGACTGGGAACCAATGTAGGTCGTGGTTTATAGGGCTGATGTAGATGTGTGAGCTGAAATACAGGCAGCAGTTCTGGACGACCTAAATGATGAGAGTAGAGTTAGGGAAGCTGGCCAAGACTCTATTGGATTAGTTGTCCAGAGCTTGTGGGCATCCGGTTCTTTACTGCCAACACTGAAAGGGTTTCAAAGGTACAATTATTGTCAGAGAAATGTATACAGTATACATCCTGAAGTTCTTTTTCTTTGCAAACATCCATGAAAACAGAGTGCCCCAAAGAATAAATGATAGTTCAACATTAGAACCCCAAAGCCCCCCCCAGCTCCCCCCTCCCGCGCACAAGCAGCAGCAAAGCAACAACCCCTCCCCTTCCCCCACCAGCAAAAAAGCATCGGTGCCCCCCACCGAGCACTCAAGCATGCAGCAAAGCATCAGTAAAGACACAGACTTGCAGTACCCCAAAGACTACTCATTCACCCGGAAGTCAACATACCACAGGCTCTCTCTCTCTAATAAGGGAAAAAGAAGTGTCCCTATTTCACAGCGAGAGGTGAGACATAACAAACAACTCGCCGATTTATGATGTTAAAAGTCTGATGTGTTGCTCCTTCCGAGCTCTGTGCCCAAAGAGCTGGGGTCTCTGGGCATATAGCCAGCAGCCAGCTTGCTGCTTTCGATCTTCCATCTCCCATGACACACCGGATTCCTGCGGTGACACCAACCTCGAGTCAACCCACATCCAGAGCCACAAAATCATGGAACCCTGAAGGTGTGCTAGTCTTCTGGGCTGCATCCTTGGCATGTCGAATAGCAGCCAGTGGCGAGACCCCGAAAACGGGTCCCATTCCCACAAAGAACCGAAGTCAGCGTGTAACTCCAGATCAGGGCAAGATAGAGATATTAAAGATGGAAATAGAGCTGTTTCTGAAGATGCAAGCAAAAGAGTTGCCGTTAGGCGTCATCGAACTCCTAAGCTCTCTTGAGATGTTCAAAGTAATTTTATTATCAAAGAACAAATATGTCTCCATCCACAACCCTGAGATTAATTTTCTTGTGGGCGTACTCAATAAATCTATAGAATAACAACTATAACAGAATCAATCAAAGACTGCACCAACTTGGGTGTTCAGCTAGCGTACAAAAGACAACACTGTGCAAATATAAAAAGGAAGAAATAATAATAAATAACTAAGAATTAATATCGAGAACATGAGATGAAGAGTCCTTGAAAGTGAGTCCATAGGTTGTGAGTACATTTCAATGATGGGGCAAGAAAAGTTGAGTGAAGTTATCCCCTTTGGTTCAAGAGCCTGATGGTTGAGGGGTAATAACTGTTCCTGAACCTGGTGGTGTGAGCCCTGAGGCTCCTGTACCTCCTTCCTGATGGCAGCAGCGAGAAGAGAGCATGACCTGTGTGGTGGGGATCCATGATAGTGCTTTCCATGATAGCTGCTTTCCTGCGACAGCACTCTGTGTAGATGTGCTGAATGGTGGGGAGGGCATTACCCACTACCTCTTATAGGATTTCCCATTCAGGAAAGTAGCATCCATCATCAGGTATGCCCACTGGTCAAATCTCTTCTCACTGCTGTCATCAGGAAGAGGGTACAGGAGCCTCAGGACTCACACCACCAGGTTCAGGAAACAGTTACTAGCCCTCAACCATCAGTGTAACATCTGTGTAGCGCTTGTCTTTATCACGTGTGACTGGTCGGTGCGGTCTTTATGAGAAAATCAAATTGCGTAGTAGTGCACTAGATCAGAAACTCTTGGAATCAAAGGGAAGCAGTGAATAGAAAACACACATCTGGAGGCAAGTTTGTTTATAAAAAATAGCAATATATACAAAATACTTACATGAGTAAGAACAATTCAAAATTCCAACATTCTGCTTAGATTCCAAATGTCAGATATCAAACAAAAACCAGGCTCCTTTTCAGTTAGAATCAGGGAGTTTTATTAGAATGACCTTTGTTACTCCAATTTCCCTAATTAGATCTAGTGTTATTCCCTATTTAAAGGTTTACAGACCAACAATTGCCTTTCTATTTATCCCTAGTTAGCTAGAACACTAATTGAATTCCTATTCTTGAGTATTACGGTTAACTTCAGCTTCATTTCAGGATCAGTAGGTCTACAAGTTTAAATTTAACCCCAAAAAATATATATAAGGCTATAAGGCCATATATACAACTCAAATCCTTTCACGACAAATTCTCCTACATCACAACTTTTAAACAAAGTAAATCTCATTCAATAACCATTAAAGTCTTTGCAAAAATAATCAGTTCTGGCGGAAAATCAAATTCAGATCCTTCAAATGAGAAATAAACTTAACCACCCAATGGTATTAAATCCCCTACATCTTGAAACAATTCGTTCTCATGATGGTTCTTCAGTCGTGTGGTTCACCATCTTTGTTTTTGGTTCATTGGATGAAATAGTGGGTCATCTACAGAAAGACGATTCACAAAACTTATACAAAAAAAAACTTGACCAAATCCGTTGGTATGATTTAACAATCTAATTCCTGGTGACACAGAAGAGATCTTGGACCCTTGTCTCTGCCGATATTGTCTCGCTATAGCTGCTGCTTGTTATAGACATAACTTCAATAAACCTTTAATCAATATTGTCTCTCCTCCAGGGGTTTTGCCCTGAGGTTTCCAAGTAAGTAGGGTAAAGATACTCACTACTAATTCCACTTTTAGCAGTTTATATCTTTAGTTAGTTTCTAACAGTTAGCTGCGTTTCTCTGGCTTGTCCACACATGCGTCATCCACGCCTTGTTCTCGCGTAGTTTTTTCTCTCCAAGCTCTTTTTTATAAATTCAGTAAACTTTGTTTTCATCTCTCCACAGGTGGAGCTTTCTAATATTACATCTTTGGGTTTAATTAACCCCAGATTACACAGTCTCCCTTTCAATTTATTCAAGTCCCTTTGCATATGGCCACAGGTTCCACAGTAATGGGCTTGGGGTGTTCTTCATTTGCGAAATCTGGAAGAGTCTCTACGATACTGAGCTCAGAGCCTGGAAAAGGGACTGAGCTATTGTCACTATAAGGTTTCCTAGCTCGGGATATGCTAGACTTCTAGGTTTTTCTGTGTCTAGAAGACCTCCTGAGTTCCGGCTTCACTTTGTGAGAATTCTCATTTGTCCTGTCTCTTCTAGTCAACACTTCATCATGTCCCTTTTTCTTGTCGAAGCTCAGACTCACTTGCGATTGAGTACATTTCCAGGCTTCTGTTGTCAGGTGGGATACACTGATTATGCATTTCTCCATTTGTTGTTTCTTCCACAGGGTTTTCTTCAGCACTGGCAGGTCAGTTACTTTCTACTGTAGATTCCTCTACCTCAGGGGAGTAACTTGCATTTCTTTGGGGTTCCAGCACTGGGTCTGCAACTGGAGTGGTTGTAAATGGCTGCTTTGGAGCCCACTATTCCTTTGTGTGACTGTCCACGGGTTTCTTGACCCTTAGAAGGTTCTTCTACAATGTCAAGTTTTGGTCTGAGGTAATAAACCTCATCCTCGTCCTCTTCAGAGTCAATTGGAGTTTCTTCCTCTTCAACCGACATTTCATTCTTAGTACTCCTGCCAGTTGTGTACTTGGGAACAGGGACGGACGAAAGTTGTTCATCTTGATAAGGAAGAAATCCACAAGGGAGGAATAGATCCCTTAGTAATGTTCTTATTGGCCCAGACTGATTCTCAGGACGTAGCTTGCAGACCAGCAGAACACCAGCTTGGCTCGCCACTACAGAGACTATTTCTTCCCATTTATCGGTAAGTTTGTTTTCACTTCATAGGCGTGGATTCCTTACGAGCACTCGTCTCCTCCTTTGAACTCTGAAGCTGTCATATGTTTGTCATACCTGGTCTTGTTTCGGTCTGCCATTTTCTGTGAGCTCCCCATGGCTATCTTGAAGCTTTCTTCAAGATGAGATTTCAAATTTCGTACATACTGAGAGCGTGATGTACCATGTTTTGTCTTTCAAGGGTAGTCTGAAAGCTAAGTCAACAGGAAGTCTGGTTTAGCATCCGAACATCAGTTCATACCAACTAAAGTCAGTCCTCTCATTCCTAGTACAATTATAAGCATGGACTAGGGGTTTCACAAATTCTCGCCAGGGTCTCCAGGGTTCCCAACACGTCATTAGATTAGATTATGAGGACATGCAGTCCTCTTTTATTGTCATTTAGTAATGCATGCATTAAGAAATGATACAATGTTCCTCCAGAATGATATCACAGAAACAGAAGACAAACCAAGACTAAAAAAACTGACAAAAACCACATAATTATAGCATATAGTTACAACAGTGCAAAGCAATACTGTAATTTGATTAAGAACAGACCATGGGCATGGTAAAAAAAAAAGTCTCAAAGTCTCTCAAAAGTCCCATCATTTCACGCAGACGGGAGAAGGAAGAAAAAAAAACTCTCCCTGCCGTGAGCCTCCAGCGCCGCAAACTTGCCGATGCAGCATCCTAGAAAAACCCGACCACAGTCCGACTCCGAGTCTGTCCGAAAACTTCGAGCCTCCAACCAGCCCTCTGACACTGAGCACCATCTCTGCCGAGCACTTCGACCCGGGCCCCGGCAACAGGCGATAGGCAAAGCCGAGGATTTGGGGCCTTCCCCTCCGGAGATTCTCGATCGCACAGTAGCAGCGGCAGCGAAGCAGGCATTTCAGAATTTTCTCCAGGTGTTCCTCCGTGCTTCTCATGTCTGTCTCCATCAAATCAGGATTGTGCACAGAACCTACTTAACAAATACGGTATCATTTCGGAGCGGCCGCGCGCACTGCGTCACGCGCCATCTTCTCCTCCCCTCCTCCTTTAGGAGGGTCCTGTTAAACTGTTCAACAGGGTTTCTTCTGGGATGATATGGCGTAGTTCTGACTTTTTGAATTCCAGCTATCTCACCCAATCCTTTAATCAAATGGGATTCGAAGTCGGGCCCTCTATCGCTGTGTAGGCGCTCGGGATAACTATAATGCGGGATGAAATGCTCCCACTGGCACTTCACAACCATCCTGGCTTTTTGGTTAGGCGTAGCGAAATGATCAGTCATTACTAACACATCCAGAAAGTCCATACATACATGCTGCAAGGATCAAGTAGTCACAGTATGCACTAGCAGCAGCTTTCTCAGGCAAGGTCTTTCTTCTTACGCATCGACCGCATGTTTTAATCTTGTGATCCTCCTCAGCAGCCATCTTGGATCAATAGAATCGGCTGCTGACTAAATCCAGGGTACAGTCAATATCCATGTGACCAAAGTCATCAGATTGGAACTTTTCAGGTAAAATAAGCTGGTATATTGTTTTACCTGTGGTTAATTATTTTCCTGTAAAGAATTCTATCTTTTAGCTATAGACGGTCCCATTCTCCGAGAAGATAGGGTTGTTTAGGGATTGCGTTTCTCACGGAAGCGGATGTTTCTGCTTGATGACTTCCCTAACACAAGGATCTGCTAACTGGGAATCTGTAACCTCAGCATCAGCGATGAGAAATGGCTGGTAATCCCCCACAGTGAGCTCCTTACACGTAACTGTCAGGTATAGCATTCGAATGCATCCTTAAAGATTGAACATATGCAATGGCGACATCTGTGGCAGGGTCTGTCTGTTGGACAGGACGACTCTCATATACAGCTTGCCCAACGTCAGCGCTAACTTCAACCACAACACCTGAGTTCACCAGGTGACTTACAGTAAACTTCAAGATGTGTTTTCGCTCTTTCTGGGAACTTTGTTTCACCAAGCAAATTCTTGGGGATTTTGGGATATGCTTTGTCAACATCAGCCCCCGGTTGTCCAGCATCAGTAGCTACTTTAGTTTAAAAATGAGGTTTAAGAGTACCATAACGCGACTCCCTCTCACTCCGTCTCTTTTCAAACTGTCTTCTCTTTTCTGCCGCTGATGCAGGGTTGGGTTCATACCAGCAAGAGTTGGCTATGAGCCCATCTTTGCCACATTTAAAACAGTACCAAGGTTTTGTTTTGTCAGTGGACTCTTCTTTATCTTTTGTGTCAGCCTTTCCTTTTAATGGCTTATCACTTGCTACCTTAGAGCTCGCTTTTACCTTCTGCTGTTTTGTGGTTGGTGTAGCTAGTTGACTTTGAAGCTCAGCGATTTGTTTAGTAAGTTGAGAAGTAATTGTAGTTGGCTGTGCTACATCTTCTTTACAGGCACCTGAGGTCTGAGACTGTATAACGGCACGTTGTTTGACTGTTCCTAAATGCTGTTTCATGTGTGCGGTTCTGGTAGAAATGTGACTAGCTCGGTAAACGATGGAGGGTTTTGTTTTCCTGTTCCAGTTGCTGCTCTAACATAGGGGAGCGGTCCCAACATCCCCTACAAAACTGCTTTAAGAGTTGCTTGTTACCCTTAACTTCAGCCACTTTGCAGTCAGTGTCAATGCTACCTGTAGCCGTTGTAGGTAGTCGGATGGTTTTTCACCTGTGGTCTGTACGGTGTTCCTGAATTTGGCAAATAATTCATCGCCATCTTCCATGCTGGCAAAAGCAGAATCTAGGAGTTGTATGTCATTAGCGGGTGAATCTCCAGGGCTTATGGACTTGATATAACCATATACAGCACCATTAGTTTCAGTGTAATTATGGGGAAGGATAGGACTGGACCTAGGATTGAGAGTTTTGATTGGAGAAAGGCTAACTTTGAAAGGATGTAAAAGGAGTGGATTGGGACAATTTGTTCTATGGCAAGGATGTAACAGTGAAATGGAGGTCATTTAAAGGTGAAATTTTGAGGGTTCAGAATCTTTACGTTCCTGTTAGGTTGAAAGGAAAGGTTAAAAGTTTGAGACAGCCATGGTTTTCAAGAGATAATGGAAACTTGGTTCGGAAAAAGAGAGGGATCAATAAATATAGGCAGCTTGGAGTTAATGAGGTGCTCGAGGAATATAAAGAATGTAAAAAGGATCTTAAGAAAGAAATTAGAAAAGCTAAAAGAAAATACGAGGCTGCTTTGGCAAGTAAGGTGAAAATAAATCCAAAGGGTTTCTACAGTAATATTAATAGCAAAAGGATAGTGAGGGATAAAATTGGTCCCTTGGAGAATCAGAGTGGAGGGCTATGTGTGGAGCCAAAAGAGATGGGGGAGATTTTGAACAATTTCTTTTCTTCGGTATTCACTAAGGAGAAGGATATTGAATTGTGTAAGGTAAAGGAAACAAGAAGGGTAGTTATGGAAAGTATGACAATTAAAGAAGAGGAAGTACTGGCGCTTTTAAGGAATATAAAAGTGGATAAGTCTCTGGGTCCGGACAAGATATTCCCTAGGATCTTAAGGGAAGTTAGTGTGGAAATAGCAGGGGCTCTGAAAGAAATATTTCAAATGTCATTAGAAACGGGGATGGTGCCGGAGGATTGGTGTATTGCTCATATGGTTCCATTGTTTAAAAAGGGTTCTAAGGGTAAACCTGGCAATTGTCGGCCTGTGAGCTTGAAGTCAGTGGTGGATAAATTGATGGAAAGTATTCTTAGAGATGGTATATATAATTATCTGGATAGACAGGGTCTGATTAGGAACAGTCAACATGGATTTGTGCATGGAAGGTCATGTTTGACAAATCTTATTGAATTTTTTGATGAGGTTACTAAGAAAGTTGACGAGGGTAAAGCGGTGGATGTTGTCTATATGGACTTCAGTATAGCCTTTGACAAGGTTCTACACGGAAGGTTAGTTAGGAAGGTTCAATTGTTAGGCATTAATATGGAAGTAGTAAAATGGATTCAGCAGTGGCTAGATGGGAGACGATGATGATGTCAGAAGCTGGAGAACACTTTCATATATTTTCCATGTTCTATGAAGATCAGATTCACTTGGGTCTTGCAAGAGCAGTTCAACACTAACATGCCGTCTCATAATCCGCCTTATTAGATGGAACGAGGGGTTCTACCATAGAACCATAGAACATTACAGCACAGAAACAGGCCTTTTGGCCCTTCTTGGCTGTGCCGAACCATTTTTCTGCCTAGTCCCACTGACCTGCACCTGGACCATATCCCTCCATACACCTCTCATCCATATACCTGTCCAAGTTTTTCTTAAATGTTAAAAGTGCATTTACCATTTACCCGCATTTACCATTTCACCTGGAAGCTCACTCCACACTCCCGCCACTCTGTGTGTGAAGAAGCCCCCCCCCCGAATGTTCCCTTTAAACTTTTCCCCCCTCACCCTTAACCCATGTCCTCTGTTTTTTTTTTCTCTCCCCTAGCCTCAGTGGAAAAAGCCTGCTTGCATTCACTCTATCTATACCCATCATAATTTTATATACCTCTATCAAATCTCCCCTCATTTTTCTACGCTCCAGGGAATAAAGTCCTAACCTATTCAACCTTTCTCTGTTCCCCCGGGATCAAAAAAGTATGACTATGACTATGACTATGACTATGTAACTCAGTTTCTCAAGTCCCGGCAACATCCTTGTAAACCTTCTCTGCACTCTTTCAACCTTCGTAATATCCTTCCTGTAAGTTGGTGACCAAAACTGCACACAGTACTCCAAATTCAGCCTCACCAATGCCTTATACAACCTCATCATAACATTCCAACTCTTATACTCAATACTTTGATTTATAAAGGCCAATGTACCAAAAGCTCTCTTTACGGCCCTATTTACCTGTGATGCCACTTTTAGGGAATTTTGTATCTGTATTTCCAGATCCCTCTGTTCCACTGCACTCCTCAGTGCCTTACCATTAACCCTGTATGTTCTACCTTGGTTTGTCCTTCCAAAGTGCAATACCTCACACTTGTCTGTATTAAACTCCAACTGCTATTTTTCAGCCCATTTTTCCAGCTGGTCCAAATCCCTCTGCCAGCTTTGAAAACCTTCCTCACTGTCCACTATACCTCCAATTTTTGTATCTTCAGCAAATTTGCTGATCCAATTTACCACATTATCATCCAGATCATTGATATAGATGACAAATAACAATGGACCCAGCACTGATCCCTGTGGCACACCACTAGTCACAGGCCTCCACTCAGAGAAGCAATTCTCTACTACCACTCTTTGGCTTCTTCCATTGAGCCAATGTCTAACTCAATTTACTACCTCTCCAAGTATACCTAGCGACTGAATCTTCCTAACTAACCTCCCATGTGGGATCTTGTCAAAGGCCTTACTGAAGTCCATGCAGACAACATGCACTGCCTTCCCTTCATCCACTTTCCTGGTAACCTCCTCGAAAAACTCTAATAGATTGGTTAAACATGACCTACCACGCACAAAGCCATGTTGACTCTCCCTAATAAGTCCCTGTCTATCCAAATACTTGTAGATCTTATCTCTTAGTACTCCTGCCAATAATTTACCTACTACCGACATCAAACTTACTGGCCTATAATTTCCCGGATTACTTTTTGATCCTTTTTTAAATAATGGAACAACATGAGCCACTCTCCAATCCTCCGGCACCTCACCTGTAGAAACCCTGCAATTTCAACACTAGTCTCCTTCAAGATCCGAGGGAATACCCTGTCAGGTCCTGGGGATTTATCTACTCTGATTTGCCTCAAGACAGCAAGCACCTCCTCTTTTTCAATCTGTATTGGTTCCATGACCTCACTGCTTGTTTGCCTTATTTCCATAGACTCCATGCCAGTTTCCTTAGTAAATACAGATGCAAAAAACCCTCTCGTATCCCTTTTGCCTATCACCTGTCCAGCTCTTGGCTCCATCCCTCCCCCTCCTGTCTTCTCCTATCATTTTGGATCTCCCCCTCCCCCTCCAACTTTCAAATCCCTTACTCACTCTTCCTTCAGTTAGTCCTGACGAAGGGTCTCGGCCTGAAACGTCGACTGCACCTCTTCCTAGAGATGCTGCCTGGCCTGCTGCGTTCACCAGCAACTTTGATGTGTGTTGCAAAAAACCCATTTAAGATCTCCCCCATTTCTTTTGGTTCCATACATAGCCGATCACTCTAATCTTCAAGAGGACCAATTTTATCCCTTACTATCCTTTTGCTCTTAATATACTTGTAGAAGCTCTTTAAATTATTCTTCACCTTGACTGCCAAAGCAACCTCATGTCTTCTTTTAGCCCTCCTGATTTCTTTCTGAAGTTTTTTTTGCACTTTTTATACTCCTCAAGCAACTTATTTGCTCCCTGTTTCCTATACATGTCATACATCTCTCTCTTCTTCTTTATCAGAATTCCAATATCCCTTGAGAACCAAAGTTCCTTATTCTTATTCACTTTGCCTTTAATCCTGACAGGAACATACAAACTCTGCACCCTCAAAATTTCTCCTTTGAAGGCTTCCCACCTACCGATCACATCCTTACCAGAGAACAACCTGTCTCAATCCACGCTTTTTAGATCCTTCCTCATTTCTTCAAATCTGGCCTTCTTCCAGTTAAGAACCTCAACCCTAGGACCAGATCTATCCTTGTCCATGATCAAGTTAAAACTAATGGTGTTATGATCACTGGAACCAAAGTGTTGCCCTACACACACTTCCGTCACCTCCAATTCTCACTGACTATTGGGTGGTCTATAATACAACCCCATTAATGTGGTCATACCTGTCCTGTTTCTCAGCTCCGCCCATATGGCTTCAGCAGACAAACTCTTTAATCTGTCGTGCTTGAGCACTGTTGTAACATTTTCCCTGACTAGCAATGCCACCCCCCACCCTTCATTCCTCTGCCTCTATCATGTCTGAAACATCGGAACCCTGGAATATTAAGCTGTCAGTCCTGCCCCTCCTGTAGCCAAGTTTCACTAATGGCTATAATGTCATAATTCCATGTGTCAATCCACGCCCTCAGCTTGCTAGCCTTCCCCACAATACTCCTTGCATTGAAATAGACACACCTCAGAAGATTATTACCATCACACACAACCCTTCTATTTGTGACTTTGCATGAACTTTTAACATCATTTATTTTCACCTCCGCTCCACTATCTGCTCTGGCACTCTGGTTCCCATTCCCCTGCAAATCTAGTTTAAACCCTCCCCAATAGCACTAACAAACCTCCCTGCAAGGATATTGGTCCCCTTGTAGTTCAGGTGTAACCCGTCTCTCTTGTCCCACCTGCCCTAGAAGAGGTCCCAATGATCCTGAATTCTGAAACCCTGTCCCCTACACCAGTTCCCCAGCCACGTGTTCATCCGCCAGAGCATCCTATTCTTATCCTCACTGGCACATCACACAGGTAACAATCCTGAGGTTACCATCCTAGAGGTTCTGCTTTTTAACTTCCTACCAAGCTCTCTAAACTCCCTCTTCAGGACCTCCTCACTCTTTCTTCCTACATCATTGGTACCGATGTGTACCATGACATCCGGCTGATCACCCTCCCACTTCAGAATGCTGTGCACGCGATCAGAGACATCCCTGACCCTGGCACCCAGGAGGCAACAAACCATCTGGGAGTCTCTGTCACAACCACAGAACTTCCTGTCTGTACCTCTAACTATCGAGTCCCCTATCACTACCGCTCTCCTCTTCTTCCACCCTCCCTTCTGCACTGCAGAACCAGACTCAGTGCCAGAGATCCAGCTGCCGCAGCTTGTCCCAAGTAAGTCATCTCCACCCCCCACCCCAACAGTATCCAATGCGGTATACTTGATGAGGGGAATGGCCATGGGGAACCCTGCTCTGCCTGCCCTTTCCTTTTCCCTCGCCTGACAGTAACCCAATTACCTGTGGGCTGCTTCTTTGGCCTAACTACCTCCCTGAAGCTACTATCTATAATCTCCCCATCCTCCCGAATGATCTGGAGGTCATCCAGCTCCTGCTCCAGTTCCCTAACGCGGTTTGTTAGGAGCTGCAGCTGGATGAACTTCTTGCAGGTGTTGTTGTCAGGGACACCAGAGGTCTCCCTGACTTTCCACATCCTGCAAGAGGAGCATTCCAACATCCTGCCTGGCATTCTCTCTACTCTGAACAAACAAAATTTACCAGATAAATTTCGGAGCCTTACTGGTGGATTGCCATGAGCCATCAAGTCATTACTGTGCACAATGTATATTGTTCTACGACTCTGAATACCTGGAGGGTTTAGATCACTGGGAAAGAGGGATGGATTTACTGCAACTCCATTAGTCTGTATTACAGGGACTGAGTTATTCTGCATCGAGCTGCTTCTGGCTGATTAGTATCAGAGGAGTCGGCTCTGAATGGAAGAGTTGTCGTCTTGTCACGTACATCTTCAGCAGTTTGAACGGTGACTGTTTCCCTACTCTTGATAGTAAGGGTTTCACTCATCTGGGTTAACATCTCTCTCAAGATTTCATTATAATCTTTCCCACTGCACTACGCTAAGGTTTTCAACTCACCTAGGCAAATTTGAGTGGTGTCTTTTCCAACTTTCTGAGCTAAAGTAACTACATATTAGGAAACACTTTGGTCACCGTTTGCCTGTTGAGTGTACGGTGGCAAGGGCTGGAGATCTTGTACCGCAGAGTCAAAATTGTACTCTGCTATGAGGGACTTGGGAAATTCTGCAACGGGGTCAGTTAGAGGAATAACTCTGGCAACTGAGCCATATTCTTCTGGAAAGTCTCATACTTCCTCGTCTTTTTCTGTTCCTGTTATGTCACAGACTAAAACAGCCTTTGGGATTTTGACACCCTTTTCATCTATGACTTTTATTTTCTTTGACCTAGGCCTGAATTGAACAAGTGACTTGGATTCCTTTAGTGCTTTGTATGTTAATCAGTGTGTTACTGGTTATCTAATGCACTGTGTAACACCAATGTGGTACTGGTCCTATCACGTGTGACTGGTCACCGCTCTCTCTGAGAAAATCCATTTTCACTAGGTGCTAACAGGCCATCAGGAGGTTCTAGGTATCGGAAGGAGGCACTGAATCGAGACCACAAACCTCTGGTGTTTTTTATATAAGAAAAACAATACATACAAAATATTTACATGTGCAAGAACAATTCAAAATTCTGTTTAAATTCCAAATCTTAGATATCAACAAAAGCCAAATTCCTGTTCAGTTAGAATCAGTGATATTCATTAGAATAACCTTTGTTACTCCAATTTCTCAAACTAATTAGATCTAGTGTTATTCTCTATTTAAAGGTTTACAGACTATCAATTACCTTTCTATTTGTCCCTAGTTAGTTAGAAAACTAATTGAATTACTATTCTTAACTATTATGGTTAACTTCAGCTTCAGCTCCAGGTCAGTATGTCTACAGATTCAAATTCAACCCCAAAAAAATATCCAAGATCATATACAACTCAACTCCTTTCATGACAAATTCTCCAACGTCACAACTTTTAAACAAAGTAAATTTCATTCAATAACTTATCAAAGTCTTTGCAAAGATAATCGGTTCTTGCGGAAAATCAAATTCTGATCCTTCAAATGAGAAACAAAACTTATCCATCCAAAGGTATTAAATCCTCTACGTCGTGAAACAATTCGTTCCCACGCTGGTTCTTCGATCTCGGATATTGTTTCCTGTTTCTTGGTTCATTGGATGAAATAGTGGGTCATCCACGGAAAGTCAATTCACAATACTGACACAAAAAAAACCTGACCAAATGCTTTGGTATGATGTAACAGAACTAATTCCGGTTTACACAGAAGAGATCTTAGACACATGTCTCTGCCAATATTATTGAATTGACTTTATTTCTTACATACTTATATACATGAGGAGTAAGAATCTTCTCGTTATGTCTCAATCTAAATGTGCAACATGCAATTTATAATAAATAACATGCTTGTTATAGCCGTAGCTTCAACAAACCTTTTATCAATATCCTCTCTCCTCCAGGGGTTTTCAAGTAAGTAGGGTAGAGATAATCACTACTATTTCCACTTTGAACAGTTTATATCAAAACATAGAAAACCTACAGCACAATACAGGCCCTTCGGCCCACAATGCTGTGCTGAACATGTACTTACTTCAGAAATTACCTAGGGTGGCCGGCAGCCCATTCCACACACCACTCTCTGCGTAAAAAAAAACTCACCCCCGACTTCTCCTCTGTATCCATTTCCAAGCACCTTAAAACTGTGCCCTCTCGTGTTAGTCATTTCAAACCTGGGAAAAAGCCTTTGACTATCCACGCGATCAATGCCTCTCATCATCTTATACACCCAAGATATCGTTAGTTAGTTTCTGATAGTCTGCTGTGCTTCTCTCGCTTGTCCACGCCTCGTTCTCGCACAGCTTTTTTTTTTCCGGGGTCTCTTTTTTAAAAAATTCAGTCAATGCAGATGGAGCTTTGCAACATCACATCCCTGGGTTTAATTAACCTGGGTCGTGAACCAAAGGAGATGACTTCACTTGCTCCATCATTGAATTGTTCCCACAACGTATGGGCTCACCTTCCAGGACTCTTCATTTCATACCAGGCTGTGATACAGGCACTCATGTCACGCAGGTGAGAAACTGCTAGGAAGTTCAGCAGTCTAATGAACAAGGAGGCAATTAAAAGAGAGAGAGAGGGCGGTGCGAGCTGGGAGGTCACCATGGTAACAGCTCAGAGCGGTTGAGCTAACGGACGCTGGAATTTTGGATGGATTATAAAAAGTTCATCCTTCGGTCTGATAACGGCAGAGGAGACACGACACGGGAGAACTGGGGAAGCTACCCGAGAAACCACTGGTGGAGTTTAAGACCACCATGAGGGTGGGGGCGACGGACCGATTAATTTCGACCCGTGATTACTAGTGCGGGTAAGAGCTTGCCTGTGGGGGTCTGCTGGTGGTGAACCTATGCCGTGGGTTAGTAGACCGTTTCCTAGTAGGGGCTCTGTCCATCTGTGTCTGTGTGGGGGTCACACCAAGTGACTCTGAAGACTTCGGAAGTAAGAACAACTAAAGCTGCCAACTTGAACATCAACTCAATTAACACTTTCTCTCTCTCCATCAATTCAACTCGACGCATCACAAAGTGAACTGAACTGCTAAAACTTACCTGACACCGTAAGACTGATATCTACCTCCTGGACTATTACTTTTTGTATCCACACACACATTTACGGATATATATATATGTAATAGTTTATAACCTGTATCGTATTATCCGGTTTAATGGTATTAATTCGTAGTAGTAATAAATATAGTCTCAATTTATAGTAAACCAGACTCCAGGTGTGTTCCATTTCTGCTGGTCCTTTTCAACCCACCACGGGGTTCGTGACATTCAATACACTCTGGTTTTCTTCCACATTCCTAAAACGTATGGATTGGTAGGTTTATTGGTCACAGGGGTGCAAATTGCCTCATTAGTAGGTACTGTGCTTTATCTCTAAATTAATTAATTACATTATAACCACGCCCTCGTCTAAATCCTGTGCTTCTTACTTTTCTTCTGGGAGCGTGTTATTCCTGACTCTGGGAAAAGAGCAGGGTAGAAAAATGACTGGGGGAAAAAGACAAGGAACGCTTGGTAAGATGAGTTTTTTTTATTTAGGTTTTCTTTAGCGCTGGAAATGGATACATCCCGACACGCGGGACAGAAGCAAGGTCACATTGTGTATTTCACGGACCAGCAAATACCGGCCGGCTTAGCGAGCAGAGCGGTGGACACCCCTGCTGAAATCCGGAGGAAAACACACAGAGGGGGAAATCACAAAGCCGGGGAAAGAGGACCGGGTCGAGACAACAGAGACTTTTGGAGAACATGAGTTCGGTGGGTAATACCGTTCCGGCTGACCGGCAGTGCACCGAGAGCGGTAAGCGTAAAGGAGTTTCGTGCTTACTGATCTGGTTAACAAAGGACGGTGTAATCCGGAGTATATTACGATCGAGGAACGTGTTTGCAGACTGGACACTGAACTTCTTACTGTTGGACCTCGGCTACATTCCACCGTGATACAACACTGGCGGCACGGGAGGTCGTTCCTGCCTGTGGCCATCGAACGCGCAGCTCCTTCCGTGCAGGGTCAGACACCCTGAGCCAATAGACTGGTCCTGGACTAATTCTCCATCTGGCATAGTTTGCGTTTTGGAGTTTGATTGTTAGGTTTTTTTTTTGTATTGCTATATTTACTCTCTATTCTTGGTTGGTGCGGCTGTAACGAAACCAAATTTCCCTCGGGATTAATAAAGTCTATCTGTCTATCCATCCATCCATCCATCCAGGGGAGCCTCCCTATGTTGGTCTAGGAGAGTGGAGGAAAGAGTGAAGGGTTGGGTCCTTTGGGGAGTGGATTGATAATGGAAGATTTGAAAGGATCGGGTCCATGAACAAAGTTAGTTCACCTGGAGGTCAGAATAGGAAGTCGGAAAGGTTTAGCCGGAATAGGAACAAAACTACATAAAGATGGGGTTTGTGGGCAAGGCTCTTGGGGAGGATAAAAGGGGAGATGAAATTAGAAAAAGACACAAGTCTGGCACCGCAGCTGGAATCTTACAAGTCTGACTGGATGGGCTGGGGTTAGTAGAGTGGGTGGGCGGTAGAGGAAGCTGACTGGAGATCTTTATCTGACTGATAAAGAAAGCCATGGGTTCCCCACATTTCTTACTGGAAGGAAGCAGGAGGAGCTCAAGGAAGACTGCACACAGTATGAAAGTTGAGATTTCAAAGGTCTCAGTATACTTATTATCAAAATATGTATACGTTATACAACTTTGAGTTTCATCTTTTTACAGGCAACCACAAAACAAAGAAACCCAAAATAACCCATTTTTTAAAAAAAGGCTGTCAAGCACCCAATGTTCAGAGAAAAAAAACAAGTCATGCTAACAATAAATGTAAGCGAAGCGCATTCTGAACTGAAGTCCACAAAGAGAATCCGTCCACAGACCCAAGTTCCATGATGAACTTTGAATTGGGAGCAGGATTGATAGACTACAGCGGGGCTTGCTTGAGTTTAGCTGAGAATTCATTGAAACTGAGATGACTTTTAAACATGTTCTTTAGATTCATGCTGGAAGGTATTACAAACTTGTTCTGTCCTAAAATTAATACTTAAATGCAATTGGCAACTGCACATAACATTTCTGTTCGATTTACCAGTTTCATTGGTTTGGAATGTGTTGAAATGCCACAGAATATCTCCACTTTGTTAAATAAAAGCAGAAAATGCTGTAAATACTCATTTGGTCAGGTAGGATCTAGGGGGATTTCACTCTGCTTGAGAGAACAAAGGATAGAAATCACTATTCATTGTGACTTCCGGTATTCTGGCAAAAAGCTGAACCTCAATTTTAAAATGGCTTTTATAGAGCCTCTTCACTTCTCTTCCTGAATGTCCCAATGTAGGAGGTTTACAAGAATGATTCTGGGAACAAAATGGTCATCACGTGAGGAATGTTTGATGGCTCTGGGCCTGTACTCACTGGAATTCAGAAGAATGAGTGGGGATCTCATTGAAACCTGTGAAAGGCTGAAAGGCCTCGATAGAGTGAATGTGGAGAGGATGTTTCCTAAGTCGGGGGAAGTCTAGGACCAGAGGGCACAGCTTCAGATTGGAGGGGTGTCCATTATAACTAGAGATGAGGAGGAATCTATTTAGCTAGAGAGTGGTAAATCTGTGGAATTCATTGCCATAGGCAGCTGTGGAAGCCAAGTCATTGGGTACAAGAAGGCAGAGGTCGATAGGTTCTTGATTAATCAGGGCATGAAAGGATACGGGGGGAAGACAGGAGAGGGAAAATGGATCAGCCATGATGAAATGCAGAGCAGACTCGATGGGCCAAATGGCCTAATTCTGCTCCTATATCTTATGGTCTAAAGTACCTTTCAGTTAATGACAAACAACAGGATTTCTGCAGATGCTGGAAATTCAAGCAACACACATCAAAGTTGCTGGTGAACGCAGCAGGCCAGGCAGCATCTGTAGGAAGAGGTGCAGTCGATGTTTCAGGCCGAGACCCTTTGTCAGGACTAACTGAAGGAAGAGTGAGTAAGGGATTTGAAAGTTGGAGGGGGAGGGGGAGATCCAAAATGATAGGAGAAGACAGGAGGGAGAGGGATGGAGCCAAGAGCTGGACAGGTGATAGGCAAAAGGGGATACGAGAGGATCATGGAACAGGAGGCCTGGGAAGAAAGACAAGGGGGGGGGGACCCAGAGGATGGGCAAGGGGTATATTCAGAGGGACAGAGGGAGAAAAAGGAGAGTGAGAGAAAGAATGTGTGCATAAAAATAAGTAACAGATGGGGTACGAGGGGGAGGTGGGGCCTTAGCGGAAGTTAGAGAAGTCGATGTTCATGCCATTAGGTTGGAGGCTACCCAGACGGAATATAAGGTGTTGTTCCTCCAACCTGAGTGTGGCTTCATCTTTACAGTAGAGGAGGCCGTGGATAGACATGTCAGAATGGGAATGGGATGTGGAATTAAAATGTGTGGCCACTGGGAGATCCTGCTGTCTCTGGTGGACAGAGCGTAGATGTTCAGCAAAGCAGTCTCCCAGTCTGCGTCGGGTCACGCCAATATATAAAAGGCCACATCGGGAGCACCGGACGCAGTATATCACCCCAGTTGACTCACAGGTGAAGTGTTGCCTCACCTGGAAGGACTGTTTGGGGCCCTGAATGGTGGTAAGGGAGGAAGTGTAAGGGCATGTGTAGCACTTGTTCCGCTTACACGGATAAGTGCCAGGAGGGAGATCAGTGGGGAGGGATGGGGGGGACGAATGGACAAGGGAGTTGCGTAGGGAGCGATCCCTGCGGAATGCGGGGGGGGGGGCGGAGGGAAAGATGTGCTTAGTGGTGGGATCCCGTTGGAGGTGGCGGAAGTTACGGAGAATAATATGTTGGACTCGGAGGCTGGTGGGGTGGTAGGTGAGTACCAGGGGAACCTTATTCCTAGTGGGGTGGCGGGAGTATGGAGTGAGAGCAGATGTATGTGAAATGGGGGAGATGCGTTTAAGAGCAGAGTTGATAGTGGAGGAAGGGAAGCCCCTTTCTTTAAAAAAGGAAGACATCTCCCTCGTCCTAGAAAGAAAAGCCTCATCCTGAGAGCAGATGCGGCGGAGACGGAGGAATTGCGAGAAGGGGATGGCGTTTTTGCAAGAGACAGGGTGAGAAGAGGAATAGTCCAGATAGCTATGAGAGTCAGTAGGCTTATAGTAGACATCAGTGGATAAGCTGTCTCCAGAGACAGAAAGATCTAGAAAGGGGAGGGAGGTGTCAGAAATGGACAGTTAATGACTTATTTTTGAAATGTAGTCGCAAAGACTGGCCCTCAGGATGAAGGATGACACTTCATCCCGAGAGCCTGGGGGTTGTGCAGTGGCTGAAAAGTCCTACGTGAAAAGACTCTTCCACAGGGTGGGGTATCAAGTACCTAGCAGCTCGTTGGGGGAGGGACTGGAGGCTTGTTGGGTGGTTCACTCCTTTGGCTATTTTCACAGGGCCTCTGCATGCTTCTGTTGTATGACCATGAGGTTCTCCGAATTCCCCTTCTCCTCTTCCAATGGTTGTTGCCCATGGAGTGCTGGAAGCCAGCAGGAATGTAGTATTTCTACAAGAGGATCATGATCGCATCCTTGAATGTTCTTTCTCTGACCACTGGTAATCTTCTCTCATGTCAGAGCTCAGAAGGGAGTATTTTGGGAGTCAGCTGTCAGATACGATTAATGTAGCCTGTCCAACAGAGCTACTTGAATGTGAGTGGAGCCTCAGTGCTTGGCCTGGTGAGGGATGTTGGCTCACTCACCCTGTCGTGCGTTTGGAATACCTTGTGAAGGCACTGTCGGTCGTACCTCTCCAGTGCCTTGAGGTGCTTGCTGTAATGCAGATCCCAGATGTGTATAGGAGGGCAGGGATCACTGCTGTCCAATAGATCACAAATTGTCTCAGGCACAAAAGTTTGATCTTCATCACCCTTTCCCTCAATAGACCAAAGTCTCTATGGGTGCATTGGTGAATTCAGCTATCCATGTTTGGCTTTGGCAAGAGGTGACTCCTGAAACATGAGATGTTCCACACTTTCAAGGGTCTCGCATTGAACCTTTACTTCTGAAGGGCGCTATGGTGCAATGGGGGCAAGTTGGTCAAGGACCCTCATTCAGCATTTGCTTCAATAAATGAGAGAATTAAGTCTTGGATTTGGCCTTTGCCTGCAATCAAATGTAAAATGTTGTCTGTATACTGAATCTTGACCTCTGAGGTAAGGGTGTGGAAAAACTTGTCTTGCTTACTGGTCATACAGATAACTTTATTGCACAGTGCATTGAGATGGTACAAGGTAAACCAATAACAATGAGGAATAAAGTGTAACAGCTACTGACAAAGTACAGTGCAGACAATAGGTGCAGGAGTAGGCCATTTGGCCCTTCGAGCCAGCACCACCATTCACTGTGATCATGGCTGATCATCCACAATCTGTACCCTGTTCCTACCTTCTCCCCATATCCCTTGACTCCACTATCTTTAAGAACTCTATCTAACTCTTTCTTGAAAGCAATAGACAATAAGGTGGGAGATCATAATGAGGAAGATTTTGAGGTCAAGAGTCCATCCTTTTGTACTAGGGAACCATTCAATAGCCTTATAACAGCAAGGTAGAGGATACCCTTGAGCTCGGTGGTATGTGCTTTCAGGCTTTTGTGTCTTCTGCCGGATGGGAGAGGAGAGAATGTCTGGGATGGGAGAGGTTTTTCATTGTACTGTCTGTATTATTGAAGCACCAAGAAGTTTAGGCAGGGTCCAGGGAGAGGGGAAGTTGGTTTCTGTGATGTTCTGACCTGTGTCCACAACCATCTGCAGTTTCTTGTGGACATGCAAAGACAAGTTGCATCCAATTAGGGTGCTTTCTATAAAGCATTGATAAAAAATGATGAGGGTCGAAGGGGATATGTCACATTACTTCAGCCTCCTGAGCAAGCAGAGGCAATGGTAAGTCTACTTGGTCGCGACTTCCATGTGTTTGGACCAGGACCAGCTACCCGCGATGTTCACTCCTTGGAACCTGAGGCCCTCCGTCTTCTCCACATCAGCACTGTTGATATAGACAGGAGCATGTGCACTGTCCACCTTTCTGAAATCAATGACCGGCTCTTCTGTTTTGCTGACATTGAGGGAATGTTTGTGGCCATGACGACGTATGATTAAGCTCTTTATCTCCTTCCTGTGATCTAACTCATCATTATTTGGCAGGGGTCCCCAACCTTTTTTGCACTGTGGACCGGTTTAATATTGACAATATTCTTGCGGACCGGCCAACCCGGGGTGGGGGGGGGGGGGCGGCGGTAGGGTTGCCAACGGACAAAAGTAGCAGTCAAATACGTTGTGTTTACCCTGAGAAAAAACTACCATGACCATAAAACCTTGTGCGGGCACCTGTGTGCATGTGTGTACGTGCCGATTTTTTTCTACAAATCGTTGGTGATTCTGTTCGAGGGGGGAGGAGGGTTGTTAATCACGACCGGAATATAGGCGATAAGTGGCTAATACACTCAATTTCATCTCTAAAAGGGTTTATCTAACGAATTTAATATTAAACACAGCGCATATTTTCCTCGCATGAATATAGTGAAAAGTCAATTATCAGGGGAGGACAGGGGAGCTTGAAGTAAGTATTGAACGAACTTCCAGTAGAAGTGGTAGAGGCAGGTTCCATATTATCATTTAAAGAAAAATTGGATAGGTATATGGACAGGAAAGGAATGGAGGGTTATGGGCTGAGTGCAGGTCGGCGGGACTAGGTGAGAGTCAGCGTTCAGCACAGACTAGAAGGGCAGAGATGGCCTGTTTCCGTGCTGTGATTGTTATATGGTTATATAAGTATGTCAATAGCATCATAATATTTTAAGTAATGTTTGGATATTAAACACACAGCGCATATTTTCTCCGTATGAACATATAAAATAATTGCAACACACCAATATCGCTGCCTTAGACTGGTTGTTAAGAGGGGAAATCCCCCACACGAAGGTCAGGAACCTGAAGTAGGTGAGAGAAAAAGAGTGGCCGATTAGTGTTTGAGAGACGAATATATAAAATCGTATGGAACGATGGGTCAGACTTTAGATAAATCAGGAAATAACACACTGTTATTTAAATTATGTAAAGATGATCCAGAAAAAGAAAACAACTATCGTAGATTATCAGCATGCTTAAATAAGAAATTGGGTAATGATATTTGGCCTTTGGGGGGAACTTGGGATGTTGATAAATACCTTAAAGCTGAAGAGGTGATTTTGAAACGCAACACCAGGCAGAAATGGGAAGTCTTAATGTCTAATTGGAGAAAAACGGCCGAAAAATTAACCAATAGATCTGAACAAACTAGCAGGGACACAACGCGTGTTGGAGGGTGATTAATGTATGTGATACCGAAGGGAATCTGAAGTCTTGGGAGACATTGAAGGGTCAATGGGAGGATTATGATAATCAAGGGCAGAAGAATTATAGGCAAGGTAGTAAGGACAAAACTAATAAGAAAAAAAAGGATAAAAGGAAGGTTAAGGCCGGCAAAGGTAAAACTGAGGTACCTCTTGACCGGTCTGGACTGCCCATGCTGATTGATGATAACTAGACCGAGCAGGAGGAGGACTGGAGAGAACAACCCACGGCTCCCATCTACCCCTCCCTTCCACCACCACCACCATCTCTGTATAATGCAAGTACGACCAACAACCGACCTACGAAAGATGCAAACATTTACATGGATTCCTGCTATGCTTTTGGGGTAGCCCACGACTTCGGACAATTGTGTGCTCAAAGGGGGTTCCTGACCTCCTCTGGTGGACCGATTCAGAACGCTACCTAAGTAAAGAACCTTCTCCAGGCTATCCTGCTCCCTGAAAAATTGGCAATTATAAAATGCTCTGGGCTCCTCTTTGGGCCATGAGTTTCTGAGTGCTCTCTCTGTAGGGGGTTCGGCAGGAACCATAGCTGCAAAGAACCATAACTACCTCACCTGTGGGCTGACAGCACTGGGAAACTGCACTATGAAAGGATTGGAGGCTACCAACCAGGAGATGGCAGAACTACAACTCCATGCACAGCAGGCTCGATATGCGGTGGATTACCAGTTAGCACAGCAGGGAGGAGTATGTGTGATTGTGGGAGACAAGTGTGTTGTTACCCATGTTAGGGATGAGTCCTATAATGTATCTCCAGGAGCAACTAGACAGTTTTAGACAAGGACCCACTGGAGCGGATGGGTGGTTCGTTACTAGGAGGATCTTTACTAGGAGGTTCGTTACTAGGATGGCTCATTACTAGGAGGATCTTGGACATCTTATTTGTTACAAGGAGCAATAATACTGATAGTAATAATCATAGCATGCTGCGTATTGCTGACTCGCTTTAACGCCTGCTGTAAGGCCTCTATGAACAAGCTCTCTGATCCATTCTCAGCACTACTTTAGTTTATCATCAAAAGGAGGGAATGATGAAGTCTTAAGGGGATTCTCAGATTCCTGTAAATAATGGTTAAGGTTGAGTCTGTGTATTCTGGATTGAGAATGGCTGCAGCGTGGTTGAGCAGCTGCTCTTTGGAGTGAGATAAGGTTTAAAAGCTCACAAAACCCACAAACGGATGTCTCCTGACTTTTCACACCTTTTGGTTTCGACAAAGGGCGGTTGCAGATGGAGGGTAGACAGGACATTCCTTTCTTAATTAAAGCATAAAAGTTGGTGGATAAAAAAAACAACAGGAATTCTGCAGATGCTGGAAATTCAAGCAACACACATCAAAGTTGCTGGTGAACGCAGCAGGCCAGGCAGCATCTCTAGGAAGAGGTGCAGTCGACGTTTCAGGCCGAGACCCTTCGTCAGGACTAACTGAAGGAAGAGACTGAAGGAAGTTGGTGGATGTTCTTTTGTATCAATAATCCACTTACTTGACTGAAATATCTATTTTGTTTGAGGTGATTAAGTGGTCTTTGTCTTGGACTATCACTGTTGATGAAGATGTGACTGTGGGGGTTAGCTCGAAATTGTTTTCTGCATACGTGACAAAGATGGTGTAAAAACTCAGTATCTCTGTGCTTTGACAGAGAGACTTCTGTGGCTGACTCTGTAGGAGTGCGGAAGGAAGGTTCTCTCTCGTAGCTTGTTGCTGATAAAGGTGGAAAAGAATCAACTGTCATACTTGTTTCATTACATCGGGTTGATCACCGTTGACAGGGCTAGAGCAGAATTTGGCCACGTAGTCACGAGTGTACAGGGTGGGGAGTAGGGGTCCAAGCAGCCTTGTGGAGTACAATATTGAGAATAATCATGAATGCAGTCTTTTGGTCAGGAAGCTGAGGATTCAATTGCAGTGGGAGGTGTTGACTACTTGGGCTTGGAGTTTGCTTGGAATTATAGCACTGAACGCCAAGATGCAGTCAACGAACAATAGTCAATAGTCCAATGTAAGTGTCTTCACTGTTCAGATGCTCCAGGGATGAATGTGGAACCAGGGAAATCACAACTGCAATTGACCTGTTTCAAAGGTAGGTGAACTGCAGGGGTCAAGTTGTCAGAGAGGCTAATGGTGCAGCCTTTTTTTGTCACCAGTCTTCACTATGATGAGCTCTGTTGTCAACTTGTTGGTTGGGATCATAGCTTAAATGGCATAACAAATCTGAGGTGGAGTCCCATTTCAGCATGCATCCTAATTAGAGAAGAGTGAACACAAGTCTCTCTCTTGTCTGACCGTGTCAAAGACTTTAGCGAGGTTTAGACAGGCCATGTGCTGCTCCTTTTATTTCACTTGGAGCTGTTAAACGATGAAGATCACATCCACTGTGCTGACTGTTGTCATGCAGGATACTCAGTGGCAAGTCTATATGCAGTGGCCTGCTCCTCACTCCAGGGTTCATTGTACTGTTGGCTAATATTTGATTTTTAAATACATTGGGGGTCCATCACCCAGGACCTGCCCTCTTCTCTTCTCATTGCTATCATCAGGGAGGAGGTACAGGAGCTTGAAGAAACACACTCAGTGTTGTAGGAACAACATCTTCCCCTCCGCCATCAGATTTCCGAATTGGCAATGAGCATTTCATCATGATGTGCCAGGCTGTATGACATGGGCGATCATGGTCTTTCCACGATTGTTCTTGGCAAGTTTTTCTACAGAAGTGGTTTGCCATCGCCCTCTTCTGGGCAGTGTCTTTACAGAACGGGTGACCCCAGCCATTATCAATACTCCTCAGTATATTTCTTATTGTAACTTGTCGTTTTTTAAAAAGAATTGCACAGTACTGCTGCAAGACAACAAATTCATAACATACTGAATGTCAGTGATATTAAACCTGATTCGGATTCACTGTTTTCAGTTCTGTTTTGGAGCTTCACTATTGTGCTGGAAGATTTCATAAACACAAACTGTATTCTGTCTTTTCCAGACAAACACAGCTCAAAAATAATGATGAGACCCCCATAATCCTAGAACATCCTTTGTTCCATTGTGTTGAGTGTTTTAGGGGTTATACTTGGCATGACATCCAAAACTTTGACAGACTGCTATAGATGTGTAGTGGAGAGTATATTGACTGGCTGCATCATGGCCTGGTATGAAAACACCAATGCCTTTAAGAGGAAAATCCTACAAGAGGAAGTGGATTCAGCTCAGTACATTACAGGTAAAACCCTCCTAACCATTGAGCACATTACATGAAATATTGTCATAGGAAAGCAACATCATTCATCAAAGATCCTCAACACCCAGGCCATGCTCTCTACCTGCTGCTGCTGTCAGGTAGAAAGTACAAGGGCCTCAGGACTCACACCACCAGGTTCAACAACAGTTCCTACTCCTCAACCATCAGGATCTTGAATAAAAAGAAATAACTACACTCACAAACACGAGGAAATCTGCAGATGCTGGAATTTCAAGCAACACACATAGAAGTTGCTGGTGAATGCAGCAGGCCAGGCAGCATCTCTAGGAAGAGGTACAGTTGACGTTTCGGGCCGAGACCCTTTGTCAGGTCTACGAAGGGTCTCGGCCCGAAACATCGACTGTACCTCTTCCTAGAGATGTTGCCTGGCCTGCTGCGTTCACAAATAACTACACTCACTTGCCCATCCATTGAGATGTTCCCACAGCACCAATGATCTCACTTAGGGCGTTCAACAGCAGGGAGTTAGATTCGCGGCAGTTTCTCTGAGTTGAAGAGCAACCAGTCAGCAAGAGGCTACCTTTCAGTCAGGTCCGGGTTCAAGATTTAAAAACAGAGCTTCGCATCGCTTTTCGCTGAGTTGGGCAATCCACAGCAGGGAATGCCTTAGAGAGCTACCTTTTAATCAAGGTGGTGATCGAGAGGCAGAGTCTGTGGCGATTCACGAAAAAGAGCTTTGACCAGTGACCAATCGGCGTTTGAGACTGATCAGCAAGGGCAAGTTAAAGGAAGGCAGTTGTCGCAGCAGCCGTCGTCTGAGTGGACAGGTTCAGAGGGGTCATCTCGAGGCTTTAGCTCTTCGAGACTTCAGTTAGAGAAAACAAAGGAAAGAAAAGCTCAGGGTTAAGTTTTTCTTCCCCCTTCCCTTCTTTATATCTCCTCAGCTACATCAGTAGAGGTGCCAGGCAGAATAGTGGAATGCTCCTCTTGTGGGAAGGCGGCGAGACCTCCAGTGTCCCTGACGACTACCACTGCGAGAAGTGCATCCAGCTGCAGCTTCTAACAATCCGAATTAAGGAGTTGGAGCTGGAACTGGATGAACTCCGAATCATTCGGGAGACTGAGGAGGAGATATACTTATACTTTATTGTTGCCAAACAATTGATACTAGAACGTACAATCATCACAGCGATATTTGATTCTGCACTTCCCACTCCCTGGATTACAAATATTAAATATTAAAAATACTAAAAATAGTAAAAATTAGTAAATATTAAAAATATAAATTATAAATCATAAATAGAAAATAGAAAAATGGAAAGTAAGGTAGTGCAAAAAAATCAAGAGGCAGGTCCAGATCCGGGTCAGGGTCCGTTCAGCAGTCTTATCACAGTTGGAAAGAAGCTGTTCCCAAATCTGGCCATACGAGTCTTCAAGCTCCTGAACTTTCTCCCGGAGGGAAGAGGGACGAAAAGTGTGTTGGCTGGGTGGGTCGTGTCCTTGATTATCCTGGCAGCACTGCTCCGACAGCGTACGGTGTAAAGTGAGTCCACAGACGGAAGATTGGTTTGTGTGATGTGCTGCACCGTGTTTACGATCTTCTGCAGCTTCTTTCGGTCTTGGACAGGATAACTTCCATACCAGGTTGTGATGCACCCTAGAAGAATGCTTTCTATGGTGCATCTATAAAAATTAGTGAGGGTTTTAGGGGACAGGCCAAATTTCTTTAGTTTTCTCTGGAAGTAAAGGCGCTGTTGGGCCTTCTTGGCAGTGAACTCTGCTTGGTTGGACCAAGTCAGGTCATTTGTGATATTGACCCCGAGGAACTTAAAGCTTTTGACCTGTTCCACTTGCGCACCACCAATGTAAATTGGGTCGTGCGGTCCACTACTCCTTCTGAAGTCAACAACCAATTCTTTCATCTTGCTGACGTTGAGGGATAGGTTATTGTCTTCGCACCATGCCACCAGGTTCTTAATTTCCTCTCTGTACTCAAACTCATCATTACCCGAGATACAGCCTACAGATAGGACATATAGAGAGATAGTTACACCCAAGGTGCAGGACACAGGAAACTGGATGACAGTCAGGAAGGGGAATGAGATTAAGGATCCAGTGCAGAGTACCCCTGTGGCCATCCCCCTCAACAACAGGTATATCACTTTGGAAACTGTTGGGTGGGGGGTTTGACCTAACAGCAGAAAGACACATTGGTCAGGTCTCTGGCACTGAGTCTGCCTCTGTGACTCAGAGGGGAAGGGAGGAGAAGAGGCACACTGTGGTGATAGAGGATTCATTAGTTAGGGGAACAGACAGGACGTTCTGTGGGTGAGAACGAGATTCCCGGTTGATATGTTGCCCCCCCCCCCACCCCTGCAGGTGCCAGGGTCCGGGATATCTCTGTATTGTTAAGTGGGAGGGTGAACAGCCAGGGGTCGTGGTCCATGAAGGTACCAATGGCATGGGGAGGATGTGGGACGAGGCTCTGCATAGGGAGTTCAGGGAGTTAAGTGCTAAGTTATAGAGTAAGACCTCCAGGGTTGTGATCTCAGGATTGCTACCTGTGCCACGTGCTAGTGAGGCCAGAACTAGGAAGATTATACAGTTTAATACATAGCTAAGGAGTTGGTGTAGGAGGGAGGACATATGATTTTTGGATCATTGGGCCCTCTTCCAGGGAAGGTGAGACCTGTACAGAAAGGACAGTTTTCAACTGAACTGGAGGGGGGACTAAAATCCTAGTGGGAAGGTTTGTTAATGCTGCACGGTGGGGTTTAGACTAGAGTTGCAGGGGAATGGGAACCAGAATGTCAGAACAGTTAGTGGAGAGGTTGTGGTGGCAGATGTTGGTAAGAACTCAGATAAAGCTAAGAATTGAAAGGTTGAGCATGGTGCGACCAGTGTCCTCTGTGTAAATTTCAATGCAATAAGTATCTAGGAAAGGCAGATTAGAGTGCTGAAAATGAGGTAGCTGGTTTGCAAACAGTCAAGAGAGGCTGTTGATAGGGCAAAATTGCAGTCAACAGGATGAGTTGCAACATAAAAGGTGGACAAAATTGAAAATGTTGAACGCAGGACTGAAAGTGTTGTATTTGAAAGCGCGCAGTATACAGAATAAGGTAGATGAATTTGCAGCACAGTTACAGAATAGCAGGTATGATGTTGTAGGCATCACTGAATCATGGCTGAAAGAAGATTGTAGCGGGGAGCTTCAGGTTCAAGGATACACATTGTATCCAAAGAACAGGCAGGAAGGCAGAGGTGTGGCGTTACTCTGTTGGTAAAAAATGAAATCAAATCATGAGAAAGAGGTGACATAGGGTTGGAAGTTGTTGAATAATTGTGAACTGCAAGGGTAAAAAGACCTTGCTGTGAGTTTTTTTTTACAGACCCCCAAACATAGTAAGGGTGTGGTCTACAAATTGCAGTGGGAGTTAGAAAATGCATGCCAAAAGACCAATGCTACAATAGTCATGGGGGACTTTGATATTCAGCTATATTGGGAAAATCAGGTTGATGATGGATTCTAGGAGGGGGAATTTCTAGAGTGCCTATGAGATGGCTTTTTTAGAGCAGCTCATGGTTGAGCCCACTAGGGGATCAGCTATTCTGGATTGGGTGTTGTGCAATGAACCAGAATTGATTAGAGACCTTAAGGTGAAAGAACCCTTAGGGGCAAGTGATCATAGTATCATTGAATCACTCTTAAAATTGAGAAGGAGAAGTTAAGTCAGATGCATCAGTATCACAGTGGAGTAAAGGGAATTACAGAGGCATGAGAGAGGAGTTGGCCTGGATTGACTGGAAAAGAACACTGGCAGGGATGATGGCAGAGCAGCAATGGCTGGAACTTCTGGAAGCAATTCAGAAGGCACAGGATATATACATCCCAAAGAGGAAGAAGTATTCTAAAGGAAAGGTGTCACAACCGTGGCTAACAAGAGAAGTCAAAGACAGCATAAAAGGCAAAGAGAGGGCATATAGTAGAGCAAAAATTGGGCTTGGGAAGCTTTTAAAAATCAGCAGAAGGCAACTAAAAAAATCATTAAGAAGGTAAAGATGGAACATGAAAGTAATCTAGCTAATGATATTAAAGAGGATACCAAAAGTTCCTTCGGATACATAAAGTGTAAAAGAGAGATGAGAGTGGATATTGGACTGCTGGAAAATGATGCTAGGGAGGTAGTAATGGGGTCAAGGAAATAGCGGACAAACTGAATAAGTATTTTGCATCAGTATTCACTGTGGAAGACACTAACAGTATGGTGGAAGTTCCAGGTGTCAGGGGACATGTAGTGTTTGAAGTTACCATAACTAGAAAGAAGTTACTTGAAAAACTGCAAGGTCTGAAGATAGATAAGCCACCTGAACTAAATGGTGCACACCCCAGAGAACTGAATGTCATGAATGAAAAGATTGTGGAGGCATTAATAACAATATTTCAAGAATTACTAGATTCTGGAATAGTTCTGGAAGACTGGAAAATTGCAAATGTCACACCACTCATCAAGAAGGGAGAGAGGCAGAAGAAAGGAAGCTATAGGCCAGTTAGTCTGAGCTCGGTGGTTGGGAAGATGTTAAGGATGAGATCTCAGGGATCTTGGAGGCACATGATAAAATAGGTTGTAGTCCTCAAGGGAGAATCTTCCCTGATAAATCTGTTGGAATTCTTTGAAGAAATAACAAGCAGGATAGACTAAAGAGAATCACTTGATGCTGTGTACTTGGATTTTCAGAAGGCCATTGACAAGGTGCCATACATGAGGCTGCTTTACAAGCTACGAGCCTATTGTATTACAGGAAAGATCCTAGCATGGATAAAGCAGTGGCTGATTGGCAAGAGGCAAAGAGTGGGAATAAAGGGAGCCTTTTCTGGTTGGCTGCCAGTGACTAGTGGTGTTCCACAGGGGTCGGTGTTGGGAATGATACTTTTTATGTTATATGTCAATGATTTGAATGATGGAATTGACAGCTTTGCTGCAAAGTTTGCAGATGATATGAAGATAGGTGGAGGGGCAGGGTAGTCTTGAGGGAGTAGAGAGGCTACAGAAGGACTTAGACAGATTAGGAGAATGACAGATTGGATACAGTGTCAGGAAGTGTATGATCACGCACTTTGGTAGAAGAAATGAAAGGGTTGAGTATTTTCTAAATGGTGAGAAAATACCAAAAACTGAGGAATTGTGTATGAGCAAAGGGATTTGAAAGTCCTTGTGCAGGATTCCCTGAAGGCTAACTTGCAGGTTGAGTCTGTGTTGAGGAAGGCAAATGTGATGTTAGCATTCATTTCAAGAGGACTAGAATATAAAAGCAAGGATGTAATGTTGAGACTTTTATAAATCACTGGTGTGGCCTCACTTGGAGTATTGTGAGCAGTTTTGGGCCCCTTATCTTGCTGAAACTGGAAAGGGTTCAAAGGAGGTTTACGAAAATTATTCCCAGTTTGAGTGGCTTGTCATGTGAAGAGTGTTTGATGGCTCTGGGCCTGTATTCACTAGAATTCAGAAGAATGAGGAGAGACCTCAATGAAAGGGGAAAGGCCTTGACAGAGTGGATGTGGACAGGATGTTCCCTATGGTGGGAGAGTGTAAGACCAGAGAACACAGTCTCAGAATAGAGAAGTGTCCTTTTAGAATGGAGATGAGAAGGAATTTCTTTAGCCAGAGAGTGGTGAATCTGTGGAATTCTTTGCCACAAGCAGCTGTAGAGGCCAAGTCTTTATGTACATTTAAGGCAGAGGTTGATAGATTCTTGACTGATCAGGGGATGAAGGGATACGGGGAGAAGGCAGGAGATTGGGACTGAGAGGAAAATTGGATCAGCCATGATGAAATGATGGAGCAGACTTGATGGGTCAAATAGCCTAATTCTGCTCCTATATCTTATGTTCTTATGGTCTTTAAGGGCTCTTTACCTCATTGTCTCATGTTCTCGTTATTTATTGCTATTTATTTATATTTGCATTACACAGTTTGTTGTCTTCTGCACTCTGGTTGATCTTTCACTGATCCTGCTGTAGTTACTATTCTATAGATTTGCTGAGTGTACCTGCAGCAAAATAAGCCTCAGGGTTGTATGTGGTGACATATATCTACTTTGATAATAGAATTTACTTTGAACTTTGAACTTGGATGACTACAGGTCTAAACTAAGACTAATCCACTTGCGAATCAGGAATCTTCGATTGAGCCAGTGGTGAACGTTGGAACAGGAATGAATTCGTTAGAGAAATGCCCAACCTAAGAAATAGCTTGCAGCTTCTATCAGAAGAAGGAGCACATTGATGCACACTATTAATATTCCTGATCAAGACAGCACTTCCCACAGGGGAAGGGAAACTATACAAAGAAAATAAGCTTTTGTTCTGCTGAATTATTTCATAAGTCATTCCTTATCATTAACTGACAGATGAATGAATGGATTTCATACCATATGCAACCGTGTACGAGGAACATCAACTTATTGAACTCACCCCTCAAGTTCCACTCCATTTATATGAGGCCTCTACCCAGAATGCATTAACCCTAATCATGACGTCACACACAGAGAATTCCATACGAATAATAAGTCGGCTCTTCCCAGTGACAAAGGGTGATTGAGAAACTTCAGCAAGAATGTGAGTAGATAGGTTTAAGTCATTCTATGAGTCAGTTCTGCTAAAATGTTGTTTCACATCTTGTATGGAAATTGTGTCCCACATCACGATATGACTACACTGCGGAGGCAAAGCTTCAGGACAACAGACACAAGGTGCTGGAGGAACTCGGTAGGTCAGGCAGCATCAATGGAGAGGAAGAAATAGTTGATGTTTCAGGCTGAGACCCTTCATTACAATCCTAAAGAATAGATAGAACTTAGTTATCTGACTGTGAGTCCTCTCTTAACCTAAAATATCTCCTTCGATTTCTATTTCAGTCTTTCTTTTTAAGCACCCCATGTCTCCATATCCTCTTCCCTACTTTATCACGATGTTGAAATTAAGGTTATTGAACTATCTGCTCAAAGTTAGAAACCTTACTCTCTATTTCTCCTTCCTTCCAGACTTTCCACATCGTTAAACCTAAGCTTGGCTTTGCTGATATAACTTCTTGCTAGAAGAATTCTTCACATCTCTGCTGGGCTCTGCGCACTTCAGAAAGCTGAGTGCAAGACTACTCGTGTGTGTGTGTGTGTGTTGTTTCGATTTCCAGCATCTGCAGTTCTTCTCATGTTCTTGTTTAATTTTTTTTTAGAGTTCAGATGAGATCTCTTATTGTCGACTATTAAGGGAATTTGTTACATCCCTGTGTTAAAATGATCTGGAGTTAGATAATTGGACCACTATTGCAGTATCTGTGTGTCGAACAGACCAAGCCCGAAGACACATAATTCCAGAGGGAGGTGTTGCCACCCTGGGGCTGAGATGGAGAAAATCACTGGCAATCTACAGGACATTATGGAGTAAGCAATAGCTTGTGGGCTATATCAGTATGGATAAAGGCAGGCAGAAGATAAACAGTTAGGGACGGCCTCATAGTTCCAGCAAGTCCCAATCTTGGGTACTCTGGCATCGTGTTTGCCCATTCTCCTTGTGCCTATATGCTCAAATTTTCTCCCACGTCCCAGTGACGTGTGAACTTCTGTGAATTACCCCTGGTGTAGGTGGGTGCAAGCAGAATCACGGTTGTAATGGCGGCCTGTGAGAGACTGAGTTACAGCAGAATAAGATCACAGGCACAGGAGCAGAATGAGGCCATTCGGCCCATAAAGTCAACCAGAGGAGGAGAAGGTCGCGACGCAGCGCGCATGGCCACCTCGGTGGTGATGTCTGTTATCTGTCAAGTAGGGGACCGTGCAAAATTCTGATTTGATGGAGACGGACGTGAGAGTACAGAGGAACATCTGGAAAACTTCTGAAATGCCTGCTTTGCTGCCGCTGCTACTGTGTGGTCCAGAATCTCCGGAGAAGGCCCCGAAATCCTTGGCTTTGCTTGTTTCAGCGGCCGGGGCGAGGTCGAAGGCGCTCGGCAGAGGAAGGCGCTCAGGAGGCTGTATCAGAGAGGCTGGTCGGAGGCTCAAAGTTTTCCGACGGATGGACTCAGTGTTGGCTGTGGTCGGCTGCTTCCAAGGTATCGGCAAGTTGACGGTGCCTGGAGGTTTATGGCAGGGAGTTTCTCCCTTTTGCCGCCTGCTATCGGGGACTCGGGAGTCGATCAACTTGGGGACTTTTGAGACTTTATTTACCGTGCCCATGGTCTGTTCTTCATCAAATTATGGTATTGTTTTGCACTGCTGTAACTATATGTTATAATTATGTGGTTCTGTCAGTGTTAGTCTTTGGTTTGTCCTGTTTTCTGTGATATTACTCCGGAGAAACATTGTATCATTTCTTAATGCATGTATGCATTTCTAAATGACAATAAAAGGGGACTGAGTGTTCTCATAATCTAAAGTCTGCCCTGCCATTTCATCATGGCTGATCCAGGTTTCCTCTCCGCGCCAGTCTCCTGCCTTCTCCCCGTAGCCCTTCACGCCCCGACTAATTAAGAATCTGTCAACCTCTGCCTTAAGTGATGTGGCCTCTACAGCTGCCCGTGGCAACGAATTCCACAGACCCACCGTCCCCTAGCTAAAGAAATTTCTCCTCATCTGTTCTAAATGGACATCCCTCTATTCCAAGGCTGTGCCCTCTGGTCCTAGACTCCCACACAACAGAAAACATCCTCAGCACATCCACTCTTTCTGAATTCTGGTGAGTACAAACCCAGAGCCACCAAACCCTCCTCAAATGACAAGCCTTTCAATCACATCCTTCCTTAGATAAGGGGTCCAAACTGCTTACAGTGCTCACCAGAGCCTTACAGAGCCTCAACATTACATCCTTACTTTTATATTCTCGTCCTCTCAAAATGAATGCTGAACAAATGGGGACATGGGATTGGTTCGATTTCTTTGCGCACTCTACCGGCAGTAATGACTGCATCCTCCAACCCAGCAAACACCTCACCCGACCACGACCACAGACACGCACTCTACCAGCAGTAATGACTGCATCCTCCAACCCAACAAACACCTCACCCGACCACGACCACAGACACGCACTCTACCAGCAGTAATGACTGCATCCTCCAACCCAGCAAACACCTCACCCGACCACGACCACAGACACGCACTCTACCAGCAGTAATGACTGCATCCTCCAACCCAACAAACACCTCACCCGACCACGACCACAGACACGCACTCTACCGGCAGTAATGACTGCATCCTCCAACCCAGCAAACACCTCACCCGACCACGACCACAGACACGCACTCTACCAGCAGTAATGACTGCACCCTCCAACCCAGCAAACACCTCACCCAACCACGACCACAGACACGCACTCTACCAGCAGTAATGACTGCATCCTCCAAACCAGCAAACACCTCACCCGACCACGACCACAGACACGCACTCTACCAGCAGTAATGACTGCATCCTCCAAACCAGCAAACACCTCACCTGACCACAACCACAGACACACACTCTACCAGCAGTAATGACTGCACCCTCCAAGAGGACCACAACCTTGTCGCAGGGTTCGGAGGTTTGTGTGCCCCAATGACCCGGACAGCCATGTTGGCTGGAGTCAGGGCTTTGTGTTTTGGCTCTTGGTAGGGTCATCCATGCCAAACAGGTCAAAGGGTAGAGGCCAGACTGACAGTGGTCCACCGGTCCTCCAGGTTTGGGGGTTCAACTCAGGGCTAACAACCCTGGTTGGTCAAAAAACAATTGTTACGGAAACCGCAATGGCCAAGGACACAGATGGAGGACTTTCATTGTTGCCCTAAGTGCCAGTGGCATAACAGGCTGTAGTTACTAATTAATGGATAGCGGCCAGAAATAAGGATGGTGTCTGATACCTCCCTCCATGTCATAGTGACACTGAAGGTCTATTCACTGTTGCAGAGCAGAGTTAACTACACACTGTTTGGGCACCTCATGGTAATCATCATCATCATCATGTGCCATGTCGTATGACATGGGCAATCGTGGTCCTCCATCCATCCCTAATCTACAAGGGATTGCCACCTGTGGGGAAACCACTCCTCACACTGCCATTCCCATTCCTTTCTCTATCCATGAGCATGACTGTTCTTGGCAAAAGTTTGGCATTGCTTTCTTCTGGGCAGCGTCTTTACAAGATGGATGGCCCCAGCCATTGTCAATGCTCTTCAGAGATTGTCTGCCTGGTGTCAGTGATTGAATAACCAGGGCATGTGATGTGCATCAGCTGCTCCCATGGTTTCATGTGGCCTTGATCATGGGGATAAGCAGGTGCCACATCTTGCCCAAGGGTGACTTGCAGTCTAGTGAAGAGAGGGAGTGCCTTACACCTCCTTTGGCAGAGACACATCTCCACCCCACCACCCAGGTAACAATAACAAAGTTACCAAATAATTAAAATTCAAATAGTTTTCCCAAAATAGCAATAAAACTATTGGACTTTGTATAGCTCTGTCCTGGTGTCTGCCACTTTAAACACAGTCTTCCCTTTCCCAGTTACTGTTCAGGCCTGTAGCCTTTTCAAAGTTCAAAGTAAAATCATTTATCAGATATATACAGTCACCACATACAACCCTGAGATTCATTTCCTGTGGGCATACTCAGCAAATCTATAGAGTAGTAACTGTAACAGGATCATTGAAAGATCAAATGGAGAGCAGAAGACAACAAACTGTCCGAATGCAAATAGAAATAGCAATAAATAACAAGAATATGAGATAAAGAGTCCTTAAAGTGAGATCATTGGTTGTGGGAACATCTCGATGGATGGACAAGTGAGTGTAGTTATCCTCTTTTGTCCAAGAGCCTGATGGTTGTGGTGTAGTAACTGTTCTTGAACCTGATAGTGCGAGTCTTGAAGCTCTTGTACCTTCTACCTGATGGCAGCAGTGAGAAAACATGCCCTGGAAATCTGTCAAAGTTTCGGATGTTATGCCAAATCTCTGCAGACCCCTAAGACAGTGAGGCGCCATAGAGCCTTTCCTGCAGTTACATTTACGTACTGGTTCCAGGACAAGTCCTCTGGAATGGTAACACCCAGGAATTTAAAGTTACTGATCCTCTCCACCTCTGATCATCTGATGAGGATTGGCTCACGGACCTCTGGTTTCCCTCTCCTGAAGTCTACAATCAGTTACTTGGTCTTGCTGACACTGAGTGAGAGGTTGTATCTGCTCGGCATTAATTCAAAGCCAGAAACGGTGAAGGAAGATTTTTATTTAATGGCGGAGTTGAGAGAATCTTTTGGAATCTATACATAATGTTGGCTGAAATGGTGAGAAGTGTGTTGGGCCTAGGAGGAGATGCCTGAATTCTCATTGTACAGGACTGTAATTTGGAATAAATATTGAGTAAATGACCTAGTGTTAATTTGGTTTGCATATGTATGAGAGGGAATCTTATTTATAAATATTCCTATTGGCCAGTTTTTATTCACAATTATGGTAGTGTAATCCTAAGCAAAGTTGTTTCTTTTTGTGTGATGTACAACTTTGTTTACTTGTTTATTTACTGAGGCTTTACAAGACACAGGTGAGACCTCACGTGGAATAATGTGAACAGTTTTGGGCCCCTTATTTAAAAAAGGATGTCCTGACACTGAAGAGGGTTCAGAGGTCTGGTATGGGATGGGGGGGAGTGCAGCTACTGCACAGGATCGAAATAAACTGCAGTGGGTTGTAAACTTAATCAGCTCCATCATCCGGGTCATCTTCAAGGTGCAATTTCTCAAAAAAGCAGCATCCATCACTGAGGACCCCCATCACCCAGGGCACGCCCTCTTCCCATTGCTACCATCAGGGAGGAGGTACAGGAGCCTGAAGACTCACACTCAGTGATTCAAGAACAGCTTCTTCCCCTCTGCAATCGGATTTCTGAATGGACATTGAACCCATGAACACCACCTCATCACTTTTTTTGCACAACTTATTTAACTATTTTATATATATATATGTAATTCTCATTTTTTCTATTATTAGATTAAATTAGATTCAACTTTACTGTCATTGTGCTGAGTACAGATACAAAGCCAATGAAATGCAGTTAGCATCTGACCGGAAATGCAAAGAATAGTGTTATTTTCAAAACAACTGCGAATAAAAAGTAAGTGCTACAGCACACAAATATAAAAGTACTGAGACAGTACAATACGGATGCAATACTGCTTAGAGCTGTGATGTGAGGTTCAGCAGGGTCACAGCCTCAGGGAAGAAGCTCTTCCTGTCAGCGCAGGAGCAGAGGCTCCTGTAGTGCCTACCGGATGGGAGGAGAGTAAAAAGTCCATGGTTAGGGTGAGATGCATCCCTGATAATGCTTTTCGCCCTGCCCAGGCGGTGTTTATGGTAGATGTTGGGTGCCGATATATTGCATGTACTGCTGCAGAAAAGACAGCAAATTTCATGACATATGCCGGTGATATTAAATGTGATTCTGAGAATGATTCAGGGAATGAAAGGCTTATCGTATGAGGAGCAATTGATGGCTCTGGGCCTGTACTCACTGGAACTTAGAAGAACGTGGAGGGATCTCATTGAAACTTATCGAATGTTGAAAGGCCTGGATAGAGTGAATGTGGGGCGTATGTTTCCTATGGTGGTAGAGTCTAGGGCCAGATGGCACAGCCTCAGAATACAGGGGTGTCCATTTAGAAAGCAATGAGGAGTGATTTCTTTCACCACAGCCGTGAATCTGTGGAATTGGTTGACACAAGCAGCTGTGGAGTCCAAGTTATTGGATGTATTTAAGGTACAGGCTGATTGACAATAGACAATAAATGCAGGAGTAGGCCATTCAGCCCTTTGAGCCAGCACCACCATTCACTGTGATCATGGCTGATCATCCACAATCAGTACCCTTTTCCTGCCTTCTCCCCATATCCCTTCACTCCGCTATCTTTAAGAGCTCTATCTAACTCTTTCTTGAAAGAATCCAGAGAATTGGCCTCCACTGCCTTCTGAGGCAGAGCATTCCACAGAACCACAACCCTCTGTGTGAAAAAGTTTTTCCTCAACTCCGTTCTAAATTGTCTACCCCTTTTTCTTAAATTGTGGCCTCACCCAAAATCGGGAACATGTTTTCTGCCTCTAGTGTGTCCAATCCCTTAATAATCTTATATGTTTCAATCAGATCCCCTCTCATCCTTCTAAATTCCAGTGTATACAACCCCAGTCGCTTCAATCTTTCAACATATGACAGTCCCGCCATCCCGGGAATTAACCTCGTGAACCTACGCTGCACTCCCTCAATAGCTAGAATGTCCTTCCTCAAATTTGGAGACCAAAACTGTACACAATACTCCAGGTGTGGTCTCACGTGTGGTCTCACCAGAGCCCTGTTCAACTGCAGAAGGATCTCTTTGCTCCTATACTCAACTCATAGTCATAGTCATACTTTACTGATCCCAGGGGAAATTGGTTTTCATTACATTTGCCCATAAATAATAAATAATAATAGAACCATAAATAGTTAAATAGTAATATGTAAATTATGCCAGTAAATTATGAAATAAGTCCAGGACCAGCCTATTGGCTCAGGGTGTCTGACCCTCCAAGGGAGGAGTTGTAAAGTTTGATGGCCACAGGCAGGAATGACTTCCTATGACGCTCTGTGCTGTATCTCGGTGGAATGAGTCTCTGACTGAATGTACTCCTGTGCCCACCCAGTACATTATGTAGTGGATGGGAGACATTGACCAAGATGGCATGCAACTTAGACAGCATCCTCTTTTCAGACACCACCGTGAGAGTCCAGTTCCATCCCCACAACATCACTGGCCTTACGAATGAGTTTGTTGATTCTGTTGGTGTCTGCTACCCTCAGCCTGCTGCCCCAGCACACAACAGCAAACATGATAGCACTGGCCACCACAGACTCGTAGAACATCCTCAGCATCATCCGGCAGATGTTAAAGGACCTCAGTCTCCTCAGGAAATAGAGATGGCTCCGACCCTTCTTGTAGACAGCCTCAGTGTTCTTTGACCAGTCCAGTTTATTGTCGATTCGTATCCCCAGGTATTTGTAATCCTCCACCATGTCCACACTGACCCCCTGGATGGAAACAGGGGTCACCGGTACCTTCGCTCTCCTCAGGTCTACCACCAGCTCCTTAGTCTTTTTCACATTAAGCTGCAGATAATTCTGCTCACACCATGTGACAAAGTTTCCTACTGTAGCCCTGTACTCAGCCTCATCTCCCTTGCTGATGCATCCAACTATGGCAGAGTCATCCGAAAACTTCTGAAGATGACAAGACTGTGCAGTAGTTGAAGTCTGAGGTGTAAATGGTGAAGAGAAAGGGAGACAAGACAGTCCCCTGTGGAGCCCCAGTGCTGCTGATCACTCTGTCGGACACACAGTGTTGCAAACACACGTACTGTGGTCTGTCAGTCAGGTAATCAAGAATCCATGATACCAGGGAAGCATCCACCTGCATCGCTGTCAGCTTCTCCCCTAGCAGAGCAGGGCAGATGGTGTTGAACGCACTGGAGAAGTCAAAAAACATGACCCTCACAGTGCTCGCTGGCTTGTCCAGGTGGGCGTAGACATGGTTCAGCAGGTAGATGATGGCATCCTCAACTCCTAGTTGGGGCTGGTAGGTGAACTGGAGGGGATCTAAGTGTGGCCTGACCATAGGCCGGAGCAGCTCCAGAACAAGTCTCTCCAGGGTCTTCATGATGTGGGAGGTCAATGCCACCAGTCTGTAGTCATTGAGGCTGCTGGGGCGCGGCATCTTCGGCACAGGGACGAGGCAGGACGTCTTCCACAGTACAGGAACCCTCCGGAGCCTCAGGCTCAGGTTGAATACATGGCGAAGTACTCCACATAGCTGAGGGGCACAGGCTTTGAGCATCCCGGTACTGACACCATCCGGTCCTGCAGCCTTGCTCCCCTTGTTATGAAGGCCAACATGCCATTAGCTTTCTTCACTGCCTGCTGTACCTGCATGCTTACTTTCAGTGACTGATGAACAAGGACACCTAGATCTCGTTGTATTTCTCCTTTTCCTAACTTGACACCATTCAGATACTAATCGGTCTTCCTGTTCTTGCCACCAAAGTGGATAACCTCACATTTATCCACATTAAACTGCACCTGCCCACTCACCCAACCTGTCCAAGTCACCCTGCATTCTCATAACATCCTCCTCACATTTCACAATGCCACCCAACTTTGTGTCATCTGCAAATTTGCTAATGTTACTTTTAATCCCTTCATCTAAATCATTAATGTATATTGTAAATAGCTGCAGTCCCAGCACTGAACCCTGTGGTACCCCACTAGTCACTACCTGCCATTCTGAAAAGAACCCATTAATCCCTACTCTTTGTTTCCTGTCTGCCAACCAATTCTCTACCCATGTCAGTACTCTACCCCCGATACCATTTGCTCTAATTTTGCACACTAACCTCCTATGTGGGACCTTATCAAAGGCTTCCTGAGAGTCCAGGTACACTACATCCACTGGCTTTCTCATATCCATTTTCATAGTTAAATCCTCAAAAAATTCCAGAAGATTAGTCAAGCATAATTTCCCCTTCGTAAATCCATGCTGACTTGGACCGATCCTGTTACCGCTATCCAAATATGTCGCTATTTCATCTTTTATAATTGACTCCAGCATCTTCCCCACTACTGATGTCAGACTAGCTGGTCTATAATTGTCTGTTTTCTCTCTTCCTCCTTTCTTAAAAAGTGAGATAACATTAGCTACCCTCCAATCCGCAGGAACTGATCCTGAATCCATAGAATATTGGAAAATGATTACCAATGCGTCCATGATTTCTAGAGCCACCTCCTTAAGTACCCTGGGGATTTATCAGCCTTCAGTCCCATCAGTTTACCCAACACCATTTTGTGCCTGATGTGAATTTCCTTCAGTTCCTCTGTTACCCTTGGTCCTCTGGCTACTATTACATCTCGGAGATTGTTTGTGTCTTCCCTAGTGAAGACAGATCCAAAGTACCTGTTCAGCTCGTCTGCCATTTCCTTGTTCCCCATAATAATTTCACCCGTTTCTGTCTTCAAGGGCCCAACTTTGGTCTTAACTAATTTTTTTCCTCTTCACATACCTAAAGAAGCTTTTAATATCCTCCTTTATATTCTTGGCTAGCTTACCTTCGCACCTTATCTCCCCCCCCCCCACCCCCGCATTGCCCTTTTAGTTATCTTCTGTTGCTGCTTAAAAGTCTCCCAATTGGTCAGTGTGTGAAAGGTTACAGGGAGAAGGGATTTGCGAGGGAATGGATCAACTAGTGAAGCAGACTTGATGGGCCGAATAGCCTAATTCTGTTCCCATGTCTTATTAAAGACACGTAAAGCTCCCGTGCTCGGAACGATTGTCTTTTGAACGTCAGCGGTCAACTGGTCAATATGGAATCCCATTCTCATGTTATAAAGTTGCCGATAAAATCGTTGGAGCTCTCAGAGGCAGCTCGGTCCAGATGTGTCCACATTGCTGAGCGGGGAGTGGGTGAGCCCTCTCAAGGCTGTTAAAGACTCGGAATGCGGGACCTGTTCGGTGGAGTGGGCTCCTGCCCCTTCCGAGATATTTAAACAAATTCTTAAATCATTCACATGCGTTTTTAAAACATGTCTCTTTGCCGGGGGCTAGTTTTAAAAGCGGAGCGAACGGTTTTCAAACTAAATCCGAACCAGAACGCGAGGCCACTTCAGATGCGAGACCGTTTCCCTGCGCGCCCGGCACTGTTACTGATTAATATGTGTTGAGCAATTTCCTGTTTGACAAACTGGGACGGCGGCTCAGCAACAGCTCGAAGGACCATCTTTAAGCGAACACCCTGTAATTTCCGATTTGAAGCCGAGATAAGTTTGGTTTTGAGCTCACGGTTGTGCCGAGGGGCGGGTTCTGCGTGGCGTGTGTGTGGTTCCGGGTAAAGTCAGAATTCTGCCCCCGACGGCAGGTGACCGAGCCAGGCGAGTAGGTACGGCGTTGCTTCCAGCAGCCAGGTCGCGGTGGGGTTGAGCGGGACGGGACACGGTCGCGGTGGGGTGGTGGAGGGAGGGGGACTCTTGGGCGGGGCGGGGGGCACCGGTTCTCTTTAATTTTGCAGTGACAACTCACCGTCTCTATGATTGACAGTTCTCGCTCAAATTCTCGAGATTTCAATTTCAGTTCTGAAGAAGGGTCTCGGCCAGAATCGACTGTTTATTCATTTCCATAAATGCTGCCTTACCTGCTGAGTTCCTCCAGCATTTTGTGTGTTTGTGTGCTCCCTTGGCTTTGCCGTTTCTGTCGCCACAATGGCTTTGCAAAGCAACACAACAGGTCAAATTCCTCCATTGTAGTTGAACGTGTTATTATCAGACTTACTGATGAGTTTTTATTTTCTTTTTGGAAAATAAAAGATGACCAGACTTTAAAAACATCCTGCTGTTGTTTCAATATAGTTGTTTCTTTTTAAGTTGCATTAAGATTTTGCATGGCATCAAAAACTTTAACAAACTTCATCATGGCTTGGCATGGAAACACCAATGCCAGTGAGCAGAAGGTTCTAAAAAAAGTAGTAGGTCAAGCCCAGTCCATCAGGGTAAAACCCTCCCTACCTCTGAGCATATTTGCATGAAGTGGTATTGCAGGAACGCAGCATCCATCATCAGCGACCCCCACCACCCAGGACATGTTCTCTTCTCATTGCTGCCATCAGGAAGAAGGTACAGGAGCCTCAGGACTCACACCACCAGGTTCAGTTAGAGTTGTTACCCCTCAACCATCAGGCTCTTGAACCAAAGGAGATAACTCCACTCAACTTCACTTGCCCCATCATTGAAATGTTCTCACAACTTTCAAGGACTTTACAATTCATGATCCTGATATCTATTGCTTATTTGTCGTTTTGTTTCCTTTTCTTCCTTACTTTGTATTTGCACAGTTTTTCTGTCTTTTGCACACTGGTTCTCCACCCTGTTACTGCGGTCGTTCATTGATTGTGTTATGGTTATTGGATTTATTGAGTATGCCCACAAGAAAATGAATCTCAGGGTTGTACACGGTGACATAAATGTACTTTGATAATAAATTTACTGTGAACTTTGAAGTTGCATTGCTGGCAATGCACCGGTAACCAGCTGCATTTTGGCCTGGCATCGGAACGACGAGTCCAAAAACAACCTGGTTTTGTTGTTTGGAGCAGTGCCGCCATTTTTTTACCAGCACTCTGTAACTTGCATAGACTCTCTGAACTTGGACACTGTTTAATACCGGCTTGGTCAAGGATAGCCTCCCCGAATGCATTACCTACTTCCTGTTCTGGATTGAATTCCATTTGCCAGCTTTTATCCATTTGCTAGCTTCCGTTCTGTGGAGTTCAGAAGAACGTGAGGGTGGGGGGAGGTTCTGATAGACGTTGATCCCATTTAAAATACACAAAATGTTTGCAGAGCAGAGAAGGCCAGATGATGGAAAGACATCAAAGGAGATAGAATGTTGTTACGTTCATTTGGCCCATGAATTGTATTGATCTATTTATTTGAAATAAAGTGCGGAACAAGCCCTTCCCACCTTTCAAGCCACGCTGCCCAGCAATCTCTCGATTTAATCCCAGCCAAATTACAATGGCCAATTAGCCTACCAACCGGTACGTCTTTGGACTGTGGGAGGAAACCAGAGCGCCCGGAGGAAACCTACGTAGTCATGGGGAGAATGCACAAACACCTTGCATGCAGTGGCAGGAATTGAACCTGGGTCTCTGATACTGTACAGTGTTGGGTTTAACACTATGCTATAGTGAGCTAACTACTCTAAGATCTACTCTTCTCTCAGTTCAATCTAACCCTTCCCTCTCATTTTTTCTACCATCTATTTGCCTAAGAGTCTCTTAAATGTCTGGAAGATGGCCATGAATGGAGCAGGTTTGAAGGACTGAATGGCCTTTTCCTGAAGTCCATTATGCCATTGTGTTCCCATAACCTGCATCCAGCTCCCTCTAACACCCTGCTGGTGTTGATACACCGTGGCCTTTGTTGACTGAGGTTTGTAACGTGCAAACAGGAAGGACAAGATTAAAATGCAAAGCTGAAATATGTGTGTTTACAGGAAGAATGTGGTAGCCCGAGATGGTTGCAGAGACTATCTATGGAGAGGCTGAAACAGGTGGCTGTACTTGGGTGGTTGTTTAAAGTAAAGTCAAGGGGAAATTAGTTGGTGTACTTGCCATTATAAGAGGTTTAGAGAGGTTGAACAGAAAGGATCCATTTCCTTCAGCGGTTTAAGGTCATTGGCATTGGGTTTTTTGAGGGGGGGCACATTGAAATGTTTTCATCTAGGGTGTGAACCTAAAGGTCGATATCTGAGGTCAGTGTTCTTGACATTGAAATATATGGATCAGCAGTAAACACAAGGGCCCAGCCCTGCAAGGATGTGATTGTCTGAGTTCCTTCCATCTGTGTGAGGAAAAAAACGTGATAACTTCCATTTTCATTCCCCTCTTTTCAGGATGAGCGTTAAATTCGGACCCCAAGGGATTCACGTTGATCAGTCTGAGCTGCTGTGTAAAGATGGCTGTGGTTACTACGGCAACCCAGCCTGGCAGGGTTACTGCTCCAAGTGCTGGAGGGAGTGGAATCGTCTGCAGCAGAGTGCACAGCTGGATAAAGGGTAGGTTTGAACTGCGTGAAACTGACTTAAATAGTGCAATCACTCACATTTTATCTTAGTGTGAACCCTTGTCCTGTGTGTTTGTATTTATTCTGACGTAGACTGGGAGCTCAGCCAGAGCTCATTCTGCACCGCAGGCAGAAGGGTGTCTGTAAAACTGAATTGGAAATGAACCCAGTGCCAGAACTACAAGGACCGAACTGCCTGTCAACCCTACACCCCTCCCACTGAAAATGTGGATCACCTGACTCTCTGAGTTCCTTCGAGTTGGGAGTACATTTTTTTTAAACGAATAAAAACAGGGAGCCCAGTAGAAGTGCAAAATGTTACTGACCCATGGCATCCTCCACCACCACAATGAATCAGGTTGGAGGGGCAACACTTTATATTCCGTCTGGGCAGCCTCCAACCTGGTGGCATGAATATCGATTTCTTTAAACTTCAGCAATTACTCCCCCCCCCCCCCTTTTTCAATCCCCATTTTGTCCCCTTCTCGCCTCCCTATGGTTCCCCTCCCTCTCTTTCTCTGATGTCCTCTCCTATCACCTTCCTTCTCCAGCCCTTAACCTATCATCTCCCTGCTTCTCACTTCGTTCTCCCCTCCCCAATCTACCCACCTTGGCCCTCACCTGGATTCAGTTGTACTCCCTCCATTCCCTCCACCTGCTCACTCTGGCTTTCCGTTCCCCCTTCCCCTCTGGCCCTGATGAAATATCTCAGCCAGAAACGTCGACTGTTTATTCCCCTCGGTGGACATACTGAGTTATTCCAGCAGCACAGCATTGTATGTGTGTGCGTGTGTGTCTCAGAGAGACACTTTGCTGTGGTTTCGTAGCAGAACTGGGCCCTGACGGTAGTCATTCTTCACCTATTAATCATTATCATCATCATCATGTGCCGTGATGTATGACGAGAGCGATCATGGTCTTTCCAGGACCATGATTGTTCTTGGCAAATTTTTCTACAGAAGTGGTTTGCCATTGCCTGCTTCTGGGCAGTGTCTTTACAAGATGGGCGACCCCAGCCATTATCAATACCCTGCAGAGATTGTCTGCCTGGCATCAGTGGTCGCATAACCAGGACTTGTGATGTGCACCAGCTGCTCATACGATCATCCACCATCTGCTCCCATGGCTTTATGTGACCATGATCAGGGGCTAAGCAGGTGCTACACCTTGCCCAAGGGTGACCTGCAGGCTAGCGGAAGGAAGGAGCACCTTACACCTCCTTTGGTAGAGACATATCTCCACCCCGTCAGCCACCACTAGCCACAGGACGGCCAGAACTCTTGGGCCAAGAGATAGCTGTCAGTGGGAACCATCTAATGGCTCGGTTTTTGCTCACTTTTTGTTGTGACTAAAAGGTGAAAAGGTGTAATTAATGTAAACCTAACCTGCTTCCAGTATTGCCCCTCCCCATTTTCTCATCTGGAGACTGCCTCTAGCTGACACCACCAGCATATTTTGTATGTACAGGTTTCCCCTGCTATCCGAAAGTAAAGGGTTCCTATGAAACCTTTCGTAAGCCAAAATGGCATAAAGCGAAGAAGCAATTACCATTAATTTATATGGGAAAATTTTTTGAGTGTTCCCAGACCCAAAAAATAACCTACCAAATAGCACATAAAACCTAAAATAACACTAACATATAGTAAAAGCAGGAATGATATGATACACAGCCTATATAAAGTAGAAATAATGTATGTACAGTGTAGTTTCACTTATCAGAATCGGGAAGGTTTAGCCAAAAGCAATTTGTAGAAAAAAAATTGGCACGTACATGCATACGCACACACCTGCCTGCGCAAGGCTTCGCGGTCATGGTTAGTCTTTCTCGGGGTAAACACAAGTTTAAAGCGGGCGCCTTTTCTCATAAAAGCAAGAATCCTCTTTGGATTTCTTTTGGTTAGCAAAAACAGGTACTAATGTAGGTCTTTCATAAAAGCAAAGTAGCATAGCGAACTTTCGTAAAGTGGGGGACACCTGTATGTATGCTATGACCACTCAGCTCCCACACTTTCTTTCCCACCGCCCCCCCATGACTTTCTGCCTGACTTTTTTCTGATATGGGCTGGAGGAGCAGAAATTTCCTTCCGCTGAAGACTGAGATAGATAAAGATTAGTTTTATTTGTCACATGTACTGTATAGCGAAACATCGAGTGAAATGCGTTGTTTGCGTCAATGACTAACACAGTACGAGGATGAATTGAAGCCGTTGCTGATGCAGCAGAGCGTTACGCTACCTAGCCTCCCCTAGATGGCTAAAGCCACCTGCTTGGTTCCATGTTGAATCACTGACTTCATCAAGGAACTGTCTGACTTTCCATAAGATATAGATGCAGAATTAGGCTATTTGGCCCATCGAGTCTGCTCTGTCATTTTATCATGGCTGATCCGTTTCCCCAGTCTCCTGCCTTCTCCCTGTATCCCTTCATGCCCTGACTAATCAAGAATCTATCAACCTCTGCCTTAAACATTCATAAAGACCTGGCCTCCACAGCCGCCTGTGGCAACGAATTCCACAGATTCATCACCCTCTGGCTAAAGAAATTCCTCCTCATCTCTGTTCCAAATGGATGCCCCCCTACTCTGAGGCTGTCCTCTGGTCTTGGACTCCCCCACCACAGGAGACATCCTCTCCACATCCACTGTCAACAATCAGTAGGTTTCAATGAGGTTTTCCCTCACCTGAATTCAGGTGAGTTGAAGCCCAGAACCATCAAACGCACCTAATATGACAAGCCTTTCAATCCCACAGTCATTTTCGTGAACTTCCTTTGAACTCTTTCCAGTTTCAGCACATCCTTTCTTAGATATAGGGATCAAAACTGCTCACAATACTCAAGTGAAGCCTCACCAGGGCCTCAACAAGACATGCTTGATTTTATATTCTAGTCCTCTCGAAAAGAATGCCAACATTGCATTTGTCTCCCTCGCCACTGATTCATCCTTAAACCTCTCTTCTCAGCTGGCACTGAGTTGCTCTGCCCTGTTTGTGATCACTGCTGTGGTTGTTGACCAACGCTGGCTTCAGGTGAAGCAACATTGCTATTTTGCATTCTCATTCCTGTTTCGAGTCACACTGTGGCCTCGCTGTGGTCTTTTCCTATATGTATGCATCCCTTTTTCCGGGGCTTGTATACTAACCGGGGCTCATTAGCCAGCTCGGCTAACAGCCGCGTGACTCAACGGTGAGATGTCCACCTTTCATAAGCAATGTACGTCTAGGGTCAGTATGATTTGGGGTTCAACCAAACAGGGAAGTTGGGAGGTTCCAGTTTAGGAACATTGTTTGTAACAAATGCTGTGTAAGTACTGCTCCATGCAAAGTTATCATTAGCCAGAAAGTTAACATAAAATTATAAAGGAAGTATATTTACCAATGTTTCAACTTTAACAGTTACAGAAAAAGGAAAGAAAAATGAAAGGGCCCATTGCAGTTAAACCAGTCCAATATGCACATAAACGTTGGAGCTCGTTTCTGTAGTGGTCGGGTGTATCGCTTTACTTACGCGCTGAATCCACATTCTGTGTGAATTTCACCAGCCAGAGTTCGAACTTCTCTCAAAATCCATCTGAAACGAATTGGCTGTCTCAGGAGTATTGGCCTTTCCTCCTTGGAGCCATTCATCTGCACAAAACACAACGGGTCTCTCCTTTGAACGGCATCACGTGGCACCTTCCCTTGTGAACCCGCTCTGCAGCTCCCACCAAAAGACCCCCAAACCAGATTACCGTCCTTCAGAGATCTGATCTCGCCCAGCTCTCCTGAATCTTCCACTGGGCAGAACGTTACAACTGGCAGACACAACATTCCTCAGTTGGACAACAAGGCTCCTTATCTTTAGCCAGAGCTAAAGCAATCTTACTGCTGAGACAGATAACTGCTAAAATAAAATACCTCACAGCATAGCAGTAGAAATCTTAACCAGGGCATTACATTCTCCCCCCCACCCCCCACCAGAAGTAGTCATGTCCTCATGACTTTGGAACTTATTAAACCATTCTTAAGAACACGGTATTCAAATGAATTTCATGATTTCAGGACCCCCAATCCATTTGTAAATAGCAGTAACGAATCTCAATATTGGGATGGACTCTTTTTCCCATGTGCCAGCCTATCTGAGGATTTCCTGACTCTCTCAGACCTCCTTATTTTATCTTCAGCTTCTTTAGCCTCAGGCTGTCCTTGTGGCTGTTCCTGTTTACTTGGGGATGCCTCACCCTGTCTATCACTCGCACCTTTTGATGACTCAGGCCGCCACCCTCCCACCTCCTGACTGAACTCCGCATCCTTCCGTATAAGCAGGTGCTGCTAAATATCTCCAGCCTCTGCTGGTGTGAACCGGCGAGACCGTTCTCTGTCACTCTAGCAACTCCTCCAGGATTAGACTGGGTGCGCCACACAGTTCCTCGTTCCTACTTAAGAGGAACTTGCACCTTCTCAAAAGCAGTTCTGAGAACCGGGTGAATGGACAAGGTTTTCAAAAAAACTCTCTCCATTTCCCTCCTTGCATGCTCCCATGAGCCTTCTCACAATGGGAGTATTTGTTCCCACAAGAATGGAAGCTTCACCTTTTTCATGCTGAACCGGGCAGACCAACACTGTCGCAATAGTCTCAGTTACTCCAGCATCTGCTTCCGAAAGCTCCAGTTTCAGCAAGCAACCGTCATATGGGTAATCAGTTCTAACCCCCCGAATCTCAAGGGCAGTGAGTGGTGTCAGTGGTAAATGCATCAAATACGGTTGTAAAAGAATCTATAAAGCAAAGTAACTTGAGAACCTGTGTCAAGTATGGTTCTAGCAGAACCATCTTTCAATCCGTATAGATAAGTCTAAGCTTGGTCCCTCTAAACCTTCAAGAATAGCGTCTTACACTTTAGTATTTCCCTTGATTCACTGAATGGAACATATCCTCTCGGCCAGTGGGTCCCTTCGTAGTTTTGCTTCTTTTCTTCTCTTTTTGATTAACCGCTGACTAACTTCCCAAAGATTTTCCTGTCCCTCACAGTCCCACTTCGAGTGCCCATCTTCTCCCCGGTTGTAGCAGAAAATACCAATCGCCTCTCTAATCAAGAGATCCTTCTTAACAGCATTCCTCTGCCCTGCAGGTTCTGCAGGTGGGTCAGGTTTCCCAACAGACGTGTCACGTTCAGCTGAAGCATTATGGTTAGATTATGAGGACACGCAGTCCCCTTTTAGTGTCATTCAGTAATGCATGCATTAAGAAATGATAAAAATGTTTTTCCAGAATGATATCACGAAAACACATGACAAACCGACTTAAAAACTAACAAAAACCACGTAATTATATCACGTAGTTACAACAGTGCAAAGCAGTACCGTAATTTGATAAGAACAGACCATGGCACAGTAAAAGTCTCAGAGTGTCTTGAAAGTCCCATCATCTCCCAGCACCACCAACTTGCCGATGCAACATCCCGGAAACATCCGACCACAGTCCAACTCCGAGTCCGTCCAAAAAAACTCCGAGCCTCCGACCACCTATTCGACACCGAGCACCATCTCTGCCAAGCGTTTCGACCCTGACCCCAGCAACAGGTGATACGCAAAGCTGAGGATTTAGGGCCTTCCCCTCCGGAGATTCTCGATCGCACAGTAGCAGCGGCAGCGAAGCAGGCATTTCAGAAGTTTCTCCAGATGTTCCTCTGCGCTTCTTATGGCTGTCCCCATCAAATCCGGATTGTGCATGGCACCCCTAGTTACACATATCGATATTCGTTCGGAACGGCTGTGCGCGCTGCGTCGCGCTGCCATCTTCTCTTCCCTCCTTACATTATCAGACGTCCATCGAGTCAGCTCAGGTTTTTCATCTCATTCTTCAAAAGCTCTATCTCTCTGGCATCAGGGGTCACTTCAACAGCAGAGGCTACCACTGAAGACACTACTCGTTGGCTTTTGGAAAAGTTCTGTCTCTCAATCGTGTTTTCCTCCTCTTAACTTCTCTGAGTAACTCGGTAAAAGATGGAGGAGTGCATATCTTATGGGTCATGCGAATACGTAGAGCAATCATGCCGTGTGACAGTGCTCCATAAGACAGAGGAGCAGAATTAGGCCATGCAGCTGCCAGACCCTTTAAGCTCTCTACCCGTCTCTGTTTTTCCATGTTATCTGAACACGGCCATTCATCTGGTAACTGAGATGTCTGCTCAGCCCAAGCCCCCTATTCTTCTTCCCTATCGGTTGTGGGCTTGACCCCAGAGTACACTCCCAGCCTACAATAACCTTGGCTCTCTGCAGAGACACTTCTGCATTTGTCAACCAGTGATGTAATAGCCAAAACCAATTCAGAATTTAAATTAACTGCTGAAGGACCCATTAGACCTTTCACATCAGACAACTCTTTCCTCCCTTCACAGAAACGAGAACAACTTGTCTTTAAAGTCTTTGACCTCAGCTACATTCCCCCTTCTCTAAAAATATGGACTGCCCATGGTCCCACCTCTCCGGGCTCCCCTATCTTATTGGGCCATGCAACTTCGGTCACGTCACTGGAAGCCTGGACTAACGCGACATACTCACCAGCCGATTGGTCAAAATGCTGTTCAGCCGGTGTGACTTTCCCCAATACCCTTACAGTACTCAGCACTCTGAGAAGCAGTTCGTCAAGGATTCGACTATCCACCCCACTCAGAACACAAGTATTATTTGTGGATAACCTCTTCGAATCACACCAAACCTTAATCCCCATGACATCCATAATAATTACAACACAGCCTCAGTTTCCCCAAATGCTGGTTTAAACACTGGCTTAAACACACAAATAAACTGCTTCATCAATCCTGGGCAGTGTCCTTACAAATCGGGTGACCCCAGCCATAATCTATACTCTTCAGAGATTGTCTGCTTGGCGTCAGTGGTTGCATAACCAGGATTTGTGATGTGCACCGGCTGTTCATACGACCATCCACCACCTGCTCCAGCGGCTTCACGTGACCCTGATCGGGGTCGGGGGCCTAAGCAGGTGCTGCACCTTGCCCGAGGGTGACCTGCAGGCTAGCGGAGGGAAGGAGCACCTCACACCTCCTTTGGTAGAGGCATATCTCCACCCTGCCACACACCACTAACAACAGGACAGCCAGAACTCTTGGGCGAGGAGACAGCTGTCAGTGGAGACGTCCGAATGGCTCAGTCTTTGCTCACTCTTTGTTACGTCTAGCAGGTGAAAGGGTGTAATTAATGTAAATCTTCCCTGCTTCTAGTATTGCCCCTCCCCATTTTCCCATCTGGAGACTGCCTCTAGCTGACACCACCAGCATATTTTGTATGTATGTATGCTGGGACCACACAGCTCCCACACCTTCCCCCACCCCCGCCCCCCACTCCCCACGTGACTCTCTGTCTGACTATGGTCTGATATGGGCTGGAGGAGCAGAAATTTCCTTCGACTGAAGACTGAGATAGAAAGATTAGCTTTATTTGTCACATGTACAGCGAAACATTGTGTGAAATGCGTCAACGACTGACACAGTACGAGGGTGGATTGAACCCGTTGCTGATGCAGCAGAACGTTACGCTACCTAGCCTCCCCTAGATGGCTAAAGCCACTTGCTTGGTTTCATGTTGAATCACTGACTTCATCAAGGAACTGTCTGACTTTCATCCTTAAACCTTTCAACCCCAGCTGGCTCTGGATTTCTCTGTCAGCCTCTGCTGTGGTTGCCGACCCACGTTGCCTTGTGGTGAAGCAACTTTGCTCTTTGCATTCTCATTCTTGTTTTGAATATCTCTGTGGACTCACCTCTTCCTGTATCTGTAATTGCCTTCAACTGTAATAAATTCATTTCCTTTTCTGATCACCACCTATTTAATTATTCCGTCAACACATTATTCCTGTTTTTGTTAACCATAAAACCAGGGTGAACAAAAAGGGTCAGACCAGTTACGCTCACAGATCCCGATTTTGCAGATGACACAGTCCTGCTCTCTGACCAGATGGAGGAAGCACGGCAGCTACTGACAAAAGTGGAAATTGAATGCAATAAAGTTGGACTTCACATAAATGCTAAAAAGACAGAGTACATGGTGTTTAACTGAGACGAAGGTACTCTCAAGACAGTAAAGAATGATACCATTAAGAAAGTCTACAAGTACCTTGGGTCAAGAATGATGAGTTCGGAGAAGGACATAAAGATACGGAAGGCGCTGGCGTGGAGGGCTATGAACGACATGAAGGAAATCTGGAAGTTGAACCTGACCAGAGGGCTTAAAAAGACGATTTTCATAGTAGTCATAGAGTCCGTTCTCATGTACAGATGCAAGACATGGACACTCACCAAGACGATGCGAAAGTCTCTGGATGGTTGCTATACACGAATGCTCCGGATGGCTCTTGACGTGAGTTGGCAACAGCACATGATGAACATCCAGCTCTATGACGACCTACCGATGCTCACCACTAAAACTGAGGCAAGAAGACTGCAACTAGCGGGGCACTGTCTACTCCACCCCGAGTTACCTGCCAGCCTAATCATCATTTGGGAGCCCAAGCATGGGAGGAAGAACCCTGGGCGCCCTCCCAAGACTATGGTCAACACGCTCCTGGAAGACAACGGCACGGTTAATGTAGATGAACTGAACACACTGATGCGGGAGAGGGAGAAGCAGAGAGTCCGTCATCATGCCCGACGCCGGCCCCCTAGGCCTGAGTCGGCGTAGTAGTAGTAGTCAACACAAGCCACACACTCGGCACCTGGGGATGCCCTGTAAGCCAATCTTTCCTCCATTCGAAATGCTCCATAAAATGCATTCTTCAACCAAGCCACTGATCATTGGCCTTTACATAAAATGGCTTAACGTCATTGTGTTATTTACCCCTGATCAGCGTCATCATCATGTTCCGTGACGTGGGTGATCGGGGTTCTTCCATGACCATGATTGTCCTTGGCAAATCTTCCTACAGAAGTGATTTGCCATTTCCTCCTTGTGGGCAGTGTCCTTAAAAAGATGGGTGACCCCAGGCATTATCAGTACCCTTCTGACGCTGTCTGCCTGGTGTCAGTGGTCACGTAACCAGGACTTGTGACGTGCACCAGCTGCTCATACGACCATCCACTGCCTGCTCCCATGGCTTCATGTGACCCCGATTGGGGGCTAAGCAGGTGCTACACCTTATTGAAGGGTAACCAGCTGGGAGCGAGTGCCTTACACCTCCTTTGGTAGAGACATATCTCCAGCCTGCCACCAATTTACCATATTAGAGGTGTTTTATTAATGCAGGTAGTTATACACTATTTATTTATCATCTTACTGTGGGACAGTAAAGACCAATCAATGTTTTGGATTTGGATTTTGGGACCGATTGAAATGGTCAATATTAAGAACAAGGTGGTCGGTTGAATATTACAGTGGATCACATGGACTTCTGCTAATTCACTTTATGTTCTGTATACTTATTCACAAATATATTTTAACTCCAAATGTTCTGCCTGCTGGTTGTTTAACTCATTTAAATATCTTTTGAGGAAAATTTATAAAATTCTGAAGCTCAGTAAAATGACGAAACTTGGTGTGATTCCGTGACAAACTTTGGGGAACCCCATGCGTTCCCTCACCAACTGCTGTTGCTTTGCTGGTTTTGTTTTTCCCCCAAACTGGCTTTTTAGCCAAGTTTTACTTCCTGATAGTTGAAGTTCGCCCTGGTGAGGTTGTGCAGCAGTACAGGGCAAGCCGAGCTCTTCTCTACGGAATGCGAGGCCAGTACTTACAGCCTTCCCCAGGCTGCCCTTGAGGAGGTGAGCTGACCCTTCGAACAGTGTAATCGCTTGACTGAACGCTCTCTCACTAGGTGGCCTTGAATGGAAAGTCCTACAACAAGTGGCGGGTAGGGCCCGGTCCATCACGGGTAAAGCCCGCCCCACCACTGAGCACATCTGCAAAAAAACGCTGTGGTAGGAAAGCAGCATCGGTCATCAGGGACCTCCCATCACCCAGGACCTGCTCTCTTCTCGCTGCTGTCGTCGGAAAGAAGGTACAGGAGCCTCAGGACTCGCACCACCAGGTTCAGGGACAATCACTACCCCACAACCACCAGGCTCTTGAACCAAAGGGGATAACTTCACTGAAATGTTCCCACAACCAACGGACTCCCTTTCAAGGACTGTTCATCTTGTGTTCTCGATATTTATTGCTTATTTATTTATTATTATTATTTATCCTTTTGTATTTGCACAGTTTGTTCTCTCCTACACTCTGGTTGAACACCCAAGTTGGACGGTCTTCCATTGATGCTGTTATAGTTACTATTTTGTAGATTTATTGAGTATGTCCACAAGCCGTGAAATATGAACCGCACTTTCTGATCACTGCATGTATGCAAATATCCTGAAAGAGGAAGAATTTCCATGTGTGTATCCCCTCACTGACTTTCATTTGCCCTTACACTTCTGCTCCGGGGAGCCCCCAGAGTTCCTGTCCCGCCCCGTGTCAGAGGGGTGGAGTATCTAGGTGTGTGTAAGTTGGATCTAATGCCGATGGCAGGCATTTCCATATCATTCGGGGATTTCAAACTAAGCACTGCAAAAGTGCCCATACTGTGATATGATCTGCCTGTTTGTATCACCTTTGCTGAAAGGAGAGAGAAGAGGGACCAGAAACACGATGGACCAGCACAAAGAGCGTATTGCGTGAGCCCGGACAACTTGTTTTCTGTCAGTTTTAAGTTAGTTACAGTGAGTTTACTGTCGGGGTTGGGGGCAGGTTTTTGTCAAATTTGATTTGTGAATGATTCCTGCCCATACAGCTGAAGTCTCCAAGCGTTTGAACTGAGATTTTTTGAATGTGTGGCATTTCTATCTGACAAGTAAGAAGAATCTTATTTATTTAGAGATACAGCACAGAACAAGTCTGTCTGGCCCAATGAGCCTCACCACCCAGCAACTCAACTATTTAACCCTAGCAATTTACAATGACCAGTTAATCTACCAATAGGTCCGTCTTTAGATTGTGGAAGAATCTAGAGAACCTGGAGAAAACCCACACAGTCACCGGGGAGCGAGCGTACAAAATCCTTACAGGCAGTGCCGGGATTGAACTCTGAACTCTGATGCCCTGAGCCATAACAGTGTCACGCTATTGCTACGTTTCCATGGCGCCCCAAAAGATCCCGTGCCAAAGGCTTTGATATTTGTGTCTGTCTTTCTAACTGGGGTTTTCTGTTCCTCTCTCTTTGTACTCTGCTCGGTGTGGGAGTGAAAATTTGGAGAAGGGCTGGCGGGAGAGGGATTGTTTTGGGCCGAAACCCGGCGTTTCTAAACTGCGGTTTCCTTGCAGGATGAGCAATGAAGGACCCGGAAGCTCACTGGTTGCAGGCGCCACCAGCTTGCTGTTCAACTTCTCAAAGTTCGAGAAAAAGAGGAGCAATGAGAAGGGTCGTCGAGTCAGCACGGTGAAGAAACTGTTCGGCTCCAAGCTGACGCCCAGGCAAGGTAAGTTGGAGTATGGTGAAACGTTCCACGGAGCACGGGCAGATTTGACACCCCACCACATGATGGTCAGTGAGCAAAAGCTTGGTTAATGTTTAAGATTTTATGCAGTGTCTTAAAGGAGTGAATTGCATTGATATAGTGTCTTTATGTCACTTTCAATATGTAGTTTGAAGTGGACTCACTGTGCTAATACAGAAAATGTCACTGCCAATCTGAGCACAGCGAGCCGTCACAAGCAGTTGTGTGAGGGACCGTCTGGATCAATGGGCTTCACCTATCACCCTCTGGCCAGCCCCCCTCCCCTCCACTCACCTTTTTACTCTGGCATCTTCCCCTTTCCTTCCCACTCCTGATGAAGGGTCTCGGCCTGAAACGCCGACTGTTTATTCATTTCCACAGATGCTGCCTGACCTGCTGAGTTCCTCCAGCATCTTGTGAGTGTTACTTCGGGTTTCCAGCATCTGTAAACTTTCTCATGTTTCTATTATTTTGCTGACCTCTAATTTAGTTTGACCACTTAGTTATGCTAATTTTTAGAGTCATTAGACCACTTAAGTATGTATAGAGTGCTTCTTCTGAAATCGCTTAAATACGCTAGCTAGATTGCTAATTGGAACGCTTCATATCGCTAGTAGACCGTTATAATGCGAATTTAGTTTTGTTAGGTTTTTCATCACTACAAGATCGTTCAGCTTTGCTAGTTTCGTAATAAAGGATTGAAGTATCTTTTTTGACTTTGGGATTTCGTTATTTGGAAGTGCGTCACAAACAGTGCCGATCTCCTGTCTTGTTCTCTTGGTGCTTTTAATTTGTTTTAAAGTAACATTAGAGTGTTTAGGGAGATGGAGGTGGGTCTATTGTCTGGCCATTTCTATGCTTTAAGTTCTAAATAATTCCTTCCAGCTCCAACATTTTGATAGAGTTGTCTGTTGCAGGATAGCCAATTACTGTAAATCAGTTCCATGTGTTTATTAAGCAAAGGACCAGGGAAATATTGGGGAGACCTCTTGTGTTTTTACATGTAGCTGACTCCAATGATCTGGAAAGTTCTGCCTGAGTGGACGCTCAATAATAATTTCCAACTAATTAAAAATCAGTTTCCTGGAACTAGCACGGTCATGATGCAGCGGAGGGCCATCTTTTTTTCCGTTGTACACTTCCACTCAGCCACTGAAGTGAAGTTATGTAAACTTGCTGACTCAGGACACAGGTGATCAGGAATGGCATGTCAACCTGTCCTTCAGGTGCTCCTGTGCAGCCTCGGTGAATTGAGTCGATAAGTTGTGCCTCTGATAAATGTGGCAAAGATGAATTCTGAAATTCCACTTCAATTTTATTTTGCGGTTCTTAAGCAAAGGTGCAGACCATTACAATAGTATCTGCACCTTGTCATGGTGGTGCTCAGACATGGTGGTCTTGCCTCTCTCGTTGTCCTGACTTGGATAAAGTACCAACCGTGTAGAGAGACCTCTCTGCTGACTGCAGTTTCAAAGGCATTTTGTCAATAATTAACAACCAAGAGCCAGCCTACCCTGACAGCTTTCATATCCTTGCCAGGGACTTCATTCAGGCTAGCTTGAAGAAATGTCTGCTCCACCATCCGAACCAGAGGCCCCACCGTCATTGCTACATCACCAAGAACGCCTACTGTTCCTGACCTTTACGGCATTTCTGGAAATCTGACCCTCTGGCTATCTGCCTACCCACATACTGGCAGAGGCTGAAGAGCAAAGCTGTTCCTGAATCACTGAGTGTGTGCCTCCAGGTTTCTGTACCTCCTACCTGATGGTAACAGTGAGAAAAGGGCATGTCCTGGGTGCTGGAGGTCCTTAATAATGGATGCTGCCTTTCTGAGACACCGCTCCCTGAACATGTCCTGGGTACTTTGTTGGCTAGTGCCCAGGATGGAGCTGACTAGATTTACAACCTTCCGCAGCTTCTTTCGGTCCTGTGCAGTAGCCCCTCCATACCAGACAGTGATGCAGCCTGTCAGAGTGCTCTCCACAGTACAACTATAGAAGTTTTTGGGTGTATTTGTTTACATGCCAAATCTCTTCAAAATTCTAATGAAGTATAGTCGCTGTCTTGCCTTCTTTATAACTACATCGATATGTTGGGACCAGGTTAGATCCTCAGAGACCTTGACACCCAGGAACTTGAAACTGCTCACTCTCTCCACTTCTGATCCCTCTATGAGGATTGGTTTGTGTTCCTTCATCTTACCCTTCCTGAAGTCCACAATCAGCTCCTTCATCTTACTGACGTTGAGTGCCAGGTTGTTGCTGCGACACCACTCCACTAGTTGGCATATCTGACTCCTGTACGCTCTCTCGTCACCACCTGAGATTCTAGCAACAATGGTTGTATCATCAGCAAATTTATAGGTGGCTATGCCTAGCCACACAGTCATGGATATAGAGAGAGTAGAGCAGTGGGCTAAGCACACACCCCTGAGGTGCACCAGTGTTGATTGTCATCGATGAGGAGATGTTATCCCCAATCTGCACAGATTGTGGTCTTCCGGTTAGGAAGACGAGGATCCAATTGCAGAGGGAGGTACAGAGGCCCAGGTTCTGCAACTTCTCATCAGGATTGTGGGAATGATGGTATTAAATGCTGAGCTGTAGTCGACGAACAGCATCCTGATATACGGCTCTAAGGCCGTGTGACTAGCCGTTGAGATTGCGTCTGCCATTGACCTATTGTGGCGGTAGGCAAATTGCAATGGGTCCAGGTCCTTGCTGAGGCAGGAGTTCAGTCTAGTCATGACCAAATCTCAAAGCATTTCATCACAGTCGATGTGAGTGCTACCGGGCGATAGTTGATTTGCAGTCTGCTGAGGGCTTGATCAGGGGTGTTTAGGACTGGTGATCCAGGAAAGTACAAGAGGTCCATGTATGGCCATCTCACACGCAAAATATCAAGTCTGGACTAAACTTGAATCTTGAAAAGATGGTCGTCAACTGTGGCAGGTCTTGTACACCATCACTCCCACGAAGCAAAACCAAGCAGCGTAAATGGCAATGAGGTTTCTCTCCCAGATCAGCTCAGTACTACTTGTGCTCACTTTGACGGACACGACATGGAGGCATCTTCATGAATACCCCACTGTCCTCAGCAACTCTGTGATCAGAGTCTCTGAGGCTGACGCGAGGGCGAAACCATAGGAAGCATCTGGGCCAGGTGACGTACCTAGCTAAGTACTGACGAACCTGTGCTCGTTAACTGGCTGCAGTGTTTACAGACATCTTCGACCTCTGGCTTTGTCAGTCTGAGGTAGCCATCTGTGATCGGTGCTGCTGGGTACTAGGCCAAGCTATTTGCAATGCATGTGAATGGGAGAGGTGTAATCAGTCAATGGCATGGATTTTGGCTGAGTTTTTTTCACCGTGTGGAAGGTGGTGTCAGGCTGTGGAGTGACGATCTCCTTCAAGAGGATGAACCTGCACAAAGTGTCAGGTGTATAGAACATAGAATAGTACAGCACATTACAGGCCCTTCGGCCCACAGTGTTGTGCCGACCCTCAAACCCTGCCTCCCATATAATCCCCCACCTTAAATTCCTCCATATACCTGTCTAGTACTCTCTTAAACTTCACTAATGTATCTGCCTCCACCACTGACTCAGGCAGTGCATTCCACGCACCAACCACTCTCTGAGTAAAAAACCTTCCTCTAATATCCCCCTTGAACTTCCCACCCCTTACCTTAAAGCCATGTCCTCTTGTATTGAGCAGTGGTGCCCTGGGGAAGAGGCGCTGGCTATCCACTCTATCTATTCCTCTTAATATCTTGTACACCTGTATCATGTCTCCTCTCATCCTCCTTCTCTCCAAAGAGTAAAGCCCTAGCTCCCTTAACCTCTGATCATAATGCATACTCTCTAAACGAGGCAGCATCCTGGTAAGTCTCCTCTGTACCCTTTCCAATGCTTCCACATCCTTCCTATAGTGAGGTGACCAGAACTGGACACAGTACTCCAAGTGTGGCCTAACCAGAGTTTTATAGAGCTGAATCATTACATCGCGACTCTTAAACTCTATCCCTCGACTTATGAAAGCTAATACTCCATAAGCTTTCTTAACTACCCTATCCACCTGTGAGGCAACTTTCAGCGATCTGTGGACATGTACCCCCAGATCCCTCTGCTCCTCCACACTACCAGAGCTTGTGGCAGGGTACTGAAAATCTGTGCCCACAACTGGTGGGAGTGCATATCTTCACCCTCGTAGTGCTGCAGCTGGAGATTCCTACCTGCTTCCAAAAGGGCGGTAATCACACCAGTGCGCAAGAACAGCGTGGTGACCCACCTCACTGACTGGCGCCCACCGGTACTCATGTGTACCACGTTGAAGTGCTCTGAGAGGTTGGACGTGGTTAGAATAAACCCGTGACTGGGCAAGGACTCGAACCCGCTGCAATCTTCCGACCTCTGCAACAGATCTACAGCAGATGCAAACGTACTGGCTCTCCGCTCAGCTTTGGAGGACCTAGACCAGGGGTTCCCCAGTGGACCTCTTGGTTAATGGTAGGGATCCATGGCATAAAAAAGGTTGGGAACCCCTGGTCTAAACAATAGCAAGACATTTGTCAGGTAACTGTTTATCATTTACAGCTCAGCGTTCAACACCATGATCCCCTCGGTAGTAATAAACAGGTTTGAAAACCTGGGCGTCTTTACCTTCCTCCGCAACTGGATCCTTGACTAGAGTCCAGCGTCGAGGTGGAATTGATATTCGTTTATTATTACCACGTGTACAGAGATGCAGTGAAACCCTTGTCTGGCTGTCTGGCATACTGTACATGCAGTTCCATTCATTACACGGAGCTTTGGGGTCAGACAATAACAGAACCATATAACCATATAACAATTACAGCACAGAAACAGGCCATCTCAGCCCTTCTAGTCCGTGCCGAACGCTTACTCTCACCTAGTCCCACCGACCTGCACTCAGCCCATAACCCTCCATTCCTTTCCTGTCCATCTAGCTGTCCAATCTAACTTTAAACGACAACATCGAACCTGCCTCAACCACTTCTGCTGGAAGCTCGTTCCACACAGCTACCACTCTCTGAGTAAAGAAGTTCCCCCTCGTGGGGTGGAGGTGCGTTTCTATCAAAGGAGGTGTAAGACTCTCCTTCCCTCCACCAGCCTGCAGGTCACCCTTGGGTGAGTGAAGCCATGGCAGCAGGTGGTGGATGGTTGTATGAGCAGCTGGTGCATATCACAAGTCCTGGTTACAGTGGCATGCAAAAGTTTGGGCACCCTGGTCAAAATTTCTGTTACTCTGAATTAGCTAAGCGAGTAAAAGATGACCTGATTTCCAAAAAGCGTAAGGTTAAAGATGACACATTTCTTTAATACTTTAAGCAGGATTACCTTTTTTATTTCCATCTTTTACAGTTTCAAAATAACAAAAAAGGAAAAGGGCCCAAAGCAAAAGTTTGGGCACCCTGCATGGTCAGTACTTAGTATCACCCCCTTTGGCAAGTATCACATCTTGTAAATGCTTTCTGTATCCAGCTTAAGAGTCTTTCAATTTTTGTTTGGGGGATTTTCGCCCATTCTTCCTTGCAAAATGCTTCTAGTTCTGTGAGATTCTTGGGCCATCTTGCATGCACTGCTCTTTTGAGGTGTATCCACAGATTCTCGATGATGTTTGGGTCAGGGGACTGTGAGGGCCATGGCAAAACCTTCAGCTTGCACCTCTTGAGGTAGTCCATTGTAGATTTTGAGATGTGTTTAGGATCATTATCCTGTTGTAGAAGCCATCCTCTTTTCATCTTCAGCTTTTTTACAGGTGTTGTGTGTGATGTTTGCTTCCAGAATTTGCTGGTATTTAATTGAATTCATTCTTCCCTCTACCAGTGAAATGTTCCCCGTGCCACTGGCTGCAACACAAGCCCAAGGCATGATCGATCCACCCCCGTGCTTAACAGTTGGAGAGGGGTTCTTTTCATGAAATTCTGCACCCTTATATACCTTTGCTCATTGCGGCCAAAAAGTTCTATTTTAACTTCTTCAGTCCACAGGACTTGTTTCCAAAATGCATCAGGCTTGTTTAGATGTTCCTTTGCAAACTTCTGACGCTGAATTTTGTGGTGAGGACGCAGGAAAGGTTTTCTTCTCATGACTCTTCCCATGAAGGTCATATTTGTGCAGGTGTTGCCGCACAGTAGAACAGTGCACCACCACTCCAGAGTCTGCTAAATCTTCCTGAAGGTCTTTTACAGTCAGACGGGGGTTTTGATTTGCCTTTCTAACAATCCTACAAGCGGTTCTCTCAGAAAGTTTTCTTAGGCTTCCAGACCTCAACTTGACCTCCACCGTTCCTGTTAATTACATTAGGAACTGAGGAAACAGCTACCTGAAAATGCTTTGCTATCTTCTTATAGCCTTCTCCTGCTTTGTGGGCATCATTTATTTTAACTTTCAGAGTGCTAGGCAGCTGCTTAGAGGAGCCCATGGCTGCTGATCGTTAGACGAGGTTTGAGAGGTCAGGGTATTAATAAAGCTTTGAAATTTGCATAACCTGGGCAAAAGGCAGCATAACGTTAATTTCCTAACGATGACTGTGAACAAGCCATAGCCCTAACAAGCTAATTAAGGTCTGAGACCTTGGTAAAAGTTATCTGAGAGCTCAAATCTCTTGGGGTACCCAAACTTTTGCATGGTGCTCCTTTCCTTTTCTTCACTCTAAAATTGTACAAAACAAAAATAATACACTAATCTTGCTTAAAATGTTGAAAAGATTGTTTCATCTTTAACTTTATGACTTTTGGAGATCAGTTCATCTTCTACTCACTTAACTATTCACAGTAACAGAAATTTTGACCAGGGGTGCCCAAACTTTTGCATGCCACTGTATATCGACCATTGACACTAGGCAGACAATCTCTGAAGAGTATTGATTATGGCTGGGGCCACTTATCTTGTGAAGACACTGCCCAGAAGAAAACTGTAGAAAAATTTGTCAAGAACGATCATGGCCAAGACCGTGATCATCCACATCATACAACATGGCACATAATGAATGACATAATTGCTGACAGGCATCTCGGGCACAGCTCAAGGATACGTGCTTAGCCCTTAACCCATTGCGCTGCTCTCTCAACACTTGTGCTAGACCCACATCCAATGATCCAGGAGTATCTTCTTTCCCTCCACCTTCAGATTCCTGAATGGGCCATGAACACTATCCCGTTATTCCTCTGTAGTTGTTTTTGTAACTTAGAGTAATTTTATGTCTTGTACTCTACTGCAAAACAAGAAACCCAATGACATTCAGCACTGTGCAAAAGTCTTGGGCACAGATATCTAGCCAGGGTGTCTAAGACTGTATTTGTCAATGTGGAGCAGGGACCAAGTTTGTAAGTCTGGTGAGAGCAAAGGATGGTGGGAATGGTGAGGGGGGAGCACTCTGGGAGGGGTGTGGGACAGGTGGCAGAGGAGGAGTGCCAGGGATGGGGAGGGGTTGGTGCAGGTGCAGACACGCCCAGCCCTGGGATACTAGGCAAGGTAATTTAATTCCAAACAATTGCTTTATTAATTCCATCTGGGTAGCCTCCAACCTGATGGCATGAACATCGACTTCTCTCACTTCTGCTAATGCCCCACCTCCCCCTCGTACCCCATCCGTTATTTATTTTTATACACACATTCTTTCTCTTGCTCTCCTTTTTCTCCCTCTGTCCCTCTCACTATACCCCTTGCCCATCCTCTGGGTTCCCCCCCCCCTTGTCTTTCTCCCTGGGCCTCCTGTCCCATGATCCTCTCATATCCCCTTTGCCAATCACCTGTCCAGCTCTTGGCTCCATCCCTCCCCCTCCTGTCTTCTCCTATCATTTTGGATCTCCCTCTCCCCCTCCCCCTCCTACTTTCAAATCTCTTACTCACTCTTCCTTCAGTTAGTCCTGATGAAGGGTCTCAGCCTGAAACGTTGACTGCACCTCTTCCTAGAGATGCTGCCTGGCCTGCTGCGTTCACCAGCAACTTTGATGTGTGTTGCTTGAATTTCCAGCATCTGCAGAATTCCTGTTGTTTGCGTTTATCTCTCTGGTGCTTCCCACACCCTCCCTTCTCCCTTCCCCTTTTCCCAACCATGATTCCCCTTCCCACTCTCACACAATAGAGACCCATATCAGAATCAGGTTTATCATCACTCACATATGTCATGAAATTTGTTTTTTTGTGTGGCAGCAGTACAGTGCAATACATAAAGTTACTACAGTACTGTGCAAAATTCTTAGGTACCCACACTATATACATGTGCCTGAGATATTTACAGAGTACTCCACGTCAATGCTAATAAACCAGGTTCTAATTCTTCTGGTGAAACAAATTGCTGAACAGCAGATGGAGATTAACCTGTACAAAGGTGAAATGATCCACTTTGGGAGTGGTAATGAGGTTAAAATATACACTGTGAACGGTAATGGCTTGGGGAACAGACAGTCATTGGAATGCAAGTCCTTAGATCCTTGAAAGTGCCAACAGGAAGTTGGCGTTGTACTTGGGAAGGCATACAGGAGACTGGCTTTCATTAGTCAGGACATTATTTACAGAAGTAACAAGGTTAATTCTCATACTTCTTATAAAAAAAAAAAGCCATGGTCAGAACTCAGCTGGATTACTGTGTGCAGTTCTGGTCATCAAGGTATAGAAAGGATTTGATAGCACGGGAGAAGACGTAGAGGTCGTTCACCTGGATGTTGCCTGGGATACAGCCAGCCCATGTGAAGAAAATAGACCCGTTGCTTAACGAAGCCTGCCGAATAATCACGGGCACACTGTGCCCCACACCCACTAACATCATTTACGGACTTGCAGGCATTGCTCCCCCAGAGGTCCGAAGACACATTACAACAAAAATTGAAAAAGGTAAATAGAACTCGGATCCACTGCATCATCATGTGCCAGTTTCCAGCCGCCTAAAATCGAGGAAATGCTTTGCTACAGTGCAGGAACTACCGCACGGAACATCCCCCCCAAACACACAGGATTGACCTCCGGCAACAAACAGAAGCCGGAACCCCACCAAACAATACAGTGCAAGACCCCACAGAAATGTTGCCAGACGGGGCACGGATTGACAGACGGAAGTGGTGTACTCTCAACAGAGCGAGAGCGGGAGTTTGTAGGATGGGAGACAATATGGTGAAGTGGGGTTTAAAGACCAGTGAATCCTGTGAGTGTGGCGAAAGGGTGCAGAACATTGAACACGTTCTGCGCAACTGCCCACTCTCACCTGATGTAGCTGACACTGACCTGCTCAACGTCAACCAAACACACTAGAGTGGCTGGCTGTCCGGTGTGACAAGCTATGATGATGAGTCAGGAGGAGAGTCTGGAGAAGATAGGTCTGGTGAATCCCCCCAGAGCAGACGAGGTTAAGGCTGTGGTAGAGAATCGAGGGGTAGAGATAGGGTCAACGGCAGCAACCTCTTCCCATATCAGAGGTAGATAACGTTGGAGGAGGTAGGTTTAGGGTGAAGGGGGAGGGATTTAAAGGGGTTATGAGAGGGACCACCTTCACCCAGCAAGTGTAGAGTCCTGGAAATCACTGCTAGAGAGCAGTGGAGTCCTGACTGCAGTTAATATCCAGGATTTAATGTCATTTCCAGTACACAAGTGTAAAGGAGAACAAAATAATTATTACTCCAGATCCAATGTAGCATATGAAAACACACACAAAGGTAGAGAACACAATAAAGACACAGCAAACAGAAATACAAAAGATAGCTTAGAGGTGATACATTGATTGTAGGTACATAAAGTGACAGTCGGTACAGGGGTGTCTACATGGGGTGACTCTGATAGGAAGTGATAAAGGAGAGGGCTACTGGGTGGAGATGTTGGTCAGCCTTGCTGCTTGGGGGAAGTACCTGTTCTTCAGACTGATGGTCCTGTCATGGATGCTGCCTAGCCTCCTCCCCGAAGAGAGTGGAACAAATGGTTTATGAGCAGGGTGGGTGGGATCCTTCATGAAATAGTTTGAATGAGCACGTGAATTGTCGAGGGATTTGAGTGCTCCGGACCCACATGTTGGGTGACTACAGAAGGTCAGCATGGAGGAGTTGGGACGAATGGCCTGTTCCCATGCTGTGTTGGTGTATTCATTGTAAATGTTGCTTCTGCTTGTGTCAGTGTGCCAGATCCTCATGGGTTGCTCTCTGTTCTTTTAGACCATAAAGGAAATGTCCTTTCTTGATGTATTTCTGTTCAGTCTTAATCTCTGATCTCTGTCCCTATCCTAGAGATGCCACAGTTTCCCATGGTCAGCTCGCCAACTTCCACACCGGTGCAGTCTGGGGATTTCACAGACTTCCTCAAATCACTGCGGAAGCCCAACATTCAGATGGTCCAGAAACGCTGTGTCCAGTTTATAGAGCATCTTCAGGCGAGGCAGGTGAGGCGGCACCCTATCAACCCCGGCTCTTGTCGTAAAGCCTTCTGCCTGGTTGCATCTGTTCATTCTGTGTGTGTGTGTGTGTGTGTGTGTGTGTACCGCACTGAGGCAGAGATACTTGCCCTGGGGTGGGGTAGAGGGGAGACGTTTATTTCTCTGTGTTCACTGTTTAGGTCAACATGTTTAGAGAAACGCACTCCTGGTAAAACCACAGCTGAGCAAGAACTGCTGGATAATACAGTAAATGGTCCGATCATCGTCTTGCTGATGTTTGACAGCCGGCTAAGCTGGCAATGCACAGTTAGTTTCTGTCCATGAAAAGCATGAGAGATTTCTTCTTTGTTGGGGAGATGCTGATGTTGTAACACTGGAATAATTTGGAGCACATCTGGAACAAGGTGAAGCAACTGAAGATGGGTGGGTCCATAAAGGAGGGATAAAGATTAGCTTTACTTGTCATATGTATGTTGAAACATATGGTGAAATGTGTTGTTTGCATCAAATCAAATCAGCAAGGTTTGTGCTGGGTAGTCTGCAAGTGCCACCATGTTTCTGGCACCAAAATAGCAAACCCGTAATTTACCGATCGTAGCTGTACATCTTTGGAGGAAACCGAAGTGCCCAGAGGATACCGGGGTGAACGCACAAACTCGTCGCAGGCAGGGACAGGAATTGAACCGATTGCAGGCTGGTGCTGTAAAGCGATGCGCTCGCGGCCAACGCCACCATGTCTGCCCACAGCTGGGATACAACCTTTGTCATATTCAGTACACTTGGCGTTCCTTCCTCATCGGGAGCGAATTTGAGTTGCACGAGGACTGGCATCTGTGACGGTGGGAAGGCAAGATAAACTGACCTCGGCACTTCTGGGCAAAAGAGGCTGGTTCATCCTGTGATGAGTGCAGAGGTGCTGGTTCTGGGGAGTGGGGTGGGATTTGAGGTGATGAAGTTTTGACTGTTGTCAAGTGGTTTATGAACTGCAGGACCTGCAATTTCGGTTCCACCCAGTTAATTAACTTATGTCTTCCAGAATTTGACTGTAGAGGCGCAGTCCGAACTCGCACAAGACTTTTACCAGAATGTTGCTGTACACTTTAACGGTGAGTGAAAAAAACAATACAGAGGTTGATGTCTTTTAATTTGTGTTTTTAAGAAAAGGTTTGAAAAGGAGATTCCTGTGACCTGCTGAGGAATTGTAGGAAGGTGCAGCTTCCGAAATTGGGCACAGAGAAAGCAGCCCACGAAGGCAGCAGGAAGTGACCTCTCTCTCCCGCACAACACACGCACAAGATGCTGGAGGAACCCAGCAAGGCGCGCAGCACCGACGGAGAGGAATAAACAGCCGACGTTTCAGGCTGAGATACTTCGTCAGGACTTGTTGAGTTTTGAGTTCCTCCAGCATTGTGTGTGTGTGTGTGTGTGTGTGTGTGTGTGTGTGTGTGTTGCTCAGATTTCCAGGGATCTGCAGAATCTCTTGTGTGTACATAGCAGTCTCCCGAGCTGTGTGCAGAGGGAAGTGCTAATACAGGTCCACAGTCCCTTATCCGAAATCCTTGGGGCCAGTTGCATTTCGAAATTCAGAACTTTTCGGATTTCAGACCCCCCCCCCCCGCCCATACCAAAAACAGGTATGCTCAAGTCCCTTATTTAACCTGTCTCAGTGCAGTGGACTTTAGGACCCAGCAGCACATCAAACCTACACACATCCTCCTGTATACTTTAAATCATCTCTAGATTACTTATAATACCTAATACAATGTAAATAATTGTTGTACTGTATTGTTTAGGGGATAATGACAAGGAAAAATTTTATTTCCAACAAAAACATTCAATAGAACGTAAAAATATACAGCTTCAAACAAACTGAATCAAACACATGGTAAATGACTTATTGGAATAAATGTAGAACGTCACTGTCACTATAAAACTTCAGTAACTTGTCTTTCTGTTTATTTAAATCATATACAGTGGTAGTTCCAACACTATTTTCCTCAGTAAGACGCCGCACAGACACACCATGATCAAGCTTCTGCAATAACTCCACTTTCTGTGTTATTGATAGAGAAGATTCCTTCTCTTTTCTCATTGTTACCCATAGGGGTATCTGCAGCTCTTTTTGACATTTTCACAGTGAAATTAAACACAAAGTCAACAGTGAACACAAAATATCAGCGAACAGCAAATGCACATGTCACCAGTACGAGCGCTGAGCCACAACTGACGTCTAGCGGCCTCTGCTAGTGCTGCCACGTCACACCTGAGTGACGTCAGCTGTTGGCAAAAAAACTTCGGTTTTCAGAGCTTTTTGGATTTCAGAATTTTGGATAAAGGAATGTGCATGTGTATATATTCTTATCCTATCCTTGTCTAACTCAGTTGTCACATATAAAGCCCTCTCTTCGAGAGGCTCCGCGTGCTCTGTTTGGGTGGGTGCATGGCCACACATCGAGGACTCTCCTAGCAGAAAATGCACAAAAGTTTGCATTTCTCTGAATGTCTGCAAAGCTGTGTTTTGAATGGGACTGCAGCTGCATGTGAGTGGGTAGATCTCACACCTGATTCCGCCCACTACTCTGAGAGTGGTGAGAAGAGAAGGGTTATTCCCAAGTTCTGCTCCCTGTTGATTGGTTTAACTGAACCAGGGCGGGGCAGGGGGGTGATTAACGTCACGAAACCCATTAACTGGAATTAGGGAATAATCATCCATGGTTGGCCGTTCCTGATCTCAATCTGGTGACACATTCCTGTTGGGAATCCTCTTGTGGGTGCTGAGTGAGTGCATTGTCCTGGTCTTGTAACGAACTACAGGACAATCTTCCTGAGGAATTCCGGAATGGCTGAAGAGCAGATAAAAATCAGTTTTATTTGTCGCATGAACATGGTATCGTACAGTGAAGTGGGTCATTTGCATCATATCAAATCATAAGGGCCGTGCTGGTCAGCCCGCAAACGTCGCCACATTTCTGGCGCCAGCACGGCAGGCCCACGATTCACTAACCTCAACTGTACGTCTTTGGAGTGTGGGAGGAAACCAGAGAACACGGGGGCGGGGGGGAAGGTACAAACTGTCCGATTGGTACACAGTACACACTCTACACGTGTCATTCCATAAAATAACAGCTGTCTGCTCCGGTAATGCCATCTCCATCCCTGTGCATTGATGTCGGAAGATCCACCCGTGGCCCTCTGGGAATGAGATACCATTCCTAGATAGGGTCATTGGGTAATTTAGACTCGCAGAGCACGGTGAGCTTGCGCACAGCGATTTGTTTTTAGTGAGTAGCTGAACAGATGCTCCGTATGGTTCATTAGGTTTTAAGCAGTACACATCCCTCTGGGACAGAAGGTCATGTTTGTAAGTCAGGAACTGGTGAGTTAACATGCAGACAACTGGACAGGAGCAGAAAGGACGTGACTTAAATACGAGGAGACAAAACAGTCAACTAGTGACTTCACTTTGACTGGAAGGAGAGCCTCCATTTTGTCAGTCTAGACCACTTAGTCCAATGTATTGAGTCCGTACCAGCTGGAGCTGGTTATACTTAGATGCTCGTTCCTGGGATGGGGGATTTGGGATGTCTCCATCTTGTGCAGCCTCCAATCGGTTTGGTGTTCTTGCCGGGACTGGGATGGGGGAGTGGATGGGGGTTCTTGACCCTGACTGCTTTTGGCTTCCTCTTGATGCAGGTTTCCCGCCTGAACAGAAGGACAGGATGATGGATAATGTTGAGAAATTCATCATGACGCAGCTGTACAAGACCGTGTTCTGTCCCGATAGCTCAGAGGATGAGCAGAAGGATTTAGCAATACAGCAGCGTATACGGTGAGCTTTGGCTTCAGGAGCGTGACGATGATCAGTAGGTTGGTTAATGGATTCCACTGAGATGGTTCAGCAGAACTGGCCACTGATGAGGATTCATTCGTCCCCTGGAGGCTGAAAGCCAGGCCCTGTGCCCCAGGGTTGATCAGATGATCGGACTGGAGGTTGAAAGCTGGGCCCTGTGCCCCAGGGTTGATCAGATGATTCATCTCCTGCAGGCTGAAAGCCAGGCCCTGTGCCCCAGGGTTGATCAGATGATCTGAATGGAGGTTGAAAGCTGGGCCCTGTGCCCCAGGGTTGATCAGATGATTCATCTCCTGCAGGCTGAAAGCCAGGTCCTGTGCCCCAGGGTTGATCAGATGATCTGACTGGAGGTTGAAAGCTGGGCCCTGTGCCCCAGGGTTGATCAGATTCATGAATTTACCACAAACGCACTGAAATGTAGTGAAATGTCTGATCAGCGATAACAAGCCACACAACCTGATGATGCCTGCCGGTGTTGCCGTGCACTTTGGCACCAGCTTAGCGTGCCCGCAATGTCCCACAGCGACAGAACACAACAATGGCAAGACGAGACCTTTCCTACCCGCCCCCCCCCCCCCCCCCCCACCACGCACAGGCAGGCCTACTATCCAGATCCAGCCCCCGGACTGGACTTGCAAACTTGACGTTCAGGTCTCTACCTCCAGACTCCTCAATTTCAGTCTGCAAACTTTCAGGCCAAGCTCTGTGTCCTTTGTAAGATCTTGCTGCTGGAGGCTTTGGCCTGCTTCACGTGTCTTGCCCAACAGTATGAAATGTTCATTTTATTCTGCTTCTAGGGCACCATGTGCACAACTTCCTTGCCCCCTGCTGAGCTGTGCTCTGTCATCAGTTGTCTGATGACTTCTGTCTCTCGCCCTCCCTCCTGATTTCCTGCCTCAACTCCCACGTCTGTGTTCGCTGTCCATTGCCTTGCTCTGTGCGACAACAGCCTTGATTATAAACCGAGAATCTCCATCCCTGATCTCTTTTAATCTCCACAGTCAGCCTTTGCCTTCAACTTTACTCCGTGTGTTATTTACTCCGACAAAGCATTTGACTTTTAATTGGACTGTCTTCGTGTTGACCTTTTGAATTCTCCTCCTCCTGCCCTTTCAGTCTCTCAGTCTCCCACACACCACCTCAAATGGAACTTCTGTCCAGCAGGCTCTGGGCTTTCTCCAGAACCTTCTCTGGAGCCCAGCACCTCCCACACTCCCTCTTCGGAAACGTTAGTGAGCTTGTTTCCATATCTCGATTGCTGTCGGTGTATTGGACACCCCACATTGGTAAAATGAATGATCGAAGACCTTGTCAGAATTAGAATCATCATCAGGCTTAATATCACCAAAATATGTTGAGAGATTTGTTAACTTTGCGGCACCAAAACAAAGCAATACATCATAATTTTAAAAAGCGTGAATTACAGTAAGATATATATCATTGAGTGTGTTCCTTCAGGCTCCTGTATCTCCTTCCTGATGGTAACGATGAGAAGAGGGCATGTCCTGGGTGGAGGGGGTCCTTAACAAGGGAAGCCACCTTTTTGAGGCACTGCTCCCTGAAGATGCCCTGGTTACTATGGAGGCTAGTGTCCATGATGGAGCTGACTGAGTTTACAACTCTCTGATCCCATGCAGTAACACCCCCCCCATCTCCCCCGTCCCCCATACCAGACAGTGATGCGGCCAGTTAGAATGCTCTTCACCGTACATCTGTAGAAACTTGCGAGTGCCTTTGCTGACAAACCAAATCTCCTCAAACACCTAGTGAAATATAGTCGCTGTCGTACCTTCTTTGTGAATGTCCCAATATGTTGGGTCCAGGTTGGATTCTCAGAGACACTGGCACCCAGGAACTTGAAGTTGCTCACTCTCTCCATTCCTGATCCCTCTGAGGACTGGTTTGTGTTCCCTCGTCGCACTCTTTCTGAAGTCCACAATCAGTTCTTTGCTCTTGTTGACATTGCATGCAAGTTTCTTGCTGCGATACGACTCAATTAGCTGGTGTATCTCACTCCTGTTCACCCATTTGAAATTGTGCACAGGTTCGGGACACGTTGTAGGAATAGGCTGACTGTGACCTCTGCAACGTCTTCAACCCAAATCTAAATGGTTAGAAGTGTAGCCAGTGTGAGTTGTTAACCTTTGTCTTTTCTCTGTCCTCGCAGGGCTCTTCACTGGGTGACCCCTGAGATGCTTCGCGTTCCCCTTGATGAGGACAAGCCGGAGGTCACAGAGCATCTTGTGTCTGCCATCACAGGTGTGTGCCCGCTTGGGGTGAGACACTTCCGTTTCCACACTGCACCACAGGCAGCGACGATGTGCCCTGAGATGTCTCAAGTGCACTAGTACCCCATCAATTGCACTTGTTCACTGACCATTAGACCACAAGATATAGGAGCAGAATTAGGCCATTTGGCCCATTGAGTCTGTTCTACCATTTCATCATGGCTGATCCATTTCCCCCTCAGCCCCAATCTCCTGCCTTCTCTCCATATCCCTTTATGTCCTGACTAATCAAGAGTCAATCAATGTTTGCTTAAGTATACCCGATGAATTTGCCTCCACAGCTGCCTGTAGCAATGAATTCTACAGACTCACCACTCTCTGGCTAAAGAAATTCCTCCTAAGCTCCATTCTGAATGGATGTCCCTCCAATCTGAGGTTGTGTCCTCTGGTCTCAGACTCCCCCACCACAGGAAACATCCTCTCCACATCCACTCTGTTGAGGCTTTTCAACATTCGATAGGTTTCAATGAGATTCCCCCCTCATTCTTCTGAATTCCAGTGAATAAATGCCCAGAGCCATCAAACGTTCCAGAGCACAAAAGAGCTTTGACCAGCGGTTAATCCAGACATTTGAGAGGAGGGGACTTCAATCAGGTCCACTGCCCGAGCACAAACAAGCAGTGGATCACTACGGCGAGAAAGAGCTTTGACCAGCGACCAATCGGCGTTTGGGATTGATTACCAACAGCAAATTAAAGGAAGACGGGGCAAGCACTGTGGTCATCGTCTGAGTGGACAGAGTCGGGGTGGTGATCTCAAGGCTTTAGCTCTTCGAGGCTTCAGCAAAGAGAGCTTCACTCAGAGCAAGCAAAGGAAAGAAAAGCTCGAGTTTTTTTCCTTCCCTTCTTTCTATCTGCTCAGGTAGGATAGTAGAGATGTCAGGCAGGATAGTGGAATGCTCCTCTTGCAGGATGTGGGAAGGCAAGGAGACCTCCAGTGTCCCTGACGACTACAACTGCGAGAAGTGCATCCAGCTGCAGCTTCTAACAATCCGTGTTAAGGAATTGAAGCTGGAACTGGGTGAACTCTGGATCATTCGGGAGGCTGAGGGGGTGATAGACAGGTGGTTACACCCAAGGTGCAGGAGACAGGGTGACAGTCAGGAAGGGGAAAGGGGTTAAGGAGCCAGTGGTGAGTACCCCTGTGGCCATCCCCCTCAACAACGGGTGTATCACTTTGGAAGCTGTTGGGGGGATGACCTAACAGTGGGAAGTCACAGTGGTTGTGTCTCTGGCACTGAGTCTGCCTCTGTGACTCAGAGGGGAAGGGAGGAGAAGAGGCACGCTGTGGTGATGGGGGATTCATTAGTTAGGGGAACGGACAGCTTTGGGCAGAGAACAAGATCCCCAGATGGTATGTTGTCTCCTGCGTGTCAGGGTCCAGGATATCTTGGATCGAGTTCTCAGCATTCTGAAGTGGGAGGGTGAACAGCCAGAGGTCGTGGTCCAGGTAGGTACCAATGACATGGGGAGGATGAGGGACGAGTTTCTGCATAGGGAGTTCAGGGAGTTAGGTGATAAGTTAAAGAGTAAGATCTGCGGGGTTGTGATCTCTGGATTGTTACCCATGCCACGTGCTAGTGAGGCCAGAACTAGGAAGTTTAAACACAGTTTAATAGATGGCTAAGGAGTTGGTGTAGGAGGGAGGGCATAAGATTTCTGGATCATTGGGCTCTCTTCCAGGGAAGGTGGGACCTGTACAGAAGGACAGTTTGCACCTGAACTGGAGGGGGGACTAATATCCTAGCGGGAAGGTTTATGAATACTGCCCGGTGGGTTTAAGCTAGAGTTGCAGGGGGATGGGAACCAGAATGCCAGAACAGTTAGTGGAGAGGTTGTGGAGGCAGATGTTGGTATGTCCTCAGTTGGGGATGAAAAGGTTGAGCATGGTGTGACTAATGTCCTGAGCTGCCTATATTTCAGTGCAGGAAGTATCCAGGAAAGGCGGATGATAGTGCTGAAGATGACGTAGCTGCTTTACAAACACAGGCAATGTGTAGTCAAGAGAGGATAATGACAGGGCAAAATTGCAGTGGACAGGATGAGTTGCAACATAAAGGGCGGATAAAATTGAAAAGGGTGAGTGTGGGACAGAAGGTATTACATTTGAATGTGCGCAGTATATGGAATAAGGTAGATGAACTTGTAGCACAGTTGCAGAATGGCAGGTATGATGTTGTAGGCATCACTGAATCAAGGTTGAAAGAGCTGAAAGATTGTAGCTGGGAGTTTAAGGTCCAAGGATACACATTGTATCAAAAGGACAGACAGGAAGGTAGAGGGGTGGGGTGGCTTTATTGGTAAAAAAATGAAATCAAATCATGAGAAAGAGGTGACATAGGGTCGGAAGCTGCTGAAGAATTGTGAACTGCAAGGCTAAAAAGACCCTGATGGGTGTTGTACACAGACTCCCAAACAGTAGTGGTTTATAAATTACAACAGGAGATAGAAAAGGGTAATTTTACAATAGTCATGGGGGATTTCAATATGTAGGTAGATTGGGAAAATTGGGTTGGTGCTGGATTCCTGGAAAGGGAATTTCTAGAGTGCATCAGCTGTTCTGGATTGGCTGTTGTGCAATGAACCAGAAATAATTAGCTTAAGGTAAAAGAACCCTTTGAGGTAGGTGAGCATTATATGATTGAATTCACCCTGAAATTTGAGAAGGAGAAGCTACAGTCAGATGTATCAGTATTACAATGGAGTAAAGGGAATTACAGAGGCATGAGAGAGGAGCTGGCCAGAATTGTTTGGGGGAAAACATCACTGGCAGGGATGATGGCAGAGTAGCAGTGGCTGGAATTTCTGGAAGCAGTTTGAAAGGCACAGGATATATACATTGCTAATGAGGAAGAAGTATTCTAAAGGGAAGATGACACAACCGTAGCTAACCAGCAAAGTCCAAGCCAACATAAAAGCCAAAGAGAAGGCACCTAATAGAACAAAAATTAGTGGGAAATTAGAGGATTGGGAAGCTTTATAAAACCTACAGAAGGCAACTAAAAGAATCATTAAGAATGTAAAGATGGAATACGAAAGTAAGCTAGCAAATAATAAAGAGGATACCAAAAGTTTCTTCAGATAAATAAAGTGTAAAAGCGAGGTGAGGGTGGATATTGGACCTCTGGAAAACAATGCTGGAGAAGTGGTAATGTGGGTCAAGGAAATGGCAGACAAACTGAACAAGTATTTTGCATCAGTCTTCACCGTGGAAGACACTATCAGTATGGTGAAGTTCCAGGTGTCAGGGGTCATGAAGTGTTTGAAGTTACCATTACTAGGGACGAGGTTCTTGGGAAACTGAAAGGTCTGAAGGTAGATACATCACCTGGACCAGATACTGTACAACCTAGGGCTCTGAAAGAGGTGGCTGAAGAGATCGTGGAGGCATCAGTAATGATCTTTCAAGAATCACTAGATTCTGGAAGACTAGAAGATTGCAAATGTCACTCCACCCTTCAGGAAGGAAGGGAAGCAGAAGAAAGGAAACTTGTAGCCCTGTTAGTCTGACCTCTGGTTGGGAAGGTGTTGGAGTCGATTATTAGTTATGTGCTGTCTCAGGGTACTTGGAGGTACATGATAAAATAGACTGTAGTCAGCATGGGTTCCTCAAGGGAAAATCTTGTCTGACAAATCTGTTGGAATTCTTTGAGGAAATAACAAGCAGGATAGACAAAGAAGAATTGGTTGATGTTGTGTACTTGGATTTTTCTGAATGCCTTTGACAAGATGCCACACATGAGGCTGCTTAGCAAGCTACGAGCCCATGGTATTACAGGAAAGATTCTAACATGGATAAAGCAGTGGCTGATTTGCAGGAGGCAAAGAGTGGGAATAAAGGGAGCCTTTTCTGGTTGGCTGCCGGTGACTAGTGGTGTTGCAGAGGAGTCGGTGTTGAGACCAATTCTTTTTATGTTATATGTCAATGATTTGGATGATGGAATTGATAGCTTTGTTGCAAAGTTTGCAGATGATATGAAGATAGGTTAAGGGGCAGGTAGTTTTGAAGGAGTAGAGAGGTTACAGAAGGACTTAGACAGAATAGGAGAATGGACAAAGAAATGGCAGACGGAATACAGTGTTGGGAAGTGTATGATCATGCACTTTAGTGGAAGAAATAAAAGGGTTGATTATCTTCTAAATGGAGAGAAAATACAAAAAACTGAGGTGCAAATGGACTTGGGAGTCCTTGTGTGGGATTCCCTAAAGGTTAATTTGCTGGTTGAGTCTGTGGTGAGGAAGACAAATGCAATGTTAGCATTCATTTCAAGACGACTAGGATATAAAAGCAAGGATGTAATTTTGATCCTTTATAAAGCACTGGTGAGGCCTCACTTGGAGTATTGTGAGCAGTTTTCGGCCCCTCATCTAAGAAAGGATGTGCTGAAACTGGAGAGGGTTCAAAGGAAGTTCACAAAAAATGATTCCATGATTGAGTGGCTGCTTATATGAAGAGCATTTGATGGCTCTGGTCCTGTATTCACTAGAATTCAGAAGAAGGAGGGGTGACCTCAATGAACCCTATTGAATGGTGAAAGGCCTTGATAGAGTGGATGTGGAATGGATGTTTACTATGGTGCAAGAGTCTTAAGATCAGAAGACACAACCTCGGAAAAGAAGGACGTTCTGTTAGAATGGAGATGAAGAAAAATTTCTTTAACCAGAGAGTGGTGAATCATGGAATTCTTTGCTGCAGGCAGCTGTGGAGGCCAGCTGATTGGGTATATTTAAGGCAGAGGTTAATAGATTCTTGATTGGTCAGGGCATGAAGGGATACGGGGAGAAGGCAGGAGATGGGGATCAGCCAAGAATGAAATGGTGGAGCAGATTTGATGGGCCAAGTGGCCTAATTCTGCTCCTATATCTTAATATCAAGTCCCCCCTCAACCTTCTACGCTCCAAAGAATAAAGACCTAACTTGTTCAACCTTTCTCTGTAACTTAGGAGATGAAACCCAGGCAACATTTTAGTAAACCTCCTCTGTAATCACTCAGTTTTATTGACATCTTTCCTATAATTCGGTGACCAGAACTGTACACAATACTCCAAATTTGGCCTTACCAATGCCCTATACAATTTCAACATTACATCCCAACTCCTATACTCAATGCTCTGATTAATAAAGGCCAGCATACCAAAAGCTTTCTTCACCACCCTATCCACATGAGATTCCACCTTCAGGGAACTATGCACCATTATTCCTAGATCCCTCTGTTCTACTGCATTCTTCAATGCCCTACCATTTACCATGTATGTCCTATTTTGATTAGCCCTACCAAAATGTAGCACCTTACATTTATCAGCATTAAACTCCATCTGCCATCTTTCAGCCCACTCTTCTAACTGGCCTAAATCTCTCTGCAAGCTTTGAAAACCTTCCTCATCTTTCATGAAAAGAACCCCTCTCCAACTGTTAAGCACAGGGGTGGATCGATCATGCTTTGGGCTTGTGTTGCAGCCAGTGGCACGGGGAACACTTCACTGGTAGAGGGAAGAATAAATTCAATTAAATACTGGCAAATTCTGGGAGCAAACATCACACTGTCTGTAGAAAAGCTGAAGATGAAAAGGGGATGGCTTCTCCAACAGGATAATGAATCTAAACACACCTCAAAGTCCACAATGGACTACCTCAAGAGGTGCAAGCTGAAGGTTTTGCCATGGCCCTCACAGTCCCCTGACCTAAACATCATCGAGAATCTGTGGATAGACCTCAAAAGAGCAATGCATGCAAGACGGCCCAAGAATCTCACAGAACTAGAAGCCTTTTGCAAGGAAGAATGGGCAAAAATCCCCCAAACAAGAATTGAAAGACTCTTAGCTGGCTACAGAAAACATTTACAAGCTCTGATACTTGCCGAAGGGGGTGTTACTAAGTACTGACCATGCAGGGTGCCCAAACTGGGTGCCCAGCCTTTCAATCTGGAATCATTTTTGTGAGCCTCCTTTGAACCCTCTCCAATGTCACCCATCCCTTCTTAGATAAGGGGCCCCAAGCTGCTCACAATGCTCCAAGGGAGGCCTCACTGGTGCTTTATGAAGCCTCAGCATTGCATCCTAGCCTTCTCAAGAAGACATCCTAGTCTTCTCAAAATTAGTGCTGGCACTGATGCTGATGGGAGTTGTTTGTGGTCTGAAAACATCACTGAATTGTTATGATAATGATCTCTGCGGTCATTTTAATTAACTCTGATTATCTAATGACTGCCACCGAGCAACAACAGCACCCCTGCTCCAAGGGGGTTGGGTGGTGGAGCTGAACAAATCTTGTTCATTAAATCGTGTCTCACTGTCATGAGCAAAGGGAACACAGAGTTCCCTCAGTAGCAAAAAAAAAACCCAACTTTGACACCAAATGTCGAGTTGTTCCCTAACGTGTGAGCTTTTTGCAGCTGCTGGTTTAATCTGAGGGTTTTTTTAATATATAAAAAAAGAGCTTTCTTGTTTCTTAACGTTTGTGTTGGTGGATAGTGAGTTCCCTGCACACAGCTGCCTCCTGCTGTCAGACAGCAGTAAACTAACATTAGGTCAGGAGATGATGTGAAGTCTGGTTCTTGTTTATCTCGACACATTCCGGTGTTTCAGTTTGTTCTGGTGTGGCTCGGCCTGGGGTCTTGGGGTGGCCGGAAGTCGAGGTGGGTCTGGACCAGCCCCTCAACTACGTAGAAACATGGATAGCAAGTCAGTGGAAAATAGCTCCAGCACCATATACAGATTACAGAAGAGGAGTTGTTTGTTGTTTCAAGGCAAGTTAGGGTGGACAAAACCCCAGGGCCTGACGGGCTGCTCCCTAGGACCCTGTGGGAGGCAAGTGCAGAAATTGCAGGGTCTCCAGCAGAGATATTCAAAGCATCCTTAGCCACAGGCGAGGTGCCAGAGGATTGGAGGACAGCTAATGTTGGTCGGCTGTTTAAGAAAGGCTCTAAGAATAAGCCAGGAAATTATGGACCCACGAGCCTGACATCAGTAGTGGGTATGTTATTGGAAGGTTTTCTAAGGGACTGGTTATTTAAGTACAGATTGAGTACCCCTTATCTGAAATTCCAAAATACAAAACCCTCTGAAATCCAAATTCTACCTGAGTGCTGACATGAAGTCACAAGTGGGAAATTCCACAAGACGCTGGGAAGGTTCCCAGGCGATGCACGTGTCTTTGTGCACCACAGACAGTTCTGAGAAGTGACCTCACTTATGTAATGAACAAAAGTTAATGAAAAATAGAAAAACACTGCATGAAGCGAAAAATGAAGATCTCGATTGTGTATTGAAAGAGTGGATTCATCAGCGTTGGGGAGAATGTGCTGCTTAACGGTATGCTGATCGTGAAACAAGCAAAAGCCTATCACAACAAACTGAAAATTGAAGGTAATTGTCAATATTCAGCAGGCTAGTTGCAGAAATTTAAGAAAGAACACGGCATTAAATTCTTAAAGCGTCTGCTGATGACGGAACTTTGGCACCAGAACAAGTCCACGATGCTGATTGTTTTTATACCTTACACGAAACCCAAAAAGTGAAATACAAATACAATGTACTACAACCTTTTAATCAAAACACAGCATCGTAGGTGGAGACTGAAAGGCTGCCATTGTTCGTTGTTGTTCAACAGCTGATTCAGGTATTCTCCTGATTATAATTTCATTGTATTAACTGTATGGACTAATTTTTACAGTTAAGTACATACAGCGGTGTGCAAACGTTTGGGCACCCCGGTCAAAATTTCTGTTACTGTGAATAGCTAAGCGAGTAAAAGATGAACAGATTTCCAAAAGGCATAAACTTAAAGATGACACATTTCTTTAATATTTTAAGCAAGAAAACTTCTTTATTTCCATCTTTTACAGTTTCAAAATAACAAAAAAGGAAAAGAGGCCCAAAGCTAAAGTTTGGGCACCCTGCATGGTCAGTACTTAGTAACACCCCCTTCAGCAAGTATCAGAGCTTGTAAATGTTTTCTGTAGCCAGCTAAGAGTCTTTCAATTCTTGTTTGGGGGATTTTTGCCCATTCTTCCTTGCAAAAGGCTTCTAGTTCTGTGAGATTCTTGGGCCGTCTTGCATGCATTGCTCTTTTGAGGTCTATCCACAGATTCTCGATGATGTTTAGGTCAGGGGACTGTGAGGGCCATGGCAAAACCTTCAGCTTGCACCTCTTGAGGTAGTCCATTGTGGACTTTGAGGTGTGTTTAGATTCATTATCCTGTTGGAGAAGCCATCCCCTTTTCATCTTCAGCTTTTCTACAGACAGTGTGATGTTTGCTCCCAGAATTTGCCAGTATTTAATTGAATTTATTCTTCCCTCTACCAGTGAAGTGTTCCCCGTGCCACTGGCTGCAACACAAGCCCAAAGCATGATCGATCCACCCCTGTGCTTAACAGTTGGAGAGGGGTTCTTTTCATGAAAGATGAGGAAGGTTTTCAAAGCTTGCAGAGAGATTTAGGCCAGTTAGAAGAGTGGGCTGAAAGATGGCAGATGGAGTTTAATGCTGATAAATGTAAGGTGCTACATTTTGGTAGGGCTAATCAAAATAGGACATACATGGTAAATGGTAGGGCATTGAAGAATGCAGTAGAACAGAGGGATCTAGGAATAATGGTGCATAGTTCCCTGAAGGTGGAATCTCATGTGGATAGGGTGGTGAAGAAAGCTTTTGGTATGCTGGCCTTTATTAATCAGAGCATTGAGTATAGGAGTTGGGATGTAATGTTGAAATTGTATAGGGCATTGGTAAGGCCAAATTTGGAGTATTGTGTACAGTTCTGGTCACCGAATTATAGGAAAGATGTCAATAAAACTGAGTGATTACAGAGGAGGTTTACTAAAATGTTGCCTGGGTTTCATCTCCTAAGTTACAGAGAAAGGTTGAACAAGTTAGGTCTTTATTCTTTGGAGCGTAGAAGGTTGAGGGGGGACTTGATAGAGGTGTTTAAAATTATGGGGGGGATAGATAGAGTTGACGTGGATAGGCTTTTTTCATCGAGAGTGGGGGAGTTTCAAACAAGAGGACATGAGAGTTAAAGGACAAAAGTTTAGGGGTGATATGAGGCGGAACTTCTTTACTCAGAGAGTAGTAGCTGGGTAGAACGAGCTTCCAGCAGAAGTGGTTGAGGCAGGTACGATGTTGTCATTTAAAGTTAGATTGGATACATATATGGACAGGAAAGGAGTGGAGGGTTATGGGCTGAGTGCAGGTCGGTGGGACTAGGTGAGAGTAAGAGTTCGGCACGGACTAGAAGGGCCGAGATGGCCTGTTTCCGTGTTGTAATTGTTAAATGGTTATATGGAAATTCTGCATCCTTTTTCCTCCAAACATACCTTTGCTCATTGCGGCCAAGAAGTTCTATTTTAACTTCATCAGTCCACAGGACTTATTTCCAAAATGCATCAGGCTTGTTTAGATGTTCCTTTGCAAACTTCTGACGCTGAATTTTGTGGTGAGGACACAGGAAGGGTTTTCTTCTGATGACTTTTCCATGAAGGTCATATTTGTGCAGGTATCACAGCACAGTAGAACAGTGCACCACCACTCCAGAGTCTGCTACATCTTCCTGAAGGTCTCTTGCAGTCAAACGGGGGTTTTGATTTGCTTTTCTAGCAATCCTACGAGCAGTTCTCTTGGAAAGTTTTCTTGGTCTTCCAGACCTCAACTTGACCTCCACCGTTCCTGTTAACTGCCACTTCTTAATTACATTACAAACTGAGGAAATGGCTACCTGAAAACACTTTGCTATGTTCTTATAGCCTTCTCCTGCTTTGTGGGCATCTTTTATTTTAATTTTCAGAGTGCTAGGCAGCCGCTTATAGGAGCCCATGGCTGCTGATTGTTGGGACAAGGTTTGAGAGGTCAGGGTATTTATAAAGCTTTGAAATTTGCATCACCTGGCCTTTCCTAATGATGACTGTGAATAAGCCATAGCCCTAACAAGCTAAATAAGGTCTGAGACCTTGGTAAAAGTTATCTGAGAAATCTCTTGTGGTGGCCAAACTTTTCCTTTTTTTCACTCTAAAATTGTACAAAACAAAAATAATACACTAATCTTGCTTAAAATGTTGAAAAGAATGTTTCATCTTTAACTTTATGACTTTTGGAGATCAGTTCATCTTCTACTCACTTAACTATTCACAGTAACAGAAATTTTGACCAGGTGTGCCCAACCTTCTGCATGCCACTGTATGTGTGAGGAGGCAAAGGCTGGTAGCACTTGAATTCAGAGTCAGAAATGATGGTGATTCCAGTCTATCTCATTATATATTCCAAAATCTGAAAAAGTCCAAAACATTTCCGGCTCCAAGCATTTTGGATAAGGGGTACTTGATCTGTATTTTGATAGACAGGGTCTGATTAGGGATAGTCAACTTGGCTTTGTGTGTGGTAAGTCGTGTCTTACTAATCTCAGGAGTGTATTTTGAGGAACTTACCAAGAAAGTTGATGAAGGCAAGGCAGTGGATGTTGTCTATATGGACTTCAGAAAGGCCTTTGTGACAAGGTCCCACATGGGAAGTTGGTCAAGAAGGTTGAGTCAATTGGCATTCAAGATGAGGTAGTAAGTTGGTTTAGACATTGGGTTCATGGGAGAAGCCAGAGGGGGGTGGTAGAGTGTTGCCTCTCTGACTGGAGGCCTGTGACTAGTGCTGTGCTTCAGGGATTGCTGTGGGTCCTTTTGTCACCTCTATCAACGGTCTGGATGATGTATTAAACTGGATCAGCAAATTTGTGGATGACACCACACCAAGACTGGGCGTGTAGTGGACAGTGAGGAAGATTATCAAATCTTGAAGTGGGACCTGGACCAGCTGGGAAAAAATGGCAGATGGAATTTAATGCAGGCAAGTGTGAAGTGTTGCACTTTGGGAGGACAGTAGAAAAGAGGGATCTGGGAATCCCTTGAAAGTGGTGTTACAGGTAGGTAGGGTCATAAAGAGAGATTTTGGCACATTTACCTTCATAAATCAATGTACTGAGTACAGGAGATGGGACGATATGTTGAAGTTGTATAAGATGTTGGTGAGGCCTAATTTGGAGTATTGTGTGTAGTTTTGGTCACCTACCTACAGAAAAGATGTAAATAAGGTTGAAAGTGCAGAGGAAACTTACAATCATACTGCCAGGACTTGAGGAGCTGAGTTATAGGGAAAGGTTGGACAGGTTAGGACTTGATTCTCTAGAGCTTAGGAGAATGAGTGGAGATTTAATAGAGGTGTACAAAGTTTTGAGAGGTACAGATAAGGTAAATGCAGGCAAGCTTTTTCCACTGAGGTTGGGTGGGACTAGAACTAGAGGTCGTGGGTTGAGGGGGATCCTCTTCACTAAGAGGGTGGTGAGTGTGTGGAGTGACCTGCCAGTGGAAGTGCTGGATACGAATTTGATTTCATCACTAAGAGAAATTTGGATAGGGGAATGGAGGGCTATGGTCCAGTTGCAGGTCAGTGGGACTAGGCAGATTAATAGTTTGGCATGGACTAGATGAGCTGAAGGGCCTGTTTCTGTGCTGTGGTGTTCTCAGACTCTATAACTCAGCTGGTCAGGCAGCATCTTTGGAGGGAAATAAATGGTTTACATTTCAGGCTGAGACCCAGCACATGCTTTTGTGTGTTGGTTGTTCCTGGGAATGAAAGGGTTAGTATATTTCGAGAGTTTGATGGCTCTGGGATTGTATTTGCTGAAAATATTGACAAGCCTATATAGAGTGGAAATGGAGAGGATGTTTCCTGTAGTGGGGGAGTCCAGAAGCAGAGTGAATAGCCCCAGAACAGAAGGATGTCCAGAGATGAGGAGGCCGAGTCATTGAGTATATTTAAAGTAGAGGTTGATAGGTTCTTGATTATTAGGAACGTGGAAGATCATGGGGAGAGGGCAGGAGAATGGGGTTGAGGAGGATAATGTATCAGCCATGATCGAATGATAGAGCAGACTCAGTGGGCTGAACGGCCTAGTTCTGCTCCTGTGTCTCGTGTCCCTAGGTGATTTGTGTATGATGCTGTTTAATTTGACTGCTGTTGTGTATCCTGGTCTACTGAGTCCCAATCCCACCTCTAACCAAGGGCTGACACTTAGAGATGCTCTGGGAACGATGAACCAAAAGTCTGCCATTTGGGTCCAAGTGACAGATTGTAATATGTGTGTTCTGAAGCTGCAGACTAGGACCAATTGCATTTGGGCAAAACAAATTTAAATGCTCTCTCTCTCTCTCTCTCTCTCTCTCTCTCTCTCTCTCAAATGTTTTATTAGCGATTGTTAAGCTGGATTCCAAGAGAGCTCCTCAGGACAAACTGGCCTGCATCTCAAAATGCAGCTGGCACATTTTCTGTGCAATCCAGATCTCCATTGAGAAGCCAGCAGCCGCAGACGACTTCCTCTCCACTTTGATTCACGTGGTGTTGAAGGTGAATCCTCCCCGGCTGCACTCCAACATCCAGTACATTATCCGCTTCTGTCACCCCAAGCGCCTGATGACCGGTGAGGCAGGTTACTACTTCACCAACCTGGTAAGGGATTTACTAGTTTACGTCTGCGTCGGGCAGAGTGGGCGGAGGAAGCCCAGACCTTGAACTCAGTCCCCCGACTAACAAGATGAGGATTTTACTTGAAAGAAGTGAGAAGGCTTGTGTTTAAGCAGCCCTTTTTTTAATGACCTCCTCTAGACCCAGGCTTGGATTTTGTTACCATTGATGATTTATTGTAGCAGTGATCTCTGTCACTGGGTGCTCTGGTTTGGTGAATTTATTGCTTTTTAATTGGTTTAGTAGTTTTTCCTTCCCATTCCGTGACTGTGATCTTTTACCTGGAGCAGGACACAGCTCCCATCAGCTTTGAGAATCAGAACCAGGTTTAGTCTCACCGGCATGTCGTAAAATTTACTGTCAAACTGCAGCCAACCAATCAATGCTTCCACCTCACCTCCAACTTAGAATAATTGTTTTACAGCACTAACTTCAGCCACCTTTTAAATTCAGCTCCCTGATCTTCAGAATTGCTCTTATCAGTGAGTAGAACACAGTGTGTGGCACATTTCTCCACAATCTCCAAGTTCCATCACCTTACCAACCATGTGGAACCACTGCCCACTGAGAAAAAGGTGCTGGCTGTCCATTTGATCTATGCTTATTATCTTGTACACCTCTATCGAGTCGTCTCTTATGCTCCTTACTCGAAAGGAAAAAATTGTATAACATATAATAATTACAGCACGGAAACAGGCCATCTCGGCCCTTCTAGTCCGTGCCAAACTCCTACTCTCTCTCTAGTCCCACTGACCTGCACTCAACCCATAACCCTCCGTTCCTTTCCTGTCCATATAGCTATCCAATTTAATTTTAAATGACAACATCGAACCTGCCTCATCCACTTCTGCTGGAAGCTCATTCCACAATTGCTCACTCACTCAACCTTAAATCTCTTAATCTTGGCATCCTCTGCACCCTCTCTAAAGTGTCAATATTCCTCCCGTAACGAGGCGACCAGAACTGAACACAATATTCCAGGTGTGGTCTCACCAAAGTTTTAGAATTGCAACGTTGCCTCATGCTTCTTGAACTTTATTTGGAAGTGAAAATATTTGAGTTGCACCTTTTGTGACCTCCTGTATATCAGTTTGTACACTCTCCCGTGATCGTGTGGATTTGCTCCATTTTCCTCCCACATTCCAAAGACGTACGGGTTAGTAAATTGAGGGCGTGTTATATTGCTGGCAGAAGCATAGTGACGTTTGCAGGCCGCCCCGGCACGTTTGAATTGCATTGGTCGATGATGCATTTCACGATATGTCCTGATGTACATGTACCATGAAGAGCTCCGTGCATCCTCTGGGATACAGTCAGGAGTGGAATTTGAGATGGAATGGGGAGGTTGGTGAGATATTTGAAACTTTCTAAAAGTTTCATGCTTGTCTCATCACTGTCAGTGTTATGGAAGGATAGCTGATGCATAACCATGGCTTTTTGCCAATCAAAGGAGGTGATTTTCTCCTCTGGGTTGTGACTTGGCTTAAGATTCCCACAGTTTGAGAGCCTGAGCAGTAAATGTCCCTCTTGGCTAGTACATTATACTGTCATCTGGAACGAGTGAAAGCTGAGGGTTATTTGATTGAATATTTAATATTTCTTTATGATATGAGGCCATTCAGCCCCCAAGACTGTGCCTCTCAGCAGTTAACTGCACCACCTCACTTGTATCCTTAAAAGTGTTCTCCCACACGTGTTCATACAAAGCAGTTTCTCCCCCCCGCCCCCCACCAGCCACGTCAGTTAGGAGTCATTTACAGTAGGCAGTTCACCTGCTAATCAATGCAGTGTTGGGCACGTGGGAGGGAAATGGATTGTCCAGGGAGAGGTCGGCAGTCACACGGAGAACATTGCACACTCCACACGGGTGGCACAAGTGCCCAGACTTGAACCTGCGTCACAGGAGCTTAGGCAGCAGCACTGTCCCCCTGCGCCACTCAGTCGTCACCAAACGGAGAGATGTCTCTACGTTGACAGGAATGGGGACGACATTGTAGAAATACGAAAGGTCATTGCATCTTTGAGGGGAGAGTTGACAAATGTTCAAAACAAGGTGTGCAAGTAGTGGATACAGCCCAGTGCATTACAGGTAAAGGTTGATTTATACTTGTGCGTACGGGCTACGCTGTAGGCCTGATTTATACTTCTGCGTAGCCCTACGCCGTAGTGAGCATGTGTAGTTACGTCTGCGTCATTCTGCAATTCACCGCCAAAACGCTAGTTGGCAGTGGGGTTTCTATGCCACTGTGTTGAGTTTCTTCGTGAGAGACATGGACGAGGAAATGAATTTCAAATATTTTCGGATGTCGGCAGGTAGATTTGACAATTTGGTTCATCGTCTCCAACCGTTTATTTTGCATCAGTGTACATACATGACGGAAAAAAGCAACCGGAAATGTGTATGAGGAAATGCGATGCTACCAAGCAGACCAATCACAGTTGTTGCGGTCTACGTCACCGCAACGCAGGAGTTACATTTTTGGGGAGGTACGCGATACCTGCAGCGTACATTTGACACACAAGTATAAATCAGCCTTTAAGCCCTCTACACCATTGAGCATGTCTATGTGGTGGATTGTTGTAGGAAAGCAGCATCCATCATAAGGGACCCCCAACACCCAGATGATGCTCTCTTCTCACTGCTGCCATCAGGAAGGAGGTACAGGAGCCTCAGGACTCACACCACCAGGTTCAGGAACAGTTATTACCCCTCAACCATCAGGCTCTTGAACCAAGGGGGATAACCTCTCTTGCCCCATCTTTGAAATGTTCCCACAACCAATGGACTCGCTTTCAGAATCACATTCTTGATATTTATTATGATTTCTTTTTGTATTTGTAGTTTGTTATCCTTTGCACACTGGTTGAATGTCCACGTTGGTCAGTCTTTCATTGATTCTGTTATGATTATGCCATAGATTTATTGGGTATGCCTACAGGAAAATGAAATCGGATTGTATATGGTGATATATATGTACTTTGATAAAAATTTACTTTGAACTTCCCAGCAAAAAGCATTTACTTTGTCATATAAACTGTAATGATAAGATAAATGTTTAAACAGGGAAAGGGAACAATTTCTAGAAACTTCTAGTTTGTTTACCATTGATTTTATTTTTAATTGGGGTAAAAAAAAAATCTCAGCAAGCAGAGTATTGTGAGCACAAAATAATCTGCAGATGCTGTAGTCAAAGGAACACTCACAATGCGCTGGAGGAACTCAGCAGGTCAGTCAGCATCAGTTGAAAAGATTAGTCGACGTTTCGGGCCAAAACCCTTCATCAGGACTGAAGGAGGAACTTTGGGGAGGGTTTGAAGAATGCTGGTAGTTGAAAAAAACACTAATTTTTAAGACAAAGGGGTGGGGGAGGGGAAACATAGAAACATAGAAAATAGGTGCAGGAGTAGGCCATTCGGCCCTTCAAGCCTGCACCGCCATTTATTATGATCATGGCTGATCATCCAACTCAGAACCCTGCACCAGCCTTCCCTCCATACCCCCTGATCCCCGTAGCCACAAGGGCCATATCTAACTCCCTCTTAAATATAGCCAGTGAACTGGCCTCAACTGTTTCCTGTGGCAGAGAATTCCACAGATTCACCACTCTCTGTGTGAAGAAGTTTTTCCTAATCTTGGTCCAATAAGGCTTCCCCTTTATCCTCAAACTGTGACCCCTCGTTCTGGACTTCCCCAACATCGGGAACAATCTTCCTGCCTGTCCAATCCCTTTAGGATTTTATATGTTTCAATCAGATCTCCCCTCAATCTTCTAAATTCCAACGAGTACAAGCCCAGTTCATCCAGTCTTTCTTCATATGAAAGTCCTGCCATCCCAGGAAGCAACCTGGTGAACCTTCTTTGTACTCCCTCTATGGCAAGGATGTCTTTCCTCAGATTAGGGGACCAAAACTGCACACAATACTCCAGGTGTGGTCTCACCAAGGCCTTGTACAACTGCAGTAGTACCTCCCTGCTCCTGTACTCGAATCCTCTCGCTATAAATGCCAGCATACCATTCGCCTTTTTCACCGCCTGCTGTACCTGCATGCCCACTTTCAATGACTGGTGTATAATGACACCCAGGTCTCGTTGCACCTCCCCTTTTCCTAATCGGCCACCATTCAGATAATAATCTGTTTTCCTATTTTTGCCACCAAAGTGGATAACTTCACATTTATCCACATTAAATTGCATCTGCCATGAATTTGCCCACTCACCCAACCTATCCAAGTCACTCTGCATCCTCTTAGCAACCTCCTCACAGCTAACACTGCCACCCAGCTTCGTGTCATCCACAAACTTGGAGATGCTGCATTTAATTCCCTCATCCAAGTCATTAATATATATTGTAAACAACTGGGGTCCCAGCACTGAGCCTTGCGGTACCCCACTAGTCACTGCCTGCCATTCTGAAAAAGTCCCGTTTATTCCCACTCTTTGCTTCCTGTCTGCTAACCAATTCTCTATCCACATCAATACCTTACCCCCAATACCGTGTGCTTTAAGCTTGCACACTAATCTCTTGTGTGGGACCTTGTCAAAAGCCTTTTGAAAATCCAAATATACCACATCCACTGGTTCTCCCCTATCCACTCTACTAGTTACATCCTCAAAAAATTCTATGAGATTCGTCAGACATGATTTTCCTTTCACAAATCCATGCTGACTTTGTCCGATGATTTCACCGCTTTCCAAATGTGCTGTTATCACATCTTTGATAACTGACTCCAGCAGTTTCCCCACCACCGACGTTAGGCTAACCGGTCTATAATTCCCCGCTTTCTCTCTCCCTCCTTTTTTAAAAAGTGGGGTTACATTAGCCACCCTCCAATCCTCAGGAACTAGTCCAGAATCTAATGAGTTTTGAAAAATTATCACTAATGCATCCACTATTTCTTGGGCTACTTCCTTAAGCACTCTGGGATGCAGACCATCTGGCCCTGGGGATTTATCTGCCTTTAATCCCTTCAATTTACCTAACACCACTTCCCTACTAACATGTATTTCGCTCAGTTCCTCCATCTCACTGGACCCTCTGCCCCCTACTATTTCTGGAAGATTATTTATGTCCTCCTTAGTGAAGACAGAACCAAAGTAATTAGTCAATTGGTCTGCCATGTCCTTGCTCCCCATAATCAATTCACCTGTTTCTGTCTGTAGGGGACCTACATTTGTCTTTACCAGTCTTTTCCTATTTACATATCTACAAAAGCTTTTACAGTCAGTTTTTATGTTCCCTGCCAGTTTTCTCTCATCTTTTTTCCCCTTCCTAATTAAGCCCTTTGTCCTCCTCTGCTGAACTCTGAATTTCTCCCAGTCCTCAGGTGAGCCACTTTTTCTGGCTAATTTGTATGCTTCTTCTTTGGAATTGATACTATCCCTAATTTCTCTTGTCAGCCACGGGTGCACTACCTTCCTTGATTTATTCTTTTGCCAAACTGAGATGAACAATTGTTGTAGTTCATCCATGCAATCTTTAAATGCTTGCCATTTCATATCCACTGTCAATCCTTTAAGTGTCATTTGCCAGTCTATCTTAGCTAATTCACGTCTCATACCTTCAAAGTTACCCCTCTTTAAGTTCAGAACCTTTGTTTCTGAATTAACTATGTCACTCTCCATCTTAATGAAGAATTCCACCATATTATGGTCACTCTTACCCAAGGGGCCTCTCACGACAAGATTGCTAATTAACCCTTCCTCATTGCTCAAAACCCAGTCCAGAATAGCCTGCTCTCTAGTTGGTTCCTCGACATGTTGGTTCAAAAAACCATCCCGCATACATTCCAAGAAATCCTCTTCCTTAGCACCTTTACCAATTTGGTTCACGCAATCTACATGTAGATTGAAGTCACCCATTATAACTGCTGTTCCTTTATTGCAAACATGTCTAATTTCCTGTTTAATACCATCTCCGACCTCACTACTACTGTTAGGTGGCCTGTACACAACTCCCACCAGCGTTTTCTGCCCCTTAGTGTTACGCAGCTCTACCCATATCGATTCCACATCTTCCCGGCTTATGTCCTTCCTTTCTATTGCGTTAATCTCCTCTCTAACCAGCAACGCCACCCCACCTCCTTTTCTTTCATGTCTATCCCTCCTGAATATTGAATATCGCTAAACATTGAGCTCCCATCCTTGGTCACCCTGGAGCCATGTCTCTGTGATCCCAACTATATCATAATCATTAATAACAATCTGCACTTTCAATTCATCCACCTTGTTACGAATGCTCCTTGCATTGACACACAAAGCCTTCAGGCGCTCTTGTACAACTCTCTTAGCCCTTATACAATTATGTTGAAAAGTGGCCCTTTTTAATGCTTGCCCTGGATTTGTCGGGAAGCAGGGAGGTGATTGGCAGGAGAACAATGTGCAGCAGTAGAAGGAGACGGAACTATGAGGGAAGTGATGCGAAATAAGGATAGAGGAAGGGAGGGGGAGAGAATTACCGGAAGTTGGAGAATTCTATGTTCATACCAAGGGGCTGGAGACTACCTAGACGGTATATGAGGTGTTGCTCCTCCAACCTGAGTTTAGCCTCATCATGGCAGTAGAGGAGGCCACGTATGGACATATCTGGGAATGTGAAGCAGAGTTGAAATGGGTGGCTACCGGGAGATCCTGTCTGTTTTGGCGGACGGAGAGGAGGTGCTTGACGAAGCAGTCCCCCAATCTGCGTCAGGTTTCACCGATGTAGAGGAGGCCACACCGGGAGCACCGGATGCAATAGATGACCCCAACAGACTCACAAGTGAAGTGTTGCCTCACCTGGAAGTACTGTTTGGGGCCCTGAATGGTGGTGAGAGAGGAGGTGTAGAGACAGGTATAGCACTTGCACTTACAGGGATAAGTGCTGGGTGGGAGATCCGTCGGTGGGGACGTGTAGACCAGGGAGTCACAGAGGGACCCATCCCTGCGGAAAGCAGAGAGGGGTGGAGAGGGAAAGATGTGCTTAGTGGTGGGGTCCTGTTGAAGATGGCAGAAGTTGCGGAGGATAATGTGCTGGATCTGGAGGCTGGTGGGGTGGTAGGTGAGGACAAGGGGAACTCTTCCCTTGTTGTGGTGGCGGGAGGATGGGGTGAGGGCCAAAGTGCGGGAAATGGAGGAGATGTGGGTGACAGCATCATTGATGACAGCAGAAGGGAAACCACGATCCTTAAAGAAAGAGGACATTTGAGGTGTCCTGGAACGGAAAGCCTCATCCTGGGAGCAGATGCGGCAGAGACGGAGGAGCTGGGAATAGGGAATGACATTTTTGCATGTGGCGGGGTGAGAAGAGGTATAGTCGAGGTAGTTATGAGAGTCAGTGGGCTTGTTGAAGATATCAGTGGACAGTCTGTCTCCAGAGATGGAGACCGAGACATCGAGAAAGGGGAGAGAAGTGTCCGAGATAGACCAAGTGAATTTGAGGGCTGGGTGGAAGTTTGAACTAAAGTCGATGAAATTGACGAGCTCAGCATGGATGCAGGAGGCAGCACCAATGTAGTCGTCAATGTATCGAAGGAAAAGTTGGGGAGCAGTACCAGAATAGGTTTGGAGCACAGACTGTTCCACATAACCAACGAAGAGGCAGGCGTAGCTGGGTCCCATGCGAGTTCCCATAGCTACACCCTTAGTCTGAAGAAAGTGGGAAGAGCCAAAAGAGAAGTTATTAAGTGTGAGTACCAGTTCCGCCAACTGGAGGAGGGTAGTGGTGGTGGGGAATGGGTGAGGACTATTGTCCAGAAAGTAGCGGAAGGCTTTGAGGCCGCCTTGATGGGGAATGGAGGTGTATAAGGATTGCACATCCATAGTGAAAATGAAGCGGTTGGGACTGGGGAATTGGAAGTTATTGAAGAGGTGGAGGGCATGGGATGTATCCCGGATGTAGGTGGGGAGGGACTGAACTATGGGTGACAAAATGGAGTCCAGGTAGGCAGATACAAGTTCGGTGGGACAGGAGCAGGCAGAAACTATGGGTCTACCGGGACAGTCAGGCTTGTGTATCTTTGGGAGGAAGTAAAACCAAGTGGTACGGGGTGTGGGAATAATGAGTTTAGCGGCTGAGATGTGATGCTGAGATGCCCCTACCTGCATCTCCTCCATTTCCCGCACTTCGGCCCTCACCCCATCTTCACACCACCACAACAAGGACAGAGTTCCCCTTGTCCTCACCTACCACCCCACCAGCCTCCGGATCCAGCACATAATCCTCCGCAACTTCCGCCACCTTCAACAGGACCCCACCACTAAGCACACCTTTCCCTCTCCACCCCCCTCCGCTTTCCGCAGGGATCGGTCCCTCCACATGTATCTCCCACCCAGCACTTATCCCTGTAAGCGTAAGTGCTACACCTGTCCCTACACCTCCTCTCTTGCCACCATTCAGGGCCCCAAATAGTCCTTCCAGGTGAGGCAACGCTTCACTCGCGAATATGTTGGGGTCATCTATTGCATCCGGTGCTCCCGGTGCGGCCTCCTCTACATCGGTGAAACCTGACGCAGATTGGGGGACCGCTTCGTCGAGCACCTCCACTCCGTCCGCCACAACAGACAGGATCTCCCGGTAGCCACCCACTTCAACCCTGCTTCCCATTCCCATTCGGATATGTCCATATATGGCCTCCTCTACTGCCATGATGAGGCTAAACTCAGGTTGGAGGAGCAACGCCTCATATACCGTCTAGGTAGTCTCCAGCCCCTTGGTATGAACATAGAATTCTCCAACTTCCGGTAATTCCCTCCCCCTCCCTTCCTCTATCCCTATTTCACATCACCTCCCTCATAGTTCCGCCTCCTTCTACTACTGCACGTTGTTCTCCTGCCAATCATCTCCCTGCTTCCCCTCCCCCACCCCTTTGTCTTTCAAATTACTGTTTTTTTCAACTACCAGCATTCTTCAAACCCTCCCCAAAGTTCTTCCTTCAGTCCTGACGAAGGGTTTCGGCCCGAAACTTCGACTAATCTTTTCAACTGATGCTGACTGACCTGCTGAGTTCCTCCAGCGCATTGTGAGAACGTGCAAAGTAAAAAAAAGTTAAAGGAAGCTCTTTTTCTATTTTGAGATTGTATCTCTGGATAACATTAAATTCTGTGTTCCAGTGCTGCGCTGTCACCTTTATCGAGAAGTTGAATGGACCGTCTCTCAATATCACCCACGAGGAATTTGAACAGTATATGCAAGGTCACAAATTGTCAGCTAGAAAGATTCCGAGCTGCCCTCTCCTGCAAAGTGCCGACTCGGAGATCCAGCAGATGCACAGAAATCTACAGATGCTGCTCTCTCAACTCTGGGAGAGGCAAGACCGTATCATCAGCGAGGTGAAGAAACTGGAGCAGGACATCCTGGAATGGAAGCGCTCCGTTAAGGAGGAAGTCGAGGAAAGCATTGGAAAATTTCCACTCCGTAACACTTCGAATGAGGAATGAGGTACTACTTGGGACCGTGCAGAAAAGGCCTGTGTAACTGTGATCATTCCACTATTTATACAGAATCAGACTTTGCACAGTAATTATTATTAGATTGCACAAAAGAAAATTAATTTTTATAGACTTGAATGCAAAATAAAATAGCTCAATATTTCATTATATTTATCTTCCCTTTTAATACTTTAGCACTTGTATATGAACTTTAATTGACCAGTGTACGTCAGTAACATTAATGTAAAGGCACAAGGGTGAGTAAGTTCCGCTGGATTCCTACTGTGTCCAGTGAGACCATCATGTGGTACTGAAGGGCTTTCTGGTCTGTGAGTTTTGTATTGGAGAAATATAATCCATATGCAGTCAAAGCAAGAGAATAAAAGCTTTTTAAAAATGATGGGCAGGAAACTGATCTTGGAGTAGGTTAAAAAGTCAGCACTATATCGCAGGCTGAAGGGCCTGTATTCTCCAAATTACAAAACTGATAGATGAAAATGAAGGACTTTGTTTAAACGTCCCGATCAGGGATACATCTCACGTTTGCTTCTAGTTAGCTAACTTAAGCATCAGAGAGCACATGTCCTTTCAAATGCATGTTCATGTCCTGTACTTCAACTCCCAGCCCTGTACAGCCAAATGGAGAAGGATTTGTAATTAGAGGTGGAAAAAGGAGTGGGCTGTCACTTGGAGAGATTGTGGCCAGTCGCTCACCTCAGTACCACTCTTCTCCATTAACCCCATACCCCCAGCTATCATAAAAATCTATTGGTCCATCTTGAACATAGATGGCAGCTAAGCCTCCACAGCCCTTGGAAAGAGAAACCCAAGATTCACCTCCTCCTGGGTGAAGAGACCCTGAATGGATAACTCTTGCTCTGAGATTCTCTCCGCTGTCTTAAGTACCTCGGCCAGAGTGGTCTGTATCCACTCTATGATGCACAAAAAATTGTACATTTTGATAAATTCATTCTTTGAAATTTGCATGCACCCAATTCAGCTTAATTCTCTCAAGACAGACTTATTACCCAAGGATTTAGTCTTGTGAACCTTTTGCTGCACTTCTGTGATTGAAAATGTATCATCCTCTATTTTCATATATCCCCAAAGCACAGGGAGGCCATTTGGCCCATTGAATCTGTGCCAGCTCTTGATTTGCACTTATTAGTTTCCTTTTCCACCAGCAGCACCTAATTCCTTGATACCTATTTTCTGTCATGTACACATCAACTCTTCCCAGTTCAGCACAGTTAACCTATCAGCACATCTTCAGGACGTGGAAGATCTCAGAGCACTAGGACCAGTGGAGGAGTAAACCCCAACAGTCGAAGGGGTAACGTGCAAACTCCACACTGCACCTCAGGTCAGGAATGAAAACCAGGGCTCAGTGAGCTCGGAGAGAGCTCAGTACTTTTAGTGAGACCAGACCAATTTAACTCTCTTCAAATATGGTCCTGACAGTGACTTGTATAACATGGAGCAACATGTTTCTACTCTTGTACTCAAGATGACAGTGAAAGCCAAACATCTGTCATCAGGATTGAGACTGTACCTGGATATCAACTTTCAGTAAATTGTGTACAGAGTGTCCCACTGAACACCAACATTTTCACTCTTTCACAATTGAAAGCGTTTCTATTTTTTTGATCGTTTAATCTGTGGGGAATTGTTCTGGAGTCTGTGGCATTTTGGAAGATAATAACCAATATTGCCATAAGCACTGTGTTTAATATTCCAGTGTGCATGTCACCATAAGTTGGAGAATTTTCATCCTTCAGTCCCATTAGTTCAAAAAAGTCTTCAATACCAATCATTTGGAGTAACTTGAGCCCTGGTTTAAGACCATAAGACATAGGAGCAGTATTAGGGCTTTCAGACCACCATGGCTGATATATTATCCCTCACCCTGTTCTCCCCGTAACCTTTGACGCCCTGATTAGGCAATCTGTCAACCTTCTAAAATATACCCAATAACTTGGCCTGCACAGTCGTCTGTGGCAAGGAATCCCAGAGATTCACCACCTTCTAGTTAAAAGAAATATTTAACCTCTGTTCTGAATGGATGCCCGTCTAATCTGAGGCAGTGCCCTCTGGTCCTAGACTCCATCACTGTAGGAAATTTCCTCTCCACATCTTTCAATATTTAATAGGTTTCAATAAGATTCCCCCTCATGCTTCTAAATTCCAGCGAGTACAGGCCCAGAGCTATCTAATGCTTCTCATGTTAACCCTTTCATTCCTGGGATCTTTCTCATGAGCCTCCTCTGGACCCTCTCCAGTGGCAGCAGATCTTAGATAAGGAGCCCAAAGATTTCTCAACTGTACATGAGTGGCAAATGGGGGTATTAATTTTTCACTCTTCTGTCAACCGAGAAAGAATAATTGAACATGCATAGTTCTTAAAATGTGTTTGACATAACCTTGGGAATGAAGATAGAAGGGTGAAGTGTTATAATTCGGATAGATTTAACCCCGATAAAGAAGCGCACAATTCAGGAGTGAGAGGAAAGATTGATTTTGGGGGATTTGTAATTAAGCAAAAGTGGGGCTGACTGTGATCATGTCAGAGCAGTAAAGAAGAAAGTAGGAAAACCCAGAGTTGGTTTAGAAATACATTAACAAGGACAGGGCTTTCTTAGAGATCAGTGTATGTCTTTTGATATGAAAACTGTATACACTTTAACTGTAGATGTTGTTTATGTAATTTTGGAATTTCAAAGCTGGTTGGGGTAGTTATTGCCAGATTCAGGATATAAAAGTTTAAAAAACAGGACACAGCAGGGCCCCTGACCCCTCCCCAGTTCTCTGCAGTTAACTGATGTACTGCTGGGAAAACTTCTATCATTGTATAAAAAAACAGATAATCCTTGATTTTTTTTTTGTAAATGATTTGATAACACCAGCAATTTATCCACTACCAAAATGTTCATTAGTAGGCTGACCATTTGTTACCCATTCTGTATTGTCCCCGCATGAGCAAGCTTCTTTTCTTGAACTGTTGTGATCAATACTTAGTTTTTTTAAAAACTGACTGGATAAGGTTAGAAGCTTTTGCTTTCCGGACGATGGCAGAACAGAACAGCAGAGCCAATAAAATCTGCCGACATTAAGGTCTCTCCTACGATGGAGAAGCCAAATTGCATGTTGGGTGTCGATGCTGTAGAACAGCTCAGGTTGGCCTACAGTGGTAATTTTAAATTTGCTGACATTGGTCACTTCAATTCTCCATTTCATTCTAACCTCTTTGGAGTCTACCTAAAGCAGGGGTTCCCATCCTTTTTTATGCTATGGACTAATACCATTAAGATTGAGGACAACACTTCATCTTCTATTTCCGCATAATCCAAGTCTCTGACTCAGTTCAAATTCAGGAAAAGATGTTTTCCTCCTTTGTCTCCAGCTGCTGGAATTTAAAGTAACTGTTGCCTTGATAACTTTGGTCCCCAGCCTATTGTAGGCCTTCTCATCTTAAAACATGTATTTTCTCACTTCAATTCTGAAGTGGAGTCATTGACCTGCAACATTTGACGGTTTCTCTCGCTACAGTTTATTGCTGCAGATACTAATCGACTAAGCTTCCAAACTTGGTGCTGCCCCTGTACCAAGTTCAGATCTTGATATGGTAAATCGGTTTTGAGATACTAATGGGTAGTTAATGTAAAATAGTAATAAACTGTTTAGAATGAGATTCTTGGCTCATTGTTCTACCAACATCTACGCATGAAGGTAATTTAGTGGCTTCTACTATATAAAAATGAAGGATAAGGCAGGGTCTGGGGCTATCATACTGTATATTGAAGAATTTCAAAGTATTATTAGAATCCATTTATCTACAGAACTCCAATAAGACCTTCCCCGTACAATATTGAAGCAGTTCCAGCAGGACCACTGGTCACAAACCAAAATAAAATTTCTCATTCAGTGCCTGAGCTGGAATTTGAATATATTCTCTAGTTTTCATCCGTCTTCAGTGATGGAGGGTCAGACTACAGTCAAAATTCATTAAGATACTTTCAAGTTTTATTAATTGTCATTCAAATTTTCTAACCGGTCTTCTTCGAAGGTGTGAACATTCTTTTAACAAACATTTTATAGACTTATTCCTGACAACTTTGCAAATGTTTTTGAATTTCTACTCGAAGTTGTGTGAATAATCTTTATTAAATGCACTATGTTTAATCTACTTGTGCAGTATTATTTACAGTTTGAGTCTCGAATCTTCCTCACTTCTATGGCAACCTGACACTAGACTGCCCCAGCTGCTGTGTTTCATGCATGCTAATTTGATAAGTGAGGCTTTGGGCCTACTCTGGCGTTCAGATCTGAGGACTCAATTTTGGTCTGGAATGCCGTTGTTTCATTCTTTGATAATAAATGTACCTGAATCCTGACTAATACTGAAAGGTCTCATTCAGTAGGATAGTGATCAAAGTACCCTGACAAAAGTAAAAAAGATGCAGGTTCAGAACAGGTTTGACAGTGTGTAGTTAAGAACAAAACAGAGATACTGTTTAAGAAGAAGAAAAAAAGACCAAAGCCACTTCTGTTGTAACTCAGCTGTTTTGGATTCTTCCCAAACAAAAGCTGTTCACCTCATTGTGGTTAAAAACTCTTGCTAAATACAAAAGCCTCAACAATGTAATTTGCAAGTCAGTGTCTCAGCTGGGACTGGCACCATACCAATTACTTCAGCACTCACCCTGCATCTACAAAGGTCAGTTGCAGTGAAGAATGTGCTGCTGTGTTGGTAATAAATAAAACCATGCCAAAACAGAAAGACAAACCCTGACAATTCAACACCAGCATAATTGCAGGCAAGCCTTTAAAAAGGAAATAAGGTAGACAGCCAACCACAACAGACTGGCAAAAATGGTACAACTGTATTTTTAATAAATATAATACAAAATTACAGGCCTGTTGATCAAGGTGTAAAACGTTAAAGGTAAAACCTCAAAATGAAGTAACAATTATCTAAAACACTGCCTACACTTAGTCCACCGTGCTGCAGTGTACCAAACGATTCCAATACACATTGTAACAGGTGTATGTCGGGGAGGAGTGGGGTGGGTACTTCAGTCCACTTTTGTAATTAGTTCTTCAATATAGGCATCAAGCTCGTCATCTGTGCTAATTTCAATATCCTGTTAAAGCAAAGCATGACACTTATTAGTGGCTTATTGCAGCCAAAGTGCTTCTCACAATAACCCATGTAATCAAATAGACTTTGCTTGCAGGTAAGTGAGCGCTCCTTGAAGTAAGGATATAAATGTGAACCTCAACAGCAAAAACTGAAACCATCCAACGACAAGATCAATGCAACAGAGCCCGATGCTGCTGCACAAATGCATTTTCTACTTCAGGTCATGGAGGGGACTGGAGTCTGCCTTTTCTCATCAGCCAAGGGGCATGGAGAGCAGCCAGGCTGAGATCACATCTACCCACACAGATGCTGGCATCTGGAGCAACAACACAAATCTACTAGAGGAATTCTAATGGTTGAGCAGAATCTATAGGGGAGAGCAATTGTTGATCATTTCAGGTTGTGACCCTACCTTGGGACCCAATGAAGGTGATAGGTAATTAAGAGTCCGAGTGGGGTGAGATGAGTGCCAGTTGGTGACTGGGGCAGCAAGGAAAGGTGAGAAACAACAGGCAAATAGGTTACCCAGGCAGAATTAAGTGTTCTTTTTCTAGTTCAAATTTGGCAGACCAGGCAATTTGTTTGCAGATCACCAGCACTCTGTCACCACAGCCCATCTTTTACATGCATACCAGTGTTCAGTTGAAAAATGCCAAAGCTAGAGAACAAACAACATCAACACTAAGTGCAGCCACAACCGGACATATTCTACAAGGATTCATAACCTATTGCAGGAACCTGGGATTTTCCTAGCTTTGGCAGTCAGGTGCATTTCAATCTAAGTACACCACTGGGAATTTCTGTGCAAACTCTTGGGGAAAAAAAAAGGATTTGTCATTATTTTTACAAATTCCTTGCTTTATTGATGAAACATTTAAACCCAATTAAGAGAACTTGGAGCAGGAGCTGATCAGCCAAAAGTCCTATAGAGCTAACTGGTTGATACCACTCAAAATCGTCCTCTTGTATTTAGGTTGTAGAAAGATTACAGAAATCTATTGGTATTCTTCTATTCTAAAGACACAGTCCACGTCCGTCCACCCGTGCCAAAACCAACTCAGACTGTCCCTACCTGGCCAAACTTCCCTCTTACCTTTCACAAATTATTCTCCCTCTTCTCATTAACCTACATGTGCCCCCTAATCTGTACTTCAAATTTAAAGCATTAAGGGCTTCCTCTTCCCATATTTCATCTTTACACCTCTCCAATACTGCACTCAAAATTGAAGAATTGTGATTTCAGAGGTTCCCATCCTCAGGTCCACAGAACCCTCCATTAATGAATAAAAAAGGTTGGGAACTCCTGGCTAAGACACTGGAGACATTACTCTACTTTTCTCCCTGCACCTCCAACCAATTCCAACCACTGGAATAAGCTCTCTTTCATGAATGGCTTAAGGTCTGAATTCTGCTTCCATTTCCCTTTCTTCCCCACTCAATCATATCATTCTTTTAAACCCGTCTGAAAATCCAGTTTTGACGCCTGTCTTTTTCTCTGATCACATTGCTACATAAATGTTTTTAATGCTTGTAATAATCTTTGTATAACCCTGAACAATAAACTCATTCAGGCAACAGATACCTCTTGTACTTTCCGCAGAAGCTCCACTATATTATTTCTCAGTTTGCACAACTTTTCCTGTGCATCCATCAGCTCTGCGTCATTCTGTTGCAACTTTTTCTCGGTTGTTCGGACCCGCTCTTCAGCACGGGTCTGGTAGGCAGTGCAGAGATTCTTCAGACCCTCTTCATATTGTTCAAAATAATCTTTCTGTATTTGCAAGCAAAAGGAAACATTTTTCAGGCTAGCAATTATAGGAAAGCAACTTTAATAAGTTTGGGCATTTATGTACTCAAGATATTCCCAATGGATTGGTGTTTGATAAGACCATAAGACATAGGTGCAGAAGTAGGCCATTCGGCCCACTGAGTCTGCTCCACCATTCAACCATAGGCTGATCCAATTCTTGCAGTCATCCCCACTCCCCTGCCTTCTCCCCATACCCTTTGATGCCCTCCCTGGCTAATCAAGAATCTATCTCTGCCTTAAATGCACACAATGACCTGGCCTCCACAGCCACCCTGGCAACAAATTCCACAGATTTACCATTCTCTGACTAAAGTAATTTCTCCATATCTCTGTTCTAAATGAACGTCCTTCAATCCTGAAGTCATGCCCTTTTGTCCTAGACTCCCCTACCACGGGAAACAACTTCGTCATACCTAATCTGTTCAGGCCTTTTAACATTCAGAATGTTTCTAGAAGATTCCCCCCTCATTCTCCTGAACTCCAGGGATTACAGCCCAAGAGCTGCCAGACGTTCCTCATACAGTAACCCTTTCGTTCCTGGAATCATTCTCGTGAAACTTCTCTGAAACCTGTCCAATGTCAGTATATCCTTTCCAAAATAAGGAGCCCAAAACTGCACACAATACTCCAACTGTGGTCTCATGAGTGCCTTATACAGCTTCAACATCACATCCCTGCTCTTGTATTCTATACCTCTAGGAATGAATGCCAACATTGCGTTCGCCTTCTTCACCACCGACTCGACCTGGAGGTTAACCTTTAGGGTATCCTGCACAAGGACTCCCAAGTCCCTTTGCATCTCTGCATTTTGAATTCTCTCCCTATCTAAATAATAGTCTGCCCATTTATTTCTTCCACCAAAGTGCATGACCATACACTTTCCAACACTGTATTTCATTTGCCACTTCTTTGCCCATTTCCCTAAACTATCTAAGTCTCTCTGCAGGTTTTGCTTCCTCAATACTAGCTGCTCCTCCACCTATCTTGTATCATCGGCAAATTTAGCCACAAATACATTAATACCATAGTTCAAATCGTTGAGTAGTTTAAATAGTGGAGTAACATTTGCAATTTGCCAGAATCTATCGATTCTTGAAAGATCATTATTAATGCCTCCATAACCTCTCCAGCTACTTCCTTCAGAACCCGTGGGTGCATTCCATCAGGTAGAGGAGACTTATCCACCCTCAGACCATTAAGCTTCCAGAGCACCTTCTCAGCCATAATTTTCACTGCACATACTTCACTGCCCTGACACTCTTGAATGTCTGGTATACTACAGATGTCTTCCACTGTGAAGACTGATGCATAATAAGCTTTCAGTTCCTCTGCCATCTCTGCGTCTCTCATTACAATATCTCTAGCGCCATTTTCTATTGGTCCAATATCTACCTTCAATCTCTTTTTACCCTTGTTTTTACTTAAAAAAGCTTTCTGTATCTTTTTTGATATTAGTCGGCAGCTTCCTTTCATAATTCATCTTTTCCTTCCTAATGACCTTCTTAGTTTCCTTCTGCAAGTTTTTAAAAGCTTCCCAATCCTCTATCTTCCCACTAGCTTTGGTTTCCTTGTATGCCCTCTCTTTTGCTTTTACTTTGGCTCTGACTTCACTTGTCAGCCATGGTAGTGTCCTTCTTCCATTCGAAAATTTCTTGCTATTTGGAATATATCTGATATGTATAAAAGCTTTGGATGTGGATGCAAGAGGCATGATCAGTGTTCACTGATGACACAAAGCTTGGCAGAGCTGTGGATAAGTGAGGGGTAGTCTAAGACCTCGGGTGCCAGGATCAGGTCTCAGATCAGGTGCACAGCATTCTATAAAGAGGGAGAGGTGAGCAGCCTCAAGTCGTGCATATTGGTACTAATGACATAGGTAGGTAAGGAGGTCCTGAAGAGAGAATATAGTGTGTTGGGTAGAAAAGCGGGACTCCCAGGGTAGTAATCTCTGGATTGCTACCTGTGAGGTAAGAATAAGATGATTTGGCAAATGAATGTGTGGCTAAGGTAACTGGTGCAGGGGGCAGGGTTTCAGATTTCTAGATCATTGGGAAATCTTCTGGGGAAGGTATGACCTGTACAAAAAGGGCGGGTTACACCTGAACCAAAGGAGGACCAATATCTTTGCAGGCAGGTTTACTAGAGCTGTTGGGGAGGGTTTAAAATAATCTGGCAGGAGGTTTGGGAAGCAGAATGATGGGGCTGAGGATGAGGCAAATGGTATACAAGAAGATGTAGTATGTAGTGAGACTGTAAAGAACAGGCAGATGATATGGCAAAATTACAGTCAGTGAGATGCTGAAGTGTAACATGATAGTAAAATTGAAAAGGGTGATGAATACAGGACTGAAGGTGTTATAATTGAATGTACGCAGTATACAGAATAAGGTAAATAATTAGAGATTGGTAGGTATTACGTTGTGGGCACCACGGAGATGTGGCTGAAAGAAGATCACAGTTGGGAGTTAATTGAAAGGACAGGCAGTTAGGCAGAGGGCGTGAGGTGGTTCTGTTGGTAAAAAGTGCAATCAATTCCTTAGAAAGAGGTGACATAGTATGGGAAGATCCTCATGGGTAGAGTAAGAAACTGCAAGGGTAAGAAGACCCTGAAGGGAGTTACATACAGGCCTCCAAATAGTATCCAGGATGTGGACTGAAAATTACAATGGGAGATAGAAATGACATCTTAAAAAAAGGCAAAGTTATGATAGTCATGCGAGATTTCAATATGCAGGTGGATTTGGAAAATCATGTTGGCGCTGGATGCCAAGAGAGGGAATGCCTATGAGGTGGTTTTTTAAAGAGCAGCTTGTGGTTGATCTCATGGGGGAAAGGCAATTCTGGATTGGGTGTTGTGAAATGAACCACATTTGATTAGGGAGCTTAAAGTAAAGGAACTCTTTGGAAGCGGAAGCAGTGATCATAATGATAGAGTTCACCCTGAGAAAGAGAAAGAGAAGATAATGTCAGCTGTATCAGTATTACAGTGGAGTAAAGGGAATTACAGAGGCATGAGAGAGGAGCTGGGCAAAGTTGATTGGAAGGAGACACTAGTAGGGACGATGGCTGGAGTTTCTGGCGGCAATTCGGAAAGCAGAGGATAGATGCATCCCAGAGACGAAGAAGTATTCTAAAAGGGGAGGATGAGGCTAACAAGGGAAGTAAAAGACAGCATTAAAGAAAAAAAAGAGAGGCATATAGAATAGCAAAAATTAGAGGAAAGTTAGAGCAATGGGAATCTTCAAAAAAAATAATAGGCAACTAAGAGGCAGAAGAAAAAAGATGAAGCAGGAAAGAAAGCTAGTCAACAATATAAAAAGATACCAGAAGTTTATTTTACTCTTTATATATTTGAAAGAGACAAGAGTAGCTATTGGATTGTTGGAAAATGACGCTGGAAAGGTAGCAATGGGGACAAAGAAACGGTGGAGGAACTTTTAAGTATTTTGCATCAGAAATGAAGACACTAGCAGTGTACTAGAAATTCAAGTGCCGGGCAGAAGTGAATGTAGTTGCTATTACTAAGGAGGTGGTGCTTGGGAAGCTGAAAAATCTGAAGGTAGATAGTTCACCTGGACCAGATGCACTACTCCCAGGTTTCTGATAAGAGTTAGCTGAAGATATTGTGCAGGCATTAGTAGTGTTCTTTCAAGAAATACTAGATTCTGGAATAACTCCAGAGGCGTGGAAAATTGCAAATGTTACTCCACGCTTTAAGAAGGGAGGGACTCTGAAGAAAAAAAACATATGCCAGTTAGCCTGACTTCCAGTAGTTTGGAAGATGTCGGAATCCATCATTAAGGATGAGGTTTCAGGATACTTGGAAGCGCATGACAAAATAAGCCAAAGTCAGTATAGTATCCTTAAGGGGAAATCCTGCCTGACATGTTTCTTGGAATTCGTTGAGGAATAACAGGCATAATAGACAAAGGAATCGATTAACATTGTCTACTTGGATTTTCAGAAAGCCTTTGACAGGGTACCACACAAAAGCTGCTTAGTAATATAAGAGCCACGGTATTACAGGGGTCGGTGTTGGGACTGCTTCTTTTCAAGTTATATATCAGTGATTTGAATGCCAGAATTGATGGCTTTCTGGCCAAGTGTGCAGACGAAACAGAGAATGCAGAAGAACTTAGATTGGGAGAATGGACAAAGAAGTAGCAGTGTTGGGAAGTGTATGGTCACGCACTTGGGTAGAATAAAAGTGTAGACTATTTTCTAAATGGGACAAAATTCAAAAATGAGAGTTGCAAAAGGATTTGGGAGTCCTTATGAAGGATTCTCTTAAGGTTAACTTGCAGGTTGAGTTGGTGGTAAGGAAGGCAAATTCAATCAACACAATCAGCAAATGCAATGTCAGCTTTCGCTTCTAAAGGACTAGAATACAGGAACAAGGACGTGATGCTGTAGCTTACTAAGACATTAGTCAGACTGCAATTAGTGTTATGAATAGTTCTGGGTTCCTTATCTAAGAAGAGATGTGCTAGCACTGGAGAGGGTCTGGAAGAAGTTCAGGAAATGAAAAGGTCTCCCTCTAGAGGAACGTCCATTTAGAACAGAGATGAGGAGTAATTTCTTTAGCCAGAGTATAGTGAATCTGTAGAATTCATTGCTACAGGCAGCTGTGGAGGCAAAGTCATTGAGTATATTGAAAATGGAAGTCGATAAGTTCTTGATTACTTGGGGCATCAAAGGTTTCAGGGAGAAGGCAGGAAAATAGGGTTCAGAGGGATAATAAATTAGCCATGATGGAATGGCAAAGCAGACTCGATGGGCTGAATATCCTAATTCTGCTATGATGTCTTGTAATCCACAGAGTGATGGTGATGTGTTGTGAAATGGCCTGATAAATGGCAGATGTTTAATCCAGATAAATGCACGGGAGTACTACAGAGGGTAGGATATACATCATAAATGGATGAGTCCTAGACAACAAAATATATGCATTGTAGACAAAAATAGGGCATATTAAAGGAGGTACCCGGCACATTGAGCTGAATCTTACCAGAGGGAATGAAGCGAGTTCTTCTGGCGTCATGGAACTTAGCTCCTCCTTTGTTATCCTGTAATTTGGCGGCAGAAAGTACCGCAAAGTATTTCTAAATAGAAGGAATAGAAAATTATTAAATTGTGTTCATGTCTCATCTATTATGAATAAAATTACAGCAGATTTGAGTGAAGGGAATACAATGACAGCAAGACGTTCTCTGTGCATCGAGCACCTTTTTCACAAATCTCTAGAGTAGTCAACCATAACCACTCAGTCATGGTTAACTGAATGAAGAGTGTTAATAAACACATTAATGACCACAGGAACAACGTGGCCTTCGGTTCTATCCCCTACGGTGACACAACAGTAAAGTACATAACAACAAGAGAAATCAAAGTTAAAGTAAGAACACGGCAAAATTTTTTTTAAAACTGCTACTGTTCTAACAATCACTCGTGTGAGCCTTACTGGAAAAACAAGAATCCAACACTGACCAGTTTCAGACAGGATACAGCACAGAAGATAGTATGCTCCTGTTACTCAAGAGCTAGACTGGATATGAAGAAAAGCAAGTTCCGAAAGCCTCTAGAACCTAATGCATCAAATATAAATCATTGCCTAAGGTGAGTGAATATTGCAAAGCAAATTATTCCCTATTCCTGAGAGGAACAATTGGACAACCACTGCACAAATTTATCACAAAGAGAGCATGTTTAAACTTAAACACATTGTTTATGGTTACACTTGCACATTTCCCTTGATCTGAGTTGGAAGCTCCTTTACCTGAAGCTGAGCACAAGTGCTTCCACTGTCTCTTTGCTAGTGGTTGGTTGTGTAGTGTCTGGCTCCATCCTGGTACTGTCCGAAATTGACCCTGTTTCCAGCGATATGTCTTCCTCTCCACCCAGTGTGTCAGGTGTCTGGTACTCAGGAGACGGTGGCTTCATCAGCCTCACATCCATACATCCTTTCTCCACCCTGCCGGAAAACACAATAGCAGCGAACTAAATCAACACCTGATCACATGATATATTATAGGAATGGCTATTTGACACAGAAGACACTCATCTGTGGAAAGAGAAACCGTCAAAGAACGCTGAACAGAACGAGGAAAGTGAGAAATCAGATTAGTTCTAAGTGCCACGTACAAGACAAAAGACAAGGACCCCGTTGCTAAAGTGGTAAGGTGTAGATTAAATTACCTATTTGATTGTTAATAGCAGGGATTCCCAACCGTTTTTATGCCATAGACCAATACCATTAAGCAAAGGGCCCATGGCCCTGGGTTGGGAACTCCCGATTAGAGCGGCACAAAATACAGAAGAAAAGGTCTGGAAACAGGAAGAGACTGCAGATGCTGGAATCTAGAACAAAATACAAACTTGTGAAATAACTCAACCACCTCTGCCTCCAGAGGGTGTGTAGGTTGACTAGCATCTGATGGTTGATGTATCTGGATGAGACACTGCACTAGGTACCAAAATGTAGACTATGCCTTTGCCTCCACAGATGCTGGTGCACTTGTTCAACCTGTCCAACAGTTTTTTTTTTTACCACTAAAGGTAAATGTAATAGCTCTAAGGTGCAGACCTGTAGGAAAAATCCAACAAGGCAAAGTTTGCTAGAAAACTTTAAAAACTTTCTTTGTCTGATTTCAGAACAGCTAGATGGTATTTTTAAAAAAAATCAGAAAGCTGGTTCCACAGATTTCTATATAGTCAGGATCAAAATGGGACATTTTTCTGTGCTTGAAAATAAACAGCACAACAGAAGTAATAGAATCATTCAGGAAGATGATGACAGTGATACAAGCATATAAAAGCAAAGCAACAAATTGAGGAGTATAACCACAAAGTGGGTAAAGAACCTAATATGAGATTTAGAATAAGACCTTTTAGTCCCACTGCACTAGTTATATTTTGCAAGTTAAATATCTCAATTTACAAAATAATTGTAAGTGGATAATGAATATTTGATATTCACTTTAAGGGTTGAGAAACAAAGCAAAACGTGGAGGAGTTGGAGAGAGGAAAATGAGCACAAATATTTGCTTTCAAGCATGAGTCTACAAATTTACTTTATTATGAAGTGAGAGGGCAGTCAGTCTTATTTCAAAATTGGAAGGACGAACAGACAAGGAATGCAGGTGGAGTAGCTCTGCAATGATCGTAAAATAAGAAATTTGCTGTTCAGACAGGCATTTGTTTATTGGGCTTTCGATTATGCTCTGGAAAGAGCAGGTGGCCTTGGAGAAAGTGCCTGTGACATCTCTGTTACAAATTATGTCACATCCCTGTTATTTTTTTTATAGCCAGATGGTAAAATATTCACATAATTATTTTTTCCTACCAAATACACATTCACAGATGCTGCTAATATTTTTATTTAACATCCAACAAGTCATTTTACCAGTATGCTTCCCTTAAAATTTGTTTTTACCCTGCAAATTATGAAACAATGTTCTTTCTATTTAATGAAAGTATAAAAAACTGCAGATGCTAGACACCTGAGGTTAACAGAAAATGCTGGGAACACTCAGCGGTCAGACAGCATCTGTGGAGAGAAAAACAGTACAAGTTCATGCTATTAACATTTAAAATAATAAAATGTGGATTACCCAATACATTCTTGGAACACCATTGTATTCTACTACGGGAGCAGCCAGTTAACACAACTATATCTATGTACCTTTGCAAATTTTGTATTCATGTGGTCATTGTGTCTTTATAGTCACGGGCATATTCTTAAATAACATTGAAGGAGAAAGTTTTTTGTTTAACGCAGGTGTTGATGAAGCAATATTTAGATGCAAGGTAATAGATTAAAACAAAATTCTACCATCTGGAAAATATCACATTTTACTGTCACAATTATAAATCATACATACATTTAAAGTCACGGCATTAATACAGACACTTTACATTGTAGAGCAGGGACAGAGGAGGTTAAAAAAAGCACTATTTTCTCACCATCGGTCTCTAGGAGTAGATGCAGTTGGGACATAGTCAAACTTGACTTTCCATCGCACTGACTTTTTGCTTGCTGCTACAGCAGTGACTCGTCCCGTGTACCATTCCTTATTCACCTTTACTTCTACTAGAAGTCCCCGGTCTGCACACAAGAAGGATGAAATATTTAAATAAGATAATGTGGATTACCCAATATACTGATGGAAAGATGTTTTAAATGACACTGGGGAAAAAATTAGAATCTTTTAAAACAAGTTGAAGCTCTGAGTATGACCTGGTATTTCCTGCAATGCCCGGATTGTTAACTTACTAGCTGTGAATCATAAAAATTAACAGTGTTCATTTGATTCATTGGGTCCACAATGGCAAAACAGGTTACACAAATCAGAATGGTGGAGCATTCAAGGACATTTCAATACACCATCCCATGTTCTGGAGAAGTGCAAAACCCGATCCTCACCTTTCAGAGCGTTAGCCTGCTCCTCTTCATCCACCTCTCCTCCACTATCCGAAATCTAACAAAACACCAAGATACTCATTCAGGAAATACAAAGCTTTAGTTTTAAATTTACAAAGAAGAGAACAATGATTACCTTTTGCATTGACAACTAAGCAGAAGCATGCTTTTGCATTATATTGGTTCTAAGAGAAGAAATGAAGGTGGGAAAGAAAGATGGTGGTTGAGGCTTCAAAGAGACACCCTTAAGGAAACTCTTGGAAAAGAAACCTTCACATCAAATGCCCCGTTACCAAAGACTATTGGAGTGGGATACACAATGCCCTACAAGACAACTTTAAATGTGAAATACCCTTAGAAAGTAAGACCATAAAATTTTGGGTATATACTTCAAGAAAGGTTGAAAAGAGATAAATATTTAATGAATATACTGCTGGTGGTTGGTCAAAAGACCTTTACCAGGAAATGGTTATCACAGGAGAGCCCAACTTTAAATGTATGGATGGAAATTACAATGGACATTTACAAAATGGAGAAGATAACAGCATCTGTTAATCGTAAGTTGGAACAATTTGATTCATACTGGGAAAAAATGGTTTAACTACAGAACACCTCATAGGCCTGATTTAATTCTCACAAGTCAATGAATATGTTGTAAAAAAAAAAAATCACTCCCTATTTTGTACATAGTTTTCTTCTTTTGATTGTTCTTCTTTTCCTCTCCTTTCTATAAGTGTATACCTCAGATAAATATTATGTGGAGATTTGTTTCAAATATAAATATATGATATATATGTACAGTATCTGAAATACATCTCATGGAAAGTTTTGAATGATGATGAACTTAAATAAAAAATAAATTACAAAAAAAAGGAAGCCTTCACGTCTAATTCAAGTGAAAAAGGCAATTAAAAGAAAATCCCCTAAATTTCATGTTGCCTGGTGCTCTTAATATGAAGGAGGAACTATTGGATAAAAATATCTTGCACATTTCTTACTTCTGTCCTCAGAGTTATTCAAGAGTTTTTCAGACCTGACAACTGCATTTTCAAGTCTTTTTTAAAAATTTCTAAAGGTTTAGGCGAGGGGAAAACACAACCACTGCACAACACAATGGAAAAGTGCTCAAAACAGTTCTACTGTTGGCTCGTGTGGTAAGATAAAATAGCTCGACATAAAGCAGGAAGTTGCCAGGTTCAATCCCTATGGGTAACAGCTAGTCCAGAATGGATTTAAGTGTTTTTGAGAAAATAATACCATAAGACCACAAGACACAGCATTATTAGGCCATCTGGTCCATCAAGTCCACTCAGTCATTTCATCACAGCTGATCCATTTTTCCTCTCAGCCCCAATCTCCTGTCTTCACCCCATATCCCTCAATGCCATGACCAATCAAGAATCTATCAACCTCTGCCTTCAATATACATAAAGACCGTGGCAACAAATTCCACAGATCACCACTCTCTTGCTAAAGAAATTTTTCACCTCTGTTATAAAAGTACGCCCCTCTATTCTGAGACTGTCTCCTCTGGTTTTTAGACTATCCCACTATAGGAAACATCCTCTCCACATCCACTCTTTCAAGACCTTTCAACATTCGATAACTTTCAATTAGCTCCTTGGAATTCCAGTGAATGCACCCAGAGCCATCAAACGCTCTTTATATGATATGCCGTTCAATCCTGGAATGACTTTTGTGAGCTTCCTTTGAACCCTCTCCAGTTTCAGCACATCCTTTCCAATGAGGCCCAAAATTGCTCACAATACTCCAAGTGAGGCCTAACCAGTGCTTTATAAAGTCTCAACATTATATCCTTGCTTTTATATCCTAGTCCTCTTCAAATGAATACTAACATTGCATTTGCCTTCCTCACTACAGATTCAACCAGCAAAATAACTTTTAGGGAATCCTGCAAAAGAACACCCAAGTCCATTTGTGCCTCAGGTATTGGTATTTTCTCTCTATTCGGAAAACAGTCTACCATTTCATTTCTTCTATCAAAGTGCATGACCATAAATATCCCAACACTGAATTCCATCTGCCATTTCATAGCTCATTCTCCTAATCTGTCCAAGTCCTTCTGTAGCCTCTCTACTTTCTCAAAACTAACTGCCCATCCACTAATCTTCGTATCATCGGCAAATTTTGCAATAAAGCCAATTCCATCATCCAAATCTCTGATATGTAACGCAAAAAAGAATCGGTCCCAACACAGACCCCCTGTGGAACACCACTAGTTACTGGCAGCTAGTCAGAAAAGGCTCCCTTTATTCCCACACTGTGCCTCCTGCCAATCAGCCACTGCTTTATCCATGCTAGAATCTTTCTTGTAAACCATGGCCTCGTAACTTGTTAAGCAGTCTCATGTGTGGCATCTTGTCAATGGCTATCTGAAGATCCAAGTATATGACATTCACCAATTCTCCTTCGGTTATCCTGCTTGTTATTCCTTTAAAGAATTCCAACAGATTTGTCAGGCAAGATTTTCCCTCAAGGAAACCATGCTGACTATGGCTTATTTTATTTTATTTTATTTTATTTTAACAATCAACTCCAACATCTCCTCAACCACTCAAGTCAGACTAACTGGTCTATAATTTCCTTTCTTCTGCCTCCATCCCTCTGGAAGAGTGGGGTGATATTTGCAATTTTCCAGTCTTCCAGAACCATTCCAGAATCTAGTGATTCTTGAAAGATCATTAGTAATGCCTCCCTAACCTCTTCAGCCACCTCTTCCAGAATTCTGGGGTGTACAACATCTGGTCCAAGTGACTCAGCAAACTTCAGACCTTTCAGTTTCCCAAGAACCTTCTCCCTAGTAATGGCAACTTCACACACTTCTGCCCACTGACCCTCTCGAACTTCCGGCATACTGCTAGTGTCTTCCACAGTGAAGTCTGATGCAAAATACTTATTCAGTTGGTTCAGCATTTCCTTATCCCCGTTACTGCCTTTCCACTGGTCCGATATCCACTCCTGCCACTCTTTTACGCTAAGTATCTGAGAAACTTTTAGCACCTTCTTTAATATTATTGGCTAGCTTATTTTCATATTCCATTTTTACTTTCTATTTTTAGTTTCCTTCTGTTAGTTTTAAGGCTTCCCAATCCTAATTTTTGCTCTATTATATGCCATCTCTTTGGCTTTTATTTGACTTTGACTTCTCTTGCTAGCCATGGTTGTGTCATCTTGCCTTTAGTATACTTCTTCCTCTTTGGGATGTATATATCCTGTGCCTTCTGAATTGCTGCCAGAAATTCCAACCATTGCTGGTCTGCCATCATCCCTGCCAGTGTCTTTTTCCAAACAATTCTGGCCAACTCCTCTCTCATGCCTCTGTAATTCCCTTTAGTCCACTGTAATACTGATACATCTAACTTTAGCTTCTCCTTCTCAATTTTCAGGGTGAACTCCATCATATTATGATCACTTCCCCGAAGAGTTCTTTTGCCTTACACTCTCTAATCAATTCCAGTTCATTGCACAACATCCAATCCAAAATAGCTGATCCAAAAAGCTATCTTATAGGCATTCTACAAAGTCTGTTTCAGGTTCCAGAAGCAACCTGATTTTCCCAATCTACCTGCACACTGAAATCCCCCATGACTACACCAACATTGCACTTTTGGCATGCATTTTCTACCTCCTGTTGTAATTTGTGGACCACATCCTTACTACTGTTTGGGGGCCTGTATACAACTGCCAACAGGGTCTTTTTACCCTTGCAGTTCCTTAGTTCTATCCACAATGATTCAACACTTTCCAGCCCTATGTCACTTCTATCATTTGGTGCTGTCCAGCATATTACTTCAGCTGATATTCACGTGCAGACTTGAGGACAGTGCAAGGTTCAACCGACAAATCGATCCTTTAGACTCATTTGAGTATAATTTCCAGGCAAGACACAGCGTGATATTCAACACCACGGCATCATGATCACAAAAGTTAACATCTTTAGGAAGGCATGTTTAAAATACACAAAAGCCAGAGACTGGGGCCAAATTAGCAGATCATTTCAAAGAATATCAAATAATAAATGGCAAAGGGACAGATGAGAGGACTAAAGGGGGAGTATATAATAGAGGCTAATGATGGACTCCATATAAAACAGTGTTTATACTTATGTTACCTCCACAACATCTGTCACATCTTTCTTCAAACGCTTTGATTCAGAAACTTTGGGTATTGTCTTTGTCTTCCTTTCTTCCTGTTCTTTCTCTTCTTCCTCGTCCTCATCCTTCTCCTCCTCCTCCTCCTCCTCACTACTTTCTATCACTGTATTCCTTTTTCTTGTTCCCACAGACTGTTGGGAGAGAAAAACACTTCATAAGAATATCCTGGAATCGTTTCTACAGTGAAACAGCAAGAATCCAGGCCACTAAGCCTGCACCAATGATCAAGCACCATTTATAATCTACGCTCATCCCGTTTAATTCTTCCTCAATTTTTATCCAATTTCTCCCATGTTCTACCAATCACACAGCTGGGACAATTAACTTACCAATCTGTACGTCTTTGGGAGACAGTAGGAAAAGTGACCATATGGTCACGAGGAGAACTTGCAAACGCCATGTGGCTAAAAGCAAGTTGTTTTATTCCTGAGCCAATGGCTCTATTTTGCCACTATGCAGCTCTATAAGTAAAAAAAAATCTCCTGGCAACTATCAATGATCTAGTTTAGAAGAGAGTTTTGTTTTGCAAATGGTGAAGCTTTTGTGGAGAGTTCTGAACAAAGTTATAAGACTGTAAAAATTCTCTTTCTTTCTTCCTCTTTTGTAAGTTTCATCATTGAACACAGAAGCAGAGTAAATAACAGCAAGCACCTGTTTAAGACCGGGGTGGCCAAGTTATCTCTGGGATCTCCTCCCAAGGTTCTACCCTCACTTTTTAGAGGAAACATCTTGCCTCTCTTCTAGGTACCAATTATTAAAAAATGCAATGTCAAGAACTACTGTCAACTGCAAAAAAATACATTTGATAATCAGTTAAGTGCTTTTACGTTAGATTTGAGGACCTCCTTCGTGCTTGAAAGCAGGATATGAACCTACCTTAGTAGCCAAATACAGGACCCAGAATAAAGTTATCCAGATCCTTATGCAATACAAGACAAAAAACAGTGCCAACTTAATTCTGAGAGCACATTAAAAAAAAGTATTTAAAAGTTTGTGCTTTACCCCAATAGAGACTAGGAAAATGTCTATTTGTTAACACATCTGTTAACACATCTGTAAAAAAAATATTTAAAAGTTTGTGCTTTACCCCAATAGAGACTAGGAAAATGTCTATTTGTTAACACATCTGTGTGATACACTATATTCCAAATTAAGAGCCAATCACGAAGCAGCTAAATTAGTCATTTTGGTGATAATTATATTTTGTTAAAGCTGCTTCTCCTGCATTTGACAATTCATTTTACACAAAATTATTGTAAATACCTGCATAGTCCTACTCAGTGTCTCCTTTTTGTGTCCCAAGGTCTTTGTTCCTTTCACCTGTTGGCTCTTTGTGTTAACAGAGATAGGGGAAACATTCCTGACAGAAGTAGATGGCTGCGCTCCGTTCCTTGGAGATATAGGGGTTTGTTTTGCAGATGCTGTCAGTTGTTGCTGTGATCTTGCTGCATTGGTGACTGCTTTCTTAACAGTAACATTGGTGTGAGTAGCCACAGCTTTGCTTGCAGATCTAGATGCTCGTATTGAAGCTTGGGTCTTTACTGAAGGTGGATGGCTTGGGGCATTTTTGATGATATCAGCCAGTGGTGGTGATCGCGGCCGCTGGCTACTCGAAGAAGCGCGACTCTACAGAGAATTTAAATAAATACTTTACCTTAGATATTGCCTCAGAAGATGAGCAGGAAGATCAATAAAGTTTTGTTCTACTTGGATAGAACCACAGAACAATACAGCACAGAAACAGGCCTTTTGGCCCTTCTTGGCTGTGCCAAACTATTTTTCTGCCTAGTCTCACTGACCTGCTCCTGGACCATATCTCTCCATACACCTCTCATCCATGTACCTGTCCAAGTTTTTCTTAAATGTTAAAAGTGAGCCTGCATTTACCACTTCATCTGGCAGCTCATTCCACACTCCCACTACTCTCTGTGTGAAGAAGCACCCCCCCCCCCACAATATTCCCTTTAAACTTTCCCCCCTTCACCCTTAACCCATGTCCTCTGGTTTTTTGGTGTATCTACCTCCCTGAAGCTATCTATAATCTCCCCATCCTCCCGAATGATCCGGAGGTTATCCAGCTCCTGCTCCAGTTCCCTAACACGGTTTGTTAGGAGCTGCAGCTGGATGTACTTCTTGCAGGTGTCGTTGTCAGGGACATCGGAGGTCTCCCTGACTTCCCACATCCTGAAAGAGGAGCATTCCAACATCCTGCCTGCCATTCTCTCTACTCTAAACAAACAAAACAAAACTTACCGGAACCTACCTTCACCTCTGCCTGTTCACGCCGAAGCCTGCTGAGCCAAAGCCGTCCCACTCTGCTCCCTCTCACTTCGCTGCCCGCTGTATATGGCAGTCTTTTTTTTTTAAACCTTTGGCGCTCTACGTCACGCGCCTGCGCAGTCCAGCCTCTTTTCCCCGAGCAGTGTAAAAAATAAAGACTTCTCTCTGAGATTCCTTTACTCCTTCACTCTCAGCCTCTTGCTCCGATTTAAAAAAAGACCATTGAAAATTCCTCTTTTTAAACCTTTGGCGCTCTACGTCACGCACCTGCACAGTCTAGATATGTTTGTGAATTTCATTTTTCTCAAACTGTGAAATGGTGCAAAGGTGAGAAGTCTCAACACATTCACAAATTGTTATTCTAATTAAATTTTATTTCTTTTACTTTGATAGTGAACACAGTAACAAGCTCTCCTCTGTGCCACCCATGTGGACAATTAACCCACTATCTTGTACATCTCTCTGAACCAGAGACGCTGGTGCTGTAATACCGTTGTTGTCTGCTACACTATCATGTCTCCCCTTGTGTTTACCTCCAGTGTCCACCAGGGCACGATCACTAATGATGTGCAAATGCAATCACCACCAAGTGACTCAGCCAGACATCACAATTACGACCCCGACATTTCCTACCCAACACCACAGTGGAATCATCACTTTTACCAAGGCTCAGCAGTTCAACAATAACTACATTATTTACGGACAGGAAACAAAGTCCATAAGCTTGAGGTTTCTAAATTAATGCACAGGTATAAAAATGACCACCTCAATGTGTTTATAACAGAATGGAAATGTCTCAACTAACTCATCTATTACGATATTATAGTTCACAATCTTGACTCACTTATTCTGTTGATTGCTCGGTAACCACTCACAAACTTCTCCACTACTCACCTCCTCTGATGGACTGCGGCTGATGTCTAGTGGAAGTCTCTTTAAGTCAGCCTGGGAGCGGACAGGAATGTTTTTCTGTGAACAGGTAAACAAAAAATCAAAAATCAAATTGCAAAAGACTGAAACTAATTCAACATAGTTGAAGGCAAATTAAATCTCCCCAATCACAAGCAAAAATGAACCTGCAGATGCTGGAAACCCAAGCAACACATACGAAGAGCTACATGGAGCTTAGAAAAATAGAGGGCTATGGGTAAGCCTAGGTAGTTCTAAGGTAAGGACATGTTCGGCACAGCTCTGTGGGCCGAAGAGACTATATTGTGCTGTAGGTTTTCTATGTTTCTAAAATGCTGGAGGAACTCAGCAGTCCAGGCAGCATCTATGGAAAAAGAGCATACTTGACGTTTCAGGCCAAAACCTTTGCTTAAATTTCTCCATTTTTTTATTGCAAGCAGAAATACTTTAATTCTATAGGCACATTACAGATGGTGAGCTTGAGCACAGATGTGACAACTCTGCAGACATACCGAGAAAGTTTTAGCAAGGATAAACTGGTAATATTTACTTTGAAACAAAGGTAGCTGAAGGAATATTTGGTTGAGGGTCAGTGGCTCAACTAGGAAATGGCTGCCCATCAGCTCCAGTGACTCGGGTGTATCCCTGATCTCCGGTGCTATACGAAGTTTAGTTTTCCTCTGAGCTGTTTCCTTTGTGACATGTTTCTTTGCATATCACAAAGACATGCTAACTGGTGGTTTAGTTGGTCCCTGTAAACAGCCCTTAGTCTGCAGATGAGTGGTAAAATCTGAGGGGAGCTGATGGGAGCATGTAAGGAATAAATTACAGGGAAAATGGGATTGCTAAGTGAACCCGCATTGACTCAATGGGCAAAAATGGGTCCTTCAATGCCAAAGGAAAAATAAAATATTTAAATTGAGCAGCAAAAAAAAATCCCTCTCTCAGCACAAGGGACAAAACACAGGGGCACAGATTTAAAGTAAATTATTTCGACACCAGTTTAAAATTTTTGGGTATCAACTTCTCAAAGGATCTCCCCTGGAACCAACCTATTTATACAGCACTAGACAACGGGGTGACCCGTTAGGGCACCCCTTGAGAGAAGGGTAGTGCAGTTTGATGTGGCCAGAATGAAAATTATATTTTCCTGAATACTATTGGTATTGCTTTGCTTTGGAAACTGAAGTAGAAAACCTCAGTTTATTAAAGAAGAACAACATGTAGCAAAGCAAATATAGCTCCTTGTTTAACGAAGAACACTTTTGATAGCATCATTTCCGGTTTATCTGCCACCCTCGTGCCTCTCGTTGTCATTCTGGAGACGTGCAGTCCTTTCATCCCGTCTCTTCAGCTGTTTGTTCTTTGTCTCCGATCCTGGAGACGTGCATTTCTCAGTTCCTTTGTCTCTTCCTCTCTCCTCCTTCTGTGCTTGTTTTTGTCATTCTGGAGACATGCAGCCCTTTCATCCCCCGTCTCTTCAGCTCTTCTGCTGTTTGTTGTTTGTCTCTGATCCTGGACACGTGCATGCCTCTCCTCCTCTGTCTCTTCTCTATTCTTTTTTTGTCCTGACTCTTTGATCCTGGAGTCATGTGGTCCTGGCCTCATCTGATTCTTGTTCTCTCCCTCTCCTTGCCGCTTCCCGACGACTTTTGGCACCATATCTTGACCATAATGTCTCCCTCCCCTTTCCACGCGGCATAATTAGGCTAATTTTTTTAACCCTAATGCTGGATAGAAGATACGAAGCACTAACACCAAAGGATGCTGATTTTCTTGATGATGTGGTTGGTGCTCCCCTAAATGGACATGATATAGTCACCGCTGTCCTTTGACTGCAGCAAGGGGTTTTACGGGTGTCTCAAAGTATGTCATTACAATAAGATTTAATTATCTCTTATTGATGGGTGGCAGTTAGATCTGTCCCAATCCTGTACACGCTAATGGTGACTAGCAGAATGTGACCCTGCGAAATAGAGCTGCCCTGCCCTTTTGCTCTGGTAGGTGTCGCTGCTGAGGCTGGCCGCGTGCATGCGTCGGGCTGTTGCATCCTGATTTCCATGATGGCTGATCGGGTCTCGGGTGAAAGCCAGCTTGATTTTTGGTGAATGAGCAATTTTAAATGAATATATAACCCTGAACTTTGCCTGCATTCTGTAAGTTAGCATATTTTAATTCGATTTATCCAAAAAAAAGGGCCACTGTAATGCACCGTTTGTGCTAATTAGAGGTCACAAACAGACAAACAGAGCATGAGAGTTTTAGTAGTATATAGATGCAATCATAAAAAAAGGCATGGCAGCACCTAGACTTCATTAGGAGTTTGAGATTTAGTATGTTACCAAAGACTCCAGCAAATTTCGACAGATGCACCATGGGGAGCACATCACTGCCTAGCATGGAGGCTCCAGAGGATGAACAGGATTGGGAAAAGCTCGAAAAGTGTTGTGGCCTCAGCCAGCTCCATTAGCCTCCGCACCATCAGGGAAGTCTTCAAAAGGCTGTGCCTCAAGTTGACAATCATCATTAAAGAACATCATCCAGGACTTCTTTTCTACAATCAGGGTACAGAAGCCTGAAGATGCACACTCAATGCTCTAGGAATACTCCATCATCAGGTTTCTTGCTCTTTTATATTTCTTAATAGTAATATAGAACATTTTTTTTGCTGCCACAAAACAACACATTTCACAACTTATGTCAGTGATAATGCAACGTGATTCTGATTTATCAGCTATGGATACCCCAGGAAGTTAAAATCTTTCTCATGATTTGAGTTTGGGCATTTTACCTACTCCAATTCAGCTTTTTGGAGTCGCATCTCCAGCACTTCCATAGGGGATATATACTTGCATACGGCTTCTGATTACTTTAAACGTGTTCACATCAGGGGAAGTTAAGAGTGATGAGGAAAAGCCTTTTCACCCAGAAGGTTACAATTAGAAAGTAAGTGCCCGAAAGGACAGCGGAGGTAGAAAATCAGTGCATTTAATGCAAGAACAAAGCAAATGAGCTTAGAGCGTGGATCACTACTTGGAGCTATGATGTGGTGGCCATTACAGAGACTTGGATGGCTTAGGGGCAGAAAAGGTTACTTGAGTGCCAGGCTTTAGATGTTTCAGAAAGGATAGGGAGGGAGGCAGAAGAGGTGGGGGCGTGGCACTGTTGATCAGTGTGTCACGGCTGCAGAAAAGGAGGAAGCCATGGAGGGGTTGTCTACTGAGTGGCTGTGGGTGGAAGATAGAAACAGGAAGGGGTAAGTAACTCTGCTGGGTGTTTTTTTTAAATATAGACCACCCAATAGTAACAGAGACATCGAGGAGCAGATAGGGAGACAGATTCTGGAAAGGTGTAATAATAGCAGGGATGTCGTGGTGGGAGATTTTAATTTCCCAAATACCAATTGGCATCTCCCCAGAGCAAGCGGTTTAGATGGGGTAGAGTTTGTGAGGTGTGTTCAAGAAGGCTTCCTTTATTTTTTTAATCTTTTTATTAATTTTCAAATTCATCAACATAGCAACAGTACTAATCCAAAGAGATTGGGATTACATTATTGGTAACTGACATATGCAAGTAAAAACTACAGATAATACAAGTATATTAGACCTCCCAAGCTCTTAATATAATTAAACATGATAAAAAGAAAAATGAAAAAATATCAAGGGGAAAAAAAAAACAAAATAAAAACTAAACTAAACTGAAACAAATCCTGAACTAAACAAAACTAAGCTATTATATTAGATCGAATACAATCATTAATGTCGTTAACACCGCTCCTCTGTCCATATATTTTAGGTTAATAAAAAGGATTCGGAAAAGGTCAAGCTACATCATATGAAAGTGTTGAATAAATGGCCTCCGAGTCTTCAAATTTAACCGAAGGATCAAAAGTGACACTTTTGATTTTTTCTAAATTTAAACAAGATATAGTTTGGGAAAACCACTGAAATGTAGTAGGTGGATTGATCTCTTTCCAATTCAATAAAATGGATCTTCTAGCCATTTTGTAATAAATGCAATCATCCGACAGGCTGAAAAGGATAAATAACTATGTTCCATCATTGGTAAACCAAAAATGTCGGTAATAGGATGAGGTTGTAAATCAATACATTGAAATAATATCAAAAATATCTTTCCAAATTTTTTTCATTAAGAGGGCAAGACCAGAACAAATGTGTCAAAGAAGCTATCTCAGAATGACATCTGTCACAAACAGGATTTATATGAGAGTAAAAACGAGCCAGTTTACCTTTAGACATGTGGGCCCTATGCACTACCTTAAATTGTATCAACATATGTTTAGCACATATAGAGAAAAAGTTAACTAATTGAAATTTTCTCCCATTTCTCTATAGGTAAGTGAAGTTGAAGTTCCCTTTCCCATTCATTCTTAATTTTATCAGCTATACCTGGCTGTATTTTCATAATCATATCATAACTAATTGCTGTTAAACCCTTCTGATAAGGATTTAAACCTAAAATTTTTTCCGATATCAGTTGGATATAAAGTCAGAAAGGTAGGTAGCGTAGTATTTAAAAAGTTTCTAATTTGTAAATATCTAAAAAAAATGGGATCTGCATAAATTATATTTATTTATTAGACAACTCTTCAAAAGACATGAAACAGTTATCCAAGAATAAATGACGAAAACATATTATACCCTGCATTTTCCATATCAAAAGGCTTGACCCATAAGAGGGTTGGAAGAAAAATTAGATATAATAGGGCTTGATAAAATAAATTGGTGCAAACCAAAAAATTTACGAAATTGAAACCATATTCGTAATGTGCATTTAATTATTGGATTAACCATTTGTTTAGTTAATTTAGACAGAACAAAGGGAAGCGAAGTTCCTAAAATGGAAACCAATGAGAACCCTTGTACAGAATTACATTCAAGGTTTACCCATTGTGGACCTGGAATTATATCCAAATCTTGTGTCCCAAATATTAAATATCAAATATTAATTACCCAGTAATAAAATCTTAAATTTGGCGATGCCAAACCACCGTCCTTTTTGGACTTCTGTAAGTACTTTTTACTTGGTCTAAGATTTTTATTCTGCCACATATATGAGGAAATTTTAGAATCAACAGTATCAAAAAAGGGTTTAGAAATAAAAATTGGTACCGCTTGAAATAGATATAAAAATGTAGGTAGAATAATCATCTTAATAGCATTGACTCAGCCAATCAGTGATAAAGACAATGGGGACCATTTAGTAAACAACTGGTTTAACCTGATATAATTAACGGTAAAAAATTGAGCTTAAGTAAGTCCTTATGCTTCTTAGTAATTTTAACACCCAGGTAAGTAAAATAGTCAGTAATCAGTCTGAATGGTGAACGTCTATAAATTGGAACCTGCATATTTAATGGGAAGAGTTCACTCTTACTAAGATTCAATTTGTAGCCAGCAAAGTTACTAAACTGAGCAAGCAGGGATATTACTGCCAGAATGGATTTCTCAGGGTTAGAGATATATAGTAATAAATCATCTGCATATAGTGATAACTATATTATCTCGCGGGTAACGTCAAGTATATTAGGTGAGTCACGAATAGCAATAGCTAAAGGTTCCAAGGCAATATCGAGTAATAATGGACTAAGAGGGCAACCCTACCTAGTACCATGAAATAACTGAAAAAAGGGAGATCTTTGATTATTGGTAAATACCGAAGCTGAAGGGGTAAAGTATATCAATTTAATCCAAGATATAAATACCAGACTAAAATTGAATTTCGCAAGTATATTAAATAAATATGTCCATTCGACTCTGTCAAACGCTTTCTCAGCGTCCAGTGAAATGACACGTTCTGGAGTTCTAGATGAAGAAGTATAAACAATATTCATTAATGTCCTAATATTAAAGAAAGAATAAAGATTTTTAATAAATCCAGTCTGGTCGACAGAAATAATCTGAGGCAATACATTCTCCGGTGTAGTTGCCAGTATTTTAGAAAAGATCTTGGAATCCATATTCAGCAAGGATATAGGCTAATATGATGCACATTCAGTAGGATCCTTATCTTTTTTAAGAATTAAGGAAATAGAAGCTTGATAAAAAGATTGTGGTAACTTACCTATAAATAATGCACCCTTAAAGATTCTACATAACCAAGGAGAAAGTACAGTAAAGGATTTTAAAAATTCTACTGTATAGCCATCTGGACCAGGTGCTTTACCTGAATTCATCAAAGAAATAGCATCCTTTATTTCTTTTTCCGTAATAGGTGCATCTACTTTTAAACGTTCATTGGGCGGTAATTTCTGAATATTCAATTTCCTTAAAAAATTCATGCATTGTAGTGGGGTCATCAGGAAATTCTGATTGATATAAAGAAGTATAAAATTCTTGAAAGGATTTGTTTATCTCATCATGATCAACCGTCAGAGTACCATCTCTTTTATGAATCTTAATGATCTGGTGTTTAACCGAAGCAGTTTTCAATTGGTTAGCAAGTAATTTACCAGATTTATCACCATGTATATAAAACTGATCCCTAGTTTTAACTGATTTTCAATCAAGGATGTTAGTAATAGACTATGCTCCATTTGAAGTTCGACTCTCTCTTTATAAAGCTCCTTACTGGGAGCAATAGAATATTTCTTGTCAATTTCTCTAATTTTGTCAACCAGCTTAAGCATTTCATTATTAATTCGTTTTTTCAGTCCAGCAGAATATGAAATATCTTGTCCATGGATATGCTTTAAGTGTCCAATAATACCCCGCTGGAAATTTCTTCTGTAGAATTTGTTGAAAATATAAAGTCAATCTGTTCCTTAATAAAATTAACAAAGCCTGAGTCCTGAAGCAGAGTGGAATTGAACCGCCATTGTCTAGTACTAGAAGATGTATCCATTAACTTAATAGATAGTTTCAATGGTGCATGATTGGAAACAGCAATGGAATCATAGTTGCAGCCAATAACAAATGGAATTAAATGAGAATCAATAAGAAAATAATCAATTCTAGAATAATTATGATATGCATGCGAAAAAAATGAAAACCTTTTATCCTTGGGATATAAAAATCTCCAAATTTCTGAAATTCCAGAATCAACCATAAAAGAATTGATAGCAGTAGCCGATTTGTTCGGAAGTGCCTGATTAGACATAGATCTATCCATCGAGGGATTTAAACAACAGTTAAAATCACCACCCATTATCAACATATAATCATTTAAATTAGGAAGGGATATAAACAGATGCTTAAAAAATTCAGAATAATCAACATTTGGAGCATAAACATTAACCATAACAATTTTTTTGTTAAAGAGCAGGCCAGTAATTAACAAAAATCTACCATTTAGATCTGAAATAGTTTCATAATGAACAAACAAGATTGAAGGAATCTATAAAAATAGAAACACCTTTCACTTTGGCCTGAAATTCCAATGGTATTATTGATCCTTCCCAAACCTAGATAAAACGCCGATTATTGTCTTTCTTCACGAGTTCTTTGTGCAAAGATGATATGAGCATTCATTCTATGGAATACTTTAATTTTTTTCCCGTTTAATCTGATGGTTTAAACCGTTTGTATTCCAAGAAACAAAATTAGAATCGAGCAGATGGCACGTAAAGGGTTAACCAGAATGCAAACTCATGAACCCGGTAGAGGAAGAAATGTTCAAAGAGGAACCGGAAGTTACGACATTTCGGACACTTTAGTAGTTTCAAGTCAGCCTATTTGAAAAAATCTAAACTAAAAATAAAAATCGAAATACCCCTCCCCCCACCCACAAAGGCCCAGAAAAAAAGCCAAAAGACAACCAAGGAATAATCTAATGCTAAATCTAACCCCATCTCTCCAAAAGGCAACCCAAAAGATATATGTTTTTAAAAACAAACTACAATTGCAAACAGAGTATCATCCTACTATTTCAAAAAAAAACAAGCACCAATTCATATTGTTAGTTCTTTTCAAACACAAATGATTGAAAATAACGCACCAAAAAAAAAACTAAGGTCATAGGGGAAGAAGAAAGCGAGCACCATCTTAAGATGTACAAAAGGGGGGGCGCCAGTGCACACGTGTATGGATTAGACGTGTTTGGTCCATGCTCCTCTCCAAGGCCTCGATAAAATTACTATTATACCGTGTTTTATTCATTCATAGGCCAACAGTGTATGTTTAAACTAAGTGTCTGGAAAAGTTTGACAATACCGAAGGCAATTAAAGCCAAGACCGCTGACTGCCAAACTACCGAAGTTAGTAACAATGGGTCTATAAAGAACTTCTCCGCGTCTGAGATACTGCCGGATAAAACTTACGCCATGTGCAAGGAATTAGGTCAGGAGATTTCGGAGTCAGTTCTGCGCAGCATTAATGACCACTTTGATGTTTTTGAGACCAAATTTGAGGCTCTTGTGGCCTCACAGGCTGACTTACAAGCCCATGTGGCTAATCAAGAACTAACTACCAGTGACCTTGAAGCATGCGTGCAAGAGCTTGAAGCTAAGTACTCAGAGTTAATGAGACAAAATAGCCAGCTTGAAGCTAAAGTGCATGACTTAGAGGCTCGTTCCCGGAGGCATAATATTAAGATTGTAGGGATACAAAAGGGCAAGGAGGATGGTAAACCTACTGAATTTGTTTCCAGACTGATTCTCAAGTTGCTCGGGGAAGAGCATTTCCCGTACCCGGTTAAAGTCGATCGTGCATCGCTCTCTCCAGCCGAAGCTGGCTGCTGGCACTGAGCTGCGCACCATCTTGGCACGTATCCATCACTTTCAAGTGAAACAGCTGATCCTGCGCCACAGCAGACTACAACCCATGGAGTACAAGGAAACAAGGTAACAAGGTCTTGATCTTCCCGGACCATACTAAAGAGGTGATGACTCAACGTCGTGCCTTTCGTGATGTACTGCAAACTCTGTGCGATGTTGGAATCAAGCACACCCTGCGGTATCCGGCTAGGCCGGATTTATCATCAAGATGGAAGAGTGCCTAAAGTATACGACAACCCAACAGAAGCAGCACAATTCTTGGAAAGGAATAATGCACTCAAAAGGGGGTAGATATATTGACACTTTATTCAGCTTATATTTGTGCCGGTTTCCATGTTGGGATAAGGAGAGGGACTTGCTTGTTATATGTAGTTTTGCAATGCTGTATGCCGCACTGGGATTTAATTGCAGAGAAAGTTCCAAATATTTTTGTTATTATAAGGGTTAAATTTGAGTTGGTGTCATGAATGTTCAGCTTCAGGTGCAGACATTAGATAACTCTGCCCAGCCCTAATAGCATCTGTCTAACGGTATTATATAATTTGTGTTATAAATTTTCTCGGAGAGGGGGTTTGTGCTAATTGTGTAATGTTAAGTTACCTGCCCAGCAGCTCCTTTTGGGATGGAAATGGGGAACTACGTGTCTGGTTTAGGGAGACACAAAGGGGGGTGGATTAGGGTGTGTGTTGTTCCTTTTTTTTTTGGTGTATGTTGTGTTTTTATGAGGCTGCCAGTTATTTTGCATTGCTTACTATGTTTGTGCTCAACTCTAATAATCTCTTTTTTATTCTCATATGCAGAGGCCTTGCGTTAGAACTCAGCTGGGGGGGGGGTTAAGATATTACAATAGTCTCGTGGAATGTCAAGGGCCTTGGTCATGTTGTTAAGAGGGGTAAAGTTTTTAGACGTCTCAAGTCTCCATCTGCAGATGTGATTTTTCTATGGGAAACCCATATCAAAGTAACTGAGCAACACAGATTGAGATCTAGCTGGGTATCGCAGGTTTACCAGTCACCATTTACTTCTCATGCCCGTGGTGTGGCTATTCTCTTTAGGAAAAATATTTCATTTCAACTCACTTCTATGACCACAGATCCTCTTGGCAGGTTTATTATGATCTCTGGCACCATTAATTCGTTTCCGCTAACCTTCCTTAATATTTATGGTCCAAACACAGATGAGTCAAATTTCTTTTAGGAAGGTTTTTGATTTACTTGCAGATGCCAGTAATTCAAATATAATAATCGGTGGTGACTTGAATTGCTACCTGGATCCATATTTAGCTAGATTGTCCTCCCACCCACCCTCAAATATCGTGTCCAGTGCAGGTCCTAAGTAATTTGATTAGATCTAGGAATTTAGTAAATATTTGGCGAGTTCAACATCCCGCCGACAAGGACTATTCTTACTATTCTCATGTACACAAATCTTATAGTAGAATAGACTATATTTTGGTTGACTCTCATTCAATATCTCGTGGTACCAATACAAAATATAATAGATTAATTTCTGACCATAGCCCCTTGACAATGTCCCTAAATCTCTCCCTTTCCAAACGAATCTATTCCTGGCGTTTTAACCCCTCCCTACTCGCCGATAAGAAATTTATTAGATATACCACCACCAGACTAAAAGATTTTATAGAAATTAACGAATACGGCGAGGTGTCAGATTCCACACTCTGGGAGACATTTGGGTATATAATTTCATATGAATTCGCTGCTAAGAGGGAGAGAGAAGGGTGATTATTAGAGATTGAGAACACTCTCTCAACCCTCGAAGCGACACACCAGGCTTCGAAATCCTCTGAAGATTATAATAAAATAATGAAGCTTAAATATGAGTACAGTTGTATCTTGGGTAGTCAAATAAATAACCTCCTCTTAAACTTAAGACAAAAGCATTTTGAAATGGGGGACAAGCCTGAGGGGCTCCTGGCACAGCAGCTCAGGGGCGCCCAGGCCCTAAGGTCAATTCATTGCATTAGATCGAGGCCGGGTACCCTGTTTACTAACCTCAAGGAGATAAATGACTGTTTTAAAGGATTTTACAGAGAACTCTACACCTCTAAATGCAATGCCACTCAATCTGATTTGAATGACTTCTTTGATTCTTTTGTAATGCCGAAACTTAGCGATGCTGCTGGGGAGGACTTCGATTCTGAATTCACATTTAAGAAATAACTTCTGCCGTTAAGTCATTTCCATCCGGCAAGGCTGCTGGGCCGGATGGATTTGGCTGTGGATTTTATAAGAAATTCTGTGATATCCTTGCCCCACTTCTCCTCAGAATGATATCTTGCTCTAAGAGAGATAAAGCCTTGTCTAGAACATTGTATGAGGCTAACATTTCCCTCATTCTAAAGAAAGGTAAAGAGGAAACAGACCTGGCTAGCTATAGGCCCATTGCACTCCAGAATTTCGATAGAAAGGTAATTACTAAAGTGCTGGGTAACCGACTAAATAAACATTTGTCATCTATCATTCATCCTGATCAGACAGGATTTGTCCCGGGGAGGTTCTCTTTTTCCAATGTCAGATGCCTCCTAATACTACATATGCTGATCATGGGAAAGCTAGTGGGACAGCAATTCTGTCCCTTGATGCACAGAAGGCTTTTGATCAGATTGAGTGGCCTTACATGTTTGAGTCAGTGTACAGGTTTGGGTTCGGGGAGTCATCTGTATCTTGGGTAAAACTGATATACGCCAGCCCAATGTGTTCTATTACAACTAATAGTTACAAGTTAACTCTGTTTCCCCTGCACCGTTCAGTCCAGCAGGGGGCGCCCTCTCTCGCCGGCCCTTTCTGCCGTCGCGGTACAGCCCCTTGCCGTAAAAATAAGAAGTCACCCAAATATTCTGGGTTTGAAAGCAGGAGGTATTGAAACACTTATTAGTTTATATGCTGATGATATGATGCTCTACTTACAAAACTCAGAAAAGTCAGTCCCTCTTCTTCAAGATTTAATCACCTCTTTTGGCAGACTATCAGGATACTCAATCAATTGGACAAAAAGTGACTTTGTGCCCCTTTCCAACGACTACACACGGGGCTTTTTTGGAAAGTGTCCCGTTCAAAATAGTTAAAGATCACCTTACTTATCTCGGCTTGACAATCCCCAAAGATCCTAAATTAATATTCAAATTAAACTTTGCGGAGTTTACTTCAAAACTTAATCAGAATATAGAAAGTTGGAAAACCCTACCTCTATCCATGATTGGTCGTATAAATTCAATTAAAATGGTTTCCCTTCCTAGGTTTCTCTATCTTTGTCAAAATCTCCCCATTTTTCTTACATCAGCTTTCTTTAAAGAGTTGGACTTCATAATATTGTCCTACATCTGGAATTATAAGAATCACAGGATTTCCAAAATTCATTGACAAAAGTCCAAGTCTGAAGGAGGGCTGGTATTACCAGTATTTAGACACTATTATTGGGCTGTCAACACTAGGGCTTTAACATTTTGGCAACAGGGGGCTCCGGATAACCTAGCCCCAGGGCTCCCTTGTGGCTATGTATGGAGTCTAACCCTGTTGTCAATTCCTCCTTGCCAGCCATGCTGTTCTCCAAGTTAGAGAAGTCTGGGACTTCAAAAAGTTTGAGTTTTGTTTTGAAAAATTCCATCAGAATTCTAAATCAGATTAGGAGCGTTCTGAATTTACCAGAGACCTCTGTACAAACACCAATCTGTTTCAATCACTCCTTTCTACCCTCATGGTCAGATAAAACCTACTATGCTTGGAGGGAGAAGGGTCTAGTTTCTATTGAAGACCTGTACATAGGGAGGAGATTGCTGAGCCTCTGGCAATGATCTTTGCATCATCAATGGGGATGGGAGAGGTTCCAGAGGATTGGAGGGTTGCATATGTTGTTCCCTTATTCAAGAAAGGGAGTAGAGATAGCGCAGGAAATTATAGACCAGTGTGTCTTACTTCAGTGGTTGGTAAGTTGATGGAAAAGATCTTAAAAGGCAGGATTTATCAACATTTGGAGAGGCATAATATGATTAGGACTCATTAGCATGGCTTTGTCAAAGGCAGGTCATGCCTCACAAGCCTGATTGAATTTTTTGAGGATGTGACTAAACACATTGATGAAGGTAGAGCAGTAGATGTAGTGTATATGGATTTCAACAAGGTATTTGATAAGATACCCCATGCAAGGCTTATGGAGAAAGTAAAGAGGCATGGGATCCAAGGGCACTTTGCTTTGTGGATCCAGAACTGGCTTGCCCACAGAAGGCATAGAGTGGTTGTAGGCAGTTAATATTCTGCATGGAGGTCGGTGACCAGTGGTGTGCCACAGGAATCTGTTAACCATATAACCAACTAACAATTACAGCACGGAAACAGGCCATCTCTACCCTTCTAGTCATGCTGAACGCTACTCTCACCTTGCCCCACCGACCTGCACTCAGCCCATAACCCTCCATTCCTTTCCTATCCATATACCTATCCAATTTAACTTTAAATGATAATATCGAACCTGCTTCTGCCACTTCTACTGGAAGTTCGTTCAACACTTACTTCAAGCTCCCGTGTCCTCCCCTGATAATTGACTTATCGCTATATTCATGCGAGGAAAATATGCGCTGTGTGTTTAATATTAAATTCGTTAGATAACCCCTTTTAGAAATGAAATCAAGTGTATTAGCCACTTATCACCGATATTCCAGTCGTGATTAACACCCCCCCCTCCCCCCCGAACAGAATCGCCAAAAACGATTTGTAGAGAAATAATCGGCACGTGCACGCATGTGCAAGTCACACATGCACACTGGTGCCCGTGCAAGGCGTCATGGTCATTGTAGTCTTTCTCTGGGTAAACCCAACGTATTTGACTGCTACGCTTGTCCGTTGGCAACCCTACCCACGCATCCTCCCCGCCCCCCCCCGGGATCGGCCGGTCCGCAAGAATATTGTCAATATGAAACCGGTCCGCAGTGCAAAAAAGGCTGGGGACCCCTGATCTAGGCCTTTCAACTTTCGACAGCTTTCAATGAGACATCCCTCCCCTCCATTCTTCAGTCTATCAGTCTACCTCCAAGATGCCAGATTCCTGCCAGAAAAATACAACAGCATGGACTAAAGAATTTGGCAATGCGACAGCTGATCTTACATATTGCAGCCATATATCTCAACCTTACCTTCAATGCTTCCAGCTTCTTTTCCTGGGCCTGTATTTTCTCCTCATGGGATTTCACATCCTTTCGCAGTGTGCCTATTGGTACATTTGGTTTCTGCTCTGGAGCATTACATCTGGAAAAAAAAAGCAAAGCAAGAGTGAGCTGTGTTCTAACATAATACTGCACATTAAAGATTTTGGTCTTGAAATATTTGACCCAGTAAACAGTCACTTCTCCATTCCTGTATAGTTAAATCACACGTTCCTCTAACAATAGGTGTGCAATGCTGGAAAGTCACCAGTGACCGCGTCACAGTCTTCTTTACTCGTGAACAGAGCTTAGGACAGTTCCATCATCCAGCCAGGTTAGATTCCCAATACTACCCTAACAACGTCAGTTATAGCAGGGTCAGACATAATACAAACTTTTTGCCTCAGCTGGGTGCTTTGCATTTACTGTACGTACCGATTCTGGATATGATCAGGGCTCATGGAGCACGTCCAACTGTCCGGATATTCCTTACCAACGTCGTCCACTCGGTAGGGAAGGGTCCGCCATTTTAAACACTGATCTAGAAAGCAGATCCAAAATTGTTAGCTTACAGCAAATGCCCTATTGTAGAAAAAAAAATGTCTGGTATCAATTTTGATAGCCTTTTAGCTTAACAATATTTTTGTTAAACCAACTCCCCCAGTGTGGCAGTTTTTTAAAATCAACTTTCCTTCACCCTTTTCCTTTATAACTTTTCTTAAGCTACTTTCCATCAAATCAGCGCACTGACTTGTCAGAGGTCAACTTGATCAAGAAATAAAATCTCTCCAAATGAACTTGTCAAGCTAATTTTTTTTAGTTGGTATTTTACAAATATTCACAGACTGAAACAATTCACTGTTTTTCAATACATTTCAACAGTTGAGATAAACAGTGATTTATATTTCACTGGTTAACCAAGACAAATTCCTGGATACCCTGCTCCAATTCTTCAGGCTGTGGGCGAACATCACAACCACTGACTGCCAAGTACACCAATAAATCAACAAGTATGCTAACAATACTGAAAATTGAATAGCAGAATGCATATTCAGTGATCCTCCTCAGTGGATGAGGAAACTTTCAATGTCACCTTAGTGTTGTGGGGCCAACTGTTACCTGCCAATACGTGAAGTCATTCAAATAGCTTTGTTAAATCTAGATTCCTTTATATCAGAAATACCAGGGAAATAAAGCAGATGCTGAGAAGTGAAATGTTGCACATGTACTACTCTTCGATGTATGATAAAAAGATAAATTAAGAAATTGCAATTGATCTAAAGTTTAATATATACCAAAAGCAAAATATTTTTAAATTTGAAAAATAAGTTTAAAGAGGATAGTAAACATGCAGAGATTTTGTAGAATATTATATCGGATCACAGGCCAAAGACGACTATGGCAATGTTCATGTTTATGCCTCTTAAGCTGTATTTCACATTATGCCAGCACTATCTTCCCATTCCTTTCTTTCACATCTACTTTACTGGCTTTTTACACAAAAGAAAATGACAAACCATCTCAACCACTCCACATTCCCACACCAGAGTGCAGAGGAAGCCCTTAATGGACGTATTAGTTGGTTTTATTTTCAGCCTAGTTGGAATCTGTCCCATCCATCAAACTTCAAATATTTTTATTCTCCCTCAAGCACTGCTCAGCTTTTCTAGAAAAAAACTCAACTACTTCAACATTTCCAGTAGCCGCAGCCCACCCAGTTTCGGCATGATACTCTCTCTTAAACTTCAAAATCGTTCTTGTATTATGGAGACCTGAACTCTATAAATTATTCAAAGTGACAATAACCAAGTATTCAATATAACCTTTGCCTCTGAATTTTCTGTCTTCACAGTCATTTGCTTGAATAGGTCTGGTTTTATTAACTTTATATTCTTCAATTGTCTTGGTCTACTTACATCCATCCATCTTCCTCAAAGTCAACTACATTTGCCAAAAACGACAGACTAAATCAAAAATGAAGGAGTAAATAAGTATCTCAGAGTCAGACCAAGAGAAATGAAAGCAATGTAACCATGAAGTTGGTCACTACAGACAATGAAGTTCAAGTGATCTAGGATTTAGATACATCAAGACCAGAGATCTAGCTTAACGGAAATGAGACAATGGATTAAAGAAATTGATATAGGAGAGAATCATTAACTATGTTGCATGATAAAATCAAGTATAAGCAACAAGCTTAGAAAACAAATATTGCATTATTAATAAACATTAGAATTGGACCAGATCATGTTTATCTTTGCTAACATTTATTAATTCTGCTCTTTAAAATACTTACAAAATAGACATTTTTAGTGACAGGAGAGTTATAAGAGTTACAAGCTTCCACTGCTTGCTTGTTCAGGTTTTATGCTTGGGACACTGTGCAGGTGGTACAGGTAAGCACAGACAGACATAAAAAGTAAACAAAAATTAAAACTATCCAGTTGTTTAAAAATGAATCAGCAATCAAGCAGCAGTAGCTTTCAAGAACGAGAGAGTTTATTAAATTCTAAAATGGATATCAACAAAAGTTTCAGACAGAACAGCATACAGCAGAGGACAATAAGTATTCACCATAATATATTACATCTAAGGAGGAGAGGTTAAGGATTTTGGATTTATACTTGCTCAACATTAGAAAAATTATAACTGAATGAAACATAAAACTGTTACAGTATTTCTCCTGGCCAGTGATGTCTAAAGCTAGCAGTCAAAGTCTCAAATCAAGGGGGTGACAATAAGAACAACAGGAATTCTGCAGATGCTGGAAATTCAAGCAACACACATCAAAGTTGCTGGTGAACGCAGCAGGCCAGGCAACAACTGTAGGAAGAGGTGCAGTCGACGTTTCAGGCCGAGACCCTTCGTCAGGACAACTTTGAGGTGACAATAAGAAGTAGTGATAAGATGAGCTTTTTGTTTCTCCAAAATGTTTGGAATTATCTACTGTCCTACTGTGTTTTCATCTGCCCTGCTGCTACCGAGAAGAGTTACTCGAGTCACTTTGTCACTGCATCAGTTCCTGTTAGTCAACTTATGTTCAGATACTCCTGCACCTAGCGTTACAATCAGTCTATGTATACAAGCTAATCATATGTACATACGGCCACATTCACCACTAAGCACCTCTTTCCCTCCCCCCAGCTCTGCATTCCGCAGGGATCGCTCCCTACGCAACTCCCTTGTCCATTTGTCCCCCCCATCCCTCCCCACCGATCTCCCTCTTGGCACTTATCCTTGTAAGCGGAACAAGTGCTGCACATGCCCTTACACTTCCTCCCTTACCACCATTCAGGGCCCCAGACAGTCCTTCCAGGTGAGGCGACGCTTCAGCTGTGAGTCAGCTGGGGTGATATACTGCGTCCGGTGCTCCCGACGAGGGCTTCTATATATTGGCGAGACCCGGCGCAGACTGGGAGACCGTTTCGCTGAACATCTACGGTCTGTCCGCCAGAGAAAGCAGGATCTCCCAGTGGCCACACATTTTAATTCCATGTCCCATTCCCATCCTGATATGTCTATCCACGGCCTCCTCTACTGTAAAGATGAAACCACACTCAAGTTGGAGGAACAACACCTTATATTCCGTCTGGGTAGCCTCCAACTTGATGGCATGAACACTGACTTCTCAAACTTCTGCTAATGCCCCCCCCCGTACCCCATCCGTTATATATTTATATACACACTTTCTTTTTCTCTCTGTCCTTTTTCTCCCTCTGTCCCTCTCACTATACCCCTTACCCATCCTCTGGGCTTCCCCCCTCCCCCTTGTCTTTCTCCCTAGGCCTCCTGTCCCATGATCCTCTCATATCCCTTTTGCCAATCAACTTTCCAGCTCTTGGCTCCATTTCTCCCCCTCCTGTCTTCTCCTATCATTTCTGATCTCCCCCTCCTCCTCCCACTTTCAAATCTCTTACTAGCTCTTCTTTCAGTTAGTCCTGATGAAGGGTCTCGGCCTGAAACATCGACTGTACCTCTTCCTAGAGATGCTGCCTGGCTTGCTGTGTTCACCAGCAACTTTTATTGTGTGTTGCTTGAAATTCCAGCATCTGCAGCTTTCGTCGTGTTTGCAGTTACTTGTACATTGTGTTTTATAGGATCATTTCTGTATTTGTATTTATTGCGTTTAATGCGCCTCAGATCCAGAGTAATAATCATATTGTTCTTTACATTCATGAAGTGATTCTTGATCTTGAACTTAATCTTTGAAATTTAAGGTGCCTTTTGACACATTTACTTTTAAAATAGTTTTGAAAATTATTTAAATCTATTTGATACACTGTAACAACCTCAGACTACAACACATTTTAAAATTGTTCAAATATCCTAGACATTGACAGGCTGGTAAAAACCTAATTTGTGGGTGGGGACTTGCCAAATGTCTTGTACCACTTGCAGTAAGCTCAACTTTTCAGCCAGCTTCCTGATTGTTTAATAAATGCATGAAACTGAAATGTTCAAATTGGGATATTTGATACCACAATTCAAGGACTGCTGTCAGCAAGCTGATGTGCAGGAAGTCTCAGGACCCTAGGTTTTTTGTTCTTTATATAGGGCGTGGTGACCAGGGAATACAGTGGGAGAAACAAAAAACAACTAATTCTTGGCAAGAAGCTCAAAGGGAGGCCAGGCAAGCAAAAGAGCACGCTTTGGGCAATTAGTTGGCCAAAGTTCACTATCGTATCTCAGAGGTGAAAGCTAGTTTGAGAAGATTAAAGTAATTCATCAATAATGCAGGAATAAAGAAAGAAAGTAGAATATCAACAAAAAAAGGCCAGGGGGTAAAAATCTATGCAAGTATTCTAAGTACAATCAGGTAGGTAAACAAGAGCCACAATCTCAGCATCTATTGTTTAAATTAATTTCCTGTGAGCAGTAGGAAGTACTTTGATCTTTTGATTTATAGCTAACCTAATTTTTACTTGCTTGTAACTTACCACAACTTTATGCACAGAAAGCATTGTGGGTAACACGTACCGCACTGAATGGTGGTTGGAATCTCCATAGCACGCCGTCTCTTGTATAAAGTTTCGTCAGAAGGTGGCTGATTCCAGTTGGCCGACAAATAGCCAAATTCATCCCAGAATTTCACTATTCCCTTCTGTGCTGTAGGCCAGAATTATTTTGTTAACTTCGTAAGAGGTCATACTGTTAAGAAAACAATGGCTGTACTGCAATTAATCTTGCAATATGACAAAAAGGCTGCTGGATAACTATGTTTCATACAAGAACAGTTTACAAGTGTTGAGGACCCAGCTACAAAAAGGTCTTGAACAGCAGACTGAAGTAAAACTGGTCATCTAAACACTCTTGTGATAATCACAAAGCAAAAGGTATAAACAAAAGGATGGAAACAGCAACAAAGACAGAGGTTAGTATTTAATTTGGGCTAATCTTAATGAACAAATGGCACCGAACAGGGAGCACAGACTAAACTGGGAAAAGTACAGTTAATCCTGTACTCCAAAGCTAAAATGTCAACATTATCACTATTCTGTTATAATCTCCATAACATACAGAATAAATGGTTCACTGAGGTCTCAAAAACTGAGCATGAAGGGGATAGTTTGAACAATACAGAACTAGTTTGATTGACCTACAGATAATGCCCAATGTCCTCAAGAAACAACTTAAGAGAAAAAATAGACACAACCAAAATCCCTGGAGAAAATTAGTTTCAAAAGCGATCTGGGTTTCACTTAATAGTAACCTAACTAATCATAATGCAATTCTTGCTCCCAACCCAAAGCAGGCCTTTCATCTTTGCATCTCACTTCACAGACAATAATCAAAATATCATCTTTAAGGAAGGAATGGTCTCAGGGATACTTGGGAAAAAAAAGAACACCTAGATTGCAAAGGAGGTTGCATGTTAATCTGACAGATGAGCTTAGATAAAGTGAAAACAAACAGATATTTGTTTCTTTGGTCAATAGGTCAAACAGCAAAAGATATAAATTAAAAGTGACTTGGTAGAAATAGCAAAGGCACCACAAAAAGGGGAAAAGGAAAATTTCACAGAAATATACTTGGAAGTAGAGCTATTAGCAACTTCAGAAAGAATCTGCCCTTTCAAATGGTCTTGACTGCATTTCTCTAGCCTTCATCCCAACCACGATATCACTGCCCAACTTTATGTACCTTCAGGCTTTCCCTTCTTCATTATGATGTCATATTCCATTTTACTGATCACAGAGCTCAAGGTTGAATTTAAACAGCTGAGGTCATTAATGGCAGTAACAGACCAAACAAAAAAGCGTAGACAGTAAAGTGCGGAGTATCGGGATTTATATCAGCAGCCAGCAGTCAATGTATCAGTTGTGAGAAAAAGCTTTTTTGCAAATGAGGCAATGAAACTATCCAAGCTCCTTGAACATTTGAAGAGAATAAAACAAACAAGAATGTGTTTTATTTTCATTCACTTCATGAAAACTTTCAGAAACGAAAAACATTTCAAACCATGGTTGCCAGCACTACATAGCCTACCTGCAATGGTCTACATGCTTTATACATTTCATTGCTCACTGCTAAATCTAGAAAGCCCCATATAATTGCAGAACTGATTCTGCCAGCAGTAAGGGAACTTCTGGGCATAGATATGCATAAGTCAACAGACCAAATAATTAAAGCAATTTTGTTCAGTGACAACTCTATTCAAAGATGAAGAGTCTGAGAATGCGGAATACACATTATGTAACATACTTAGAACAGAATTTGCTCTGCAGTTGGATCAGTCGACTTACTTCTCGGTTATGTTCACTTCATAAAAGATGAAAGCACAGTTCAAGAGCTGTTACTTGCAAAGGGACTAGAAATAGACACAAAGTCAATATTCGGATTGTTGAGCAATTTTTTTTAAAAAGAGAAGGACATTCAGCTCACCAACATTCTTGATGGTGCACAATCTGTTGCACAATCAATGACAGGACACCACAAGGGGTTATTACTTTCTTGAAAAAAAAGCTGGACCTAATATGTTTACCATTCACTGCATTAACTTACAGACGTCACATCGCAAAAAAACCTAAGTGACTGGCTGCACAAATCATTGAATATTGTTATCACAGTGGGAAATAAAATCAATTCCCATGCTCTCTATTCTCACTTCTTTCAGGAGCTGTGTGTTGAGAATAATGAATAGTTTAAGTGCTTGCTGCTGCACACAGATATCAGATGGTTCTCAAAAGGAAACTGTCTGAGAGGCTTTTATGCACTTTTTTGAAACTGTGATAAAAAGCTTTGAAGACTCAAATGCTTCATTCAGTAATAAACTCAAGAATATTAAGCATGACATTACTTGTTAGAATTACTCTCAAAGTTTAATGAAATCAATCTTCAACTCTAAGGAAATTATGTGAATCTTATCAAAGTCAAATTGGTCATCACCACATTTCAGTCCAAGTTAACCCTATTTAAGTGCAACATTGGCCATTGCAACCTTTTCCAATTTCTGAGCCTGAGTTGGAAGAGAATGATGATCTTGACCATATGAATGATCTTCAAGTATACGGTGCCCACTTGAGTGAGCAGGATAAAGACTTGCCAGAGAGGTTTTAGGATCTTCTCTCCATCCAAATTCCAGATAGGGTAAGAAATCCTTTCCTAAACACTTGTAATGGGGAATTAACAGGAAGGATGGAGGAAGAACTGATCTCTCTACAGAATAATTTGAAGCTGAAGACACAGTTCAAAAACATATCACGGCTTTTGGTTGTAGAACAAAACCCCTGAAAGCTATCCTGCACTGTCAAAAAAGGTCAAGATGTTCTTTATTCCAACCTCACATTTAGTGGAGTGCCGTTGCCCAAGTTCTTTCAAAGTAATGAAACACACTCCAAATTACTGAACGCGGGGATCTGAGATTCCTTCTGAATGACATTAAGCTTGATGTTGAGAAGCTGATATCACTGCACCAAGCCCACTCATCTCTTTGAAAGATTAAAAAAAAAGCAATGAAGTAGTGAACAGTTGGACTAATACAGGCTTTAAAATTGTTACGAAAATTTATTTTTCTGTAATTAAATATTTTTACTTGTAGCTTTAAATGGATCTAAATAATTTTTGCAATTATTTGTCACTGTTTTGAATTTGCAGTCCAAATTTTCTTTCATTGTGCACAATAAATCAAAATTCTTTCTAGCTTTTATGTAATGTCTGGAAAAAGAGAGGGGATGCTGGGGGATGTGGTCTGGGAGCCAAGGGGGTAGTAATCCAAAAAGGTTTGGAAACCACTGGGCTAGACTGAGGATAAGGATCAAGCCATCTTCTTTTACTTAGCAAATACCAATTGCACAACAACAGAAGAAAACATGTTGAAGCTGTAGATAAGCGATAGGGTTGTATTGTTAACTGTATGAACTAAATTTCTGCGTCAAGCCAGCTCTTTCACCATCATCAGTGTGTAGTTTTCAAAACTGTGCAAGAAAAAAACATGCACCTAGAAGCTCAAATGAGCAGACAGACCAAGTTTGACATCCCTTCCTTACCTATGCCAATATCTTTCCAGTACTGCACCAGGTGGTCTCCCATGGCTCTCAGTAGATGCCGATACTCCTTGGCATCTGCAAAGTCCTGCTTGTTGTGAGTGGGCTCCAGAACCAGGTATGGAACATCTACCACACCCACTACTCCACCACAGGCACTGGTGATAAACAAAACAATTAAATATTTTGCAGATATTATTTCCCCTTTTCCGTGACATTTTTATCTATACTTCAGTCACTTCCAAAAACAACTCTCCTTTTACCATAAATTCACAAATCACCACCTAACTTCCTCTTGTTCTACACAAGCTTGACTTGGCTCACCACCATGACTGCCCATTCCAAACAGAATTGAATATGAAATCTGAGAGCTGATTTGCTCCTTACACAAATTCACTCATCACTTTCTCTGCAGAACTAAATCTCTCTTCCTACCAGTGTACACCTTGACTCACTCCACGCTCAATGGTAGTCCCTTCAGCCATTGTTCTCTGAAAGCTCCTCCAATTCCTCTATTCTGGAGCACTATCCCCATTTTTAAGGCCCTTCTCAAAAAAATTATGATATTTTTAGTGCAGTTAACAAAAGCCATTTCATGCACTTTAGGCCATTTAATATTTGTGACTTGTCACATGAATAGACTGCATCATACAGGATAGAAGAAAATACAGAATGCTTACACACAAAGTGGACACAGGAAATTTTCAACAACATATTTGATTTGCATTTCAGCAATTTATTAGACTGACACTGACAGAAAAGTTAGTGTATTTAGGAAGTGCTAAAAGTTTACAAGACATTTACACCATATACACAGAGAATTCTCAGGATACTCACACTCCTCCTTCCAGCTGGGGACCCACTTTCTCATACATCTTTATGAGACGGCTGCAGTTATATATAAACATTCCATCCTGGTCGCGGTGCTCAATATTCACACCAAAAATAAAACACATCTCCTTTGGCTCCTTCAAAGCTCTACAAAAGTTAGAAGTTAAGATTGTTTACTTGAGTTCTTCCTCAGGCACAATGAAGGAGGAATTTTCTTTACAATTAGTAGTTGTTTTTTTTAAAAAGCAACACCAAGGCATCACTTTTCCACTGCTTTAATTCGCCACCATCTCCCATTCCCTGCTCTGTTCCACCTTTGTTTCTCAGGAACTATAAAAAAGGATGGAGTAAGAAAGTATAAAGGACAAAGAGGTTAATTTGCTTTTAATCAGACCACCACAAAGATGGTAAATGGAATGCCAGGCATAAAGGTACCTGGTGTAATAGCAATAGAACAAGGATTCGTATTTCTGCGTAATAATCACTGATACATGCTATTTTCCACACAGCTGACAAAATAACCTCAAATTTGACCACCATGCAGAAAATGAATAACTTAAACACGTTTTTATTGCTCTCACTTTCATACTCCATATATTAAATTCTATTTAAAGACAAACTGTTTTAATAGAGATCTTCCTCAGGCACAATATACTGTATAAACCACAAAAACAAAGCCCGTGAAAGTGAAACCATGTTTGAGAGATTATTGATTGAGTTTGTAATTAGCAGAATGGAAAACAGCTACCCAAGTTGATATGGTGTTTTTAGACTATTAGAAGTCCTTGGATAACATGTCATATAAGAGATAACTTAATAACTTTAGAGTGCACAGTATTGGAGGAAATATATTGGGTCAACGGATATCAATCAACATACAGAAAAACAGACTTAGGAATACGCTGGCCTTCCAGTCAGGGGGACGTGTCTCATGTGGTGATGCAAGGATGCCCAGCTGCTCATAATATATGTCAATGAGGTGAAGGGACCAGGTGTAATATGCTGATAATAAAAGGGTGGCTGACAGTATGGTCCTTCAGAAGAATGTAGAGAGGGGATATGGAGAGGTTAAGAATGGACAAGAACATGCCCATTGGAACAAAATGCAAATGAAGTGTGTAAACTATTTTAAAAATCTAATATCCATTCTCAGCAAAAATTTGAAAAGCAGAGTACTTTTTAAATGCTTGATACTGAAGGGTACAAAGAATCACAAAGTTAAAGGCAGGTACAGCAAGCAATTGGGAAGGAAAAAAATACTTTGACTACTACAGTACAAGAGAGAGAGGTCTTGCAACAATTTTGTAGCATCCTGGTGAAAGAATGCCAGGAATACCATACGTAGGTCTAGCATCTCTCTCAAAGGAGAGAGAAATCAGGAAGTTACTTTTAAACTACTTCAAGATCTACTAATGTTAATTAACTGCAAAGTTAGAAGAGAATAAACTGGGAAAAAAACAAGAGGGCTATCAGCTTCAAAAATACAGTTATTGAGGCAGAATCTCCCAGAAGATCATAAAATATGCAAACCATACAGGAAAAGCACATCTGACTACAGAAAATTGCACTTTACACAAAAAGAAAAGATGAAGAATATAAATTATTTTTGTTAAGTAAAAGCAAAGATCGCAGAACGAGCTAACATGGACCTGATTGCCAAGAGAAGGGGGCAGGAAGGGAACTACAAGGTAGGGGAATTGTCACCCAGCTGCTCAGCAAGGAACTAACAAAACTCAAAGTAGTTCCAGATATCCAAACACTGTTGGGCAGACTATGTGAGACCCTAGCAGTCTAATTCAGTCAGGTTCCCAGTTGGTTAGATTAGCTCAAAACAATCAGCTATTTCCCTGTACGTCTCCATTACTGGCTGCCTTATTTTCCTTCTACTTTTACATCAAATCAGTATACAGTATTCAACATGCAACTCTGTTTCTGCCTCAATTTCAAAGGCCACTCAATTAAAAAGAGTCAACACCCTTACTCACTAAGTGAGCAAATTTGAACTTTTACACCATCTGCAATTATTAGTGAGCATAACAGCAGAGCTTGATGGGGTGAATTCTTCACTATCTGTCCAACAGTATCACTTTGGTAGGAATGTGCCAAACATTGACAGCTCCATCTGATTATTATTGTAACCATTAACAGCAATTTTATTTTAATGATACAATATCACATTTCACATACCACTAAGACGCTCTCTATGAGCTGACAAGATTGTCTAAGATGTCACCTTAGCACAGCACAGGTTAAACCAGACGCAAAAAATACATCACTTGTGACAGTGACCAACATAGTCTGAGGATTTTGCTGGGGTAGCCTGCAAGTGTTGTCACTCAATAATCCTAACTTGCACATCTTTAGAATATGATGGAAACTGAGCCACTCAGAGGAAACCCATGCAACAGGGGCAATATACAAACTCCTTACAGACAGTAGTAGGAATTGAACACAGATTGCAATCGCCAGTGCTGAAAGAGCATAATGCTAACCGCTACACTACTGTGCCAGAGAAACATTAGAGAAAGTTCACCAGTTTGAATCCTGGGATTGGGTGGGGGTTATCCTATGTTTCTGCCTTGAGATGATACATCAATTTAGCACAAGTATAAAGTCATATTTTAAAAATGGGTCCTTTCCAAAGCTGGAATACAGAACATGCACAAAACCACAGAAGCCTCTGAATTATGAAGATGTAGAATAGTTAGAAGCATCTTTTTCTGAAACTTCAGTGATTTAGAACAGCGGTCCCCAACCACCGGGCCACGGCCCAGTACCAGTCCGCAAAGCACGTGTGACTGGGCCACGGGCCGCAAGGAAACGATATGATTTGGCGATATGAAACAATATGAGTCAGCTGCACCTTTCCTCATTCCCTGTCACGCCCACTGTTGAATTTTAATGCACGCGAGGTCATCAGTGACCCAAGACATGCAAATGGGTCCGTGATCCGTTTGCGAATGTTTCCGGTGAATCTTCCATGTCAGCGCGGGAAAAAGATCAACTCCTTGAGCTCCCACTGATTCAGCGATATTGATGTGTTGCAATGATTTTATACGTTCATACGAGGAAAATATGCGCTGTGTGTTTAATATCAAACGTTACTTAAAATGTTATGATGCTATTGACTTATAATTCAGTTGTCCCCAACCTCCGAGCTGCGAAGCATGCAGCGGTACAGCGGTGGCTGGGACACACCCAGCACATCTTTAATAAAAAAGCCAAAATAAACAAGCTAATTGATTAGGTGCCACCGGACACGTAAATGTCGGCCCAGATCAGAGGCGATCAGAGGTTTGGGACCACTGTTATAACTGACTTATCACTATGTACATGCAAGGAAAACATGCGCTGTGTGTTTAATATTAAATTCGTTAGATAAACCCTTTTAGAAATGAAATTGAGTGTATTAGCCACTTATCACCTATATTCCGGTCGTGATTAACACCCACCCCGCCCCCAGTCAGCCGGTCCGCAAGAATATTGTCAATATTAAGCCGGTCCGCGGTGCAAAAAAGTTTGGGGACCCCTGATTTAGAACAGAAGAGCATTAAATTCAGATAAAATCTAAGGTTTGAAGTGAGCAAGTAAAGTTGTTCACACAGATATATCACACTGCAATGTGAAATTCTCTTCCAGGATTTGAGGTTGAGGCAGGAGGTATATCCACACTTAAAATCTGGCCTGATGCTTACCGGAGTTTGGCTTCATGTATTCGCGTCTTCACGTCAGCTTCTCTTCTTAGATTGGATGCAGCATCCTGAATCTGTCGCACATGAATCTATGAAACAAAGCAATCTTGAAGTTGTAAATTACAAATTTTCATTTAAGGAGGAAAGTAGAAAAAAAGTTCCTGTAACTTCTATACTTTGTCCTGCAAAGGAAGGTGCTAAAATGACCAGCTACTGCATTTGCACAAACTACACAAGATACCACCATTTTAAACTATACTACCAAGCTTTTCAAATTATACTTAAGATTGTTTAGGATTGAATACGAGTCACTAAACAGACAATATGAAGCTTAAAGGCATGCATCCAGCAATTTAGACTGTCTTACAGAAACTTGAGAATAATCAACTACATTAGATTCTGGTTAATTGGACCATTGGTAAATCAAGGCAGTCACTTATTTGGGACAACTCTTAGAGCAAAATCTGATCAAGAAAATGGCCAGGATTTCCTTCGTTTAGTTGGGACACTATGCTGCTTAATTGAGACAGGAGACCATTGTCGAACAATTTCTAACTAGCGTCAGTCATGTGCACTTACGTGGCCGTGAAGACGCTACACTACACTTAGAAAGATCAGTTTTTAAAATAGTGTCAGTTGCGTGTTTCTGTTCAAAAACAAGAGAAAATCTGCAGATGCTGGAAATCCTCTTTATCACTTAGTTAGTGAGAAATAAGCAGTAAGACAATTCAGAACTGTTTTGCTCACTGTGGTTTTAAGCAATCAGGTGTGGAGATGTTGGAAACAGTTGGGAGTCAAAATGAAATAATTTTACTACATAAACAAGTTTGAAGGTATCAACAAATATCTTGAATGTTACAATGAAACTGAAGATTTGAAGATGCAACCCTTAAAAGCATTGTACGACACCAGTCCATTATTTGCACTAGTGTCTGCGCTAATTTTGTTCATTTACAGTCAATCAGAAGAACACGGCAGTGTACACTGGATGAATTCCTCCATAACTTGCTTAAGGACATGCACAAAGCACACCGGGCAACTTTAGACAACCTGTCATCCACCAGCATCAGGCAGCACTGGCAGGCAGCTCAGAGGAAAGTGCAAAAGGCAATATGGGCCATACAAAATGAGTGGTGGACTGAAAAGGCACATGAAATCCAGTCCTTTGCCGATAATAATGACATGCATAATTTTTACAATGCTGTCAAAACCATCTATGGCCCAATAAATCGATGCGTTACTCCCCTGAAAACAGCAGATGGTCTAACACTTCTGAAGAATCAGAATACCATTCTGCTGAGGTGGGCTGAGCATTTTAACACCCTGCTCAATCAGGACTCTGACGCAGACCCCACCATCCTGGACGAACTGCCTGAACTTCCTCCTATCCACAACCTCAGTCTACCACCAACCTGCCAGGAGGTTCTATCAGCTGTCCATTCCCTTAAGAACAAAAAGTCCCCTGGCACTGACAATGTCCCTGCTGAGTTACTGAAGACGGAGGGTACGTGTGTAGGCGCACCCTCTACCAGTACATCGCCAAGGCCTGGACTGATGAGAACATCAATGGAGAAATGCAAACATTGTTGTCAATTATAAGAACAAGGGTGACAAGGCCATCTGCGACAATAGTAGGGGCATATCACTCCTTTCTGTTGCTGAAAAGGTTGTGGCTAAGGTGATGCTTCAGAGACTCATCAGCAACATCACCAAGTCAATGCTGCCTGAATCGCAGTGTGGATTTAGGAAGAACAGGAGCACGATCGACATGATCTTTAAGCACCATAAGGATGAGATGAAGAATGCTTTAAGGAAGTGCAGGAGGAGGTTGCTGCTGACTGTACCACTTGGCGACAGCTGTGTAGGGATGGGGTTCGTATTCTGGAGATGGAAAGAACAATCAGAAGACAGAAGGGAGCCAGGAGAAATGCAGCCATGGTTGCCACCACTACCACATATACATGTCCCACCTACAATAGAGCTTGTGGGTCCAGGATAGGACTGTCTAGTCATCAAAGATCTCACCGTTAAAGGATTGAACGTCGTCATCGGATTTTGATGGACAGCTGAAGGAGTAGTATTGGTAGTGTTCTAATTTGTTCTGTATTTCATTTAAATATATAATCTGTCATAGTTAAAAAGTAATTTGTCTTTTTTTATACCTTTTTAACTATTTCCATAAAAATTCTGCTAATTGGGTCAAAATGTACTTGTCCTGATGTGACCCAATTAACCGGAATCCACTGTATTTTAATCTATGGCGTACATATACGAATCCAAATGTGTAAACTACATATTCAGGCACAGCTTGTTAAGAGTAATTTTTGGGTTTAGGTCATTAACACTTAGTAAATAGTAAATGGCTTCAGCCACCAGTCTTCTGTTCCTTGATAATGCATTTCCTAAAAGCTGTGAGTATCAGAATCCCAGTCCATTTGTAACAATGCATTTCCTAAAAGCTGCGAATACCGGAATACCAGTCCAGACACTGCTGGCGTCAGTGGGATAGGTGTAATCGGGAGGTGTGAAGTTTGTATGTGCAGCTTCAAAAGAAAGCATTGTCTATATTTTGTAGATATGGAATTGTCCTTCATGTGTGTAGCAAATAAATATTGAGCCCAACGTTAGGCAGCAGACCTTTTCCACCGTAAGGGTCTCCGTCCGTATGATGCCTGCTGAACCTTGTTTTGTTGAATAAAGAAGCTGCTTTGTATCTACCAGTAACTCTCTCTCTCCAGTGATTTCACTCACACAACAACACAGCGAATAACATGATATATTCTAACTTGACTTAATATACAAGTCCAATGAACTTACCCTAGATTCTCTGCTCAAGTCACCACCCAACTTCAATTCCAAAGCCCGTGCTTTGCTCTCTGCTTCCCGTGACTTCTCCTCAGCTGAGAACAACAAAAGGATACAGGACATAATTCCACCTACACATTCCCTTAGCCTGACAGCACCAGCATTTAGAATTTTTAAAACTAAGTACTAATGTGTAAAACAAAATGCAAGAGATCTCCTTTTTAATTTTGAATTTTCAGACTTCCTCTTCCGCAACTGAAAATTGCTAGTTTTATACAAACCATCTAAGCCAACTCTCATCTCCAGTTAAATGAGTTGACAAAATAAGACTTTCACTTGTGATGCTGTGGAGCCCTAAAAAAATGCGTATTACTATTTTAAGTACTTTGGTATTTCCTTGATATGGTACTGAACGAACGGACCAAAGCTGCATAGATTATAAATGTCCTTTGTCTTACTTACAAATTACTCTATGGGCCTAGCCCCTTGTCATGGCAAATTGCTTTAGCCTTCTGACTAAAAGAGATCAGAACTGTGTGTCTTGTCAGGTGTAAAGCCATGGTAATGTATATTTTCAAATTGTTAAAGTCACGATCTTCAAAGACCCTTTTCTCAATCAACTGATCACTTTTCTCATATGTACATGTGTATCTCTCTCTCACCACCCCCCCCCCGCAGCCTCATCCATCTCCCTCCATCACACATACATACATATACACACACGCTATCTGTACAAAGTCCTCCAAGTCCAGTGGAATGATGAGGGAACTATCGCACAGCAATAAGACAACACTGTGGTTCCTCAAGTTACATTCAGTCGGCTTTCTAAGGCATGCGACTCCATTCATATGTCCAATAAGATTCCTGAAACTGACACTAGTCAAAGCCCTGTTATATGAAGAGATTACTGGGCAAGAAGATTCAAGGACATTTGCAAAGGCTCTTTGAAAAAACACGACGGCCCCACTGACTCCTGGGAATCTCTGGTCCATGTCCACTCAAAATGGAGAAGGAAATGAGAATCATGAGCTCATACAGTCGCTCACAAAACCACTCACCCACTTGATCTGTCTGGCCCCTCCTACTCCTGCAGTTTCCACATTGGTCTTACCAGTCACCAAGGCAACGAGAACCAGAATGGAAGCTTAAAATACCTTGCTTAAATATATTCCTTTAACTTACTGATTGTTCTCACTTCATACCAAGAAATTGAGGGTCAGGGATTGTAGAATTTTCTGACTATTACAAAATTAACTTTCAAACAAAAATGCTAGCAAATCTTCCTTATACTGTCATCAATTATTAACACTAATTAAGAGCCAGGGGTTTCAAATACTGTCCTAATGTTCCACAGATATTTTCTAGATGTACACTCAAGAAACCTTTGAAGATTGGAGGCCACTACCAGCCTAAGGACATGCACTGTCCAGATTTAAATGTGTGTAACAAATAGGATGCTGAAAAGCATTATTCACTCATAGAGCTGAAATATGTGGGAAGTATTATCCATAATTAAAGCACAAGGCAATAACGGAGTGGAAAGGACGTGAAAAATTCAGTAAATACTGATCATTAATCTGTTTAATTTCATTATCAAATATATGCAGATATGCCCTTCCACACTGCTACATGAATGTCCCATAATGGAAGTTATATAACTGAGTACCATAACAAAACAGAGTAAGTACCTAACCATCCAACACTGACCTATGCAACAAAATCTAATACTGCAAAGACATTCATAGCCCAGTCAACCACGCAAAATTACCCTCACAAATCTCTGCAATCTGCTAACTAAATTAAGGGACCATCCCACAGACCTTCAAGCAAACTGCATGAGATATATGTACTTGCAGAATCTTATTTAACAGATGCCCTTTTCCTACTAAACGTACCTATTTTCATCAGGTGCTCGGCTTTCTTCACCTCTTGTTCAGCACGAGTTTTAAACCGATTTGATGTATACTTATACATCCTGTGAAGGAGACATAAGTTAAAGCATGGACAGAACACACCAGGCATTCCCAACCTAGGGTCCATAGACTCTTCAGTTAATGGTAGGGATCCATGGCATAAAAAAGGTTGGGAACTCCTGGTTTACACATAGATCCAGTAAAATCCAATTTGTAATTTTAACATGCAGTTTTGATTTCAGTTTAACCAAAGGCATCTTGATTTCAAAACATCACTGTTTGCCATTCAAGCAGGATTGGATCTTCAACCCATCAGCTTAACCTCAATTTCCCATTCCTCATTCATCATATCTTGTGCTTTCCTCGACCTACTTAAATGCTGTTGTATCAGTCAAAGTTACAGGTTCAATTTTCACTCCAGAAATTTTCACTTCAGAATACAAGGATGTCCTTTTAGAACAGAGATGAGGAGGAATTTCTTTAACCAGAGGGCAGTGAATCTGCGGATTTAATTGCCACAGAATGCAGTGGAGGATAAGTGATTGGGTACATTTAGAGGTGGATAGGGTCTTGTTAAGTTCTTGATTAATAAGGGCTTAAAAGGCAGGAGAATAAAATTGAGAGGGATAATAAATCAACCATGATGGAATGGTGAAGCAAACTTGATGGGTCAAATGGCCTAATTCTGCTCCTATCTCTAATATTCTCGCAAGTAGATATACAAGAGCAGAATAACACTGTACTGCCAATACCCCTCTCCCTCCCCCCCACCATGACCAACCAAATACCCACTCATTCCATTTTCCTGCTAGTAGGAATTTATTATGTACAACATCACTGCCAAATGTTTCATATCACAACACTTGGTGGACTGTAATTCATTTACTGTGGAGCATTTGAGGACATCATGGATTCAAGTACATCTTTCAGAAAATAAAGGTACCTTGGTTTAAACAAGCAGCAAGACAACCGTTTTGTCCGGACCTTATGACCCTGAATAAAAATTCTCATTCTAGGGTCGATGTACAGGACAGCTGTGTATGCCCTGAAAGAGCGCCGCTCTGGTTTTCTGTAAAATAGATATATTCATTTAGTTAAAGTCAAAGTTTCTAAAATTATACAATGACCTTTAGTGACCTGATTTCTCCACATTTGAACCTTGATCTCAGCTAGCCGATGCAGCTTCCAAGGAGAGGAACTACATACATACTAATCCTTTCAGCCATCAAGTCGGTAGACTTCAGAGATCACAACCACAATAATTGCCTGATGTCCCTTTGTAGTAAGGGACTGTTTGGGGCGGGAGAGCATCAAGACGACAAAAAAGGCAACAGATTTACTAATTTTATTGTTTATCTATTTGAGGTACAGCACAGAATAGGCCCTTCAAGCTATGCCGCCCAATAATCCACGATTTAATTCCATCTTAATCACAGGACAATTTACAATGACCTGTCAATCAGTACGTCTTTGAACTGTAGGAGGGAATCCACGCGATGACAGGGAGAACGTACAAATTCCTTACAGCCAGCAGCAGGGATTGAACCCGAGTCACTGGTATTGCAAAGCATTGTGCTAACCACTATGCTACCATGCCACCTCAAACGTCAAAGTAACTTGCCAACTTTTATACTCAACACTGATAGCAAGCATGCCATATGCCTTCTTTGCAACTCTATCCACAGCACTGCCTCTTTCAAGGAGCCACGGGCGTACCTTAAAATCACACTTGTTCAGATTAAACTCCATCTGCTATTTCTCAAGCCCATATTTCCAAACGATCTATAGCCTGCTGTATCCTTTGACAATCTTCCACACTATCGATAACTCAGATCGTCTGCAAACTTACTAATGAATTGACTAAATTTTCATTAGTTTGTACACCACTGGTCATGAACCTCCTGTCAGGATAATGCCCTTCCAACACTACCCTCTGCTTTCTATGAGCAAGCCAATTTTCAAACTGAGTGCGCATCCCATGTGCTTTAATTTCTTCAATCAGCCTACCAGGAAGTTTGTTGAATGCTTTACTAAATCAATAGACAACATCCATTACACTAATTACCTTTATCACATCCTTAAAAAAAATCAGAGGTCTGTAAGATATGGCCTCCCATGCACAAAACCATATTCTTCCTAATAAGTCCATGATTTTTCAAGTACAAGTAAATCCTATCTCTAAGGATCTTCAATAAGTACCTTACCACTGATGCAAGGCTCGCTTGCTTATTATTTGCTGAATTATCCCTAATTCCCTTCTTAAACAAAAAAAGAACAATGGTATTTTCCAATCCTCTTATACAAGGATCTTAGGCCCAAGCACTCTCCCATCTCATTTCCCTCAACAAATTGGGATAAATCCCATCAGATTCTGGGGACATATCCTCCCTAATGCTCTTTAAGCACCCAGCACAACTTCCTCTTTGATATCAATAATGCTCTAGAATTTCAACATACTCCCTTCTCCGATCACAATTTAAATATTTTTTTGCTGAATCTGATTAGAAGTACATACTAGTACCTCACTCACCTCCAAAGTTAAGTTCTTGACAATGACCCTGAAGGACCTACTGTTTCCCTGGCTACTTGTTTTTAATGCTTTTCTCAAATGCCTTGGGACTGATTGATTGATTGATTTATTTAGAGTCAACAAGGAATAGGCTCTTCAAGCTTTATCGCCCAGCAGCCTGATTTAACCCTAGAAAAATCATGCGACAACTTTCAATGACCAATTAACCTACCGACTGGAAGGTCTTTGGACTGTGGGAAGAAACCAGAGCACCTGGAGTAAACCCACGCGGTCATGGGAAGAATGTACAAACTCCTTACAGCTATCGGCGGGAATTCTTAATTCAATTCAACAAGGACTTTTCATGGCTCCGTTAGCCTCCTTTAAGTTCTTTCAAACCATTTCATAGCAGGTTTCATTACTTAAGTCAAATAGCATCCAATTTATTATAAATTTTATTCATTGGAATTTTCCCCAAATAAATCATGTACATAGCCCCTTACTAATTACTTACACGCCTTCAAGTTGTGGTCCTGCCATTAAAATGTCAGTAGGATCAGAAGTAACATCCAATTCTGGTTCACCATCATCCATCAGTTTAAGGTTATAAACTATCACCAAAGTCCCTGCAAAGTATTCAAATAGTACAGAATGCAGTAGAGAATTGAATGCATATATATCACTGTAACATTCATCACAAACACTGAAGACATTCTAAGAGCTATTTTAGCTTCAATGATTCAATCATTATTTGTTTTAGTTTCCAAGTATATTCTAATACTATGTTCTCACATGCATCATATAACTTTAAAAATGAGTGAGCCAAGTGACCCTTCAAGGTGATCAGCTGCTCAATAATAGTCTTAAGTCATAGTCATACTTTATTAATCCCAGGGGAAATTGGTTTTCGCTACAGTTGCTCCATAAATAGTTAAATAGTAATATGTAAATTATGCCAGTAAATTATGAAATAAGTTCAGGACCAGCCTATTGGCTCAGGGTGTCTGACCCTGAGTTGTAAAATTTGATGGCCACAGGCAGGAATGACTTCCTATGACGCTCAGTGTTGCATCTCGGTGGAATGAGTCTCCGGCTGAGTGTACTCCTGTGCCCACCCAGTACATTATGTAGTGGATGGGAGACTTTGACCAAGATGGCATGCAACTTAGACAGCATCCTCTTTTCAGACACCACCGTGAGAGACTCTAGTTCCATCCCCACAACATCACTGGCCTTACGAATGAGTTTGTTGATTCTGTTGGTGTCTGCCACCCTCAGCCTGCTGCCCCAGCACACAACAGCAAACATGATAGCACTGCCACCACAGACTGGTAGAACATCCTCAGCATTGTCTGGCAGATGCTAAAGGACCTCAGTCTCCTCAGGAAATAGAGACGGCTCTGACCCTTCTTGTAGACAGCCTCAGTGTTCTTTGAACAGTCCAGTTTATTGTCAATTTGTATCCCCAGGTGTTTGTAATCCTCCACCATGTCCACACTGATCCCCTGGATGGAAACAGGGGTCACTGGTACCTTAGCTCTCCTCAGGTCTACCACCAGCAACTTAGTCTTTTTCACATTAAGCTGCAGATAATTCTGCTCACACCATGTGACAAAGTTTCCTACCGTAGTTTATAGATTACCAGCAATCCTATGCCTCAACCCTCTTTCATATTTTTCTCATGTTAAAAGGGGAGGTTATTCAACTCATCAAGTCTATGCCATTCTCACAGGTGCGTTATCAATTCATGCATCATTTACTTCTCTATTGCCCACTTCTCTTGTGCTCAGCTCATCATCTCCTGATTCACCTACTACCGAACCACAGTCAGGAAAGGTTAAAATAGTCAATTAACCTATCAACCAGCTTCTCTTTATCATGTGGAAGGAAACCTGAGAACCAGGGGGAAATCCAGAGTCATAGAAAGAAGGTGCAAACTCCATACAGCGCTGCCCAGAGTCAAACTCAAGCAGAGTGAAGTCAAGCCCAGTTTGCTGGAACTATGAGGCAAGTTGATGTGTCATTCTCCCACCCAAACCCAGTGTTCAAAAATATACCAATCACAACCTTTAATATATTCAAATGGCTATGCATTCGCATCCACGACTTCAAACATTTAAAACTCTCCTTCTTTTCCCAGGCTTAATTGATTTATCCTTCATCCTAGGATTTACCTCAAAGTTCCAGACCCTCCAGCTAGAGAAAACCAGTCTTACATCTACCGTCAATCTTAAAATAGACACCTACGTCACAATGAAATCAACTCTCATTACTCTTAGCTCCAAATCAACTTAGGTCAGAGTTATTTCCCTTCATTCAAACTCTCAATCCAGTATCAATCAACACTCCTCTGACTCCAATAAAGGTATATTCCTTAAATATGAAGACTTAAAGAGTATACTGCACACCTGAGCTCAGTATTATCTCAGAAAAACATCCTTGATCTCATACAGTCCATGCCTGAATACTGTCTACATTCTGTTCTATGTTGCCTGGGGCTACTTCATTTGCTGAGAAATTCTATGTCCATTTCCATTCTGTTCTGAATGGACTTGAACACTGTGCAAACATCTCTATATGTACTGGGGGGACACAACTGAAGACGATTGTGCCTCCCCTGACAAATTCCTGCAGCATTGTCTTACTCTTACTAATTGTGGCAGGGCATGTTGTTGTTGTTGCTGCTGATAATGGTTCACAGAGGTTCAGGGACTCCCAGTTCGGTGCTGCCAGATCTGTTTGAAGTCTATCCTACGACAATGGGGGATGTTCTCAGCTTTTTGTGCCACAGAGACTGCGCAGTGATCACTCCACCAGCATTTAATAGACAGATGCATCTGCCAGAGTGGACAAGGTTTAGCCATATTGTTCTTTAATAACTACCTCCATAGACCTAATCTGGGAACTCTGCTCTTCAGTCCACAGCCAGCTTACTCGATGGTGATGCTACCGACCCATTCTTGATGATAATATTGAAGTGCCCGAACCTAAGAGTACACTCTATGTCATTGCTACAATCAATGCTTCTTCCACATGTTGTTCACAATGGAGAAGTACTGATTCATCAGTTGAGGGAGGACAGTGGGTAGAAAACAAAAGGAGATTTAATTGCAAAAACAAATTGCTGGAAGAAGTCAGTGGGTCATGAAGCATCTGTGCAAGAGAAGAACATTTGTTAATGTTTCGGATGAGACTCTGCATCCAGAATGGGGCTCGTGACTGACATGATTCCATGGCACTTCATAGAGGTAGAGCCATATGTTGAGGACTCATTTGTTGCTGCTTTCTAAAATTTTCCTCCACCGTAAAGTTTTTATTTTCCCTGTCAAAATTATATTAATTTAATTCATACCATTGTCCACTTAAGCACACCAATCAAAGCAAGTTTTTGAAGTAAATAGTCAAATACAAATTCAATGTATTTCTTCAGTTTTATATTTGATACCTTTAGATACAAAGCTAAAAGTGCTGTGTACATAATGAGCTACCTCCATTAAATGTCTGTGTAGCTCAACATGAACTTTCCTTCTTTAAAACCACCTATTTCCTTCTATTATCCTTCCAGAACATTTGATGGCTCTGGGCCTGTATTCACTGGAATTCAGAAGGATGAGGGGGGAAATCTCATTGACACCTATCAAATGCTGAAATGCTCCGATATGGATGTGGAGAGGATGTTTCCTATGCTGGGGGAGACCTAAACCAGAGGATACAGCCCCAGAATAGAGGGAAGTCCATTCAGAGCAGAGATGAAAAGCAATTTCTGGTGCAATTCACTGCCACAGGCAGCTGTGAAGGAAAAGTAACTGGGAATAATACTTAAGGCACAGGTTGATAGATTCTTGATTAGTCAGGGCATGAGGGATACAGGGAGAAGGCAAGAGACTGGGGCCGAGAAGAAAATGGATCATTCATGATGAAATAGCAGAGCCGGCTCGATGGGCCAAATGGCTAGTTCTGCTGCTATACCTTATGGTCTTTCGGAATATATTTCTTCAGTTTTCTGTTCAAGAGCACCTTCCAATACTAGCCTACATTTGTAGTATTAAATGTTCTTCTGAACCTGCCTCCAAACTGCTGTTGCCTCTCTATTACCAATAACCATCCCACCTCACCCTCAAAAATAGATATCCCTTTGCACTTCATACTTTTTCACTGCCACATGCTTGGGTATCTCCTTATTACATTTAACTCCAGGAAACTTTTTTTAAAATTACCAGGCTCTTTTTTTTAAAAAAAAAAGACCCCACCAACATCATAGAAATGTGAGGCTAATAAGTAGAAAATATAAATGACTTTTCCCCACCAAGGTAAGTAATTTGAGCGTTCTTGACCATTAGGAATGAAAGGACTAATGTACAAGAAGTGTTTTATGGTTCTAGTTCTGAACTTGCAGGAGCTTAGAAGAAAGAGAGGAGATCTCATTGAAATCTGTTAAATATTGAAAGGCCTAAACAGAGTGGATGTGGAGAGGATGTTTCCTATGGTAGGGGGCGGGGGGGGGGGGTCTAGGACCAGAGGGCACTGCCTCAGAATAGAAGGACATCCCTTTAGAACAGAGATGAGGAGGAATCTCTTTATCTGGAGTGTGGTGAATCTCTAGAATTCATTGCCACAGCAGCTATGGAGGCCAAGTCATTGGGTGCATTTACAATGGAGGTTAATAAGCTCTTAATTAATAAGGACATCAAAAGTTATGGGGAGAAGGCAAGTGAACGGGGCTAAAAGGGAAATGGAATGGCGGAGTAGACTTGCTGGACCAAATGGCCTAATCCTGCTCCCAAGTTTTATTATATCCAAGGTAACTTGTATCAGAATCTTCAACCATTCTGTTATTCACCTCCCTATCTCTACATTTTAATGACACCATCAATATACAGGGGTAAATTTCTACATTCACACTGCCATCTCTTTGCATATCATGTGCTTTTGGAACATTTTTTTAAAAAGCATTTTGTTCTGATTGAGCCAGAAGTTCTTACAGTGAAAAATGGGAAATAACAAAAGCCATTGTTTTTAAACCAATACCATAAGAAGCTGCATGCCCACGAGCAATTCCATAGTTTTTCATGCTCGCTCTCCGCTATGGCCCTATCTGACTTTGAAATGAGCTTACAAGCTCATGTCTACTCATTAAGTTGCACCCATTTCCAGACCCAAAACTTGGCTTAACAAATTCTGTAATTGCTAAATCCAACACCCAATTATTTGTGAACACTAGTTTTGACCATTCTAATGTACTTACTGTCAGCTTTTAATCCTCCACTGTGCAGAAACCAACATATCAATTTCACCTCCTGTCAACTGTAAACCAGCCCCATTTCCCAGCCCATCAGCACCAGAGGCTTTGCATTCTCATTCTATTCCAATAACTCAAAGTTACTACCTTTAACTTTGACCCCACTTCCTGCCTGAAGTTCATAACTACATCTATAAAGTATTTTGGGCATACTACGCTTTAAAAAATAAAGCTCTATAATTGTTGATAGTGAATATAAAAATGCCCTTACCATTATTTTCTTTGATTTTATCAAACTGTTCCATCACCTCTGACTCAGACTTGAATGGTGAATATTTGTAGATAAGTTCTGTTTCAATGGCAAATTTCTCAGGATTATCAGTCATGGGCTCTCTTGTTTTGGAATTCCATGTAGGAAGTGGAACAATCACCTATTTTGCCCCCCAAACAAAAAGAACACACAATTAAAATGAAGAAACCATGGTTACTGCATTCGAGCCGCCACCACCACCCAGTTCTATACATGTGGGCCATAACTCAGCAGATATGAAGGATTTCCTTTTTAGATGACATATAATTGAGGAAAACCTCTGAGATTCCTTCCAATGTTATTCTGTCTCACTCTAGCTGACAGTAGCCATATTAAAACTGTTCTCAGCCCCACAAATTGGAGGCAGGGAAAAAAATGTAGCAACATGGAAAACAAGTCAAAACAGCTGAGTCACCTGACAGCATTACTAATTGGATTAAGTAACTCATGAAGGGTGGGGGAAACAAAGTGCACTGTAAAATTTATAGAATAACTTTAACTCAAAGGAGAAACCAACCTCATCAATCCCTTCCTCTTCATGAAATGTTCGCGAAAGGAAAACACAGGACATGGTATCCTCTTTCTTTGTGAATAAAATAAAGTCTCTGCCTATTCGCATTGAGCCACTGAAGAGGATGAAAACAAAATATTGACAGTTTACAGAAGTTCAAAATTACTTTCTTACCTACCTAATAATTTTAATGTGCATTATTAAATTATCCTCTCAAAGTTGTTGCTACATAATTTATGTTAGAATTACTGACTTCTTATACACCTTGTGAACTGTTCACACAATAAAAGATCTGTGGTTTATCATAATGAACATCTGGAGGAAATTCAAACAATAGATTTATACCTTACTTTACCGTCGCTTTGCCAACATGTATAACTGTACGAAAGCCATAGCAGCCACTATATTCTGATCTTTCACGTATGTCAACTGAGTCGCTACTCAAATATAGTTTTCCCATCGTGGAACATATTCTAATGACACCCTATGGCATAAATGAAAGATAACTAAAGAAATCCCTTTATAACTCACTCCTCTGCATCTAATATTTTAATTTTATCAACATTTTAAAGGTTCAATTCTTTTACGTAATTATCTCCAATGTCTCTGTAATATTCCTGATCTCTGGGCCTACCAGTGTTACATTAATTATGCTTCCCTCAACTCTAGATTTTAATTTCCACGCTGTTGCCATATAAATGGAGCAAATGTTATCTACACCATTTATATCAATTAGATATAATGACTATAATTAACATTCTAATCTAACTTTCGCAAGAAACTGTGTGGTTCTAGAGTTGAAAGCACTCCATAATGGCACTAAACTGAGAACTCTAGCAACAAGCAAAAATCCCAAATGCAGTTTTGTCATGGTGAATTCTTATTTCAATATGATAATATTTCCAAAATGATTTTATTCATCCTTAGTGCAAAAATCAAAAGGAATGACATCAAATTATCCATGGCACATCTAGCTTGTCAATTTTATCTTCAAATTCTTCCTTGGTCTTGTTCATCTTTTTACTACAACATCCTACAGCTTTGTAAGCTCTATATGTACCATTCACTGTCTGTCTGTCTGGGTACCACATCCGATGCGGACTTTGGTGACCATGGTTTTCCATATAGAACTATCCTTCGTTTTTTGGATGACTTCCATGTCCTCGACGTGTAGCCACCTGGCTAGGCTTTTGATGTACATAAGCCGAGGTCTTCCTCTAGGTTTGCTTCCCTCAATCTTTCCAGAGAGTATGAGTTTTTCTAGTTCATCTTTCTGCATGATGTGTCCTAGGAATCTGAGTTGTCTTTCTCTTATTGTTGGTATGAGTGATCAAACTGCTTGGGCTCTTCTGAGAATTTCTTCATTTGATATGTGTGTGGTCCATGATATTTTTAACATTCTCCTGTAGAACCATAATTCAGCTGCTTCTAGTCTCTTTTCCATTGCTGGAGAAATGGTCCAGCATTCACTTCCATAAGTCAGGATAGAATAAATGTAACACTGCAGTATTCTGTTTTTAGTGTGCATGCTCATCTTTCTGTCTGTTAATACAGTCTTCATTTTTTGGAAAACTTCTTTCGCCATTCCTATTCTGTATTTGATATCTGTGTCGCACCTGCCATTATTTGTTATTAGGCTGCCAAGATATTTGAATTTGTTGACTTATTTGATGTTTGTATTTCTGATCTTGATCACACATTGTGGGATGTTTGTCTTTCTGCAGATGACCATGCTTTACTATTACCATTACCATTCACTATTTTATAGCTCTTTTTGGATCGTATTACCTTTACACAGCTACCAATGATACGGCCCTCAGCTACTCGGACCCTTGTTCATTAAAGTGCTGATTTTTTTCTCACCACTTCAATCCTTTGTTTAAACCACGGGTTCCCAACCTTTTTTAAGGCATGGATCAATACCATTAAGCAAGGGGTCCACAGACCCCAGGCTTGGAATTTTGGTTTAAACTGAGATTGCATCACTCTTCTCACAATGCAATTCCACAGATGGCCATTTATTATATAATACAGTACATTAACTTCTATCTGTACAGTAGATTTGCTGCACTTTTGCAAATTTGAGGTTTACAATTGCAAAATTTCTGAAAATTTTCATATCAATTGCTGAAACCAACACCAGCAAACTTTATCAAAGTTTTTAGGAAAAATCTTGCTTTAAAACATTTATCTTTCCCATTACTTCAGTATTTCTAAAACAGTGTAAAGCTAAAAATGGGTATTAATCCTGTAAAATTACTTCCCCTGCAGGTAGCATTATTCATTTATAAATTACCCCAAGAAAATTTCAGCAATGTTTTGCTGTGGACAGTTAATTTAAGAAAAGGAGACAAATCTGACTGAAATTGGAAAAACTTACGACTTGAGCCCATTTCCATACTGCCCAATCTGAGTGGATTCTGGGGTTCTTTTGGCAGACTTTCCAAACTGGATCACACTGGCAGCTTCATCTGTTGGGGAGGAAGTTAAGTTAAAGTCCTTTGTGAAAAAAAAACCTGCCAAATATTTACTTCATACTGTATAATAAATCTCTGTCTTGACTCAGCACTTAAAAGAACAGTACCACCAGATTCAAAACAGTCAGAAGGCAACAAGTTGCAAGGGTAAGGAATACACACTGAATAGAGTGCAAGCACTACCAGCTACAATTTGCATATGCTTTTATAACCAAATCCAAGTAATTGCAATGCAATGTCTTGCAGAGCAGGATGCTTACATATGCATTTTCTCATCATTCACCAAAATTTGCCATGCCATCACAAAATCACCAGGGCTTACCCAAGTAGTAAGGGACATCAATCAGGAAAGCCTTACTACTTAGAGGCAGAAACTGTCAGGTGTGATGTCAAATGTCAGTAGTCTGGAGATAACCTTAACCAAAGAAACAATTAAAACTTGTACACTGCTGCAGCTCGACAACCAGGCAGACTAAAGCCAGCAGCAGCACAGAACATTCATTAAATCAAAATACACAAAATGAAAACCAAGATGCAACTGAATAGATTAACTGATTTACTGTACATCATTATTTGTCCATCACTTTCAAAGCAGCAATTCAGGGGTCCCTCAAACTCCAGAGGGATTTTTTTTTTTTGCATTAATTCTTCTACAAATTCCATGTGTCGTTTCTGAGGAGGAAGACCTTAATGTTTATGATCCATTTTAGCAAACTCTAAATTTTACATATAAGCCTGAATTCTGATAAATTGTTAATTGGAAAATGGCACAAATTGTGACTTTACAACTCTACAGATATCATCTGCCTCTCAAATGAAATGTAAGGAGCTATGATAATACTTTGAAAAGAGATTTATTCTATGATATCTACCCAATTTTTATCCTTAATCAATATTTGTTGAAAGAAAATTGTGCTCATTACATCGCTATATTTGGAAGCTCGCTATGCACCTATTGACTGGCATATTTCTTATAAAAAATAATTCTGCTTTAAAAAATATTCTTGAGTTTTGAAACACTTTGCAAAGCCTTTGGATTCAATAAAAACACTGCATAAATGCAAACATCATTTCACATTATAAGCCCAAAAAGATATTTGCTTAATTTCTGCCCATAAAATTCAATGACTGAAATCATAATTTTAAAAAAATAATTCTATCTGGTGACGATACTTAAAAAAGTTTGCCAGCAATACTAAATGGAAGTCTGTTCTTTGTGTGTCAACATGTCAGATAATCCTGATAGTATTTTTATTTAATAATGATTTCAAAATAAGCTATTGGCCACAACACTGGGAATAATTCCCACATTGCTCATCAAAACAGTGCCATGGATTGTTTACATCCACCAAACAAAGATGAGACCTCAGTTCAATGCCTCCCTGAAAGATACCTTTCAGAGAGTGACACACGAGCACCACTTTGTAGTGGGTCATGACATAGCAAAGGAGCTTCCAAATGCAAGCCTATTGGACTGGTACAACTAATGTTTGGTTTTGTTGGGATGAGAAAACTATGAAAAATAATCAAAACCCTGAGTAACTAATGTAAAAAAAATCTGATTTCACAGACAACAGATTAGTTGCTGTTGTGCTAAAAAATTAAAATAGTAATTGCTGCAGCAAAAGAAATCTCAGACTAATGTGACTCCACGAGGTTAATAGTTTATCACCTTGTTTTAACTAAGACCAATGCCCGATACAAATTGGTCTGTTTAATATTGGCCTTTTTCCACAAGTTATATTAGATCCATGAAATTGAAATCACACCTGGTAGCTTGCTTTTGAACAGCAATGAATTTTCTTTTTCCATACAAGTCCTCAGCTTAACTGTACTACTGACATACACAACATGCCCGAGCAGAACGGTCAATATCACCCTGGTAAAAGTACATTATTGCAAACAGTACATTTCCAACGCTATCATTTACAACTACGTATTTTGAAAGTGACTCATTACTCTATAATATGCTTCTGTAAAACATCTGTGCCCATCTTGAAATATCACATTTACTTACTGCAATCCATCCCAGTTCCATCGTCCAAAAAGCATAACATGAATCCTCCTCGCAAATCTACATTCCTTACTAGAAATAAGCAAGTAATTTTAGTTGACAGCACAAAAGAGAAAAAAAGCATATATAAATAAATTCATCAATTTAGCTTAGGGTGACAATATGAAGCAATCATATGCCAGATGCAGCATGGATAGAGGCAAATAAAGCTCCTGCTACACATTATGAGAGTTGCAAGTTCACACAGGACACCATCGCTTAGTGGCACTGTCAATTTAGTGCAATAATTGACAAGCTACAGGTAGTTAACATAAATGAGCCTTCAGCCTCTAGAAACCAAAGGAGACAGCTCTTTTTCTAATTTATTGTAGTGGAAACAAGAATTAAGTGTTCTTAGCAACCTAAGGACACTGCAGCCTTTTGTCCAACCCTTGATCCAAATTATTTTTACCAAGTAGAACTGTTTAACATATAACAAATACTTGTACTTTTATGATTATTTTCTTTAATTCGGTGTGCTCATGTAGCAAGAACAAAAAGTCGAATAATAAAGTAAATAAAATCCAGCACAAAGCTACTGATTCCACTTTTCAGTGCTGCTGGAATATTCATGCAATAGAGTAGCCAAGGGCAAGGTGTCGATCATTACCAACCAATCTTCAATATTAAAAATAGGTACCCAATTGTGGGCTTTCTTTTCAGAATCATTAGCCCACATTGGAGATTTGCATCAGCAAGCCATTTTCAGAAGCGAAAAGTAGTAAAATTCTAATAGCTACCTGAAACAAAACTGTGCTTAGCAGATTTCTAAATAAAAAGAAAATACAAAAACCTGAGGCACAAAGGGACTTGGGAGTCCTTGTGCAAGATTCCCTAAAGGTGAATTTGCAGGTTGAGTCTGTGGTGAGGAAGACAAATGCAATATTAGCATTCATTTGAAGAGGACTGGAATATAAAAGCAAGGATATAATGTTGAGATTTTAATAAAGCATTGGTGAGGCCTCACTTGGAGTACTGTGAGCAGTTTTGGGCCCCTCAACTTAGAAGGTGCTGAAACTGGAGAGGGTGCAAAGAAGGTTCACACAAATGATTCCAGGATTGTACAGCTTGCATATGATGAGTGCATGATGAATCTGGGCTTGTATTCACTGGAATTTAGAAGAATGAGGGGTGATTGAATGGTGTAGAGCCTTGATAGAGTGCATGTGGTGGGAATGTTTCCTATGGTGGGAGAGTGTACAACCAGAGGACACAGTCTCAGAATAGAGAGGTGTCCTTTTAGAATGGAGATAAGGAGGAATTTCTTTAGCAAGAGTGGTGAATCTGTGGAACTCTTTGCCACACGCACCTATGGAGGTCAAATCTTCATGTAAGGCAGAGGTTGACAGATTTTTGATTGGTCAGGGCATGAAGGGATACGGTCAGAAGGCAAGCGATTGGAGCTGAGAGGAAAAAGGGATCAGCCATGATGAAATGGCAGGGCAGCCTCAACGGACCAAACGGCCTAACTTTTGCTACTATGTCTTATGGTCAAAAAAAAGTTGTGTTCTCACCCTTTTCTTTCCCAACATAAGATTGCGAGTCAAAGAGATGCAGCACAGAAACAAGCTCTGTAACCCTGTACCAACCACCAACTATTTATACTAATCTCACATTAATCCCCTTTGATTTTATTACCTCCATACTTCATCACTTCCCTAAGGTTGTATCACTTGTGTACACACCTCAGGCAATTTACAGTGTTAACTACCGACCAACCTGCATGTCCTTGGGACATGGTGGGAGGGGATGGGGGGAGGAGGAGAGAACCGGAATTGGCTGTGGAAACCCATGCAGTCAAAGGGAGAACTTGCAAGCTCCGCAGAGACGAAGAACCAAGTTCAGGATGAATCCTGGTGTTGTGAGGAAATAGGTCCACCAGTCACACTACTACACCCCTGCCAGTGGTCATATAAGTTATGCTACCACTTAGCAAGAAACCAAAAAAAAAATCAAGGTTCAAAGTAAATTTTCCCTACACCAAGATCCTTAAACAGAAAATTCTACTAGAATTAGTGAATAAAGCCCAGTCTATCATGGTAAAATCCCCTCACCATTGAGCACATCTACATAAAACGCTGTCGCAGGAAAGCAGCTTCATCGGGGACCTCAAGCACTCCGAACATGCTCTTTTTTTGCTGCTGCCATCAGGAAGAAGGTAAATAGCCTTAGGACTATTAGCATCTGGTTGAGGAACAGTTATTACCCTTCAACTATTAGGCTCTTAAACCAAAGGGGATAACTTCACTTGCCCCCATCATTAAAATGCTCCCACTTCCAATGGATTCACTTTCAAGGACTTTTCATCTGATGTCCTCAATATTTATTGCTTATTTATATTACTGTTTCTTCTTCTTGCATTTGCACAGTTTGTTGTCTTCTGCACTCTAGTTGAATGCCCTAGACCAGCAGTCATTCATTGATTCTGTTAAAGTTACTATTCTATACATTTGTTGAGTATGCCCACAAGAAAATGAATCTCAGGGTTGTATATGATGACATACAAGTACTTTGATAATAAAATTTACTTCAAACTTTATGAATTTGGTGTGTTTTTTTCAGTGCCATCAAGGCTAATCCAAATGAAATTTCCTGCCTGACTGCATGGGTTGTAGACCTGTTCCCAAGCATTTGTCAAATTCATCTACCAGTTCAAGGGTTGGATAGCAGCCTAGAATGAAGAGCTAACCAATTTTTCTTTCCTGTCATATTAACGTCATTTTAATGGAAATCTGTAGATACCACTCAGGGGCAGATGGGTGCGAACTTCCAACAATATTCTGTGACAAAAGCGGGACTTATTTTTTTTAAAACATGTAACCAGCCTATTTAAATGGACAGAAGTGGTTAAACCTCCACTTACCTGTATAGATGTCCACTCTTGTAGCAGCTGCATCTCTGCAAAATTTAATGAAGGGATTGAAATTTGAGAGATGAAAGATTAAGGGCATTTGCACCCAAACTATAAAAAGGTTAATTTTTTCAGAAAGCCTTTTAAAACACTGAATCTTGTTGCAGTTTGAGTAGCATAAATTTAAGAATTTAATCTCAATTAAACTGCAAATCAGATGTTAAGAGTTACGATAGCTAAAGGGCTCAAGTATTTAACAATATATTTTAACCCCAATTATGTGTTCAATTCAAAGCTGAGGTACAAAACTATCCTCGACTACTGTGAGCCTAATAAATTGAAAACTCTCTAAACCCAACTTCAAATGCTAACAATTTTATGTTCATTTTAATCCCTGTATCTATTACACATGGTTGATATATTTCCTAGTGAATGAATGACTTATGATAAAAATTAATCCAACAGCAACAAATTATCCTTATGCAACACCTACACAGAAAAGGAATGCAAATCATATTAACACCCAATATGGTACCTGCACAGATATCTGGTCAACAATACAGGTATTCAGGACATCATTTTAATTCTCCTACAATTACTCCCATTAACACGGTGCCAGATTATCAGAGCTTGGACCTAACTGACAAGAAACTAAAAATTCAAAAGAATTAATTGCTCATTGTGGCATTCCTATAGATTAACATACTAATTGTTTCACTGTGGAAAAATCAAGATTGATGTAGGTAGATTCAACATGACACAATGAGAAATTGAATTTGAAAAGCATAATTGAAAATTTAGAATTAACTTTACTAATTCTAAGACATAAAATTCCTATAAATTACAAAATAAATAAATAGTGCTAAGGAATTAATGAGGTAGCATTCGTGGGTCATTCAGAAATCTGATTTTGGGGGGGCGGGGAATGGCTTCTGAGTCGTTGAGTGTGGGCCTTCGAGCTCCTATACCTCCGCACTGGGTAGTAAGAGAAGAGGGCACGTCCCAGTTGGTGAGAGTCCTTACTGAAGGATACTGCCTTGCTGGGCACTACCTCGTGAAGATGTCCTTGATGGTAGGGAGGCATGCGCATAATGGAGCCAGCTGAGTCTACAACACTGCAGCCCCTTGCAATCCTGTGCACTGGAACATCCACACCGGGCTGTGATGCAAAGTCAGAATGCTCTCCACTGTATATCCATAGAAATTTACAATGCTATGCATTGGAACATCCACACCGGGCTGTGATGCAAAGTTAGAATGCTCTCCACTGTATATTCATAGAAATTTACAAGAATCTTTGATGACATACCACACATCCTTAAACACCTTACAAAGTACAGCCACCTACACACCTTCTTCATAACTGCATTGATGTGCCAGACCCAGGATAGATCCTCTATATTTTTAATCCGTCCCTGGCCCAGGCAGTTGTTCCTACAAGCTTCAAGATCGCCACCAAAGTGCCAGTGCTGAAGCATTCCACTGCCACGGGCCTGAATGACTTCTGTCCAGTTGCACTCATCCCCATCACTGCAAAGTGCTTTGAGAGACTGGTTCTATCACATCTGAAATCCTGTCTGCCCTCTACCCTGGACCCCCATCAATTTGTCTATCGCACCAACAGGTCAACAGAGGATCCATCTCCACGGTACTTCACTCTGCCCTGACCCACCTGGACAGCCCCAACTCTTATGTCAGAATGCTGCTCATTGACTTTAATTCGGCATTCAAAACTGTGATCCCCTCCAAGCTGATCGCCAAACTTCGCCAGCTTGGTATCAGCTCATCCCTCTGCAATTGGACCTTGGACTTTCTGACTAACAGTCCCCAGTCAGTTAAGTTAGACAACCTCTCCTCCTCCACACTCACCCTGAACACCGGTGTGCCTCAAGGCTGTGTGCTGAGCCCTCTTCTGTAATGACTTTTCACCTATGACTGCGTTCCTGTACATGGTTCTAACTCCACAATCAAGTTTGCAGACGACACCACAGTGGTTGGCCTGATCAGAGCGGATGACGAGACGGCCTACGGGGACGAGGTCCAGCACGTGGCTGCGTGGTGTGCCAACAGCAACCTGGCCTTTAACACCCAGAAGACCAAGGAGATCATTGTGGACTTCAAGTATGCTAGGAGCCACACTCACGTCCCCATCTACATCAACAGAGCTGCAGTGGAGCGTGTATCAAGCTTCAAATTCCTTGGTATCCACATTTCCGAGGATCTCACCTGGTCCCTGAACTCCTCCATCCTAATCATAAAGGCGCAACAGCACCTTTATTTCCTGCAGAGCATCAAGAAAGCTCAGCTCTGTCCCAGGATACTGACGGACTTTTACTGCTGTACCATTGAGAGCATACTCACCAACTGCATCTCAGTGTGGTATGGCAATTGTCCCGTATCGGACTGCAAAGCACTCCAGTGTGTGGTGAAAACTGCCCAGCGGATTATCGGCACCCAATTGCCCACCGTTGAGAACGTCTACCATAAACACTGCCTGGGCAGGGTGAAAAACATTATCAAGGATGCATCTCACCCTAACCATGGACCTTTTACTCTCCTCCTACCCGGTAGGCGCTACAGGGGCCTCTGCTCCCACACCAGCAGGCACAGGAAGAGCTTTTTCCCTAAGGCTGTGACCCTGCTGAACCTCACATCACAGCTCTAAGCAGTATTGCACCCATATTGTACTATCTCAGTACTTTTATATTTTTGTGCTGTAGCATTTACTTTTTATTCGCAGTTATTTTGTAAATAACACTATTCTTTGCATTTCTGGTCAGATGCTCACTGCATTTCATTGGCTTTGTATCTGTACTTGGCACAATGGCAGTAAAGTTGAATCTAATCTAATTCTAACATGTAGGCACCAAGTAAGCTGCTCACCCTTTTCACTGCTGATCCCTTTGATGACTGGTGTGTCTTCTCCCCACTTCCTCTTCCTGAAATCTATATTCAATTCGTTAGTCTTGCTGACGTTGAGAGGGGTTTTTTTGCTGTCGTATCACTTAATTAGCCGATTTGTATTCCTCCTCGTTGCCATCTGAGATTTTGCCAACAACAGTAGTGTCATGGTACCTTAAGGTTGTTATAACTGGGGCTGGTGGTGGGGATAAGATCCCAGTACCTATTACATGCCCCCAATGGTGTGTGTCTCAAATAGCCTCTGACATCCAAGTTCAACTCCTGGCCTGCACATGTGGTTTAGCTACCAAGTCCAACCGAACCATTTCTACTGACAGAAGAAGGAGCAAAGACGGGATACTGGTGCTTTAACCCCAGTCACTCTGGGCACATGGAGCTCATCAGCTGTGCTTGGCAGCTCACCTAGAAGGAAAACTCTGATCTCAAATCTCTGCTGCCATGCAGCTTTACCCACTCATGGGGAAGGTTTCAGGAGTAAACCCCGAGGAAAACTCCAGAGTTGGAGTCCCCAAGACAGTCGGATGCTGAGTTCAATGCTGACTGGCAACTCATGTAATCCACCGGTGCTAAACTGCATTGGTCTCTGCTGTTCCTTTGGATTTATCAGCTGTATAGAGAGAGGGAGCCTGCTAATGGGCAACAGCTTGCTCTCCATATCGGACTGCCTCGGCTCACACATCACGTAGACAGCTGGCGTACAATATACATGGTCTATCCCAACCAAAGGAAGGCCTCTAACAGTAGGGTCATCTGCAAATTTACATACGGCATTGGAGCCCTGCTTAGCCACACAGCCGTGAGTGTAGAGAAAGCAGAGCACTGTGCTAAGCATACAGCCTACATTGATTGTCAGACGGGAGGAAGTTTTAATCACCAAAGTTGAGGAACCAGTTTCAGAGAGAGGTAGCGAAACCTCCCAAATAATGTAAACTGTTCACCAAACTTTCAAACTGAGTTAACAAAAATAAGGTTCAAAGCATTAGGTTTTTCAATTCATGGAAAAAGCTTATTTTTCTCCAATATGCTTGATCCTAGAATAGAAAATAAATGCAATAGCAAAATCTGAACTCTGAAAAGAGAGCCAGGTCAAGAAAGAGCACAAGCACACACAAGTAAGGACAATTAAATTAAGATGATTTTCCTCACAAATTTTGATGTCACTTTCTATTCCGGGTACATGGGCTTAGCACCTTAGGCATCAAACACCATACGTGCCCATGATGGAGCTCAGTCAACTCCACGGGCACTGGCCACCGTAGTATCCAGGACATCTTCAAGGAGTGATACCTCAAGAGGGCAACATCCATCATTCCTAGGACAAGCTCTCTTCTCATTGCTGCCATCAGGAGGACGTACATAAGCCTGAAGGTGCACACTCAAAGATTCAGGAATAGCTTCTTCCCCTCTGCCATCCAATTGCTGAATGGACTTTAAACCCATAAACACTACCTCACTGCTTTTTCTTGTACTAATTTTACTATATATATATATATATATATATATATACACACATATACACGAAAGCTGCCTAGTCTCACCTTAAACTATGGAATACCATAATAGTAACCTGGAGCTTTCATGTGTTTATAAAACAGCACAAAATATATTTAATGTGTCATATTGTCACATTGCCAGTTAATGCAGATTTGATGGAATACATCAAGTTCCTTTGTTAAGCAGAAAACAGACCACAGGACCACAAGATAATGAGAGGCATTGATCGTGTGGATAGTCAGAGGCTTTTTCCCAGGGCTGAAATGGCTAGCATGAGAGGGCATATTTTTAAGGTGCTTGGAAGTAGGTACAGAGATGTCAGGGGTAACTATTTTTTACGCAGAGAGTGGTGAGTGCGTGGAATGGGCTGCCGGTGGTGGTGGTGGAGACGGAGACGATAGGGTCTTTTAAGAGACTCCTGGATGGATACATGGAGCTTAGAAAAATAGAGGGCTATGGGTAAGCCTAGGTAGTTCTATGGTAGGGACATGTTCGGCACCACTTTGTGGGCCAAAGGACCTGTACTGTGCAGTAGGTTTTCTATGTTTCTAGACAGTCTTATTCATTTCTGAAGAACTACATATACACAAGTAATCATTAACATATTCCCCAATAATCTTCTCTGCAAGGAACTTTAAATGATACAGTGATACCCAAAGGTAAACAACAGTATGCTTGTTTTCAATCTGTAATGTTCGCCAATTCATATTTTGACACATCATGAAAATAGTCAAAGGTGAAAATAATTGGGGGTTGGGGAATGACGTGGGGAAGACACCACTGCTGGAACCTGAGAACAGTCAACGTGCTGTATGCTTAAATAAGTCCCACCACATTGAAATATACACACGTGCTTTTTTTGAAGTGTAGCAAGTGGTGTGCATACTAGCACAGCAGCCATTCAATTCTTGTCAAGTTCCACAAACAGATCAGATGAAGAGACAGGGGTGTTAAGCTTCTCGTTCATCTTGAAACAGCAGCACAGAAAAGTTTAATATCTATCAGATCAGTGAAGCAGATAAATGCTAAGTAGTTTATCCACGGGATGGCACCTCCAACATCACTAAAACACTGCACTGGAGCATCAAATAACATTCAACCAAGGAGTGGAAGTTCTTTGTGCATTTTTCACAGAAACCAAATAGGGTGGACTGTAAGAATGTAACACTTGCAAACACAGATGATGTTCAACTAAATAAGTACACAAATGAAATGAAAGCAGCTACAAAGGGCAAACACCCACAAAATGTACAGAAATGAGAGGATAACAGTTATAAAGATGGTGACCCTACCTGGCATTGTCCACCAGCTCAGCCAAAGCTCCAAAAAGAAATTCATGAGTGGTTCTGAAATATTCAAAACAAAACAGATACAGTCATATCTACTTTCTTCCATATAGAATTTCAAAGTATAGATGAGCAAGTTCAATATCATACTGAGCATTATTTGTTAACTTGTGCAAAATAGAACAATGAGTGGGTGAAGCTTCTGTATATCATATGCATATGAGCTCTGATTCCAGCAAAAAGTTTACAGGTTCAGTTTCTTAGATATTGTATATTAACACATCACTGCAGAAGTACAGTGATCTTTTAGTTATATTGATAAGTACTGCAGGATCACCAAGCAAAGATCAAGGTAAAATATTAAGATTGTAGAATTATATAGCATACAAGCAGACCCTTCAGCCCACTGAATCTGCACTATCAAAGATCCATTTTCACTAATCCTATACTAGATCCATTTTATTATCCCACAGAAAAGACAGTTGTGTGATGATTTTAATTCACCACAAAAATCTATAAATGTTACTGGTAAATACTATTCAATAAATAGGCATTTCTTGTTTTCTTTCCTCCAGCTTCTGCAAATTCTCAGTTACTTACTTTACTTAATTACTACAAATAACTGCTGAGAAATCAATGGCTATTACCATAATTAAAAACACCAACAGGTTATCCAATAATTTTGGATACTATATTACTATATAATATAGTATATAACCAGGAGAGAGTGGCAAGCCGAAACCAAATCTGTCTCTGCATAACAATTATGGCTAAACAATCCTTCACACTTTTGCGCCTAAAATGGATTTGCATTTGTTGCGCTGTTTAAATTCCTTAATTGTTAACCACTGCTCATTTCAGTTTTCCTATCTACCATAGTCAGCTTATCACTCATACCTTTGTAGCTCTTTTGTTAGGTACTGATTTCAGATTCAACTAAATTATTTTCAACCATTCAACATAATCATGCTGGTGCTTCTCTTAACATCCCTTTAACGAACAAATCACACTGCACAACACCAGGTCTAAATTAGCATGTTTTCTCCGGCTCCTCAGCACCCTGATCTAGAAAGTCACCTCTAATACACTCAATGAACTTGTCTTTCATATGGTTATCCCAGTCTATGGTCCCACGATTATTTTATCATCATCATTAGATGCACCTCTTATTTTCTGAGTTATATCATGCCCTAGGGGCTTACTATTTGGGGCCTATAGACAATCTGCACCAGTACTGCCGCCGGTACAATGCACAACTAAACTACTCCACAAATTATGATTCTTTCATCCTTTATTATTTATTACTTTATGTTCCACTTTTCTTCTCCCTTCTAAAAACAAAGTACGCATGAATATTTAACTTCCAGCCTTGGGTACTGCACTCAGGTCTCTGTGACCTTTATTAAATAATTTCCATTCCTTTTAATTTGTGCCATTAATTCATCTATTATCTGTGCATTCAAATAAAGAGCATTTGCGTATTGTGGTACGCCTCAATGTACTTTAAAACAGCATGGTTTTACCTGGGATTACTACCACTACTACTACTACACTTCTTTTAAATATACTTCTGCTGCTAATCCGTGTGCAATCGAAGCCTGTAATTTACATTATGTTATTATGTTTTGGGGCCAACTGAAAGATCTGGCACTTTTCCTGCTTCCGAAGGAATTTGGCGTGGTTGACAGCGACACTGGGAAAGGAGTGTGTGGCCTAACAGCAGAGCACAAACCCATGATCAGCTACAATTCTCATCCAACTCGCCGATCAAAGTGTTGAGCAAGACTGAAATCAATGAGGACAAAGATGTAACTGGTCTCTCATTCTCACTTGCTGCCACCAGAGTCCTGGATCTTGGGCAAGGTTTGATCAGCATGGTTTACTCATTGGACTCGTTTTTAAGAGGACTCTGCAGTTCATGTTATGAGTTTCTAATTTCTTGACTGGTCCTATTTTTATGCGATTTTGATCAGGGTGGACTGGCTGTGCAACCTGTAGTCAACAAGCGACACAGTGCTGAGTTCAATGAACTAAACAAAACAAAACATTCCAAGAGTGTTTCAAGGATACACTTTGATGTTTAATATTCGGTGTGTTATTCGTTCATTTTTTGCCAATTGCACAATTGTTTTTTCTTTCCCCTCGCACATTGGATGCTTGATGTTTTCTTTTAACGGGTTCAAGTGTTTCTTTGTTTTGCGGCTGGCTGTGGGAAGACGAATCTCAGGGTTGTGTACTGTATACATACCTTGATAATAAATGTACTTTGAATCTTTGAAATTCTCTTACTCCATCAAGTTACTCTATTCAGTAGTTAGTCTAGTAACAAGTCATTTCGCACTACACCTATGCTTTCCTTGAATATAAGTGGGCACAATGTAATTGTATTAAATGCAGACGAGCGTCTTAAATGCTGGTGATATCAGTTCCATCAGCACTTCAGCAAACACTAATTTGCTGCAGTACTTGGATGTCTGTAGTAGCTCTATTTCTGAACCCTTCAGGTTATTTTTCTTCTGCAATATAGCAAATGCCCTGCTGCACTTTTGTTTCCTTCCCTTATACACTGAAAAGCCCGTGGCAACACCAACGTTAAATGTTCACAAACCCCTGGGGTTCTGACTCAAAGCCTGTCTGTAGTTTCACCATTAAATTGTTCTGCTTCAGTTACATCAGATTCCCACATCACCAAATGCTCTATGAGATGTATCACCCTAACTATACTTTTCTAGGAACAGCAAAGGTTAGTGTACAAATAAAACAATGGGAAGCAAGTCATACATCTGAACAAAAAACTTCCTCTCAAAATTAAGTATCATCTCAAGATTACAGATCCAAAAAAATGTGATGATTTAACCAGATACACTAAATTTGAAATATTCTCACAACAATAAAGACATATATACTGTCTGCACAATAGCAAGAGTAGTGCAGGAAATTTCCAAGTGGCCAACCAAGGCATACACGGATACGGAATGAACGGAGGCAAGTCAGATTAGTTTGGACAGGCACAGGCACAGGCATAGTGGGCTGAAGAGTGCTGTATGACTCTAATCTCTCTCTCGCTATTATATTCAAAGTTAGATAATAAAGGCTGAGCAGGCAGATAGATATCGATACTTATTTACCTTCTGTCTTTAGGAATAAGTATTCAACTGAAACATAACCCAAGGGAATTTCATATTGCCAAAGTACTTTACCAGATTTTGCCCTCTTGTCTCTCACACTATATCCCACCATACTAACACTATAACTTTCCCCTCCTACCCCACACTAGTCGTGCAAGATATTTTTAATCAAAGTGATGGCACTCTAAATAACTGCAGTAATTTAGAGGTAGCAAGATCGAGTCAGGTGTAGAAAGTAAATTGTAAAACTAAGTCTACTTCTCCAAAGATGCTTCCAGTCTTTGAAAGTTATGTGAAATCTGATAAAATTCTATCAGAGTATCCAGAACACAATAAATGGTAATGTCCTTTTGACATTTAGATCACCACACACAAAATGCTAGAACTCAGCAGGTCAGGCAACATCTATGAAGGGAAATGAACAGTTGATATTTTGGCCCGAGAAAATTTCATTAGTATCAATCAGATGACGCTGAACTCTTCTTCCGCCGGCTCCGTCTTCAAGCTTACTTCTTCGGCAAGGACTCTCCCACACCCACCGATGACCCCTTCCCGTCTTCAACCTCCTCCTCTTCATGGACACCGCGCTCTGGTCTTCTGCCTGCTCTGGATCTCTTTATTCCTAACTGCCAACGGGACATCAACCATCTCGACTTCTCCACACCTTGTTCCAATTCCAACCTCACTCCTTCCGAACGCTCTGCTCTCCACTCCCTCTGCACTAATCCTAACCTTACTATAAAACCCAACGATAAGGGGGGTGCTGTTGTAGTCTGGTTTACTGACCTCTACCTTGACGGGGCACACCGACAACTCACGGATACCCCCTCTTATTTACCCCTCGATCATGAGCCCAATAAGGAGCACCAGGCCATTGTCTCCCACACCATCACCAACTATATCCGCTCAGGGGATCTCCCATCCACTGCTACCAACTTATAGTTCCCACACCCTGCACTTCCCGTTTCTACCTCGGGATGTGCAGATAGATCCACAAAGCTGCCTGTCCAGGTAGACCCATTGTCTCAGCTTGTTCCTGCTCCACCGAACTCATTTCTGCATACCTCAACACTGTTTTATCCCTTGTTCAATCCCTTCCCACCTACGTTCGTGACACTTCTCACGCTCTGATTCTTTTCAATGATTTTAAGTTCCCTGGCCCCCACCGCTTCATTTTCACCATGAATGTTCAGTCCCTATATACCTCCATTCCCCCACCAGAAGGTCTCAAAGCTCTCCACTTCTTTTTGGATTCCAGACCTAACCAGTTCCCCTCTACCACCACTCTGCTCCATCTAGTGGAATTAGTCCTTACTCTTAATAATTTCTCCTTTGGCTCCTCCCACTTCTTCCAAACTAAAGGTGTAGCCAGGGGCACCCATATGGGTCCCAGCTATGCCTGCCTTTTTGTTGGCTTTGTGGAACAATCCATGTTCCAAGCCTATACTAGTATCTGTCCCCCACTTTTCCTTCGCTACATCGACCACTGCATTGGTGCTGCTTCCTGCACGCATGCTGAGCTCGTTGATTTAGGAGATTAGGAGAATGGTTAAGAAAGTGGGAAATGAAATATAATGTTGGAAAATGCATGGTCATGCACTTGGTAGCAGAAATAAGTGTGTGGAATATTTTCTAAATGGGGAGAAAATCCAAAACTCCAAGATGAAAAGGGACTTGGGAGTCCTTGTGCACAACACCCTGAAGGTTAACTTGCAGGTTGAGTCAGTGGTGAGGAAGGCAAATTCAATATTAGTATTCATTTCAATAGGTCTAGAATACAAGAGCAAGGGTGTGATGCTGAGGCTTTATAAGACACTGGTGAGGCCTCACCTTGAGTATTGTGTATAGTTTTGGACTCTTCATCTTAGAAGAGATGTGCTGGCATTAGAGAGGGTCCAGAGGAGGTTCACAAGGATAATTCCAGGAATGAAAGGGTTATCATACGAGGAACGTTTGATGGCTCTGGGTCTGTACTCCGGAATTCAGAAGGATGAGGAGGGATCTCATTGAAACATTCCGAATGGTGAAAGGACTAGACAGAGTAGATGTGTGAAAGGATGTTTCCCATGGTGGGAGAGTCTAGGACAAGAGGGCACAGCCACAGGATAGATGGGCGTCCATTCAAAACAGAGATGCGGAGAAATTTCTTTAGCCAGAGGGTGGTGAATTTGTGGAATTTTTTGCCACGTGCGGGTGTGGAGGCCAGGTCCTTGGGTGTATTTAAGACAGAGGCTGATAGGTTCTTGATTGGACATGGCATTAAAGGTTATGGGGAGAATGCTGGGAAATGGAGGGGAAAAAAAAGGATCAGCCATGATTAAATGGCAGAGCAGACTCGATGGGCTAAATGACTTAATTCTGCTCCTATGTCTTATGATCTTATAGTATTGGAATGAAAGATGACAGAAGCCAGAATAAAAGAGTGGGGGTGGGGGTTGGAGCACGAGCTGGCAGGTGATAGGTGATGAACAGAGAGGGATTTGGCTTCAACATGGTAATGGAGGAGGCTGTGAACAGACACCAGTGTGGGAATGAGAAGTGGAAATAAAACAACTGGCCACATCGAGATCCTGGCTGTGAAGGTCCTCGGTGATGTAATACCCCCAGTCTGCATCTTGTCTCACCAATGTTGAGGAGACTGCACCAGAAGCACTGGAAACAATAAATGACCTAGTCATGTCCATGTTGCAGGGAAAATGTCTGGAGGGTGATTGATGCAAGTGGAAAAGGGAGTCACAGAGAGCACGATCCCTCCGGAAAGGGAGACGTGCCCAGTGATGACATTCTGTTAGAGATAGCAGAAGATACAGAGAACGTGTTAGAAGTGGAGATTTGAGGGGTACTAGGTTATGTTGGAGGGAGGATAGAACGGGGGCGAACATGCAGGAAATAGGGGAGATGCAGCTGACTGTTGCATTGACAGCAATGGAAGAAAAACTTCGTTCTCTGGTTTTAAATAAAAGGCCATTTTGTATGCCCTGGAACAGAAAACCTCATCACGAGGACAGATGTGGCAGAGACAGAAGAACCCAGAGAAACGAATGGCATCATTGCAAGTACAGGGTGGGAAGAGGGGTAGTTAGGGCAACTATGGAAGTCAGTATGTTTGTAAAAGATGTTGGCAGATAATATGTCCCTGGAGAAGGAGACAGAGATCAAGGATGGGGAGATGGACCAACTAAATATAAGGACAGGATGAAAGTTGGAGGCAAAGTTGATCAAATTTACAAACTCTACATGGGTAATGGAAGCAGGACCAATAAAGTCATTAATGTAGCAGTGAAAAGAGCTGGAGGGGTATTTAGGCTTGGAACATGGACTGTTCTACATAGCTGATAAAAAGGCAAGCAAAGCTGAGGCTCATATGAGTACACCTTTGATCTGGAGAAAGTGGGAGGATGCCAGATGGAGGAAGATGGTAGCAGGGGAACTGGTCGGGTCTGTTGGCTCGCTCTTCTTTCTTGACTTGAGGCCTTCCTGATGGAAAAAAGTAGTACAGGAGGACTGATCGCCCATGGTGAAATGAGGCAGTCAGAGGTGGGAAATGAAAACTGTTCAAGTGGTGCAGGGCATGCAAAGTATCAATGATTAGGTAGGATGGGAAAGTGGGAGGACAAAATAAAACTACAAGGACACGAATTCTGTGGGGAAGGGGCAGGCGAAAACAATGCAACTTTAACCATCTCCAATAGAATCTCACGATCACGTACCTTCCCTCACTCTCTCCTTTTCACTTTCCACAGGGATAGCCCTCTCTGTGATGCCTTTGTCCACTCATTTCTTCCACCTTTGCCCCAGGCATTTATTCCTGAAACTGTGCTAAAAGTTACACCTACCCATACACCACCTGCCTCACAACTATTCAAGACCCTAAATAGGTCTTCCAGGTGAGACAGCACTTCACATGCAAATCCACCAGTGTCATTTATTGTATCTGGTGGGTCTACATCAGTGAGACCCGACACAAACTGCGGGATTGCTTCATCAAGAACCTTCACTACACCCATCACATTACTGAGGGTCTCGCAGTGGCGAACAAGTATAATTCCACTTCCCATTCCCACACTGACCACGATGTTCACGGCTTCCTCTACTACCATGGTGAAGCCAGCCATAGATGGCAAGAGCAAAACTTCGTATTCCTTCTCGGTAGACTCCAGCCTGATGGCATCAGCATCTATTTCGATAACTTCCGGTAACCACTCCCCTCTGCTCCCCCATTTTCCTTTACCCTCTTCTATTTCCACTCCCCTATCATGACTCACCAATCACCTTCACCTTCCACCCTCTGGTTCCCTACCTCTCTCCCTTTAGTCCATGATCTCCTCCTTTAGCCCTTTGTCTCTCCCACTTATCCCGTTCTCCCCCAGTTTCCAGCCTCCCCCCCACTCAATTCCTCTGTCACTTGCCAGCTCATGCTCTTCCCCCCTTCGATTCTGATTTCTGCTCTTTTCTTTCTACTTTGAAGGGTGTCAGCTCAACATTGACTCCAGATGCTACCTGACCGATAGCGTCCCTCCAGCGTTTTGTATGTGTTGATCCAGATTTCCAGCATATAATCCATCATGTCTGTTTTGACATTTATGATCAATTTTTGACTAAGTGGTAACCCAGCCCAGACTAAGCCATGTGTAAAAGTCAATGTATTCTGCTATTATGTAAATAGGCTCAAATGGTGAATTCTACTTCCACTGTAATGCAAAATAAGTAAACAGACATTTCATGCCACAGGGCTGTGCAGTTCTCACCTGATTAGCAGTTTCTCTTTGAAAATGGCAAATGGAGTCATTTATAATTTCCTCATTTTGTATTAAGATGGTATAATGCCCTGGTTAAGATTTTTACTGCTATGCTGCAGGCATTTCATTTTAGCAACTCTATAAAAGCAATGTGTTCTGCTTTTAAAACATTCCGGTTTTGGCAAAAAGATGAGGGGTTATGATGTTCAACCTAAGAATGCTGTGTCAGCCAATCAGGATGATGGAATTGGGAGAAAGTTTAGGAAAGCAGGGCAGAGAGAGATTTGTGATGGCAGGAGCTGTGGGGAGGAGATGAGGGTAGATGATTGAGAATGCCGTGGAAAGGAGCGTCCTTGTTGCATGAAGTGCTTTCTGCAGATGAATGGCTCCAAGGAGGAAGGGCCAATACTCCCAAGAGAGATCCCGTTGGTTCAAGATGGATTTCGAGTGAGGTTGGGAATGTGGTGTGTGCTTTCACACAGACCATGGGTCCAGCACACGAGTAAAATGGACTCAAACTTTATGTGCACAATTGGACTGAGTTAACTGTAATGGGACATTTTATTTTTTCTTTTTTTTCCCTACTAACTGAAATTTGTAAACATACTTTAAAATTTTATGCATACTTTAAAATGTTATTTTGTGCCAACCAACAATTATGTACGAGCAATATTTACAGAGCGTTTCCTCGATTCGAGGTTTCTTTAATTGGAACATCATGACATTTATGTTTGTCTGAACCTAAATCATATTGACCATAGATGCAAATATCACTACACCCTTTAAGAAAGGAGGAAGACAGCAGAAAGGAAATTATAGACCAGTTAGTCTGACCTCAGTGGCTGGGAAGATGTTGGGGACAATTGTTAAGGAGTACTTGGCGACACAGGTCAAGATAGGGCAAAGTCAACATGGTTTCCTTAAAGGAGCCGATGGGGTTACAATAAAGTTGCTGGCATGGTTAGAGCATTGGCGGATTGGTTGGAGGCAGCGAGTGGAAATAAGAAGATACTTTTCTGCTTGGCTGCCAGTGACCAGTGGTATTCCCCAGGTGTCGGCATTGGGACCACTTCTTATGCCATCAATGATTTAGATGATGGAATAGATGGCTTTGTTGCCAAGTTTGCAGATGATAGGAAGATTGATGGAGGAGCAGGTAATGATGAAGAAACCTTTAGGCTGCAGAAGACTTAGTCATATTAGAAGAATGGGCAAGAAGGTGGCAAATGAAATACAATGTGGGCAACTGCACGGTCATACACTAGGGTAGAAGAAATAAATGTGCAGACTATTTTCTAAATGGGGTAAAAATCCAAAAATCTGAGATGCAAAGGGACTTGGGAGTCCTTGTGCACAACACCCTAAAAGTTAACTTGCAGGTTGAATTGGTGGTGAGGAAGGCAAATGCAATGTTAGCATTCATTTCAAGAGGTTTAGAATACAAGATTAGGGATGTGATGCTGAGGCTATATAAAGCATTGGTGAGGCCCCACCTTGAGTATTGTGAACAGCTTTGGGCTCACCTAAAAAAAGATGTGCTGGCATTGGAAAGCATTCAGAAAAGGTTCACAAGGATGATTCTGGGATCGAAAGGGATATCGTACAAGGAACATTTAATAGCTCTGGGTCTTTACTTGATGAATTTCAAAGGATGACAGGGGATCTCATTGAAACCTGTCAACGTTGAAACCCAGAGTAGATATGGAAAGGATGTTTCCCATGGTGGGGGAGTCTAGGGCAAGAGTACACAGTCTCAGGTTAAAGAGGCATCCAGCTAAAACAATGATGCGGAGGAATTTCTTCAGCCAGAGGGTGGTGAATTTGTGGCATTTATCACCACAGGCAGCTGTGGAGACCAGGTCTTTGGATGTATCTGAGGCAGTGCTTGATAAGTTCTTGATTGGACACGGCAGCAAAAGTCACGGGGAGAAGGCTGGGGAGTGGGGCTGAGGACGGGTTAAAGAGGATCAGCCATGATTGAATGGTGGAGCAGACTCGACGGGCCAAATGGCCTAATTCTGCTCCTGCTCTATATCTTTTGGTTTTACACTGTTTATGAAAGGTGGCCTTCTCACCACTGAGTCCCATGGCTGTTCGTAGAGCTAGCTAATAAGCCAGCATTGCATGAGAGCCAGTGAGGGGGTTGCATTTGTGGGGCTATCATCTGGCAATTCACTGCATGCAGTGTAATTGCTGTTAAGAAGTGATGAAGTGATTTGATGTTAAGCCTGTGTTTAAACTAGTGGCGGGGAAAATGACTAAAGTACTTTAGTATGGACGCCACAGGGATTAAGGGTTGGTGCGATTCAAAGAGATTTCCCACAAATAATGCCTGTATTTTGAGCGGGGTGGATCTCCAAATTCCCGATGAACAGGAGTTCAGAGAACTAACTTCTGTAAAAGATTTGGAAAAAGTTATGCTGATTGAATGACATTTTGACCAATCAGCTGGTAAGGATGTCATGTTAGTCTACAGTAGCAGTAACTACCTTACAGGTTGGGAGACCCTGGAGAGGCAGGGCCAAGACTGTCCTTATTTTTAGATTAGATTATGAGGACACTCAGTCCTCGTTTATTGTAATTTAGAAATGCATGCATTAAAAAATGATACAATGTTTCTCCAGAGTGATATCACAAAAAAAGGACAAACCAAAGACTAACACTGACAAGACCACATAATTATAACATATAGTTACAGCAGTGCAAAGCAATACCATAATTTGATAAAGAGCAGACCATGGGAACGGTAAAAAAAAGTCTCAAAGTTCCAATCGACTCCTGATAGTCCCCAATAGCAGGCGGCAGAAGGGAGAAACTCTCTCTGCCATAAACCTCCAGGCACTGACAACTGTCGATGCACTGGAAGCACCCGACCACAGCCAACTCTGAGTCCGTCCAAAAACTTCGAGCCTCTGATCAGCCCTTCGACACCAAGCACTTCGACCCCGTCCCAGCTGCCAAGCAACAAGCAAGTCCGAGGACTCGGGGCCTTCCCCTCCGGAGATTCTGGATCACACAGTAACAGTGGCAGCGAAAAAGGCATTTCAGAAGTTTCTCCAGATGTTCCTCCGTTCTCTCACGTCTGTCTCCATCAAATCAGGATTGTGCACGGCACCCCACTTGACTGATTACAGATATCATTCACCAGAGTGCCTGAGGGCAAAGACTGTAAAGGCAAGTTGTTCTTGTTTCTGCGAAGGGAGGGAAGAGTTGTCTGATGTGAAAGGTCTAATGGGTCCTTCAGCAGTTAATTTAAATTCTGAATTGGTTTTGGCTATTACATCACTGGTTGACAAATGCAGAAGTGACTCTGCGGAGAGCCAAGGTTATTGTAGGCTGGGAGTGTTCTCTGGGGTCAAGCCCACACCCGATAGGGAAGAAGAATAGGGGGCCTGGGCTGAGCAGACATCTCAGTTACTGGATGAATGGCCATGTTCAGATAGCATGGAAAAACAGAGACGGGTAGAGAGCTTAAAGGGTCTGGCAGATGATATAGTGAAGTTCCTAAAGGCAGAATATCCATTGGTCATATCATCAAAGATGCTTTTGGCAATGCTGAAAGTGCAGCTGATCTGACTAAGTAGTTTAGGCACACATTCCAGAAGAAAGGAAGAGAAGCTGTCTGCCTACGTTGGCAGGCTGGAGAAAACACTGCATTGTTTGTTTCACAAAGGGGGCATTCAGCTGTCTGCGAGAAATTGCTTGAGGATGGAGCAAGTTGTGAAGAGTACACTGTTACATGATGTGATTGTTCTGCATATTGAAATGACCCACAAGATGCACCCTCCTCTATCTTTTACCAAGTTACTCAGAGAAGTTCGAGAGGAGGAAACCATGATTGAGAAGCGGGACATTTCCAAAAGCCAACAAGTAGTGTTTTCAGTGGTAGCCTCTAAAGTGGAGATAGAGTTTTTGTGGACTGAGTTGTAAAACCCTCTAGCTGAACTGATGCAATGGACGCCTGCTAATGATTCAGCTAAACATGATACGCCCGTTGGGAAACCCGAACCACCCATAATACTTACAGTGGACTGCTGCTGAAAAGTGTCTCTTGACTAGAGAGGCAACAAGTTTTTTTTTGTTACAACTGTGGAGAAGATACACATTTTAAACAAGACTGTGAGGGTCAGGAAAATCTTCGAAAAGTCAGTGGTTAACCGAACAGAGAAGAAAAGGCAAAACAATGGAGAGACCAAGTGAAGGAACGGGCTGGCACTTCAGAGAGGATACATTCCAGTGAGTGTATCAAGGGAAATACTAAAGTGCAAAAACACTATTCCTGAAGGTTTAGTCAGACCAAGCTCAAACTTATCTATACGGATTGAAAGATGGTCCTGCTAGAACCATACTTGACACAGGTTCTCAAGTTACTTTGCTTTATAGATTTTTTTTTACAACCGGTATTTGATGGATTTAGCATTGATGCCGCTCAGTGCCGTTAAGATTCAGGGGCTTAGTACAGAAGCCATATAAGATCATAAGACATGGGAGCAGAATTGAGACCATTCAGCCCATCGAGTCTGCTCTGCAATCCATCACTCAACCCCATACACTTGCCATATCCTTTGACACCCTGACCAGTCAGGAACTGATCAACTTCTGCCTTAAATATACACACAGACTTGGCCTCCACCACAGTCTCTGGCAGAGCTTTCCACAGATATACTAATCTCTGGCTAAAAACATTCCTCCTTACCTCTGTTCTAAAGGGACCCCTCAATTTTGAGGTTGTGCCTTTGGTTCTGGATACCCCCATCATAGGAAACATCCTCTCCACATCCATCCTAGTAGCCCTTTCAACATTCGGTAGGTTTTGATAAGATCTCTCCTCACCACACCCCCCCCCCGCCCGCATTATTCTATATTCCAGTGAGTACAGGCCAAAGCTGTCAAATGCTCCTCATACATTAACCCCTTCATTCCTGGAATCATCCTTGTGAACCTCCTCTGGACTCTCTCCAATGAGAGCATATCCTTTCTGAGATATCGGGCCCAAAACTGTAGACAATACTCCAACTGTGGCCTGACTAGTGTCTCATAAAGGCTCAGCATTATCTCCTTGCTTTTATATTCTATGCCCCTTGAAATAAATACCAACATTGCATTTGCCTTCTTTACCATAGACTCAACCTGTAAATTAATCTTCTGGGAGTGCTGCACAAGGACTCTCAAGTCCCTCTGCACCTCTGATGTTTGAACTTTCTCCCCATTTAGATAGTCTGGACTACTGTTCCTTTTACCAAAATACATTATCATACATTTCCCAACACTTTATTCCATCCACCACTATTTTGCCCATTCTTCCAATTTGTCTGTCATGCTGCAACCACATTGCTTCCTCAGCACTACCCACTCCTCCACCCACCTTCATATCATCAGCATATTTTGCCACAAAGCCATCAATTCCATTATCTAAAATCACTGACAATGTGAAAGACAGCGGTACCAATACTGACCCAAGGAACACCACTAGTCACTGGCAGCCAACCAGAAAAGGTCCCCTTTATCTCTACTCGCTGCCTTCTGCCTGTCAGCCACTCTGCTATCCATGCCAGTAACTTTTCTGTAACACCATAGCATTTTATCTTAAGTAGCCTCGTGTGTGGCACCTTATCAAACACCTTCTGAAAATGTAAGTAAATGACATCATTGCCTCTCTGTTCTCCACCCTGATTGTTACTTCCTCAAAGAACCCCAACAGATGTCAGGCAAGATTTCCCTTTACAGGAACCATGCTGACTTCAACTTATTTTATCATTAGTCTCCAAGTACCTTGAAACCTCATTCTTAATTATAGACTCCAACATTTTCCCAACCACCGAGGATAGGCCAACTAGCCTATAATTTCCTCTTTTGCCTTCCTCCCTTCTTAAAGAGTGAAGTGACATTTGCAATCTTCCAGCCCTCCAGGACCATGCCAGAATCAAGTGGTTCTTGAAAGATTACGACCAATGCTTCAGTTATCTCTTCAGCACCCTCTCTGAGGACTCTGGGATGTCGTCCATCTGGTCCAAGTGACTTAGCCACCTCTAAGGCCTTTGAGATTATCCTTTGTAATAGCACCTGCACTCACTGACAGTCATGGATCTGTGGCGCACCACAGTGAAGACAGATCCAAAGTACCCATTAAGTTCTTCTGTCATTCCTTTGTCTCCCATTACTACCTCACCAGCATAATTTTCCAGTGGTCCAATATTAACCACACCTCCCTTTTAATCTTTATGTAACTGATAAAACTGTTGGTATCGTCCTTTATATTATTGGCTTGTTTGCCCCCATATTTCATCTTTTCCCTTCTTATGCTTTTTTTTGTTGCCTTTAGTTGGATTTTAAAAGCTTACCAATCATTCAACTTCCCACTCACTTTTGCCACCTTGTGTGCCCTTTCCTTAGCTTTTATGCAGTCCTTAACTTCCTTTGTCAGTCACGGTTGCCTGCCCCTGCCATTTGAGAACTTCTTCCTCTGTGGGACATGTCTATCCTGCACTTTGTGAACTATTCTCAGAAACTTCAGCCATCAATGCACTGCCGTCATCCCCGCTAGTATCCTCCTCCAATCCAGCTGGGCATTTGGACTGGACTAACTGTAATGGGCCCTTTTGTTTTCTTTATTTTTCCAACTAACTGTTCTATAAAGCTGAAATCTGTAAATATACTTTAAAATTTTATGCAGTGTGTGATCTGTTATTTCATGCCAACTGACAATTGTGCATGAGCAGCATTTACATAGCATTCGCTCATATCGCGGTTTCGTTAATCAGGACATTGCAATGTTCCTGTTTGGTTGAACCCAAATCATATCAACCCTAGACCTATATTATGAAAGGTGGCCTTCTCACTACTGAGTCACCTGGCTGCTAGCAGAGCCGGCTAATGGCCCAATGGCCCGGTGAGGGAATTGCAATAGGTCAGCCTTTAAATATATAATTCCTGCATAAAACACTATTTGAAGGATAAAGAGATGACATATGGTTCAACAATTTAAAGGTTTATCCAAAGAATACTGATGAATACTGTAGTAGTAATGATTTTTAAACAATTCTCATACCTTTCATTGGCTGAAACTATCCAACATTTGTGACAGTATTTCAATGGATATGAAATGGTTATCAATGCACAGGAAGGCAATAGGATTCCCTCTCTGCCACCCATATTGAACATGCAGAATACTGCACATAGTTCTGACCAACGTCAGAATGCAAAGGTCTACATATCAGGGAAGAATGTACAAACTTGAGCTTCTCTTCCTTAAAGATGATCTCTCAGCAGATATTGCTTCAAGTTATTTGAAATTATGAAGGGGTAATGACAGGATGAATGCAGTTACAACGCTCTCATATTCAGGGAAGAGCATACAGTGAATCAAAAGTATTCAGCCCCCAACCTTTTGTTCACATTAGTATTACAACCAGTGATTTGATTAATTTACCTGAGAATTCTTATTTGTGAATCAAATACTCCTTCCCCGCCCCCAACAGTAGAGCCAGAAAACAGGAGAAATGCTAAAGCATAACTAAATATTCAAAAACTGAAATGTCAGCAGTTCAAAAGTGTTCATCCTTGTTTACTCAGTACTTAGTTGAACCACCTCTCACAGATATTACAGCCAGTTGTCTCTTTTTGATAAGTCTCTATTAGCTTTTCACAATGTAATGGAGCAAGATTTGTCCATTCCTCTTTGCAAGATTGTTCAAGCTGTGCCAAATTAGTTGGTGAGCAGCAATCTTTACAATCAGGTTAAGGTCAGAAGTCTGACTGGGCCAAAGACATAAATTTTTTTCATTTGAAACCAGTCCATGGTTGCTCTGGCAGTGTGCTTTCAGTCACTGTCCTGCTGAAAGACAAATTTCCTTCCTAGTCTAAGCTTTCTGGCAGAGGCCATCAGGTTTTTTTTATATATCCAGGATCTCTGTATTTAGCAGCATTCATCTTCCCATCAATCCTGACCAGATTTCCAGTCCCTACTGCTAAAAAGCATAGTATAATGCTACCTCCACCATATTTTGCAGTGGGGATGGTATCACCTGGCTGATGTGCAGTATTAGATTTACACCACATGTACCACTAAGAGAAAAACATATCCTTGCCAGTAAAGACTTTGCAAAGATACAGTAAAGACGTGGAAAAAGGTCTTGGGGTCGGATGAGACTAAAATGGAGACTAAGCCGTATTGAATACTTTTTCAAGACACTATAGAAAAATTGCAATTGCAACAGGATAATCGCCACAAAAAAATCCAACTGGGAATTCAGAACAGGAAGAATGTGGAACTCATCGCCATTGAAAGTGGCTAAAATGAGCAGTAGATTCATTAGGACGAAAAATAATGGTAAAATCATTTATAGGTAAAAAGGAAAAGTATGTTCTGTTGCTGAACTTAAATGAGGAAAGATGGAAGATGGATAAAACAGTCTATCTCCTCATGACATTCAATGGATTTTAGTCTCGCACCACCAAAATCAAGGATGATCTCTTATTTAAGTGGACCAGGTGGTCTGATGGCTCAGATGTCAAAGAGATTCACACAAAAGCTCCCCTCAACTCTACTTAAAATGCACAGGTCAAGTATGTGTAGGAATGCTTGGCTAGATTAGGTGACTCACACAAACACAGCAGCTTTGTTTGTTAACACCAGATTGCTCTCCATCACCAGCAACATGTACATGCTATAACTCGCCCTCCCATTGATATAGCTCATCCAATGTCAACTCCCAAATGTATGAATTTTACCACCTAGAAACAATGAACTATGTGTCTGTGAGCATCACCTGCAAGAACACTCCCACAAAGAAAAATTGTGTCCTAAAATAGAAATACATTATGATCTTTTGTCAGTGCTGGGTCTATATGGTGAATTGTTGCATCTTGCCACAAATGCTTAAGTCAGCGACTACCACTACTTTTTCCAAGATCAGTAAGTTTTTAGATGACACAAAATTAAAAGGTGTTAATGAGTGTATAGGTGATCACAGATGACAAGGGGATCTTCATCAGTTAGGGACATGGGCCTGAAGAATGGCAATTGGATTTGAATATAGATAGTGAAATCACCTCAAACCAGTGTAGGACTTATACTATGAATGGTACTACGGATGTAATGGGTAAAGAGGGACTTAGGAGTACAAATGTAGAGCTTGTTGAAAGCAGCATCACAGGTAGACAGGGTAATTAAAAAGTTTAGCACACTGGCTTTCATTTTTATTATGTTGTTTTTATTCAGGCTGCACTTGGAGTTTCTGTTCAGTTTTGCTGACCCTTTTATATGAAAGATGTTGCCATGACTACACGGCCTGAGTGAAAGGGAGAAATTGGCCAAGCTCAAGACTAAACTTAGCTCCTTGGAATGCAAGATGAGGGGCAACCTTATAGAAATGACTAAAATGACTTCTCGCTGCTGCCATCAGGTAGAAGGTACAAGAGCCTCAGGACACGTACCCATCTGCTGGATATGTGCCGAACTAAGAAATTGTGACTAGTGTGAACGCCATGGACTCATCAGGGCGAAGGGCTTCTTGTATCCATGCCATACGGCTCTATAACTCTGTGACAATGTTGGCTTTTCCAGTAACACCCAGACCCAAAAATGTTCATTTGTCTTTGATATTTTAAATTAGAAATATAACCCACACAGTGCCGTGGAGCTACTTTGCTCTACAAAGTTTTATTTGAGTACACACTGTGTGTAAGTTGCTGTGGATTACATTACTGTCTATACTGGCTTTCAGCAATTATTTTACTTTTATACATGGTCACAAACAAAGGGTTAAAGAACTCGGGGGGGCACTTAAAAGGTTCCAAGCAACATGGCACAACATGGTAAGATAACCAACTGCATATAGATGCTATGTCTATGGCTATAACCAGATTGGTACACGTAACTAAGAAAGACTGCCCCAAGGAGCTGGTCGGAATGGTGAAAAAGGATCACAACGATCTTAAAGGCACTGTAATAGGAACTCCTAACACATTCAAATCCTACTGGGCACCACTTCCCTGATCATTTGTGGCCTCTCACTAATAAAATAAAGATTGTAAGGTTAAAACAGTGATTAATTTATTTATTTCAGAGAATAACCTACCCAGGCTGGTTGATATGGAGATGTACTGTCTTAACACAGTCTCAACACAAAATGTCAACTATTCCTTTACCTCCACAGATACTGCATTCCTCAGCAGCATGCTTTTTGCTCCAGTTTGGTCAATTTGTAATGCAGTCCTTTGATAGAATAGTAAAATAATGCCATTTCTTATGGCAGACCAGAAACAATGACAATTCAAACACAAGAATTTCTGCAGATGCTAAAAACCCAGAGCAACACACACTTAATGCTGGAGGAACTCAGCAGGTCAAGCAGCATCTATGGAAGTGAATAAATTGACATTTCAGGAGGAGACACTTCAAGACTGAGAAGGAAGGGGGAGGAATGCTAGAATAAAAAGGGAAGGAGGGGGAAGGAGGGGGAAGGAGGACAGCTGGAAAGTGATAGGTGAAGCCAGGTGGGTGGGAAAGATAAAGGGCTGGAGGGGAAGGAATTTAATAGGAGAGGGGAGTGAACCGTAGGACAAAGGGAAGGAGGAAGGGACCCAGCAAGTGAAGTAATAGGCAGGCAAGAAGAGGTAAAAGGCCAGAGTGGAGAATAAAGGAAGAGGGGAGGAGAACTGGGGGGGGGGGGGGGGAGGAAGAGTTTTTTTTAAAACCAGGAGAAATCGATATTCATGCCATCAGGCAACTACCCAGATGGAACACAAGGTGTTGCTCCTCCACCTCTGGCACAAGAGGAGGCCACGGACTGACATGCTGGAACAGGAATGAGCATGGAAACTAAATTGTTTGCTCTATATGACAGCCCTACAGCCCGAATTAAGATAAATGGGGACCTCTCTGACTCCTTCATCTTAGAGAGAGGCACTAGACAGGGATGCCCAATTTCTCCTCTCCTTTTTGCGCTATATATTGAACCGCTTGCCCAACTAATAAGACAGAGCGAAATCGTAAAAGGTATCAAGGTGGCAGGGATTGAACAGAAAGTGGCGTTATTCGCAGATGATGTCTTGGTCTAGCTGAGTGAACCAGAAAAATCATTTATAGGATTGTTTACACTGTTGGATGACTTTGGGAAAATATCAGGTTATAAAATAAATGTAAAGAAAACACAAGTTATGTCCCTAAATTATACACCATCCAAAAAATTGCAGGGTACATATGATCTTAAGTGGGAAGCTAAATCATTAAAATATTTAGGAATAACCCTGCCGAAGGATCTTTCAACACTGTCACAGGTAAATTATGGGCCATTAATCTCAGAGATAAAAGCAGATATGCATAGATGGAATCTTATCCCCTTTTTAAGTTTAAATTCAAGGATAAATACTATAAAAATGAATATTCTTCCTCGGTTATTGTATCTTTTCTGTACTTTACCGGTGGAGGTGGATGATAATCAATTCAGGGAATGGGACAAATGGATTTCCCGCTTCATTTGGCAAGGAAAGAAACCTAGAATTCGATATAACACCTTACAGTTAGGGAAGGAAGGAGGAGGTATGGTTCTTCCTTGCCTGAGAAATTATTTTTATGCCTCAAAGATAACCCCTCTGTTATATTGGTGTAATAGGGAATATAAGGCTAGATGGAAGGAAATAGAATTTGGATTAGTTGACAGTTTTCCTCTTCAGGCCTCAATAGCTGACAAAGGATTGATGGCCCAGTTGGAAAAATTTAAAAACACTTGGATAAATCTTACATTAAAAGTATGGCAGAAGGTGGTTAATTCATGTGGAATTAATAACATGTTAAAACTCTTTAGATGGTGTGCATATGATACCAAATTCCTTCCCAACAGAGGAGATAAAAGATTTGAGCTATGGATAAAGAAAGGTCTTACAACCTACCTCTCATTTATAGATAAAAGAGTATTACAAAGTTTCCAAATCCTGCAGGACAAACATGGCCTAGAACATAATGACTTTTTTAGGTACCTTCAAGTACGAAACTATGTTAACCAGAGTTGTAGATATACAGACCTATCAACAGTAGAATTAGAATTTTTCAAGATTCTGAATTCGGCTTGCAGTTCAATACCTAGTAAATCAGTTTCTCGATTATATAATGCACTCTCCCATGCTAAAAATGTAAATACACTGTATATTAAAGAGAAGTGGGAGAAAGAAGCGGGGTTGGTACTTTCAGAGGAGGCTTGGGAGAAAATCTGCAGCTTTCAATGGTCCTTGATTAATTCTTTGACTTGGAGAGAACATTGTTGGAAAAACATTATAAGATACTTCAAGACACCATATCAGGAAAAATATAAAGATACAAATCTGATGTGTTGGAGAAGGTGCGGCTCCAAGGAGGCAAATCATTTTCATATTTTTTGGGATTGCCCTAAATTAAGTTTATTTTGGGAAGGTATTCATAGAACATTAGTTAAGGTACTTAGGTCCCAGGTACCTCTGAACTTCGAGACGCTCTATTTGGGGCATGTATTGTTTCTTGAACAGAAGGAAGATATAAAGTTGCTGTAGGCCCTCTTAGCGGCAAGTAAGAAATCAATCACTAGAAAATGGCTAAATCCAATACCACCTACATTAGAAGATTGGTACGAAATTATCTTGGAAATATTTAAAATGGAAAAGTTGACTTACTCCCTGAGAACTCAAAAAGAAAAATTTTATCAAATCTGGAATAAATGGATTGAATATATAACCCCAATGCGAGCAGACTTTAGATGACTCTCCTAATGATTTATACTGCTCTTCTCATCAACACAGTAATAGTGCTAACGTAAGCACCCCTAGTCTAAATGTTTGTTTTTTTTGTTTTCTTTTGGAAAATAGAGAATTAACACAAGTAAAGGGAAAGATTTGGGAAAGGGATAAAAAAATGAAAAAATTAAGTAAATAAGTACATAGGGATTGGATAATTATGTCTGCGGGCAAGAGCAAGCATGAACAAATTAGGATATAAACACCTACAATGGTTGATACATAGGCTTAGATACAACATTTTGGACCAGTGGAAATGGTCCAGAAGGGTTATATGGAAACTATTATTACCATTTTTCTTAACAACTAATTCCATTACTTAGCCTAATAGGTTAGATTTACCACAGTACATAATTATCTATTTAAATGTTTATTTTCCTTTTATATCATCTCAATGTGTACTTAAGAATGTATAAATAATTGTAGTTTTATACATATAAAAAAATGGAAAAGGTTATATGTGTGAAAAAAGTACATGATATTTGTGAATTCCTTATCCAAATAAAAATAAAATTTAAAAAAGGAAACTAAATTGTTTGATCACCAAGTTCCACTTTTGGCAAATGGAGCACAGGTGCTTGATGAAATGGTCTCCCAATATTCGATGGGTCTCACCAACGTACAGGAGGCCACAACGGGAGCACTGGACATAACAAACGACTCTAGCAAATTCACAGGTGAAGTGTTGCATAATCAGGAAAGACTATTTTGGGTCTCTGAACAGAGTTGAGAGAGGACGTTCATGGGCAGGTGTAGGACTTAAGCCCAATTTATACTTCTGCATCACATGTACGCCGTAGGGTGACGTGCACCTCCCCAAAAATGTAACTCATGCATTGCAGTGACACAGACCGCAACAACTGTGATTGGTCCATTTGGTAGCATCGCATTTCCGGTTGCTTTTCTCCGCCACGTCAAATAAATGGATGGAAACGATGAACCAAACTGTCAAATCCAAAAATATTTGAAATGCATTTCCTTGTCCATGTCTCTCACGAAGAAACTCAACACAATGGCATAGAAACACCACCGCCAACTAGCGTTTTGGCAGTGAATTTGCAGAGCAACGCAGACACAACTACGCATGCTCCCTACGGCGTAGTGCTACTCAGAAGTATAAATCAGGCTACGGCGTAGCCCGTACGCACAAGCATAAATCAACCTTTAGGCCGTATGCATGGATAAATGCTGGTAGGGAGATTAGTGGGGAGGGTCGGATGGACAAGGGAATAGTGGACGGAGCAATCCCTGCAGAAAACAGAGGGGTGGGGTAAAGCTATGTTCTTTTAAGCTCTAAGGAATACAGACTCAAATTGTCAGCCTTTCTGGAAAAGTTAGCATTCCCACTTCATAAATTAATCTGTTGAATAGAACTGTTATGGAGGTCAAGTCACTGGGCATACTTAAGGCAGAGGTTGATAAGTTTTTGATTAGTAAGGGCGTGAAAGGTTCCAGGGATAAGGCATGAGAATGGGGTTGGAAGGAAAAATAAATCAGCTATCATCAAATTGTGGAGGATAACTCCATAGGGCGAATGGCGTAATTTTGCTCCTACATCTTATGGAATCTCCTTTTGACTGTCTCCATTGCTACAATATTCTTTTTAGGTAAAAGGAGCAAAACTCTGCAAGGTGGTGACTGTTTCACCAATACCCTGTAAAAGACATAACAGGTCCTCCCTAGTCTTAAACTGTAAGCCTTTTGTAATCAACTATGACTGCTTTCCTTGCAGCTTAGAAGAATGACTTTATTCAAACATAAATGACCCGGGGGGGGGGGGGGGGGGAGGGGATCATTACAAAGTAGGGGACCAGTTATTTAAAGCTCAAGTGAGTAGAAATTTCTTCTCTCAGAGGGTAGTGGATCTTTGGAATTCTGACCCCCAAGGACAGTGAAAGTCAAATAAATACGTAGACAGATCAATACCAGTGGAGGGCGTTCACAACTGGAGACTAGGTTCTGCTCATACAGACATTTCCAAATGAGCAGACATGAAACTCGAGGTCCAATAAATGGAACTTTGCTCAGATCAACTCTATATATTCTGCTTTAATACTGTTTATTTTGGTTCCTATGCTTCAGATACTTCCACTACAAGGTACAGTTCTTCTCAAGCAGGTGGAAATGTCAAAGACAAATATTCAAGAATGATGTAACACATGCTCATTAAACAATCTGGAACAATCCATTCTCTTAGGACAATAACTGGAACATTTTACATAATAACAAAATCAGGCTTAGATTGACTGGCACCAATTTTTAATTACACTTGCAAGCACTTAAAGAGAATAATTTTAGCCCATGGGACCCCTTATTCCTCTCACATCAACACTGCTTTCAGCAAATGACATCTTTCACCTTTACCAAACAATTCCAAAATGTCAATGTTTTTGCCCATTTATATATTATGGACATAAACCCCTGTATTTTAAGAGAAACACTACATTTCTAAGAACGTGCAGTAACACTACACTGTGTTACAAATCAACTGGTGTATGGATGGCGGAATTGAGTCATTTTAGGAGGAAGGAGAGAAGCTGTCTACCTATATTTTCAGGGTACAGAAGCTGCTGCAGCGTTTGGGTCACAATGTTTGGGCATTCACTGTGAAAGAAATTGCTTGAGGATGGAGGAAGTTATGAAGGGTGTGCTGTCACATGACATGAGAGCTCTATGTATTTAAGTGACCCACAAGCTGTGCTCTCCATCAACAGAACACAGTCCTCAGTAGTAGCCTGTTTCTGAGGTGACACCTGATACCACACATGCAGAGGTTTTTGTAGAGTGTCATGAAAGATCTGAGAGCCAAGGTATTTCAGATGATTATACGTTGGTGCTGCTACCAAACACGACACGGCAACAGGAAGCCAGACCCACTGGTGGGATGTAGCAGACTGAGCAGGGTCCCTTGTCTAGGGAAGCTACCAGTAGTTTCTGTTACCGCTGTGGAGAAGATTTTTGAAAATCTTTGAAAAGTAACTCAGCAGTTAATCAGAGAAGAAGAGGTAAAACTACAAGGGGACACAGTAAAGGAAGAGGCTGGTGCTTCGGAGAGGATAAATTCCTATCAATGTCTCAAAGAAAATACTAAAATGCAAAACACTATTCCTGAAGGTTTAGTGGGATCATGCTCTGGTGTATCCATACGCGGATCGAAGGTGTTACTTTGCTTAATAGACTCTTTTACAACTGGCATTTGGTGTATTTACCATTGATGCCACAGCGAGCCCTTGACACTCGGGGGCCTGGTACTAATGGGTACCCATACAATGGTTACTTGCAGTTGAAACTGGAGTTTTCGGAAACAGTCTAACGACAGTGTTAGTCTGCCCAGATCTGCTTGAAAAGGGTGGAGCTTTCGTTCTTGTGGGAACAAATACTGTCATTGTGAGAAAGATTGCGGGAGCATACAAGGCAAGAAATGGAGAGAACTTTTTGAAAACCTTGTCCATTCACCCTGTTTTCTGAGCTGCTTTTGAGAACGTGTAAGTTCCTCCTAAGTAGGATGAGCAGAAAGGAGGAAACGTGTGGTACAGCCAGTCTAAACCTGTCATGTTACATCCTGGAGCAGCAGCTAGAGTGACAGGAATCCTAAAATATGCCAGAATGTCCAAGGAATGGAAAAGGAGTTTAACTGAGATGTTAGGACGCAAAGATGCCTTTTCTACCGACGAGTCTGATGTTGGTTACTCCAAGAGTACTTGCCACACTATTAGAGCGGCGTAGGACAACACCTTCCGAGAGAGGTCTCACCTCTCTCAAACTGAAGGAAGCCAAGTTCAATCATGGGGCAAGTGGGATGCAAGTCATACCAACCCCAGATGTACGGAGCTTGAGAAAGGTGGGTTTTCTAACCGTTGAGTCCAGTGGCTGTTAGTGAGGGGCTAGCGAGCCACATCTCAAGAGACTCCCGGTAAAAAGGGTTTCCATGAGGTACTCCTTTCGTTAATGCAAATATGCAATAAGCCAATCATGTGCCAGCAAATCAATGCACAGAAGCATGCAGACATGGTTAAGAAGCTCAGTTGTTGATCAGACCAAACATCAGAATGGGGAAGAAAGGAGTGCTCTGCAGTAGCAAAGCAGTTAGTGCAACGCGTTTGGAGATCAGTTCCAGATCTGTTCAATAAGACGTCTCTATATGTCTTTCTCACTGAATGCCTGGGTTTTCTCTGGGTGCCCCAGTTTCCTACAGTTAAACGGTCATTGTAAATTGTCCTGTAGTTAGGTTAGGGTTAATCGTATTTGTTGGGGTGGCATGGAATAAAAGGCTGGAAGGGCTTACTCATGCAGACGGGTGGTTTGAGTAACTCAGAAACAAATCTGCTGGGATTTTCACACAAAAGTCACTGGAGTTTACAGAGAATAGTGTCAAAACAAAAAAAAAGTGAGAGGCAACACACATCAAAGTTGCTGGTGAACGCAACAGGCCAGGCAGCATCTCTAGGAAGAGGTACAGTTGACGTTTCGGGCCGAGACCCTTCGTCAGGACTAACTGAAGGAAGAGTTAGTAAGAGATTTGAAAGTGGGAGGGGGAAGGGGAGATCCAAAATGATAGGAGAAGACAGGAGGGGGAGGGATGAAGCCAAGAGCTGGACAGGTGGTTGGCAAAAGGGATATGACAAGATTATGGGACAGGAGGCCCAGGGAGAAAGATGGGGGGGGGGGGGGACCCAGAGGATGGGCACCCAAAGGATGGGCAAGGGGTATAGTCAGAGGGAGAAAAAGGAGAGTGAGAGAAAGAATGTGTGTATATAAATAAATAACGGATGGGGTACGAGGGGGAGGCGGGACATTAGCAGAAGTTAGAGAAGTCGCTGTTCATGCCATCAGGTTGGAGGCTACCCAGACAGAATATAAGGTGTTGTTCCTCCAACCTGAGTGTGGCTTCATCTTTACAGTACAGGAGGCCGTGGATAGACATGTCAGAATGGGAATGGGATGTGGAATTAAAATGTGTGGCCACTGGGAGATCCTGCTTTCTCTGGCGGACAGAGCGTAGGTGTTCAGCAAAGCGGTCTCCCAGTCTGCGTCAGGTCTCGCCAATATATAGAAGGCCACATCGGGAGCACCGGACGCAGTATATCACCCCAGCTGACTCACAGGTGAAGTGTCGCCTCACCTGGAAGGACTGTTTGGGGCCCTGAATGGTGGGGAGGGAGGAAGTGTAAGGGCATGTGTAGCACTTGTTCCACTTACAAGGATAAGTGCCAGGTGGGAGATCAGTGGGGAGGGATGGGAGGGACGAATGGACAAGGGAGTTGCGTAGGGAGCGATCCCTGCGGAAGGCGGGGGGGGGGGGAGGGAAAGATGTGCTTAGTGGTGGGATCCCGTTGGAGGTGGCGGAAGTTACGGAGAATAATATGTTGGACTCGGAAGCTGGTGGGGTGGTAGGTGAGGACCAGGGGAAACCTATTCCTAGTGGGGTGGCGGGAGGATGGAGTGAGAGCAGATGTACGTGAAATGGGGGCGATGCGTTTGAGAGCAGAGTTGATAGTGGAGGAAGGGAAGCCCCTTTCTTTAAAAAAGGAGGACATCTCCCTCGTCCTGGAATGAAAAGCCTCATCCTGAGAGCAGATGCGGCGGAGATGGAGGAATTGCGAGAAGGGGATGGCATTTTTGCAAGAGACAGGGTGAGAAGAGGAATAGTCCAGATAGCTGTGAGAGTCAGTAGGCTTATAGTAGACATCAGTGGATAAGCTGTCTGCAGAGACAGAGACAGAAAGATCTAGAAAGGGGAGGGAGGTGTCGGAAATGGACCAGGTAAACTTGAGGGCAGGGTGAAAGTTGGAGGCAAAGTTAATAAAGTCAACGAGCTCAGCATGCATACAGGAAGCAGCGCCAATGCAGTCGTCGATGTAGCGAAGGAAAAGTGGGGGACAGATACCAGAACAGGCACGGAACATAGATTGTTCCACAAACCCAACAAAAAGGCAGGCATAGCTGGGACCCATACGGGTGCCCATAGCTACATCTTTAGTTTGGAGGAAGTGGGAGGAGCCAAAGGAGAATTATTAAGAGTAAGGACTAATTCCGCTAGATGCAGCAGAGTGGTAGTAGAGGGGAACTGATTAGGTCTGGAATCCAAAAAGAAGCGGAGAGCTTTGAGACCTTCCTGATGGGGGATGGAAGTATATAGGGACTGGACATCCATGGTGAAAATAAAGCAGTGGGGGCCAGGGAACTTAAAATCATCGAAAAGTTTAAGAGCGTTGGGAAGTATCACGAACATAGGTAGGAAGGGATTGAACAAGGGGGGATAAAACCGTGTCAAGGTATGCAGAAACGAGTTCGGTGGGGCAGGAGCAAGCTGAGACAATAGGTCTGCCAGGACAGGCAGGTTTGTGGATCTTGGGTAGGAGGTAGAAACGGGAAGTGCGGGGTGTGGGAACTATAAGGTTGGTAGCAGTGGATGGGAGATCCCCTGAGCGGATAAAGTCAGTGATGGTGTGGGAGACAATGGCTTGGTGCTCCTTAGTGGAGTCACGATCGAGGGGTAAATAAGAGGAGGTATCCACGAGTTGTTGCTGTGCCTCGGCAAGGTAGAGGTTAGTACGGCAGATTACAACAGCACCCCCCTTATCGGCGGGTTTAATAATAAGGTTAGGATTAATGCGGAGGGAGTGGAGAGCAGAGCGTTCCGAAGGAGTGAGGTTGGAATGGGAACAAGGTGCGGTGAAGTCGAGATGGTTGATGTCCCGTTGGCAGTTAGCGATAAAGAGATCCAGAGCAGGCAGAAGACCAGAGCGGGGTGTCCATGAAGAAGAGGAGGGTTGAAGACAGAAGAAGGGGTAAGTGAAGGGGAGACGGGAGAAGTGAGAGGCAGTTCTGTAGATAAGAACGCCTTGTTAATGAGGGAGGTCAGAGAATGGCCAGAATAGTCCAAGCTAACAGGAAAGTGAGGGTAACTCAAATAACCAAGCATTATAATGGTAGTGTGCAGAAGAACATCTCTGAATGCACAACACATTTAACCTTGAAGTGGATGGGCTACAAAAGACCATGAACATACATTCAACGGCCACTTTATTAGGTACAAGAGGTAACTATACAGTGCCCTGAAAAGTATTTAGCCCCCAACCCCTTGTTCACATAAATGAGTATTAACACTGTTGTTGCGTGGATGAAATCACTAGAGAGAGAGTTACTGGTAGATACAAAGCAGCTTCTTTATTCGACAAAACAAGGTATAGCAGGCATCATACAGAGACACTTTTGGTGGAAAGGTCTGCTGGCTCAGTGTGGGGCTCAATATTTATTTGCTAAACACAAAGGGCAATCCATATTTACAAAGTATAGACAATGCTTTCTTTTGAAGCTACATACAAACTTCACACCTTCTGATTCCATCCATCCCATCGGTGTCTGGACTGGGATCCACAGCTTTTAGGAAAAGCATTGTTCCAAACTGAATCCACAATACATTTATTTGGTATTTTATGTGCTTAACAGGAAGGACAATCCATATTTACAAAGTATAGATAATGCTGTCTTCAAAACTACATGCAAACTTCACACCTTCTGGCTCACATCCATCCTAGGCGACAGCAGCGTCTGAACTGGTATTCACAGCTTTAGGAAATGCATTGTTACAAATGGACTGGGATTCACAGTTTTTAGGAAATTAAATCCACAGTACATTGTCAGGGAACAGAAGACTGCTGGCTAAAGCCATTTGCTAAATGTAAAGCCCCCTCAAAAAACAGGGAAAATTTTAAAGCATTAAAAAAAAATCAAGCCGAAATATCAGCTTACTCAGTACTCAGTTGAACCAGCTCTCACAGCTATTACAGCCCGTAGTCTTTTTGAATTAAGTCTCTATTAGCTTTGCAAAACGTGAAGGAACAAGATGAGCCCATTCCAGGTTGCAAAATTGCTCAAACTATGCCAGGTTAGTTGGGGAGCAGTGGCGGGCAACAATCTTGAGGTTTTGCCAGAGATGTTCAATAAGGTTAAGCTCAGGACTCTGTCTAGGCCACTCAAGAACATCGATTTTCCACATTTGAAACCACTCCACGGTTGCTCTGGCGGTGTGCTTTTTTGGTCACTGTCCTGCTGAAAGACAAACTTCCTCCCCTCTTTAAGCTTCCTGGCAGAGGCTAGCAGGTTTTTAATCTAGAATCTCTGTATTTGGCAGCATTCATCTTCCCATCAATTCTGAGCAGATTTGCAGTACCTGCTGCTGAAAGCATCCCCGTAGCATGAGGCTACCTCCACCATACTTTGCAGCAGGGATGGTGTTACCTGGCTGATGCGCAGTATTAGATTACACCACACCTTCCACTTAGTGTTGATGCCAAAATTACACTTTAGTCTCATCCAACAAGACCTTCTTCCACATATTTACATATTCTAATTAACACTTTGCAAGTATTTACAGTCGAAGATATGTTTTTTTTAAGCCAGGGCTTCCTCCTTGCCACTCTTCCCTTTTGGAGCAAAGCCTTAGATTGTGGAGCCATGAACTTCATCTCTAGTTGCAGCCACCGAATTCTGCAGCTCACTCAAGACTGACTGCTGGTGTTATAGCAGCCTCTCTTACAGGTGCCATTCTTCCCTGGTGGCTGAGGTTAGAGGATCAACCTGGCCTAGACAGTGTGGATGTTTTGTTTTCATATCCTCCCGCCCGCCGATGAACCGTACTGAGCTTTGAGGTATGTCCGGTGCCTTTGAGATTGTCTTGTAACCTGCCCCAGACTTGTGCTTGTCTATTATAATTTCCGACTTGTCTTGAATACCCTTGTGTCTTCATTTGGTTTGGTATGTTGAAAATCTACTTTATAGTGAGAGGAGGTGTTTCTTACGAACTCATGGAAAGCAGACAATCCTCCAATTTTCTACAGCAACAAATTAGGTGAGTTGGTAAGATAATATACAATACTGCACCTGAGGGAAGCTAAAAAGAAAATGTCTTTCAATCCTATATTTATCTATAGGAATTTTCTGATCATTTTACTAAATGTCAGATAAAATGTAAATTTGAGAGAATTAAGTGGTCCAAAGAGATAGTGGTGAGATGGACAGATGCGACATGATCACGAATTATACTGCAAAGGGTTAGCAAGTAAACAATAAAGGCGGCAAACTTGGATCTTTGGCTGCAGTGCAAGAGTGGGAAAGTCTGATAAATAAGACCTGCAGAATGCAGGAAAGACATGGGAGACAGGATGTTCAATTTCAAGAAAAGTGTCACTCAAGTAGATTAACAAGGGTGAAAAGTAATAAATTTCCAGTAGTTGACTAAAACCTCATTACTGTAATTTGGCTACTAAGCAATAAAGTATCAAACGTATTTGTGAGACTGGAGTTGTGCATGGATCTGTTCGGTAAAGATTTGCTCCTCCAAAAGCAGTTTGTGGAGAACACTCTACTAGTTTCATGGTCCCCACCAACCCCTCTTTGACTTATTTAATTGTGCCATGATAGAATGGCAAACGAACCAATTAGAACACATGTTCCAGGATCACACATCAAGTCTTCTAGATGCTAGTTCAGTAATATAACCACCGTGAAGATACAAGAGACCACAGAGGCAGGAATCTGGAGCAACTCGAGATTCTGGAGAAATAAAACAGCTCTGCCAAAATCTATGTAAGAAATTGGACAGTCGACATTTTGGGTTGAGATTCTTCATCTAGACGAATACTTCATCAGGAACATAGCTGCTATGCTACCATGGCAACTGAATTGGTGCACAGTTGCAACTATCACTTCCCTGGACTGGAATGGCTTTCCTATATTTAATTAAAAAACTGTCTTAAAAATAAGAACACAATCCAATTACTCTTGCTATTAAAATCACCAGGATAACCTGCCATCATTCCACAAAATAAGAATAAATTATAAATTATATACATGAAGGAACAGTAATGGAAAACCAACAAACTACTGGTGCTGATAAAAAAAATTTCAAATCAAAGACAAGCAACTTCAGTCGGAAATGTTAACTCCTTTGATCGTGAGCGTTCTACCTGCTGAGTACTGATAGTATATGTGTTTTTATCACACAAATAAGGCGTTTCAATAAATTAAACTAACCTGGCAAATGGCTGACAACCGCAGAATAAAAAATAAAAATCCGATTAGACACCCTTCACAACATCGACGTTAAATGGAATCATATAATTTTTTCCATCACTTTTATAAAATGCCCCCGCATACAGAACAGGCAATTAAATGGACATTCGACACAAGACGACCAGTGCTTCAAATTATTGATCACTGCAGGCAAAAACTAACAAACCTTGCATTTTTAAGTTTACCTTAGGAAAACCCTGCGTAACAAGTTCTACCTTGGGAAATACAGTTAAATTGACCAGCCTTTGTTTTAAAAGACCTCTAGGAGACCCAGAAGTTACGATTTGCACAGAATACATTTCAAATGCAGACCAACTTGCACATCAATATGGAATCATAACTGATGACCATATTGACACACGATCCATGAAGAATGAGTGGATTTAAGGAACCAGCAAGCTAAAATGAAAATAACGCTGCTGTATGGTTAAAATAAAGATGTAAAGGCTGGCCCGGCAGGGGCGGCGCTCCTTTCGCCCGACCCTGGTACTCACGAGTTGGTGTGCAGGTATTCAAAGGTCAGTTGAGCGCGGTTGAGGCAGCCGTAGTTGGATGCAGCCATGGCGTCCTGCCTTGGCCTCCCCAAGCCCGGCCCGGTCCGATAACGCAGCACCCGGCCTCCCCTGGCCCTGGCCCTGGCCCAGGCTCAGGCTCTCTCCCTCTGCGTCCGCCGATCTCCGGGCCACATTCACCGCGCAGCGGGCGCACGTGTCGACCCGGGGCTTGATTTGGTTTTTTTAAACGACGACGCTCCTGTGACCAACCCTTCCGGTGTCTTGTCGGCTCGGCCCGGTCCCCGGTCGGTCCCGCCACCGCATCACCCACACTCTCTCTCTTCTAAAAGTAACTGCAACCACCAAGCCCACTGCGCAGGCGCGGCGGCGCGGCCTCCTCTTCGCGCGCCCTCCGTGTCCGCGCATGCGCGCCAGCGGCCGGCCACTCGGCTGGCGTGTGTTGTGAAATCTGCTACGGCCGTCCTTGTACAGTACAACCTCTCATGTCAACAGGAACTGTGATCAAGCCCTCAGCTATCCAGATTTCCAGCAGCATTGATAAATAAAATCAGAAAACGTTAATGTTTCTGTCAGATCAGAATCGGGTTCAGTGTCGCCGTGAAATTTGTTAACTGTACGCCAGCAGTACAATGTAATACATAATAATAGAAAAGAAAAAACGAATTACATGAAATATATATACAATCATAGAAAACCTATAGCACAATACAGGCCCTTCGGCCCAGAATGCTGTGTCGAACATGTACAGGTCGACCTTCACTAACCCGACTACCCGTAATCCGGTTCCTTCCATAATCCGGCACTGATTATGCTTAATGTGATCCTTCTGTAATTCGGCATTTTCACTAATCCAGCGCTCCTCAGGTCCCAATGGTGCCAGATTAGTGAAGGTCGACCTGTACTTACTTTAGAAATTACCTAGGGTTATCCATAGCCATAGTTCCCTCTAAATTGTGCGCACGCACACACATTTTTCAACCAGTGCACAGCACTATTACTCTAGATGGAGTTTACAAAGAATGGGTAAATGCCAAAGACAGGAGAGAGAAAAAAATAACTGACTTAAATATGTATGTTATTTTGTTGTTATTCTGTGCAGTTTTGTGTCAAATATTTTGTAATTTTGAATTCAGTGTGCACATACTTCTGTCACAGGAAAAAAATTTGCAGAACATAATATTTTTGCGCACACTGACTACTAAAAATTAGAGAGAACATTACCCATAGCCCTCTATTTTTCTGAGCTCCATGTACCTATCCAGGAGTCTCTTAAAAGACCCTATCGTTTCCACCTCCACCACCATTGCCAGCAGCCCATTCCACACACTCACCACTCTGCGTAAAAAACTTTCCCCTAACATCTCCTCTATACCTACTTCCAAGCACCTTAAAACTATGCCCTCTCGTGTTAGCTATTTCAGCCCTGGGAAAAAACCTCTGACTATCCACACAATCAATGCCTCTCATCACCTTATACACCTCTATAAGGTCACCTCTCATCCTCCATCGCTCCAAGGAGAAAAGGCCGAGTTCACTCAATCTATTCTCGTAAGGCATGCTCCCCAATCCAGGCAACATCTTTGTAACACACATCAAAGTTGCTGGTGAACGCAGCAGGCCAGGCAGCATCTCTAAGAAGAGGTACAGTCGACGTTTCGGGCCGAGACTCTTCATCAGGTCTAACTGAAGGAAGGGCCTGCTGCATTCACCAGCAACTTTGATGTGTGTTGCTTGAATTTCCAGCACCTGCAGATTTCCTGGTGTTTACGTTTTTAAACATCCTCGTAAATCTCCTCCGCACCCTTTCTATAGTTTCGACATCCTTCCTGTAGTGAGGTGATCAGAACTGAGCACAGTACTCCTAGTGGGGTCTGACCAGAGACCTATATAGCTGCAACATTACCTCTCGGCTCTTAAATTCAATCCCATGGTTGATGAAGGCCAATGCACCGTATGCATTCTTAACCACAGGTTAACCCTGCGCAGCAGCTTTGAGTGTCCTGTGGGCTCAGACCCCAAGATCCCTCTGATCCTTCACACCACCAAGAGTCTTACCATTAATACTATATTGTACCATTATATTGGACCTACCAAAATGAATCTCCTCACACCTTTCTGGGTTAAACTCCATCTGCCACTTCTCAGCCCAGTTTTGCGTCCTGTCAATGTCCCGCTGTAACTTCTGACAGCCCTCCACACTATCCACAACACCCCCAACCTTTGTGTCATCAGCAAATTTACTAACACATCCCTCCACTTCCTCATCCAGGTCATTTATAAAAATCACAAAGAGAAGAGGTCCCAGAACAGATCCCTGAGGCACACCACTGGTCACAGACCTCCATGCAGAATATGACCCATCTACAACCACTCTTTGCCTGCTGTGCGCAAGCCAATTCTGGCTTCAAAAAGCAAGGTCCCCTTGGATCCCATGCCTCCTTACTTTCCCAATAACCCTTGCATGGGGTACCTTGTCAAATGCCTTGCTGAAATTCATATACACTACATCTACTGCTCTACCTTCATCGATATGTTTAGTCACATCCTCAAAAAATTCAATCAGGCTCATAAGGCACGACCTGCCTTTGACAAAGCTTTGCTGACTACTCCTAACCATATTATGCTTCTCCAAATGTTCATAAATCCTGCCTCTCAGGATCATATCCATCAACTTACCAACCACTGAAGTAAGACTCACTGGTCTATGATTTCCTAGAATATCTCTACTCCCTTTCTTGAATAAGGGAACAACATCTGCCACCCTCCAATCCTCTGGAACCTCTCCCGTCCTCATTGATGATGCAAAGATCATTGCCAGAGGCTCAGCAATCTCCTCCCTTGCCTCCCACAGTAGCCTGGGGTATATCTCATCTGGTCCCGGAGATTTATCCAATTTGACGCTTTCCAAAAGCTCCAGCACAGCCTCTTTCTGAATGTCTATATGCTCAAGCTTTTCAATCCTCTGTAAGTCATCTCTATAATTGCCAGGATCCTTTTCCGTAGTGAATACTGAAGCAAAGTATTAAGTATCTCAGCTATCTCCTCTGGTTCCATACACACTTTTCCACTACATATAAAAAAGTTAAATTAGTAGTGCAAAAATAGAAATAAATCCTACCATGATAAATGTACACAAGTTAACTAGCCTTTATTTTAAAAAGTTTCAATAGAACCAGAACACACATTGCACAAGGGGTAATTGATAAATTTGTGGCCTAAGGTAGAAGGAGTCAATTTTAGAAAACCTAGCACATTTATTTTTCCTATATTTACACAGTTAGTCCAGTGGTCGTGGAGCATACGGATCCCTTCTTTGTAGAAGTCAGTGTCTTGGACCTCCAGAAGTGATCCACAGCAGGGGTGATTGATAAGTTTGTGGCCTAGGGTAGAAGGAGAGGAGTTATTAACTTCAAACTTTCTGCATTTTCAGTCAAAGAGTTGAACTGCATGTGCATGTAATGAGAGCTGTATAACTCATCTCCTTCTACCTAAGGCCACAAACTTATCAATTACCCCTGCTGTAGACCACTTCTACAAAGAAGGGATCCGTATGCTCCATGACCGCTGGACTAAGTGTGTACATGTAGGAGGGGACTATGTTGAAAAATAAATGTGCTAGGTTTTCTAAAATTGACCCCTTCTACCTTAGGCCATGAACTTATCAATCACCCTTCTTAGTATAATTTCTAAAGAGCAAATTTCAGAACAAGACACATCTACACACAAAAAATGGGTTATAATTGAAGAATACCATCCTCCTTTCCAATCAATTTTGAACAGTAAGAGGTTCCCAGGACATGGAATGTACTGCACCAATAAGCAATCTGGTGCAAAATAATGAATACCTTAACAAAATATTTCATTGCTCAGCGTTTTAGTATCTGTATAACTAGGGTTGCCAAATGTCCGTATTAGCCAGGACATCCCATACATTCAGCTAAATTGGTTTGTCCCATACAGGACTGCCCTTGTCCCGTATTTCCTCCTCTAAGGTAGAGCGTTCCTACGAAACCGTTCCTAAGCCAAAATGGCATAAAGCGCAGAAGCAATTACTATTAATTTATATGGGGAAAAGCAGTTATCTTCTCAGGCTGCAAATCCTTTTACGTGAACCTTTGCACGTGTTCAACTGAATTCTGATCTTCCTGTACCAATGGTTTGGGTAGAGGACAAAAGATCCCAAACTGTTAAATTATTGTACCTGCCTAACGTTTACAATAAGACTGTGTAAGAAATGATGTTGCATATTTTGTACCTGAGCTGCTTGCTGGTACAGTATGTTCCACGTCCTGGGAATCTCTAGCCCAGCCCTTCTCAACCTTGATGTCCTGGAGGAATCCTTGAAATAATTTTCAGGTCTCGGAACCCTGTATAAAAACCTACACTTCATGGTATGTAAACGTGTGTGCGCAAGATATAGATAAAATAATCCAAAAATAATTGTCAATGCTCTTTTGAGTGGAGAATGAATTTTTAGCCAAACTTTCTCGGCAAAAAACAGTTAGCTTACCTTTCTTGAAATTAATATTTCTTTCCATTTCATAAAATTTAAAAACTGACAAGGCAAACTGAATTCATTCTCGATTCAGGGTCGAACTTCAGATAAGCACACACGGATTTCACCTTCAACTGAAATGAGATGACTTCTAGCCTTGCTCTTGATGTTTGTTAAACAAGCTTGCTCACACATGTAAGAAGTTGAAAACTGCAGCAAGATGGTCATTGCTCTCCTATGAATGGCAGGATACTCTTCTTTCACAGAAATCCAGAACTTGTCCAGGGTTAGTAAATCAGTAAACCTCATCTTGAGTACACGATCAGACTGCAGCTCACCAAGTTCTTCTGCTTCTCTCAAAGTCAAGTTCTCAGGCTGAGCAGAAGATTCAGAGAAAGGGTCTCTCACCCAGTCATACACTTGTGTTGAAAGGGAGGTAAAATACTGTTCAATTTTGTTCTGCAGTTTTTCCAGGTAGTTTTCAATTAGACTGGAGTCTTTCTAATATCCTTCCTCACTCTCAAGCCCAAGCAAGAGTAGTAACATTTAAACACAAAATACTCTGCAGATGCTGGGGTCAAAGCAACACTCACAACACGCTGGAGGAACTCAGCAGGTTGGACAGCATCCATGGAAACGATCAGTCAATGTTTCAGGCCGGAACCCAGGTTTCCACGGATGCTGTCCAACCTGCTGAGTTCCTCCAGCGTGTTGTGAGTGTTAGTAACATCTAAAGATTTCCTTTTGTAGCATGATTTTTTCCAAACATTCCATTTCCTTTTAAATCCAAGAATCTTGTCACTTGAAGTCAAAACATTTTCTCCAGGGCCTTGCAGAGACTTGTTCAACTGGTTCATATGATGAAAAATGTCTGTTAAATCAGCTAGCTTCTGCACCCATTCTTCATCTTCAAAGCACTCAGCAAAATCTGGGCTACTCCTTTCTTGAAAGTACTCCTGCAATTCACCTTTCAGCTCAAACACCCTGTTGAGAACGCTTCCTCTGCTAAACCACTGGATTTCTGTCTGTAGCAGGAGATTGGTGTGTTCTTTATCCAAGTTTTCACAGTTTTTTTTTTAAAACATGCTTGAGTGTACTGGTCTTAACACTAGTAAATAACGAGCCCTTTTACTGACTGACTATCTGCAAAAGCTTTAATCTGTTTGTTTTGAGATTTCAAAAGGCATTTAAAATAATCAGCACTTTTAAGTGTCTTTTCAATTTTGCTGCAGTGCTACATTTGTATGTTATTTGCCACAGACTAGTCACAATGGAATAGGACCACTTGAATCACCAGTCCATATAAAACCCATTGATAAGTAGATTTCATTGTAAGGACGGACTGCATTGTTGCACTAGTCCAGTGAAATGACTCACAAGATTGTAATTCTTCATCATTAACTTTATCAGAATTGTCCAGAGGCCTAGGGCTAGAATCCTCCTCTTCCATTTCACACCTCAACTTCAAAAATCACCACACTGGACTGACTTTAGAATGAAAATTTCTCTCCAATTTTCTACTACACTGGTAGTTTATTTGCTCCCATAAGTCAGTTGGCGGATGCAAGGGGAAGTCCGGTAGGTAATTTGGGAGGGTGAGGCTGGCGTCACAGACCAAGTTGGGCAAGTCTTGGAAAACTCACTTCACACTTCTCAACAACCTACCGTCCTCCCCTCCGTGCAATACAGCTCTCACCGATTATCAACGGCCTCCCCCCACCCCCCCCCCGTCTCGCATCAAAAACTGAGAATGGACTCAACCAAGTAAACACGGTTCCACTGCGCACTGCCGTACTGGGCTGGGAGACCGCCAACAAGATTGCTAACGGCAACACTCACAACGCGCTGGAGGAACTCAGCAGATCAGGCAGCATCCGTGGAAACGATCAGTCAACGTTTCCGGCCGGAACCCTTCGTCAGGACTGAAGAGGGAAGGGGCAGAGGCCCTATAAAGAAGGTGGGGGAGGGTGGGAAGGAGAAGGCTGGTAGGTTCCAGGTGAAAAACCAGTAAGGGGAAAGATAAAGGGGTGGGGGAGGGAACCAGGGAGGGGATAGGCAGGAAAGGTGAAGAAAGAATAGGGGAAAGCACAATGGGTAGTAGGAGGAGGTGGAACCATGAGGGAGGTGATAGGCAGCTGGGGGAGGGGGCAGAGTGAAATAGGGATAGAGGAAGGGAAGGGGAGGGAATTACTGGAAGTTGGAGAATTCTATGTTCATACCAAGGGGCTGGAGACTACCTAGACGGTATATGAGGTGTTGCTCCTCCAACCTGAGTTTAGCCTCATCATGGCAGTAGAGGAGGCTATGTATGGACAAATCCAAATGGGAATGTGAAGCAGAGTTGAAGTGGGTGGCTACCGGGAGATCCTATCTGTTGTGGCAGACGGAGCGGGGGTGCTCGACGAAGCTGTCCCCCAATCTGCGTCGGGTTTCACCGATGTAGAGGAGGCCGCACCGGGAGCACTGGATGCAATAGATGACCCCAACAGACTCACAAGTGAAGTGTTGCCTCACTTGGAAGGACTGTTTGGGGCCCTGAATGGTGGCAAGAGAGGAGGTGTAGGGACAGGGAGTCGCTTACAGGGATAAGTGCCGGGTGGGAGATCCGTCGGGAGGGACGTGTGGACCAGGGAGTCGCGGAGGGACCCATCCCTGCGGAAAACGGAGAGGAGTGGAGAGGGAAAGATGTGCTTAGTGGTGGGGTCCTATTGAAGGTGGCGGAAGTTGCGGAGGATAATGTGCTGGATCCGGAGGCTGGTGGGGTGGTAGGTAAGGACAAGGGGAACTCTGTCCTTGTTGTGGTGGCGGGAGGATGGGGTGAGGGCCCAAGTGCGGGAAATGGAGGAGATGCGGGTAACAGCATCATTGATGACAGCAGAAGGGAAACCACGATCCTTAAAGGAAGAGGACATTTGAGATGTCCTGGAATGGAAAGCCTCATCCTGGGAGCAGATGTGGCCAAGACGGAGGAACTGGGAATAGGGAATGGCATTTTTGCATGTGGCAGGGTGGGAAGAGGTATAGTCGAGGTAACTATGAGAGTCAGTGGGCTTGTAGATGATGTCAGTGGACAGTCTGTCTCCAGAGATAGAGACCGAGAGATAGAGAAAGGGGAGAGGAGTGTCTGAGATAGACCAAGTGAATTTGAGGACTGGGTGGAAGTTTGAAGTAAAGTCGATGAAATTGACGAGCTCAGCATGGGTGCAGGAAGCAGCACCAATGTAGTCGTCAATGTACCGAAAGAAAAGTTGGGGAGCAGTACCAGAATAGGTTTGGAGCACAGACTGTTCCACATAACCAACGAAGAGGCAGGCGTAGCTGGGTCCCATGCGAGTTCCCATAGCTACACCCTTAGTCTGAAAAAAGTGGGAAGAGCCAAAAGAGAAGTTATTAAGTGTGAATACCAGTTCCGCCAACTGGAGGAGGGTAGTTGTGGTGGGGAACTGGTGAGGTCTATTGTCCAGAAAGTAGCAGAGGGCTTTGAAGCCTTCTTGATAGGGAATGGAGGTGTATAAGGATTGGACATCCATAGTGAAAATGGAGTGGTTGGGACCGGGGAATTGGAAGTTATTGAAGAGGTGGAGGACATGGGATGTATCCCGGATGTAGGTGGGGAGGGACTGAACCATGGGTGACAAAATGGAGTCCAGGTAGGCAGATGCAAGTTCGGTGGGACAGGAGCAGGCAGAAACTATGGGTCTACCGGGACAGTCAGGCTTGTGGACCTTGGGGAGGAGGTAAAAGCGAGCGGTACAGGGTGTGGGAATAATGAGTTTAGCGGCTGAGGATGAAAGGTCACCGGAGTTGATAAGGGCGGTGATGAGCTGCTCAGTCACTACCCACCATTGCGAGCACCAGCATTGCGCGTCACACGAAGTTCAGAAATCGATGTTTATTTTTTCTCAATCACAATCTCTCACAGAACCCCGGTTGAGAAACCCTGTTCTAGCCCATGAGTGCTCAAAGTTGTTTAAAAAAAAAATGGTGGTGAGAACCTAGAGACCATGCATTGGGATCTCTCAGAAGCCCTGGGTTAACTCATCCACCTCAAACCCCACAAAACTGGCATGGAAACAATTTGTCCTCTATCTCAAAGAAGGAAAATGTTCTGAGCATTGATTACACCAAGTGTCACTCAGCAGAACATTTGGCATTGGATCTGGAACGAGCCACTCACCTGGATCTGAACGGAAGGTTAAACTAAGCAACACACACACAATGCTGGAGCAGCTCATCAGGCCGGGCAGCATCTATGGCAAAAAAAAAAGAGTACAGTCGACATTTCGGGACGGGACAAGACCCTTCATCAGGACTGGAGAAAAAAAACATGAGCAGTCAGAGTGAGAAGGTGGGGGTAGGGGAGGAAGAATCACAAGGTGATAGGTGAAACTGGCCGGGACGGGGGAGGTGGGGGTGAAGTAAACAGCTGAGAGGTTTGGCAATAAAAAGATAAATAGTCAAATTCAATAAATCTGTATACTGGAGGTGAGTGAGAAATTTAAAGTACAGCTATAGGTTAACCTACATCCAAAAAGGGTCATTACCCAACCCTGATTCTGAAAGAATTTATACAATTATAAATTTTCAACACACTTGGCGCCAGAAATTTACTGGAATCTGAAATTTGATAGAAGCATCTTAATAGTTGGCCACATTTAACTTACTATTTGAACGATGCATCCAATTTCTGCCTTTTGCCTTAGAATACGCAAAGGAGTCTTTCATCTGAATAGAGAGGAGGCCCACAGAGGGTATCAAGTAGCAGTTGGTATATCAGATGTTTTCCAGATGACAAACAACAATACTATCATCTCCATGATGCAATGAGGCAAAAAACAGAAAGACAGGGGTCATGTTGAATGTTGACAACTGCACCATTTAAAAATGCCAGTTCTTCACAATGATATACACACTAATCAGAGCGAAGACAAGCCCAAAAGAACCAAATCACACAATGAAGACTTATGAAGTTTTCTAAGACCAATCCAATATGAGTTATTTTCTCACATCAGAACATACAGCAAACTTGAGAACCACTGAAAGATGTTGAATAACAATGACTATCGTGGTGAGTTTCAAAAACAAACAAGGAAATACAGTAGTTTGTACAGAGACAAGCAGATCATCCTCCAATATTTTCCCAATATTTTTTTTAGAGCCACAGTGACTAACCACTAACCATTGCTCTGAACAGGAATTTTATTTATTTATTTAACACAGCCAGAAAAGTGAGTGTCAATTTATATATTTTTTGTAATATGCATACTATGAATATTTAGAATAAAAAGTGGAAATCATATACATTTCATTATACTTATTGAGGGGAGTAATGAAATACTGCACAAAGAAAACCTTGCACTTCTCGTAATTTTTTTCTAGCTGTATCCAATCCCAGCTGCGTGGCAACAAAGGCTACATGCATGGGAGCATTTCAGTTACTGTGTGGCCATGCACCTGCACAGCTTAGAGAGAACAGTGCCTCCAACTGCCATGAATTATATTATTTTGAAAGCAGGTATTCTATTAAAGGTCTGGGACCAGTTCTAGTACAACATTCCTTTCGATAGGTTTCAATGAGGTCACCCCTCATTCTTCTGAATTGCAGTGAATACAGGCCCAGAGCCATCAAACCCTCTTCATATGACAAGCCATTCAATCCTGGAATCATTTTTGTGAACCCCATTTGAACCCTCTCCGGTTTCAGCACATCCTTTCTAAGGGGCCCAAAACTGCTCACAATACTCCAAGTGAGGCTTCATTAGTGCTTAATAAAGTCTCAACCAAGAACGGGGGAACATTCTGATAATTTTTTAACTGAGCTAAGATTTTTAGCTGTTAATTGGAGCACTTAAGAACTTGCTAGTCAGAGATTGAATTCTTTGTCAGATCTGAGAGCCCAACCTGAGGGAGCTTCTTCTCTGAGAGCTGTAGTGTCACAGGACGCCGCAGTAGTGTAGCAGTTAGCATGATACTGTAGAGCTCGAGGCGTTCCAGACTTTGGAGTTCAATTCTGGCACCACCTGTTGGTACATCCTCCTCACTGAATGCGTGGGCTTCCTCCCAGAGTTCAAAGACGTACTGGGTAGGTTGACTGGTCATTGGGTGAATCAGGGCTGTCGGGGCCTGCTGAGGTGGCGTGGCTCGAAGGGCCTGTGGGGCGAACTCCACCCCGTGTGGCTAAATAAAGTTATAGCATAGAAACCGTATCTCTGGCACAGCTGATGCTGCATGGACCACCAAACACCTTTTTTACATCGATTAGTTAGCCCTGTGGCTTGCCCAACTCTAGAATACAGATAGGCAAATCAATAAACCTGCATGTGAAAGAAAATGCTGAAGATCCAGAGTAACACACACAAAATGCTGGAGGAACTCAGCAGGTCAGGCAGCATCTGTGGAAAGGAATAAACAGTCGGCGTTTCAGGCTGAGAGCCTTTTTCAGGACTGAGAAGAAAGGAGCAAGATAGTAGAATAAAAAGTTGGGGGAGGGGGAAGAGAAACCGGCTAGCTGGAAGGTGATAGGTGAAACCAGGTGCGTGGGAAAGGTGAAGAGCTGAAGAAGAAATCTGATAGCAGAGGAGAGTGGACCATAGGAGAAGGAGGGGATCCAGGGGATAGTTATAGGCAGGTGAGAAGGGGTAAAATGTCCAGTGGGATAGAGAGGAAGGGGGAAGAATTTGTTTACCAGAAGGAGAAATAGATATTCATGCCATTGGACGGAATACAAGATGTTGCCACCCTCCACCCTGAGGCTGATCTCATCTTAGCACAAAAAACCATGGAGTGACACATCAGAATAGGAACAGGAATTGGAATTAAAGAGTTTTACCACAAGGAAGCATGACATTGTAATACAGTCAAGGAAGCATGATAGGCAAAGCAACAAAACCGTACCAAACAAGGCAACAGACTTTGCCAATGAAGCGCAAAATGGCAATACAGACAAGGAAGCATGAGTGTGGACATGTGTGGCTGAGGAAAGAATACTATATGTTTATTGAAAAGCATAACGGCTAGTCCAACGCTATTACAGCTTGGATCATCTGAGTTTGGAGCTCAATTCCGGCGTCCTCTGTAAGAAAGTTTGTAGGTTCTTCCTGTGTGCATGTGGGTTTCTTCCGGATGCTCCGGTTTCCTCCCACAGTCCAAAGATGGACAGGTTAGTAGGTTAGTTCGTCACTGCAAATTGTCCTGTCAATACCCTAGGGTTAATTCGATAGGTTGCTGGGTGGTATCCCTCGGTGGACCAGAAGGGCCTGATCCATGCTGCATCTCCAAAATAAAAAAATGTGTGCTCTGCAAAATAATTCTTACAGAAGTGCACAACAAAGAGAATATTGAACATCCGTAGAGTGGGTGAGATAGAGAGAGATCAAATTTAGAACTGCAGTTGAAAGCAATGTACCATGTATCTAATAAAGGAACATTTAACCACATGTGTTTACACCAAGATAGAAGGGCAAGGGTAACCAATGACATTACAACTCAAGACACACAGAATACTGGAGAAACTCAGGTGGTCAGGCAGTATCTGTGGAGGGAAATGAATAGTCAACCTTTCAGATTGAGACCACCCATGGATTGAAAAGGCCGGGTGTCCTGACAGGAGGAGATAGTCAGCCCAGTTCTGCTCGTTGCTTTGAGACGTTTACTGTGCCCTCTGAGGCGCTGAGGCTGTGGGCCTGCTCTGGCCTTTGCACCTGAGAGCTCCGTGACATTTTGCTCTGCTGTGTGATAGACTGAGGCTAAGGTTGTGGCCTCCTCTGGGCTTCGTATCCATGGGCTCACTTTTGTTCTGAATGCTGTTGCTTCCTTTTACTGTTTGCACAATTTGTGCTTTTTCTCCTCTCTGTGCATTGGGTTTTTTTTAAAAATGGGTTCATTCAGGTTTCTTGTTTTGTGGTTGCCTGTAAGCAGACAAGTCTCAAGCTTGTATAATTTATATATACTTTTATAATAAATGTACTTTGAACTTTGAAAACATTCATTTCCCTCCATAGGGTTTCTCCAACATTCTGTGTGCTGCTCAAGATCTCCAGCATCTGCAGAAGCTACTGTGTCAACATTAGAACTCAGTTTTGAATGGAAGTGTAACATCTTGAAGCAAGCCATGAATACAAGAGTGGCATAGTTAAAACCAACAAATTATGTGCTGTTGATGTACAAGAAGCTTGTTGTTAGGTGTTCTCTGAAGGTGTTGAACCCGCAAAACCAGGAGAGAAGTGCGAATTTCATCAGACAAGTTGCTTAGAGGTTAAAAAAAAGTAAATACTTGTTAGATTCCTCTGTACATAAAACAAATTTATGTTTGTGCATAATCAAAGACCTATAAGGGTCGGTACCCATATTAACTTACTTCACAATTTAAGTCCATAATAGGCAGTAGCACCAAAAACCTGGAGGCCACAATAAACACCCAAACTTTCCAGGCAACCTAACAATGAAATAATTCAGGCAAACAATTTTTAAAAAATTATATATTCTAACCTAATGCACATGGAATATAATCCTATCAAGTGTGAGGTGATGGATTTAAGGAGGTCATATTATGTTAGGACATAGAGAATAAATGGCAGGGACCTAAGCAGCATTGATTAGGCATTTATAATTACAATGTTTTAAAGCCATTTGGGCAAATGCATGGACAGGAAAGACACAGAAGGTGACAGGTTTAATGCAGAAAAATAAGATGATCACCATGGTAGCATAGTGGTTAGCGCGACACTACATTACAGGTCAGGGCATTGCAGTTAAATCCGGTTGTCTGTACATCCTCCATGTGGAATGCGTGGGTTTTCCCCGGGTGCTCCCTCCCCTAGTACAAGGATGAACTGGGCAGGTTAATTGGTCGTTGTAAATTGTCCCGTGATTAGGTTTGGGTTAAATTGGGATTTGTCAGAGGTCACTAGGGTGGTGCTGTTTGAAGGGTCAGAAGTTCCTACTCCATTCTGTGTTGGTAAATAAACAAAGGTGAACCGAAAGGGTTTGTTTCTTTGCTGCCTGTTTCTATGACTCTGATTCTAAGAACATGCAGGGTCACTTCAAGAGCAATTTTTAAGCAAGCAGCTTTTGCAATAGATTCACTGACTTCTTTATTTATTTACATTATTGTAACGGCAACACCTAGCTCTCTTTCCAGAAATAAATTTATGCTCAGAGTACAAACTATTAGGCACAGAACATTATTTTTACCTAAAAAATAAAGGCTTGGGAGGAGGATTGACAAGATTATCTGAAGAGGTGTTGCTTCCAGAACCTTACGAACCTTGCAAATAAACATGAGAGTAGACTATGTTGCTGGTATTATCAGCAAGTCCTTCAGGTAAAATCATGTCACTCCCGAGCCTAGCTTAGGAACCCCTAATTTACAGAAAGTTATGGATCCAAATTGTCCATGAAATGGTTAGTGACCAGATTATCCATTTGACAGATGTTACTTACGTTGGGCAGATGGGGCTCATCAGCTGTGGTTGGCAGCTCATCTAGGAGGAGGAAAATTCTGATCTCAAACCTCTGCTGCCTTGCGGCTATTGTGGGGAAGGCTTCAGGAGCAAACTCCAAGGGAAAAATCCGGAGCTAGAGTCCCTAAGACAGTCCTACATCGAGTTCAGTGTTGACTAGCAACTCCTGTGACACTGCTGGTACCAAACTGTATTGGTCTCTGCCAGTCATTTGGGTTTATCAGTTGCGTGGAGAGGGGGAGCTTGCTCTCCATATCATAGTGCCAGGACTTGCCTATCTAGACAGCTTGGATGTAATAGCCATGGTCAACTCTAGCCAACGGAGGCCCTCACCTCACCTACCAGCGTATCTAACTGCATAGGAAAAAGATTTAATTCTCAAATATATATGTAATGCCCTGGTTCACATCTTTACTGTTATGCTGTAGGTATTTCATTAAGCAGTTCTCTGAGAGCAGTCTGTTCTGCTTTCAGAATATTTGGGTTATTGTTGAAGATGAAGGATGATGAGGAACGTGGGCTATCCAATTAGATTATGACGACACTCAGTCCTCGTTTATTGTCACTTAGAAATGCATGCATTAAAAAACGATACAATGTTCCTCCAGAATATCACAAGAAAACACAGGACAAACCAAAACTAAAACTGACAAAACCACATAATTATAATATAGTTACAACAGTGCAAAGCAGTACCATAATTTGATAAAGAGCAGACCATGGGCACGGTAAAAAAAAAGTCTCAAAGTCCCGATAGACTCATCATCTCACGCAGACGATAGAAGGGAGAAACTCTCCCTGCCACGAAACTCCAAGCGCTGCAAACTTGCCAATGCACCACTGGAAGCACCCAACCGCAGTGGACTCTTGAGTACGTCCGAAAACTTTGAGTCTCTGACCAGCCCCTTCGACACAACCTCTCCAAGCACTATCCTCTGCCAAGCGCTTCAACCCCTCCCCGGCCGCCTAGCAACAAGCAAAGCCAAGGACTCGGGGCTTTCCCCTCCGGTGATTCTGGACCACACAGTAGCAGCAGCAGCGAAGCAGGCATTTCAGAAGATTCTCCAGATGTTCCTCCGTGCTCTCAAGTCCATCTCCATCAAATCAGGATTGTGCACAGCACCCTACTTGACAAACAACAGACATCACCACCGGAGTGGCCGCTGCGAGCTGCGTCGCGCCGCCATCTTCTCCTCCCGATGGTGGTGGAACTGGGGTGGTGGGGGGGGGAGGTTTTATTGGAGAGGGACACTAAGGTTGGTCTTGGGGCTTTTGCCTGGCTGAGAATGAAGAGAGAAGATGCTGGGGAGAACCGGTCATAGGATACGACCCGGAGGGAGACCCGTTTGTTCAAGATGGATCGCGAGCGACGTTCGGAAGGTGGTGTGTGCTTTCGCATTGACCAAGGGCCCCGTGTGTGAGTGACAGAGAAGTCCAAGATGAGCTCCAACTTGTGCACCTTTGACTGTTTAATTAGAATGAGCCCTTTTTGTTTTTTTTCTTTACTAACTCTTTAGTTAAGCAAGATTCACAAATATAATTCCTATAGTCATATGCAGTGTGCTGTCTGTTATTTCTTGGTACGGAGTTGTAACAGGGTAGCAAATTACACAGCATCCACACAAACCTGGGTTTGGGGTGGGAGAGCCGTCTCGATCTCACTGGTTTGGCGGGACCGGAGTGTGTCTTCCCTAGACTTACGCAGCCAAGGAAACCAGCGGGCTTTCATATATGATAGAATAATGACCAAATTCAGGAACTCACACAAATTCAGAAATCCAATAGCCTTTACCTTGCTGAGATCAGAGGATGATGCACCATAGTGTTATGTAAGATTTTCATATAGGATCACAAACATTTAATTTGTAGTATGCGTTCAGTCTCTGTATGTAAAAGTGTGCTACTTTGCAAGCAATCATTACCTCATCTGTTATACATGTACTCTATGCATTCCGAATACATTATAGTGACCTTTCTTTCGAACTTGGAAAGCTAGAGATAAAACAAATTTTAAGTTGTAGAAAAAAGTGGGAGTGGACAGATAATAAATAGGGTGGAGACTAGGAGAAATTGGATGACACCAGTACTGAAAGAGAGAGGAAAAGGTTAGGTAATTATGAAGAGATGCCTTGGTTTGGGGGGGGGGGGGTTTAAACAGAGAGATGTTATTTTCCTAACCATCTTCTCAAACATATTTAGGGCAATATCGCATATTAAGGCCAAATTTACAGTCAAATACATAAATACACGTAGTGTTCTCGTGCAGTGTGTTGAAACTCTGACTAACAACCAAGTTAAACTGGAGCCAATGAAGACAGAGTCGCAGTAAGGTTAACCATTTACTGTTCACTATTCCACATTAACGTCGTATGGTGAAAACTGTTGATAAAAAAAACAAACATATACATTCTGTTTCATTCTGGAGACCATACGCGCTCCCTTCTTTTAGCGAGTGTCTCCAGCCGCCCCGAGTAGCGGGCAAGGGGGTCCTATCGAACCGCCGCCGGGACCCAGCCCACCCCGTGTTTGAAATTGAAAAGCCAGCATGCACGCCATCCAAACCACCACTTCCTTAACAGAAACCGCGTTAATATTCTTACTTCAAATACATTCTTATGAACTTACGGCGTTGCTTCTATAATGTTTCTTTGTGGGTAGACACGGAGCTCTTCACAATCATGCTGCACGCATGGCACCCACCTTCGCACCTACCCGAATCGGAGGCTGCATACAAGACGCGGCGAAACCGGAGGTGACGTCATCACATGCCGCGATATACCATAGACAATCAATTTACCTTTGTTATACTGTAACTTAATTATCAACCTTTAATTTTAACTAGAAAATAGTTACAAAAAATCATTTAAAACGTAGACCCAACAAAGTTAAATAAATGCCTTAAGGGCAACACACTTCTCCCCTGACCTTTGTAAGGTCACTATAAACATGGTATAGAACTTTAGTTTCTAGATCAGTCTTTAGGTAGAAGTAGAACTACCTCTGTAACTGGTAAACAACAGCAACTTTGCAGATGCTGGAAATTCAAGCAACACACATCAAAGTTGCTGGTGAACGCAGCAGGCCAGGCAGCATCTCTAGGAAGAGGTACAGTCGATGTTTCAGGCCGAGACCCTTCATCAGGACTAACTGAAGGAAGAGTTAGTAAGAGATTTGAAAGTGGGAGGGGGAAGGGGAGATCCAAAATGATAGGAGAAGACAGGAGGGGGAGGGATGGAGCCAAGAGCTGGACAGGTGATTGGCAAAGGGGATATGAGAGGATCATGGGACAGGAGGTCCAGGGAGAAAGACAAGGGTGGGGGGAACCGAGAAGATGGGCAAGGGGTATAGTCAGAGGGAGAAAAAGGAGCGTGAGAGAAAGAATGTGTGTATAAAAATAAATAACGGATGGGGTACGAGGGGGAGGTGGGGCATTAGCGGAAGTTAGAGAAGTCGATGTTCATGCCATCAAGTTGGAGGCTACCCAGACTGAATATAAGGTGTTGTTCCTCCAACCTGAGTGAACCGGTTGACTGCCTACTCTTTGTTGTTTGGTAAGCGCTGGCGCGGTACTCTGAATGGTGGGGGGGGGGCGACCCAGTTGCTCGCTTCGTCTCTAAAGACCTTTTTGTCCATTATTTTTAAGGAGATGGCGTTTTCCACAGACGGAGCAAGTTTATTATCATGCTTAGTTTGAGCGAAGACTGAAAGTCCCAATGTCTTCTCAGGTACTTTACTATGCTCGTGCCTTTGTTGTGTTTCATTGATACACGCAACACTTGTGGAGGGCTGAGAAATTGAATGGCGGCCACTCTCTAGCACGTTAGTCTTGAGCGTGTTAACTGTTGGTTTGCGTACGTTGCCAAGGCACACCTCTCCTATCACCACCCAGCCCAGATCCAGACATTGGGCGAAGGGGGCGTTGTGTGGTCCATTGACTTGCTGCCTGACTTTGTGCACCCTAAGCATGTCTCTTCCAAGTAGCAGGAGTATTTCTGCTTCTGGATCCAGTTCTGGGATGTGCTTGGCAATGTGGTGGAGATGGGGCTGGTGTAGCACTGCACTTGCTGTCAGAATCTCGGATCAGTTATTTAAGATCTCATTGCACTCTAAGAGTGGAGGGAGACTGATGACGACTTTGCCATCCAGTGACTCGAGCTGGAAGCCTTCTGCCTTCCTGCCATATGTTTCTGCGATGCCAGAGCAAGTTCTGAGGTAGTATAGGAATGGATTATCCTTTATGCTGAACAACTCAAAGACTCTGGTCTCACTAGTGAGCGGTTGCTCTGTCATCCAGAATTACATAGGCTTTGATGGCCTTGGTCTTTGATGGCTTCCTTAGGGTATAGCTTAGTGAGGCAGATCTTTGAGTACGAACTGCTCGACTGACCTGGACCGCAAACTTCTGTGCAGCTCAAGCTGACAATAGTTGTATCAGAGTGATCCTCTCCCTCCCCGCCATCCCCTTGTGGGAGTGGAGGAGCCTTGGCAGTTTGCGGTGACGGGCTGGGATGCATGGCTCCATCGTGATTACTGCTGTTACATTCCGAGCACTTTACAGGGAACGTACACTCTTTAGCGAGGTGGGAGGTAGAGGAACAGCACTTAAAACATATTCTTTTTTCCTTGAGAAGGGCCTTTCTTTTGTTAAAGCATTTGTTTCGAAACATTCTGCATTTTTTGAGGGGGTGGTGTTTGTTGTGTAATGGACAATTCTTGCTAGGGTCATCGTTGATTGTGGAGACTTTGGTTTTATGCATTGAGACGGGATTATTGATGACAAAATTGTTCAAAATGGGTTTGACTGGCTTGGTGTGAGTTGTGGTGCTGCCTTGATTCATTAAGTTAGGGTCCTTTCGCCTCTTCGCCTTCTTGCACACAAACCTACTAAAATACTCAAAGGGAGGAAATCGACCACCTTCTCTTCCTTGCACTCTGAGCCAATAGACACCCACCTTTCCTGCAGCCCAAATGGAAGCTTGTCCACAATTGGTCCAACTCCCCGTGAGGTATCCAGATATGACAGGCCAGTTAAATAGCTGTCTTCTTTACCACCTTGAATTTCCATAAGTAAATCTCAGAGTTCTCGTAATTTAGTGTGGTCCTTGGCTGACACCCTAGGAAAATTGTCCAGCCGTCAAAATAGCGCCCTCTCAATAATTTCAGTGGCTGCATAGCAGTCCTGAAGTCTCTCCCATGCTTTGCGTAATGCTAGCTTGGGGTTGTTGACGTACACTGAGCGTATGCGTTTCACCTGTTCACTTGATTCCTTTCCCAGCCATTTACTCATAAGGTCCAACTCTTGGGTTGCTATGAGCTGGACTCCGCCGGTGGCACTGGTGAATGAGGAGTACCACGCACAGTAATTTTAAGGCTTATCGTCAAACTGGTACAGTCCTGAATTGACGAGGTCTCGTTGCGCTAAATACTATGCCAAGGGTTCTGCTGCAGGTGGTGTGCTAGCTGAGGGAATATGTTGGGGAACATATGACTGAGCGTGTACGTTCATGATGTGATTTGATGTTCTGACTTCAGCCTTTGTCTCTGATCTCGCCAGATCTGGTAAGTTTGGTGTCGGGAAGTATTCGTAGTCAGCCCTTTCATACTTGAATTTGTGTCAAGGTGCAATTGTGAGTTGTCTTCCCCAGGTGGACGCGATACAACAAAGCTTCCCTGTGATTTCACATGAGACGGGACGCCAACAGGCAAGTATGGAGAGGGAGAATGAATCTGCAGGTCAATTTGAGATTGGACATGTTCACTGGTGCATTCCAATTTGGCCCTTTCTGACACAGATTTTCCTGTTTCGCCTGGAATGTGCATTTCTTCAGTGTTTTCCAACACTTGTGCTTCCACCGCGCCCGCATCAGCTTCTCGTTGTAGCGTCAGCACTTCTAACTCTGTATCTATCCTTGCCTTTTCCTTCTGGTTTTCCGCTTCTCTGGCAGCATTTTCCGTTTTCAGTTTTGCTTCTTGGTTAGCATATGACGCTCGCACCTTGGCGGCTTCTGCTTTAGCTCTTGCGAGGGCAGCCACACTTGTTGACGTCCTACTGTTCTTGGCGCTGAGTGCAAGCGACTTGATGCTTGATCGTGAAACCATCGTACCACTTGTCGAAACGTCTAATGATTTCACCTTTTCACTGTAGTGTTCTCGTGCAGTGTGTTGAAACTCTGACTAAACACCAAGTTAAACCGGAGCCAATGAAGACAGAGTCGCAGTAAGGTTAACCATTTACTGTTCACTCTTCCACATTAACGTTGTATGGTGAAAGCTGTTGATTAAAAAATACAAACATATACAGCGTCTGTTTCATTCTGGAGACCAATCCCACTCTCTTCTTTTAGCGAGTGTCTCCAGCCGCCCCGAGTAGTGGGCGAGGGGGTCCCGTCAAACCGCCATCGGGCCCGAACCCACCCCGCGTTTAAAATTGAAAAGCCGGCACGCGCGCCACCCAAACCGCTGCTTCCTTAACAGAAACCGCGTTAATATTTTTACTTCAAATACATTCTTATGAACTTACGGCATTGCTTCTATAATGTTTCTTTGTGGGTAGAAACGGAGCTCTTCATAATCATGCTGCACGCATGGCACCCGCCTTTACACCTTCTCGAACCGGAGTTACACACAAGACGCGGCGAAACCGGAGGTGACGTCATCACATGCCGTGATATACCATAGACAATGAATTTACCTTTGTTAAACTGTAACATAATTATCAACCTTTAACTTTAACTAGAATATAGTTACCGACAAATTATTTAAAGCGTAGATCCAACAAAGTCAAATAAATGCCTTAAGGGCAACACACACGTACACCTGGAAGGCAGAAGGAAGTAGTACAAGGTGACAGGTGATAGGTGAAACTGGGGTGGGGGGGTGAAGTGAAGAGCTGGATAGTTGATTGGTGAAAGAGATAAGGAGCTGCAGAGGAGGAATCTGATGTGCAAGTATAGAAGACCTCCCCTCTCCCCACCTTCTTACACTGACTTCTCCCCTTCCTTTGCAGTCCTGATGAAGGGACTCAGCCTGACTTTTGACCGTTTATTCTTTTCCATAGATGCTGCCTGACCTGCTGAGTTCCTCTAGAATTTTGTGTGTGCTGCTTTGGATTTCCAGCACCTGCAGATTTTCTTGTGTTTGTAATACTTTTGGGAGGTCAAGGTCTGAATCATCACTGACTTATTTACTGAAGTATATGGAGCAATGGGCCTTACATTAACCATTCATAAGAAAACATTCCTCCACTGAGCATCTACACTGTACACCACCAATACCCAATAATAACATTCAATAGCAGGACGCTGAAAATTGTTAACTACTTTCCATCCCTTGGGAGCCATTCCTCAGTGAAGGCACATACTGATGACAAAACTCACGACTGTCTCTAGTACACATGCACAATCTCTCCAGTAATCTGGGAAAGAAGCATTTTCAAAGAGCAAGACTTCAGACTTGGCACAGAGCTCATGAATTTTGGGGCAGCAGTGACCCCTACCCTTTCAGAGATATGCAGTATATATAGTAGGCAGCTCAAAGTACTTGAAAGCTACCACCAGTGCCACTTTTACAAAATATTCTTATTCGGTTGGCGGAGTAAGCAGACCAAAGTCACACAAATCCAGTGAATGTCCATGAACACACAGAACAGTTTAATACTGTTTTAGAGTATTGAGAAATATTTCAATAATGTTCTCACCAACACTGGAATTCTGGGATTGTGGCCTCTCAAAATTGAGGAGGAGCTGGGCAGGTTCTCACAAACAATCTATCCAGGAATGACCTTAGTCTCTACCTGTGGCAGACTCTGCAGATCACACAAAGACTTTATAAGTGACCTCAGAATCCAAACACTAGATTAGAAGCAATTCCTCCACAATCCTAAAGGAATGTTTAAGCATTAAGAGGAATAGGTGAGTAAAATTTAAAATATCAACTGAGAGAAAAAAACTGTCTGAGACTACCTGTCTCTCAAAATTTATTAAATACAAGAACATTGTGGTAGAACAATCTTCAATTATTAGTAATCTTCATAGACTATTTCCAGTGATATTTGCATCAAGTCTGCTATTCTGGTGGTGCTTGCTGGGAAGGGTGCAGTTGAAAGTTGTACACTGGAGTGACTGAGTACAATACTTTGGCAGCTAATACTGTAGAAACAATTTTATAATTTGGAATGCATAGAACTTCAAAAAGGATCAATCATATGAAAATTCAGATACTATCAATGCCATTACCAAACCAATTCATGCAATAGATGCCTTTCGATTGTTGGTCTTATCAAAAATCTGACTGAACTAATAAAACTGGCAATAATCAGCAAGGCAGAACATCAAGGATAAAAAAAAGGACATGCTCTCTTCTCTCTGCTGCCATCAGGGCGGTGGTACAGGATCCTCAAGATTCACACCACCAGATTCAGAAACAGTTAATTACCCATCAACCATGAGACTTTTGAACCAAAGGGGATAACTTCACTCGTCCAATCAATGAAATGTTCCCACAACAAATGGACTGGCTTTCAAGAATCCTTCATCCCATGGCCTCAATATTTATTGCTTAATTATTTATTACATTCTTTTTGTATTTGCACAGCTTGTTGTCTTCAGACTTGTTGAACGCTGGTTGAACGCCCAAGTTAGTGCGGTCTTTCATTGATTCTATTATGGTTATTATTCTATGGATTTATTGAGTATGTCTTAAGAAAATTAATCTTATGGTTGTATATAATGATATAAATGTACTTTGATAATAAATTTACTTTGAACTTTGATAACTAACACTATCATATCAAAATTTTGTTTCTTTTTTATCCTTATATTAAAAATTAATTTGGATTAGGTATTGACATTTTCTGAGCATTCTTTTAATTATGAAAGCCACTTCATGTTCCCTGTTCTGTTGATTAGAAAAGTTAATATTTTTAACATTCCCAAGCAAAAAAGTTCTGGTGCTGTCCCATTGTGCTTCATGGGTAATTCTTTCAACACACTTATTGAGCTAAACTAGCAGCTGTGTCCTTTAGCAGTTGCCCAGTTGTAGAGTTACCGATCAATACTGAAGGCACTGGAATATATTTACTTGAACAGTAGAGTTAACGATCAATACTGAAGGCACTGGAATATAGTTACTCGGACAGTAGAGTTACCGATCTATACTGAAGACACTGGAATATAGTTACTTGGACAGTAGAGGATACAGAGGTCTAATGCAGGCAAGTAGCATTAACATAGATAAGCATTATTATTGGCATGTACAAGTTGAGCTTAAAGACCAACTTCTGTGCTGTACAACTGACTCTATATTTCCTGCCTTTCACATCGAGTATTTCTTTCAAGAGATATTTTTCATGGAAGATACTGATTCATCAGCAAAAGAAAGGCAGTGAGCAATATTCAGATTTATGTTGACTTGATGCCTTGAAAATTCAAAAGTTCATATTGAGTGGCCAATGCTTCTGTTGGATATTATTTATAAAGTAGTTGTAAATAAAACCAAACACTGAATATCTCATCTATCTCCCCATTTTGCTGCATCTCTGGAAGACAGAATGACTCTACAGGGTCAATTTACAACTGTTACATACAAATCAGATGCCCAATTTAGTGTAGCAATTGGATACAATAGAATGGCTTGCTATTGAAGAAAACAAAGGACTTTCTTAATTGCAATAGAGCCAAGGGGATCTTTTAGATTCACCAATGGGCAGGGACTGGGAGAGCTGCAGCTCAATATCTCATCTCAGATATGGCTGCTCTGATTGAACACAATTGCCCAAGTGGGACTAATGCATAACCATCTTAATTAGATAAGATTTTCACCAACTAAACCATAATTATCATTACATCATCCTTTTCCCCCCATTCAACAGAATGACGCTGATGGCAAACCAACACGATAAGCTTATTGGAAATTCCATTTTAAGTCTACAACAAAAATATTTATAATTGGCCTCTCTGAATTTGATGTTTTTTCAGCTGAAGCACATTACTGATATTATCTTGATATGAATTTAGTACGTTTTTGACAAAGTTTTCATTGGTGTTCTTTTAATCTTGTCATCAAAATCACCCCAAAGTTCAATTCCTCAACCTAATACAAGCTGAAATGATATTTGATAGATTGTGTGTCCCTAATCTTATCAATGTTGAACAACCAGCAGAAAATGTGAGCAAGAATGGTTTATTGGGGGGGGGGGGGGGGGGAGGAGGAGATATGAGGAGCTGGAAGAGAATTTCAATATCACAACTTGCTTTGAGTGGAGAAAGGAACCAATGATGCAATATGATGTTAACTCTCATGGGCAATTAAGTTTCAGACATCAAGTCACAAATTAGTGTTCGCAATTTCCTCAAATACTCACATTGTGACTGAAAGAAAATCTACCTAATCAGCTTCTGATTCAATACTAATAACACTGAAAGACTCAAAACCACAAAAACAAAATAAATAATGTCCCCTAGAAATGATTTAACACGTCCCAATTCCCAGTAAAAATTAGGTATGATAGAGAAAGTTAATTCCTTTTCAACAGATGGGTTGTAAAATTCGAAATACCCCTGAAACAGGTATTTAACAGACAGACCTTAAGGGCATATTTTAGATAGCTTTTCTAACACTAAAACACAGAAAATCTCATGCAAGACATATTATTTCATTATATTTATTCACCAATCAGGACACCATTGCCTGAGATGTCCATGAATATCTTGGCAGACATGTGAACATTGAAAATATGCAAAAAATAATCTGATAAGTTTCCTAGAATTCAGAACAGATGCCACCAAGATATCTTAAAACAATATTTTTATAATGTCTATATTTAAGCCAACAGATCAAGTTAACAAATAAACAATTAAGCCATCATTCCAATGGCTTTACCCTTTTTTTAAAAAATGGTCAAGACAAAACTGAACACTTTCAAAATAAATAGTAAATTATTACTGAAGTTTTAAGTTGACTTTGTTGGGTCTTATGATTGGATGCGTGCTGGAGCCTGACTGGCAGGTTGAACACAATTCAAGAATTCTACCTACTGTTAGAGAATTATAATGGCTCAAGAAATAAATATCATTTGTTAAAGGCAAAATTATTAGCTCCGAAAGTAATTCACTCCAATGGAAGAGTACAAATTTAGTGTTATATTTACTTATTATATTTTACTTTGGAGAAACTCACAAAAGATACCAAGTTGGAAAAAAAATCTTCCATTTTCTAACAGATTGCTTTATTTCTCTCCACAAGGTTTAATATCACATTTCTAGAAGATGGACCTGGAATACAGAAAAAACATAGGAAATACTCCCATGAATGTCAAAACAATCACACCATTTCTAAAGAAACCAGGCTACAAAATGTACCATGTCTAGATGAGTAGATGGCTTGATGGAAATAAGATTTGGCACACCAGAGTTTGAGCAGAAAGTAGGAGAATATCCTGGTTTGGGATCAGTGACAGAATAATTGGGACTGCAGTCATTAAGAGGAACAACTGCGAACTCTGATAACATTTGTAATTGGGAGAACCTACCAGGAAGAAATGGAAAGGTTAGTGAACTGGAACCCCACAATAGATCAAGTACCATAGTGTCCCTCCCATTTAACATTGAAGAGGATCTCAACAGTCCAGTAAAGACTTGTTTCAATGCTGAGGCACCATACCAACAAAAGAATATGCTACAAATCATGTGCCATGAACATTATTTGATCCATATGCCCGCCTATGCATGTCATCCCCACCAAAGACTCAAATCTAACGTCAAAAATGATAGTGAATACACTAGAGATTATGGTAAAATTAAGTCATGTAGTACATTCTGTGGCACATTGACATGCTGTAGTGTAGTTCCATCAGATAAGCAACCCTCTGGTATCTCTCTCACAGATCTTTCAAGAAGGTTGGTACATGCAATGAAGCGTGGGAAAAATGAGGGCTAACACATTCTCATCTATCTACTGATTCAGAGGATTGCAAATGAGAACATTTGAAAAAGAACATGTCTGATTTATTTTTCTGACAATGGATGCAGTAGACAACCCTAGCAACCTTATTTCCTCCATAACAGAGCTCTTCAAGGGAAAATGAAGCTACAACCTTAGAAACATACTGGAATAATAGAGAGACCAACGAATTGTTTGGTAGAACTGGATATTTTTGTTATCAGTGCTGTACATTTGGCACAAGCATAAAAGGAATTTTAAGTGCTCTCAACAACAACAATCATTATAACCTTAAACACAAACTACTAAGGCCTTTAAACAGTTGTAGAGTTATACAGCATTGAAAAGGAGCCCTTTGGCCCACTCCATCCATACTGATCATCATATCTATCTACACCAGGGTTTCCCAACCATTTTTATCTCATGAACTAATACCATTAAGCAAGGGGTCTGAAGACCTCAGATTGGGGACCCTTGATCGATTATTAATCCCACTTGTCTGCATTAATTCAGAGCTCATTACAAATAAATCATGGAACATACAGTGGTGCTAGAAAGTTCGTGAACCCTGCAGAATTTTCTCTATTTCTGCATAAAAAGGACCTAAAATGCGATCCTCACCCAAGTCCTAAAACTAAATAAAGAGAACCCAATTAAATAAATAACACAAAAAGAACATTATACTTGTTCACTTATTTATTGAGAAAAAATATCCAATATTACATATAACTGTTAGAAAAAGTATGTGAACCTCTGGGGTAATACCTTCTAAAAGGTTATTTGGAGTCAGGGGTTCCAATCAATGAGATGAGATTGGAGGTATGGGTTGTAGAAGTGGCCTGCCCTATTAGAAAGGCACAAAGTCAGGTTACTGACTCTTCTCTAGAAAGGTCTGTTTATTGGCATCATGCCTCGATTAAAACAACTTTCAGAGGACCTTAGAAGAATTGTAGATGCATGAAGCTGGAAAAGGCTACAAAAGCATTTCTAAAAACCTGAGTGTTCATCAGTCAACAGCAAGAGAAATTGTCTGCAAATGGAGTAAGCTCAGACTGTTGCTACTCTCCTTAGGAGTGGGCATCATGCAAAGGTCACACCAAAAGCACAACATACAATGCTGAAGGAGGTGAGAAAGAATCCACAGGTTTAGGGGAGACACCAGGGGTAAGTTTGGTGGTGGAGGCTAAAACATTAGGGGTATTTAAGAGCCTCTTGGATAGGCACGTGGATGAAAGAAAAATAGTGTGTTACGGGGTAGTGTGGGTTTAGTACCTTTTTTTAAAAAGGAATTTATGGGTCAGCACAACATCGAGGGCTGAAGGTCCTGTATTGTGCTGTAATATTCTAGTGTCTAGAGTCTAGCAACAGTAAAAGACCTGCAGAAATCTTGGAACTTGCTGAAGTCTCTGTTCATGTGTCCACTAGAAGAAAAGCACTGGACAAAAATGGTGTTCATGAAAGGACATCACAGAGGAAACCAATGCTCTCCAGAGAAAAAAACACATTGCTGCACAACTCAAGTTTGCAAAGGACCACCTGGATGTCCTACAATGCTTCTGGGACAATGTTCTGGGGACAGATGAGAAAAAGTTGAACTTTTTGGTAGTAATGCACAATTGCTATGTTTGGAGGAAAAAGGGCACTGCACACCAACACCAAAACCTCATCCCAACTGAGAAGCATGGTGAAAGGAGCATCATGGTTTGGGGCTGCTTTACTGCCTCAGGGCCTGGACAGCTTGCAATCATTGACGGAACGATGAATTCAAATTGTATCAAGACATTTTACAGGAAAGTGTCAGGGTAGCAGTCCATCACCTGAAAGACAACAGTAAATTAACAACAGAATGTTTTAAACGTTGTGGAAGAACCGGAAGCAAGCAGATTATCGAAGGAAGTCCACTAACACCCTAGAGTTGAAGTAGTTTTGTAAGGAGGAATGGTCTAAAATTCCTCCAAAGCCAATGTACAGGACTGATCAATAGTTCAAGTTATTGCTGTACAAGGGGGTCACACCAGTTACTGAAAGCAAAGACTCACAAACTTTTTCCAACAAGTGCATGTAATATTGGATCATTTTGTTCAATAAATAAGTGAACAAGTATAATGTTCTTTTTGTGTTATTTATTTGATTGGGTTCTCTTTATTTAGTTATAGGACTTGGGTGAAGATCTGATTGCATTTTAGGTCATATTTATGCAGAAATAGAGAAAATTCTACGGGGTTCACAAACTTTCTAGTACCACTGTATGTAATGTTGCAAACAGTATTACAGAGCATATGTAACCTGCTGAAAATCTGTGTTGCATAAAGCAACTTCCTCTACATAAACCATCAGTAACAGTATTTCAGCATCCATCTTCAGACAGAAATTGCTAGCAATTTATTCAACCACAAAGGCTTCATGCATCAGCCTGATCCCATTTGTATTCTCTATAACGACAATTTTGGAAGAAGAGGTTGGACAGCAGAACTCTGCTAAAACTAGGCAACTTGCTTTTAAGTCCAGAAGTATCATGGATGCAGAGGATGCAAGTTAAAAATCAGGTAGCCTATACCACCCCGATCCTTGCCGCTGCCTGTTAAGGACAGGTTAGACCAGTTTAAACATGGGACCATTCACATTTCCACGGTCATTTTCTACTTTCCCAGATTTGTTTTTTTTAAATCTGTAATATTATATCTCTAATGAATCACTAACCTGTTATTCAACAATCCTGCTTCTGTACTAAAAAGCTCACATTACTCTCCCTAAAAACTATGGCAGAACTTCCTGGTGGCCAAACATTTAAATTCCAATTCCCATTCCAACACACCAGTCCACAGCTTCCTCTTGTCCCACTCTCAGGGCGGAAAAGCAACACCTTATATTCCATCTGGGTAGCCTCCAACCTGATAGTATGAATATTCCCCTCCCCCTTTTCTGCTATTCCCCATTTTGGCCTCTTATCTCTTTTCACCTGCTTATCACCTCCCTGGGTCCCCAGCTTCTTCCCTTAACCCTATGATCCACTCTCTTTCCCTACCAGATTCCTTCTTCTCCAGCCCTTTACCTTTCCTACCCTGATTTCACCTATCACTGTCTAACCTTAAGCCTTCGTGGTTGAATACTTAACCTTCTAACTCTCCTCTTTCTCCTTTGCCCAACTTTTTTTTTTATTCTGGCATTTTCCCCCTTCCTTCTCAGTCCCGAAAAAGGGTCTCAGCCCGAAATGTTGACTGCTTATTTATTTACACAGATGCTGCCTGATCCGCTGAGTTCCCCAACATTTTGCATGTGTGTTGCCCTGTAATGGACGTTTTCCATGCAGAGGAAGCTACAAAACTATTAATCTCTTGAAAAAGAATCTAGTGCTTTCCCGGTGTATACGACAAATAAGCTCTTATTGGGCTTCAAGCTGGATACAGGTATCAATTATAACCAATGTTTTGATGACAAACTCTGCCATTTTCCATTTTGTTCATGGATAATGCCTGGGCAAGTCTAGTCTGGTGGTATTTATACCACTGTACTCCAGATTAATAGCATCCACAAACCCGTAAGGAAGCTCAAGTCACAGCCTATGTGGGTCGAAGATGACCTGGGACTCAGGTCAGCAGGAACTTACAGGATTCCCCGTGAATGGGGAGCAACATATATCGGCCTATGGTATACGGCGGAAACACACATCCAGGAGCACAAAAGGTGCATCCATTTGGGTTACCTGGAGAAATTGGTGGTAGAACATTGCATTTGCAATGGCCATAGGATTGACTTCGACGGCAAAAACTACTGTGCCGCACCAATGGTTTTTGAGACCGCCTCGTAAAGGAAGCTATTAAAATTAAACCAGAGGAAAAGAATTTTAACAAAGACAAAGGTCTCGCTCTAAGAAATGGAATTCGACTGTAAACAAGGTAGGAAAGTGGAACCCTGATTGGATGAGGACTAACCAATCAGGAGGGATAGAATACAGGATTATAAATACCACCAGACTAGACCTACCCAGGCATCATCCTCAATGAAGCTGGCAGAGTTTGTCATCAAAATGTTGGTTATAATCTATACCTGCACCCAGCTTGAAGCCCAAGAAGAGTTTATTTGTTATTAGTATTTTCTTTAATAATAAAGTAACCAATTAATCTTGAATAGCCTTGTTACCTTATGTTGATTGGTTGCTTTGTGCCTTGGCTTTTTTCTCATTCCACATGCCACAGATACAAAGAAGATAACAACAGCCAGGAGAATTAGAATATAACTGGCATTTAGTAAATGCCGACTGCAGAGAATACGGTCTTCCTATAGATGAAAAATAAAGAAATCAATTTTAAGTGACTAATTAAGTTAATCAGTCTCCAATGAAGGAAGGTACCCTCTTGTCTGAATCAGGATCCGGCTTACTATCACCAGCATACGCCGTGAGATTTGTTGTGTATATATGTGGGTCGGCCAGAGGTGAGTAGTGGCATCAGCACTGGACTTTCATTTCTCGCCACAAAAACCCTATGGACAACTACACTATCCACAGGGTCGCCATGAGTCAATGACACTCAACAACTAATCATAATAATAAATATATATACACATACACATACACACAGACATAGGAATTCAATGTCATTCAGAAACCTGATGGCAGAGGGGAAGAAGCTTGCAAATGGAAGACTGGAAAATTGCAGATGTCACTCCACTCTTTAAGAAGGGAGAAAGACAAAACAGAGGAAATTATAGGCCAATTAGCCTAACCTCAGTGGTTGGGAAAGTGTTGGAATCCATTATTAAAGACGAGGTTTTGGGGTACTTGGAGACTAATGATAAAATAAGTCAAAGTCAGCATGGTTTCTGTAAACAGAAATCTTCCCTGACAAATCTGTTAGAGTTCTTTGAGGAAGTAACAAGCAGGGTGGACACAGAGGAGGCAATGGACGTCATTTACTTGGATTTTCAGAAGGCATTTGAGAAGGTGCCTCACATGAGGTAGCTCAACAAGATAAAATCCTATAGTGTTATAGAAAATATACTGGCATGGGTAGAGGAATGACTGACAGCCAGGAAGCAGCATGTGGAAATAAAGGGGGTTGTGTTCCTCGGGGGTCAGCATTGGGATCGCTACTTTTCACATTGTTTGCCAATGATTTACATAATGGAATTGATGGCTTTGTGGCAAAGTTTGCAGAAGATACGAAGACACGTGGAGAGATAGGTAGTGCTGAGGAAGCAATGATATTGCAGCAGGACTTAGACAAATTGGAAGAATGGAAAAAAGTGGCAGACAGAATACAGTGTTGGGAAATGTATGATAAAGTATTTTGGTAAAAGGAACAATAATGCACACCATTATGGGGTGAAGGTTCAAACAGCAGAGGTGCAGGACTCCCATAAGGCTAATTTACAGGTCCAGCTTCTGTGGTAAAGAAGGCAAATGCAATGTTGGCATTTATTTCAAGGGGTACAGAATATAAAAGTAAGGAGATAATGCTGAAGCTTTATAAGACGTTGGACAGGCCACATTTGGGAGTATAGTCAACAGTTTTGAGCCCCTCAGATGTATTGTCATTGGACAGAGTCCAGAGGAGGTTCACAAGGATGATTCCAGGAATGAAGGGGTTAAGATATGAGGAGCGTTTGGCAGCTTTGGGCCTGCACTCACTGGAGCTTAGGAGAATGTGTGGGGATCTCACTGAAACCTATTAAATGTTGAAAGGGCTAGATAAGGTGGATGTGGAGAGGATGTTTCCTCTGGTAAGAGTATCCAGAACTAGAGGGCACAGCCTCAAAACTGAGGGTGATCGTTTAGAACAGGAGGAACTTATTTTAGCCAAAGAGTTGTGAATCTGTGGAATACTCTGCCACAGACTGCAGCTGAGGTCAAGTCTGTGGGTATATTTAAAATGGAAGTTGATAGCTTCCTGTTTGGTCAGGGCATCAAGGAATATGGTGAGAGGGTAGGTGTATGGGGTTGAATGGGATCTGGGATCAGCCATGATGAAATGGCGAAGCGGACGCAATGAGCAAAAATGGCCTAATTCTGTTCTTATGTCTAATGGTCTAAGCTGTTCCTGAATCATTGACCTTCAGGTACCTGTACCTCCACCCCCTAATGGTAGCAATAAAAAGAGGTTCATACACAAGGACAACATGATTAAGTTCTTAACTTCACTGGAATGATATAATTGGCTTGAATGAGTCTAGACAGAAAGGAGGGACCCAATCAGCCACAGTACAAACTCTTACTTCTACTCCCCAAATATAGGCAGAGACTGAAGACTGCAGCACCAGTAGTGAGGACCAAGGAAGTATGGACTAGAGAAGCACAGCAGTGGACTGGACTGTATTCAGGGAATCATTTTCGAGTATAGATGACACACAAAGCTACTGTTTGTGTGTCATCCACAGGTGTCACTGACTTCATTAAAACTTGTGTGGATGAGTGTGTAACTACGAAATCTTAGTGTACATTCTGAAACCAAAAGCCATGGAACCAGGAGGTTCATAGTCTGCTGAGGGCTAGATCTGTAGCATTTAAATCTGGTGACCCAGGTCTGTACAAGAAAACCAGGTATGATTAGTGGAGGGCTACTTTAAGAACCAAGAAACAATTCTGGGAGAGGGTAGAGGTGACATTGGATGCATGTCAACTCTGGCAGAGTTTACAGGCCATTATTTCCTACAAAGCATAACCCAACATCATGAATGGCAGCGATGCTTCACTACCAGATGAGCTCATCACCTCTTAGGCTAGCTTCGACAGGGTGAATGAACCCACAGCTACGAGGATCCCTGCAGCACCCAGGGACCCATGATGTCCGTCTCAGAGGCTGATATCCAGCTGTCTTTCAAGAGGGTGAACCCTCGCAAGGCAGCAGGGCCTGATGGCGTGGAGTACCTGGTAAGGCTCTGAAAACCTATGCCAATCAACTGGTGGAGTATTCAAAGACATCTTCATCTTTAATCTGTTATTACTACAGCCAGAGTGCTTAAGGAAGTAGCCCAAGAAATAGTGGATGCATTAGTGATAATTTTTCAAACCTCTTTAGATTCTGGACTAGTTCCTGAGGATTGGAGGGTCGCTAATGTAACCCCACTTTTTAAAAAAGGAGTGAGAGAGAAACCGGGGAATTATAGACTGTTAGCCTAACGTCGGTGGTGGGGAAACTGCTGGAGTCAGTTATCAAAGATGTGATAACAGCACATTTGGAAAGCGGTGAAATCATCGGACAAAGTCAGCATGGATTTGTGAAAGGAAAATCATGTCTGACGAATCTCATAGAATTTTTTGAGGATGTAACTAGTAGAGTGGATAGGGGAGAACCAGTGGATGTGGTATATTTGGATTTTCAAAAGGCTTTTGACAAGGTCCCACACAGGAGATTAGTGTGCAAACTTAAAGCACACGGTATTGGGGGTAAGGTATTGATGTGGATAGAGAATTGGTTGGCAGACAGGAAGCAAAGAGTGGGAATAAACGGGACCTTTTCAGAATGGCAGGCAGTGACTAGTGGGGTACCGCAAGGCTCAGTGCTGGGACCCCAGTTGTTTACAATATATATTAATGACTTAGGCGAGGGAATTAAATGCAGCATCTCCAAGTTTGCGGATGACACGAAGCTGGGCAGCAGTGTTAGCTGTGAGGAGGATGCTAAGAGGATGCAGGGTGACTTGGATAGGTTAAGTGAGTGGGCAAATTCATGGCAGATGCAATCTAATGTGGATAAATGTGAGGCTACCCACTTTGGTGGCAAAAACAGGAAAACAGATTATTATCTGAATGGTGGCCGATTATGAAAAGGGAGGTGCAACGAGACCTGGGTGTCATTATACACCAGTCATTGAAAGTGGGCATGCAGGTACAGCAGTTGGTGAAAAAGCTGAATGGTATGCTGGCATTCATAGCAAGAGGATTCGAGTATGGCCCTTGGCCCTTGTGGCTACAGGGATCAGGGGGTATGGAGGGAAGGCTGGGGCGGGGTTCTGAGTTGGATGATCAGCCATGATCATAATAAATGGCGGTGCAGGCTCGAAGGGCCGAATGGCCTACTCCTGCACCTATTTTCTATGTTTCTATGAGTACAGGAGCAGGGAGGTACTACTGCAGTTGTACAAGGCCTTGGTGAGACCACATCTGGAGTATTGTGTGCAGTTTTGGTCCCCTAATCTGAGGAAAGACATCCTTGCCATAGAGGGAGTACAAAGAAGGTTCACCAGATTGATTCCTGCGATGGCAGGACTTTCATATGATGAAAGACTGGATCAACTGGGCTTATACTCATTGGAATTTAGAAGATTGAGGGAGGATCTTATTGAAACGTATAAAATCCTAAAGGAATTGGACAGGCTAGATGCAGGAAGATTATTCCCAATGTTGGGGAAGTCCAGAACGAGGGGTCACAGTTTGAGGATAAAGGAGAAGCCTTTTAGGACCGAGATTAGGAAAAACTTCTGTACACAGAGAGTGGTGAATCTGTGGAATTCTCTGCCATATGAAACAGTTGAGGCCAGTTCATTGGCTATATTTAACAGGGAGTTAGATATGGCCCTTGTGGCTAAAGGGATCAGGGGGTATGGAGGGAAGGCTGGTACAGGGTTCTAAGTTGGATGATCAGCCATGATCATACTGAATGGCAGTGCAGGTTCGAAGGGCTGAATGGCCTACTCCTGCACCTATTTTCTATGTTTCTATTTCTATGTTAAGTTCCCTCCTACTTCAAAAGGGCAACAATTATACTAGTACCCAAGAAGAGTAGCGTGAGCTGCCTTAACGACTTTAGTCCAGTAGCACTCAGATCTACAGTGATGAAATGCTTTAAGAGGTTGGTCATGGTTAGAATCAACTCCTGCCTCAGCAAGGACCTGAACCCACTGCAATTTGCTTATCACCACAATAGGTCCACAGCGGACATGATCTCAATGGCCCTCCATGTGGCCTTGAATCACCAGGACTATACAAATACCCATGTCAGAACGCTGTTCATTGACTATAGCTCAGCACTCAACACTTTCATTCCTACAGTCTTGATCCGAAAACTACAGAACCTAGTCCTCTGTACCTCCCTCTGCAACTGGATCCATGACTTCCTGACTGGAAGACCACAATCTGTGCAGATTGTGATATAATCTCCTCTTCACTGACGGTCAACACTAGCACACTCAAGGATGCGTGCTTAGCCCACTGCTCTACTCTCTCTGCACCCATGACTGTGTGGCTAGGCATAGCTCAAATGTCACGTATAAATTTGCTGATGATTCAACCATTGTTGTCAGAAGTTCAGATGGTGGTGAAAGGGCGTACAGGACCGAGAGTAACCAGTTAGTTGAGTGGTGTCGCAGCAACAATCTTGCAATCGTTGTCAGCAAGAACAAAGAGCTGATTGTTGACTTCAAAAAGGGTAAGATAAGGGAACACAAACCAATCCTCACAAGGAGGATCAGAAGAGGAGAGAGTGAGCAATTTCAAGTTCCTTGGTGTCAATATTTCGGAGGATCTAATCTGGAAGCAACATATTGATGCAGCTATAACAAAGGCAAGACAGTGGCTATTTTTCATGAGGAGTCTGAGGAGATTTGGTTTGTCAAATAAAACACTCAAAAACTTCTATCTATGTACGGTGGAGAGCATTCTCCGGCTGCATGGGTGGGGGGGACTATTAAACAAGACTGACGTTGTAAAAACTTGTAAACTGAGTCAGCTCCATCATGGATACTAGACTCCGTGGTATCCAAGACATCTTCAAGGACCAGTTCCTCAGGAAGGCGGCGTCCATCATTAAGGACACCCACCACCCCAGGACGTGCCGTCTTCTCTTTGTTACCGTCGAGAAGAAGGTAGAGAAGGCACACACTCAGCAATTCAGGAACAGATTCTTCCCCTCTGCTATCTGATTTCTAAATTGACATTGAACCCATGAACACTACCTCACTACTATATATAAAACCTGATATAAAATCTGATTGTGCTTCTTAACACATAATCAGAAGTGGACAGAGGATGTGAGATACGACACATAAATTTGGTTGTGATCATATACGTATTTCACTAATTTTGAGACAATCATAATTTAGATTTTTATATGATGAATGGTTAATTGGAGGAAGCAACACTTGCGCAAAAATGCCCCAGCATAAATCAGCAACACACGGGGAGAAGGAAAGAAGGTTGAACAAATTCAAATAATTAAAAAAATCTTTACAACTAGTAGAGGCTGAACAGTCTGAAGAAATAGATATTTGAAGTAAATCTGAATTATGAATTTTCCATAGAGATAGTATTCAATTCAAAAGTAGGATTTCTCCACTAATGGATATTGACTCCAATAAAATTCTGCCATGATTTTAATGATGATGCACGAAAAGAATCAGGAACCAGCAACCAGCTCAGATATCTGGGGTGGTCTTGTGAGGGAATAACTTTCAGCTGTTTCTTATGAGCTATTGGGAAAAAAAACATATTGAGGGTCAAATACACTGATTTAAGAGGACTACTAAAGCAAATAAGAGGTGATTTAATAAAACTTTGTGACCAGGTGAACAGGTTACATGGGTCCCTGTGAACTTAATTAGAATCATGATCAATGTGAAACCCAGGTTTATCATGGGATTTTCACGTTACAATTGTTCCAGGAGAAACACACAATTTTTCGACACAAGACATGTTATTTCACAATATTTGGGGCTGGTGGAGACAGTCTGAAAAGTAGTCAACTACCCCCATTGAGCCACTGGAGAGTAATTGATTTTAAGCAAAGTTGTTCCATACACAATGTTAAAATTGATTAGGAACATTGAGATATTCATGTATTTTATATAGGATGAATGTAATTTAAAGAATGGCTTCAAACAGATATATTTGTTTAAAAAAACCCTATTCATTTCCAAATCTACAACTGAAAATCAACTGTCTTCCTCAAGCTTCCTCTATTTTCATGTAGCTTCCAGAACTATTTCATGCAATTAATTTCTTCATAAAACCAATCAGAAAAAGAGGGCCACAATATACTTACCATCTCAAACTAATAAAGGGCACTAAGCTTCTAGTTTGAATATTGCTCTTTTGTAATGGCAAGTATCAGAAATTTAGATTCTTATACTTTAGGAATAAATTTTGAATTGCACATGGTAGATTAAATATTTGTAACATTTAGGTAATTTTTTTCTGGGTTACTAAACAATCAAAGAGCATTAAATGGAGAAGTTTTTAATTCAAATCTTACCTCCAAAAGCAGAATGGTAATCTTAGGTTCAGGTTTGTACTGTGCCACGTAGCACTGAATAGAAGTGTGACTTTGTGAAGATGTCTTCTCGGAGCTCTCTGCCAATGTGGTCTGGTACAAAGATGTATCGGTGAGATTCTCCAAGTCACAGGAAGGAAAATATCTGATAGAAACAATCAAAAAATATATCGTTAATGTCACTGGTAATCATATTGCTGTGCCTGATGCTGACAGAAAGATGCAGGTACAATGAAATTAATGTCATGGACTATGGAGATGAGGGAGAATCAGAATTAGGTTTAACATTACCTGCACATGTCATGAAATTTGTTGTCTTTGCAGCAGCAGTACAATGCAATACGTAATAATAGAAAAAATATTTATCACTATATATTATATATATAATTGTTAAATTAAATAAGTAGTGCAAAATAGAAATAAAAAATGGGTTCAATGTTCATTCACAAATCTGATGGCAGAGGAGAAGGATCTATTCCTGAATTGTTGAGTGTGTCTCTTCAGACTTCTGTACCTCCTTCCTGAAGGTAGCAACGAGAACGAGGCATGACCTGGGTTATGGGGGTCCATAATAATGGATACTGCCTTTTTGAGACATTGCTCCTTGAGGATGTCCTAGATACTATGGAGGCTACTGCCCATGAACAAATCTCTGATGCAAAGTTAAGAGATCATTCCACTCAGCAAATTTGACATAGTGGTTATGGAACAGCATCAAGCTCAGGGTGAGCTGGTGATAGTGAAGAATGGTGAATATCTGTCAGGAAAAAAAAGCTGTTCTTTGCCCACAACGTGTGGATGTTGCTGACATCTCTTGTCTGTAATCAAGCAGTTAAGAGTCAACCATACTGATGAGTCTGAGCTCTTGTATAGAGCAGAGCAAGGTTGCTAGATTTTAAACTGGGGAACATTAGAGATTCAGATAGATTTATTCTACAACAATCCAATTGTTAGTATATTGACTGACATTTACACACAGTGGCCACTTTATTAGGTATACCTGCTCGTAAACCTAATCATTGTAATATCTGATCACCCAATCATGTGGCAACTACTCAACACATAAAAGCATCCAGATGTGGTCAAGAGGTTCAGCTGTTGTTCAAACCAAGCATCAGAATAGGGGAGAAATTTCATTTAAGTGACTTTGACTGTGGAATGATTGTTGGTCCATTCAGGGGAGGTTGGGGTATTGCAGAAACCACTGAAATCTTGGGATTTTCATGTATGACCATCTCTAGAGCTTACAGAGAATGGGGTGAAACACAAAAGCATATCTAGTGAGCGGTAGCTCTGTGGGCAAAACACCTTGTTAATGAGAGAGGTGAGAGGAGAGTGGCCAGACTGGTTAAAGCTGACAGGAAGGCGACAGTAACTCAAAAAGCCTCGCTTTACAACAGTGACATGCAGAAGAGCATCTCTGAATGCACATGTCAAACCTTGAAGTGCATGGGCTACAGCAGCAAAAGATCATAAACATACTCTCAGTATCTCGTCACCCACATCTCAGGAGGATATGCTGGTATATCCTCATGAGATGTAGGCAATAAGATTGTGCATCTGTGACTGAAATTATGTAATTCCACTAATTAATTTCATTCATTCTTTCCCATATCCACCTATTCCTCTATTTGGTGTGTATGAAGAGTTGCATTTATGACAGATGGGCATGAAAAATTGATTCCATTGATAAATTAACAGCTTGATACTTTTAATGAAGGTCTGCAGTTATCCCTCCCTCCCTGTCCACTTCCTCCTGTTTCATCATTGTAATCCTCATCAGATATAGCAGTTAACAAGTATTCATTCAACAAAGTACAATGAAAATAGCAGCAAAGAGAAAAAAAATTCCTGTATTTTCAAAGTAACATTAGCAGATTCTTCTCAGCTCCTGTTTCACAGACCTTACTTGAGGGAGAACATGTGCAGCTGCAGTCATTGTGATGCAGGTAGGGTGATTCTTGGTATTTGTGGAATTTACTGGTGAAAGGTCATGTTCAGGTGACCATCGTGACATGAGCATGATGTTAATCAGTTCCTTTGCCTTAGAATCTGAAATATAAAGAAGGGGACAGCAACCGTTTAAAATGATATCAAACAAAAATAATGAAGGATCTCCAGATAAAATTCTCAAATGTAAATAAACAATTTTTAAGTGAGACTAGCGGATCATACACAAATATGGCTCTAAAATTTACCACTATGTCAATTCAATCTTTTCCCCCTTTTTATAACACTCGGAATTAAGACGCTCACAATCTGTACCATTGCCACCAATTCTGAAACCAGACCACATCTGATCACTTTTATATATCATATTAAACTTTGATAGGGCAATAGGAAGAGCAGAATGCAACAGCTCAAATCATACAAACAGCGATTAATATAAGACCATTAAATATAGGAGAATTAGGCCATTCAGCCCATTGAGTCTGCTCCGCCATTCCATCATGGCTGATCCTGGATCCCACTCAACCCCATACACCTGCCTGCTCGCCATACCCCTTGATGCCCAACCAATCAGGAATCAGTCAATTTCTGCTTTAAATATATACAGGGACTTGGCTTCCACAGCAGCCTGTGGCAGAGCATTCCACAGATTTACTACTCTCTGGCTAAAAAAAAATTCCTCCTTACCTCTGTTCTAAAAGGTCGTTCATCAATTTTGAGGCTGTGCCCTCTAGTTCTGGATACCCCCTGCCATAGGAAACATCCTCTCCACATCCACCCTATCCAGTTCTTTCAACATTTGGTAGGTCTCAATGAGATCCCCCTGTATTCTTCTAAATTCCAGTGGGTACAGGCCCAAAGCTGCCAAACGCTATGTTAACCCCTTCATTCCCAGAATTATCCTTGTGAACCTTCTCCAATGACAACATATCCTTTCCGATATAAGGGGCCTAAAACTGTTAACAATACTCCAAGTGCGGCCTGACCAGTGTCTTATAAAGCCTCAGCATTATCTCCTTGCTTTTATATTCTATTCCCCTTGAAATAAATGCCAACAATGTATTTGCCTTCTTTACCACAGACTCAACCTGTAAATTAATCTTTTCGGACTCTTGCATGAGGACTCCTAAGTCCCTCTGCACCTCTGATGTTTGAATTTTCTCTCCATTTAGATAATAGTCTACGCTATTGTTCCTTTTACCAAAATGTATTGTCATACATTTCCCAACACTGTATTCCATCTGCCACTTTTTTGCTCATTCTTCCAATTTGTCTAAGTCCTGCTGCAATCACATTGCTTCCTCAGCACTACCTACCCCTCCACCTATCTGTATCATTTGGAAACTATGTCACAAAGTCACCAATTCCATTATCCAAATCATTGACAAACAATGTGAAAGGTAGCAGTCTAAACACTGACCCCTGAGGAACACCACTAGTCACTGGCAGCCAACCAAAAAAGGCCCCCTTTATTCCCACTCTCTGTCTCCTGTCTGTCAGCTATTCCTCTATCCATGCCAGTATCTTTTCTGTAATGCCATATGGTCTCTCTGCCATTCCAACACGGCTGATTTATTATCCTTCTCAAACTCTATTTTCCTGCCTTCTCTTCAGAAGCTTTGACCCACTGACTAATCAAAGCACATCAACATCTGCTTTAAATATTATAAATGGCGTAGATTCCACAGCTGTCTGTGGCAATGAATTCCACAGATTCACCACCCTCTGGCTAAAGAAATTCCTCCTCCTCTCTGTTATAAAGGGACTACTTTCTATTCTGAAGCTGTCCCCTCTGGTCCTAGTCTCCCCCACTTGTCTCCACATTTACTCTACCCAAACCAGGGATTCCCAGCCATTTTTATGCCATGGACCAGTATTCCACGGACCCCAGGTTGGGAACCCTGACCTAAGACTTTCAGTATTCAATAAGTTTCAATTAAATCCCCCTCTCTTTCTTGTAAACTACAGTGAGCACATGCCCAGAGCCATCAAGCACTCCTCATACGTTAACCCTTTCGTTCTCACATCATTCCCATGAAACTCTTCTAATGACAGCACATCCTTTCTTAGAAATGTCGCCCAAAACTGCTCACAGTTACACTATATTTACATAGTGCCTTTAAACACCACAAAACAAAACCTTAAAACAGAGGCATGAGTTACAATAAATGGGCAGAAGCCAAAGCAGGAGCTGTTAAGAGGTTCCGAACAATTATACCAGAAAATGGGGTCTTTGGTGTAACAGATAATACTTGGGCATTTGAAATCTCCATTGTCAACATGCAAGTCTTCATCTTTTCAAGTGGTACAGAAACATAAAATTACAGATGAGTTTCATGAGCATTGCCTTTAGTTATTAGCTCTGAAGGGATCAATACCAAATATTTGTGCTTACCTCTTAGCCCCAGCAGATTTCCAGTTACCACAGCCTGGAGACGAGTTACGTTGCTATAAAATCTTTTGTATGGCTCCTTTAAGTCAAAGCTTATTGGCACCAGCAGGGAGATACTGACTGGTGCACTTGGTGTAGAAGCAACAGTTGAAGGCTGTCCTGTAGTGGTATGAGCTAATGGATCAGGGTCTGGTCGCCTCCTTATGGAACCATGCCTAACAAGAGCAGGTAGAGCGTCCAAACTTTTATTTTTAGATTGACAGAATTTCAGTTTACTGAGCGACTGAAGGACTGTATTCCAGACCTAAATTAAAACAAGCAGACATATTTCATCATTACACAGGGATGGCTTCTCAGTAGCACCAATCTTAGGCAATTTTTTCCCCTTATTTTTCCCCCAAAAGATAATTAAAGTTGGTATTTTGCTTCATGGCCCTGCAGAAAAGATACAATACAGTATGTGCATTATCAACTTGTGAGAACTGAGCCTACTGTTATCCGTTTTTCATCATTGAGGTTGAATTTTTTCACTAAATGACAGACATATACATGTGCCAAAAGACATCTATGGGATTACGATCAAAAACATGAGTTCTAGTTGGTTTTCTCTCACTACTATTGCTGATATTAGTCTAGGTTTCATCATGAAGCTAGGCTTTGGCCAGCCATTTGAGATACCATAATTATTTGGAGGTATGAATTAAGATTCTGAGCTCTCATCATTACTCAGTAATTATATGGACACCGGCAGTCTTAAGGCTGATTTATACTTCTGCGTCAAATCGACACCGTAGGTACGGCATCATCGCGAACCCTACGCAGTGCCTACGCCGATCCCTACGCTGTAGCCTAACGCACACCTCTCCCAAAATGTAACTACGCGTTGTGGAAACACAGACGCAACAACTGTGATTGGTCCGCTTGGTAGCATCGCATTTCCTCCTATGCTGCAATAGCTTCACATTGGGCAACTGAAGGGCAGGGAAGGAACTCTGGCTGCAATGCTTTCCATAAAGCTTTACAGACCTCCGAAATTATGGAGGACACATTTTGCTTTTACGGAAAAAGACGCTTGCTTTAAACTCGTTTACACTGAGAAAGCCTACCATGACCATGAAGCCTTGCACGGGCAGGTGTGTGCGCATGCGTGATGTGCGTGAATTGCAGAGCGACGCAGACACACCAATGCACAGGTATAAATGCTCACAACGCACGTAGGCCACTTGCGTACGTTACGGCGTCCATTTGACCACAAGTATAAATCAGCCTTTAGCTGTGATACCCTCAAAAAAAAAAACAAAAAGAAATTGCCAACTATTACCACTTTGGATCACTCATGAAGTATGCCAACCAGGGTTGGACTCTTACTTTGAAACAATTCGTACTGTCTGGTTTCTTAGGGGCTAAGTGTACTCTTGGTTCTGTAGGTGCTGGCTGGGTTAAAAAAAATACTAGTCAGGACTTGTCTGATCTCTTTCCAAATATGCCACAACAACTTTTGCATCTAGTTGGAAGAACAGACAGCTTTAACATTTCATCTGAAAGATGATACCTCTAAAGTGCAAGGTTACTCAAGTCTGTTACAGATGGCTTTCCAAAACAAGCTTCAGCTAAATAGAGGTTGGCAGCCAGATCAACCACAGCAATCTCTTTTCCATAACAATTGAAGTGAAGTAATTCTACACTGATAGGCATCCTTTGTGGTATTTTTTAAAATGTTTTAGTGTTTCATCAAGGGAAATGATGAGGAAATAAAACTTAGTAACTCTGATATAAAAATGTTGGTTTTGATAATAAGTAACAAACATCAGTTATTTTAATTATGATGCCTAGCTCCTAGCTTCACAATGGAAGGGTAAATTGATTTTATAACTACACACATTTGCCTTCATATTAGCATGTGCAAAAAAGGCAGAGGGGGTAGAAATCAGTGCACAAGTTTAGGAACACCAATGCGGCATGACATTTAACTTCTCATTAAGCAGCTTTCACATTGTATTTTGACAGCTTACCTGAGGCACATCAGGGTTTGTGATTTCATGTGACCGGATATAGATGCCTAAACTGAAGAAAGCGACTGCCAAAGAACTGATGCACAAAATAAACACAACCAGTGGTGGCCTGTCGGTAAGAAAATACTTCACATTCTCCAACCCCTGGCGCACTACCATGGCAACAGCTAATCGAACTAGATTAAAATACACATACAAATAAAGAGGTTAGTAGTTGTTGGTAACATCTGTGCATACAGCTCAAAATTGAATGTGCTGAATGAGAGCATTTGGGAAAACTTGCATCCCTTTGATAAACAGCCTTTGAAATCCAGGTTTCCCCACTGAAATATCACACCCTGACATTTTCAACCCACCATGGCCAGGAAAATATGCAGTTCATTCACTGATTTTGTCCTTGCCTGAGAAAGTGTCTTCACATCTAGGTTGCAGTTCAGGCAAGATGGAAAATGCACTGGGTATTGAAAATGGTGATTCTATGGCAGCTTCATGTCTATTGCTTTGCTGAAAAGCACGTGTCAAGACTGAATCTAACATGACTGTCACTCAGTAATTTTTACAGCCAAGTACCCTTCTGAGGGTGGGAGGGTCACAAAATGGAAACTAATTGAGGAAGCAGTATATTAGAATAACAGAGTTGATCTATTGATCATTATTCAATATTTAAAAATACATTAGGAAATAAAGTTTACAGTTCCAGTACAATTACAAAAAAAAAGGGACCATATCCTTGTTGTGGTTTGGAGTCTTGCATGTCTCAAAGACCAGAGAGCTATGAAGAATTCTACATGTATGTGTGGCGGTGTTCCTGAGTCTCCACCCAAGACTCGCATGACTGACAAGAGTGAAAACTGAGGTGCGGGGAGGGGGGGTGGCGGCTACTGACACGATGAAAGAGGCTGTGAGATGAAGGACCTTTATTACTGCCCGAAACACCAATGGTGTAAAGGGCAAAAGAGAAGAGAGACAATTACAAAACTGAATTGAAATAATCAGTTTAAGCAGAACCCGGCCTTTGAAGAAATCAAAAGGCTCAATTGAGGGAAGCAATAGACATCAGGGACCTTAGTGACAACACCATTTCCATTCAGTCGTTCCAATCAAGCTTGGTCAACTATTTCCTCCATTCCTCCATGGTACTGTAGCTTAAGGCAGTGGAGTTTGAGGTGCTCCAGTTTCCTTCCACAGTCCAAAGATGTTCCAGTTAGGAGGTTAACTGGTCATTGTAAATGGTCCCATGACTAGGCTGGATTGCTGGGGGGGGTGTGGCTCGTTGGGCCGGCAGGGCCTGCTCCGTGCCGTATCTCTAAACAAATAAACAAACAGCACACACCTCAGAGCTGAGATGTTCCAGTTTGACTGGATAAGACAAGAATGACAACCTGACTGATGATAGCTGGCAGTCTGAGAATCTACTTTGCCTAGTAATTCTTGCTCAGCTGTGGACCTGTAGAATGTAAAACAGCGACCATAAAGCACATCTTGTCAAACCAACATAACCGTCGTGATACACCTGACACAGCCTTGATGAAAATCATAACTGTGTATCTTTTCACTTTAAAAAAAAACAGATGTTTGAGAAAGTCCTTGCTTACAAAGTTTCCTTGATAACTTTGCACCCCTTGCTAGTACATCAGATTTGGCCAAATTGACCCAGTGGCAACTCAAGATTCGTGCTGACTAACTCCCATGCCTATGCACAAGGCCCAACATATTGGGCATGGGAGGCTTATCCTAAACTCTGCCTTGGACGGTCCCCAGCCTGACTGTGAAAGGAGAAGGGCTGGGCATAGGACTAGTGACCTCATCTCATAAAAAAACCTCGTGTTACAGAAACACCTTTCCCAGGGATGAGGGTCTTTGGCATTTTTCTGTTGAAGATGGGCTATAACTGGGGACAATTTGAAACACTGGCCCAGGACAGAGGACTGTGGTAATCTACTGTTGGTGGCCTAGGCTCCAGTAGAAGTGATGCATTAAGAAGCTCTGCCAGAGTCAGTGATGGGTCACTACTTTACATGTTATATGCTAATGATCTGAATTGATGGCTTGTGGCCAAGTTTGCCAATGAGACTAGGGCAGATGGTGGGACAGGTAGTGTTGAAGAAACAGGAAGTCTACAGAAGGACTTGACACAGGATGGGAGAAAGGGCAAGGAAGTGAGAGATGGAATGCAGCTTAGAAAAGTGTACAGTCATGCATTTTGTAGAAGGAACAAAAGTGTAGATATCTTCCAAATGGAGAGAGAATTCAGTAATCTGAGGAGCAAAGGAACTTGGGAGTCCTAGTGCAGGACTGCCTAAAGGTTAATTTGCAAGTTGAGTTGGTAATAAGGAAGGCAAATGTATTACCAGCATTCCTTTCGAGAGGACTAGAATCTGAAAGCAAGTGCATAACGCTGAGGTTTATTAGCCATTAGTCAAACCCCACTTGGGATATTGTGAACAGTTTTGGGCCCCATATTCAAGGCACTGGAGAGGGTCCAGGGAAGATTGGGAGAATGATCCCAAGGATGAAAAAGTTAACATATGAGGAGCGTTTAATGGCCCTGGGTCTGTACTTGCTGGAGCTTAGAAGGATGGAGAATGGTGGTGGTGGGGGGAAATCTCATTGAAACCTACTGAGTGAATGAATATTGAAAGGAATGAATAGAGTGGATATGGAGAAGCTGTTTTTAAGCAGATGGAGAGTCTAGGACCAGAGGGCACAGTCTGAGAATATAAGAATTTCTCTTCAGAACAGAGATGAGGAGGAATTTCTTAAATCAGAGTGGTAAATCTATGGATTCATTACCACATACTGTTGTGGAGGCCAAGTCATTGAGTATATTTAAAGCACAGGTTGATAGCTTCTTGATCAGGAAGAGTGTCAAAGGTTACAGGGAGAATGGGGTTGAGAGGGAATAATAAATCTGCCTTAATCAAATGGCAGAGCAGACTCGATGGGTCAAATGACCCAATTCTGCTCCTCTGTTTTGCAGTCTTAATGTTTTGTTTTTGAACTAAAGGTGACATTTTGGACTGTGATATGCTGAGTACATAATGCTGGATGCAAATATTGAACAAATTTGTTACCTTAAAATGCAGTATGAATTCCCCATGCTATGTACACAGTAAAAAGACTCACTCACCCAACAGTAGTAATGTTTGACCATTAATCCAATTTGTAAACCGATCCCAGAGAACTGGAGATTGTTCTTCTTCCTATATATGACCATAATATTGATGTAGCATTTTTAGAATGCGATTCTACAACAACATACACAGAATTCTGCAATTGAGGTTTCAGAAGAGGACAAGAGTCAAAAACATCTATATTTGTGTACCAAATTAAAATTATTATTTCATTATACAAGAATGAATAACACCCGAGTGCTAGGTTCTAATGAAGGCAAAGTAGAAAAAAATTCTGCCTAGCTCTATGTAAGCTATTTCCCCTCCTGTGGCGATTGAATGAATTGCAAATGTTAACTAGCACAGGTAATTTTTTTTTAAATACTTGAAAAAAACATGCTCTATACGATAAATATATACAGAAAACTAAACTAGAAACACGCTAACACATCACAATTGGGTATGTGCAAAAAGCAGAAAACACATATCTAACATCAACTGAAAACCAATCACTGGATCACACGTGACACAAAGCCAACTGAAATGTAGCAGGTGTTATTAAAAACTGTGATCCACTTGGGGGTAAAGGGAAACCACAATATAAAACTTTACAGAAATCTCACAGCAAACCTCTCTGGAGGTTAATATGTTTGAATAGTATAATAATATTGTAAGCAACATTCCCTCTATTTTTTTTAGGCTGGGTGGATCAACCTTTGCTCTGAGCAAGAAAATTATTTTTTTAAACAAGGCCTGAAAACCGCATGGCACTTTAAATGTTTTTTTTTGTAATATGCAAACGCAAGCTACAACTCATAACACAAGTAAATGATGTCAGGCAGTCAAGGCAACTGTCAGGCACAATGGCAAAAATAAAATGTTTTGACTAGATGGCTTTGCATTCAGCCAGACAGTGGTTTATTAATGAGCTACTGACTTCCATTCTGTATCGGTGCAATTTGTAACAGTGTTGTAACTTGAAACGCTGGCAACGTTGAAGCTCTAGAACGTTTCAAAGTTAAAGTTGTGTTACATTTGTTTAGAAAATTTCTGGATGATATTCATTAACACATAATTAATTACAGGGTATTTCGCAATTATATTAACATAGCTTCCAAAATTACATTAGCATAATTTCAGAATATTAACATTATGAGGAGGAGGAGAAGGAGGAGAAGGAGAAGATGGTGGCGCGACGCAGCGCGCGCAGCGTCTCCGGTGAATGATATCTGTAATCTGTCAAGTAGGGGACCGTGCACAACTCTGATTTGATGGAGACAGACATGAGAGCACGGAGGAACATCTGGAGAAACTTCTGAAATGCCCGCTTCGCTGCCGCTGCTACTGGAATCTCCGGAGCAGAAGGCCCCGAATCTTCGACTTTGCTTGTTTCGGCAGCCAGGGCGAGGTCAAAGACGCTCGGCAGAGGATGGAGCTCGGGAGGCTGTATCGGAGGCTTGAAGTTTTTGGATGGATGGACTCAGGGTCGGCTGTGGTCAGGTGCTTCCAATGCATCGGCAGTTGTCGGTGCCTTGGAGGTTTATGGCAGGGAGTTTCTCCCTTTTGCCGCCTGCTATCGGGGACTCGGGAGTCGATCGGGATTTGAGACTTTCTTTTTACCATGCCCATGGTCTGTTCTTTACCAAATTATGGTATTGCTTTGCATTGCTGTAACTATATGTTATAATTATGTGGTTCTGTCAGTGTTAGTCTTTATTTGTCCTGTTTTCTGTGATATCACTCTGGAGGAAAATTATATCATTTCTTAATGCATGTATACATTTCTAAATGACAATAAAAGAGGACTGAGTGTTCTCATAAGTATATATAAAAGAAAATTCCAGCTATGTAGATGTGCTATATGGCAGGAACAGTTTAGTTATTGCACAGCCATGCACCTGCACAGTTTAGAGGGAACAGTGATTACAAGCATGATTCATGATTCATTTACCCCAAAAAATCTCTACCTAATCTTTACTTATGTGGTAAAAGGTCACTACTGTTTAGAAAAGCAAAAATCTAAGATTCCTAGTCTGATTTAAATTTGCTGTTCTCACCTGGCATAAAGCTACAAGTCAGATATCTGGGTCTGAATTTGCAGGTGAAGAGAAGGATCAGTCTCAACAGAATGCCTCCCATGAATTAATAACTTAGCAGGGTTTGGACACATTAAGTTGCAGCTATAAAAGAAAAGTGAGGCCGAGTTTGTAATTCTGTGTTCAGTTTTGGTCATTCTGCTAATGGGAAAGATGCCATTAAGCAGCGAAGAGTGCAGAGAGGAAGAGTTGATCACATCAAGGTATACAAAATCATGAGGCTCAAGGTGAGATGGGAAAAATTTAAATAAAGAATTCAAGGCACAATTTTATCATCCAAAGGGTTGTTAGTACATGGAATAAGCCACAGAGGAAGTGGTTGAGGCTGGTACATTATCAACATTTAAAAACTACTTATATTAGGCACATGGGTAGGAAAGGTTTAGCGAGATATAGGCCAAATTAAGGTAAATGGGACCAGCTTAGATGGAAATCTCAGTCAGCATGGGCCAGTCAGGCCAAGAGGTCTGCTTGCATGCTGTAGGAATCATTGACATGGTGGAATGAGGGGAACTGGGAGACAGGAGCAGCAAGTAGTGTATTAGAAAAGCTGAGAGTGGAGGTGACTCACATTTTAATAACCGAGCTGGAGATGACATCAATTGTATCCTACTCGCCACTCCAAAATCCCTCTCTCTAAATGATCCTTTTCAGCATTCAGATACAGCACAAAGACAACTTTTTAACATCATAGCCTTTGTGAAGGATACGACGAAGCTTAGCGTCATACAAGGTGAATAATATATCGCTAGGCCATGGGTACTTTTCAAACCTTAAACTATACTGGAGCTTCAGAAAAAAAAATCACTTCAGAAGCCCAAGAAATATCAAATAAGGTTTTAGTAACAAAATAGAAAGATTTACATCTGCAATTTAAAATGCTCTGCCAAGGCATAACGCTCAAACTCTCTTCCTAACCTCTCCTGTAAGGCTCTTCTTATACACAACTTAACATTTATTTAATTGTGGCAAATAGCTGCAAATAATTTTGAAGATAGACATTTGCTCTATTTAAAATAGAAAACATCTTAAAAAGTCCTGAGTCACCACCACATGAATTAAAAATAAACAAAACCTCCCAAACCACTTTCGGGCAAAGTCTTGATGTAGGCCACAGAACAGCAGCATCTATTTAATTATGAAGGCAAATACTCTATTACACAAGTTGATGTAAAGCCAAATTATAACAAAATTAGACACTAGCATCCACAAACTCTCCAACTGCCAATCAGGTTGATAACCTGATCCAACAGTTGGAGTTCAGGCCACTGAAGTCAATTTGCAAGAAAAATTTATTGATGTTTGAACATTTTTCAATTCTTAATGAGTTTCAACGTCTAGAGGAGGAAGAGCATAATCTATTCAGTTACCAAACATTGTAAATAAATGATTTCTTGTGGTACCATTTGACTAAAAATGTAAATGTTTAAACACCAGCGAGCAAACAACCAGTTATTCCTGAAAAAATATCATTTAATGTCGAATCAATTACATGGCTATGATCAAACATCTCCATAGAATGGCTCTATTGTATGAAGATTCACTTGTCAAAGTTCATTCCTTTTTATAATTTGCTCTGCAAAATATTAAGTTCAATCTTGAAAAGTTCATTGCGAGAGGTTAAGGTGGTTAATTTGGCAGTTTGTGACATTTCTTCTGTAACAGGAAATAGAACTGAAGCTGTACAAATGCACAGGGACACAGTTCAGAAAGATGGGGGCAAGACTCCAGCAAGAAACAAAGATGCAAGTATTTTAAATGAAATTAATTAGTTCATGATGTAAACATTAATGCGAGATTGTAGTATGACAGCATAGTTTTGAAGAATAGACAGTGCGGTTGAATGGGAAGACAGCAAGATAAGAGAATCGGGGAGTGACAAAGGGTATCCAGTGTCAGTAACTGAGATAATGGCTGTTGTTGTAATGGTGAAAATAAGCAGCCTCAATAACCTTATTCTTGCATCTCCTCAACTGCAGCTCTAATTTTAATTGCTCATCCAGGGGCTGCCAAAGTCATAACCCCAAACTGTCTTCTCAACCCTCTAACTCTCCTGCTTTTAATGCTCTCCTTACACAAGAAGAAATCAAATAAATAGGTAGGGGGTTCTGCCCTTTTCAATGCTCCATCATTAAGACCCCTATTGATCTAGTGCCTCAGCACCACCTTTGCTGCACCAACCCCATGTCCATTGATTCTTTTAATATATTTTAAAATCCACTTGCTCAGCAATTAAGCCTTCACAATATTCCTCATGCACTAATCTTTAGAGTCAAGATATCTCTGTTCACCTAGAACCTTATTTTGATATGTGAATCCTGATGGCAATAACACTACAGGAAATACGTCAAACATTGTAAGGACCTATATTTTAATGAGAGTAGTCCTCCCCGTCTCGTCAATCTGGGGAAGCTGCATTGCACAATCTCTAGCACAAGTTTTCCTTAGGTAGCAAGACCTGGTGCAGTCTCACTAGGGCCCTATTTAATTTCAGTAAGAGGTACTGACGTTTGTACTCAAATCCTTTTGCACTATAAAGAGTACTTTATATTTAGTGGAACTCAGCAACGTGAAGAGAGAGATTTGGGGGACTCTGATGTAGCTCATTGTCACCAAACTGCCGAAGGCTGAGACAAAGAGCAGGAAACATCGGGACATCAACAGTGACTCTCACTACTGGGGTCTAGAAGCCGGCAAAATCAATCACATAACACTGTCTTTAAACTCAAGGCTACAATAATCAAATATCCTTCTTCATCAAAAACAGCGAATGCTACAAACTATCAACAGGTCGGGCAGCTTCTATAAAGGGAGGAGCCGTTTAAATGTTTGAAGCTAAAAGCAGAGAATGTAACAAACGCTCAACAGGTCCCCGAATAAAGAACGAGTGTTTCAGGTCAGAAACCACCCCCGGTCACGGTGGGTCCGCGACTGAAAATCTCGGCCGTCCCGGGCCGGAGCTTCCAACTGCTCCCGGACCACCGCAGCCCGCCCGCCCGCCCGCCATGTCACTCACCTCAGCAACCGGGCGGAAGCCGCCGCCAGAAGTTGCGTCACCGGATATTGCGACAGGACGACTGGAAGCACGTGGCGTATGCCGGCAAATGCTCTCCTTCGGTGTGATGAAATCAATCTCACTTTCAGTCATTGCTCAACTGTCTCTGCTTTTACTTCCAATTTTGAATTTTACATCTGAACTTCTTTCATTTCCAAATTTAAACCTCAAGGTTCAGCAATCCCCACTGCTATCAGGTTCTTGAAATGATCTGAAAAGCTCCACGCTGCACCTGCTAAACTTGAACGCCAACCCCTCCCCACAACTTCATTATTCTAGGTTCTGCCCCCTTCCTTTCAAGTCCGGTGAAATGTCGACTGCTTCTTCGTTTCAATAGATGCTACCTGACCTGCTGAGTCCTTCCAGCATTTTGTGTCGCTCTGGATTTCCAGCGCCTTCAGAATCTCGTGGTTTACATTTCTTTAGACTATTTCTCCCCCCTCAACGTGTTTTTGGCGTCATTATGTTTGCAAACGTGTAACATACGTATAATTAAGTTTGCATATATTGTAAAGATCATGTCTAACATAAGCTGTTGCAAAGGAGGCCGGTTTTACGTTACTGCTGACATGTTCCTGCTCAGTATCAGAACGATGGGTTCATGCACATGGTGTATGTACTAGGCTGAGGAAGGGTCGCGGCCCAAAAGGTCGATGTACTCTTTTCCATAAATGCTGCCTGGTCTGCTGAGTTCCTTCAGCATTTTGTGTGTGTTGAATGGTGCAAACTTGTAGCTTTGCACCATTTTGGATAGACGTGGACTGATTAAGGATGGTCAGCGTAGCTTCGTGCGTGGTAGGTCATGTCGAATCAATCTTTTCAAGGAAGGTAACAGGAAAGTTGATGAAGACAAGGCAGTGGATGTTGCCTACATACACTTTAGCAAAGCCTTTGGCAGGATTCTACATGGGAGGTTGGTCACAATGGTCCCATTACTCATCATTCAAGATAAGGTAGTAAATTGAATTAGACGTTGGGTATGTGGAAGCCAGAGAGTGGTAGTAGAGGGTTACCTCTCTGACTGGAGGCCTGTGACTAGTGTAGTGCCACAGGGATCAGTGCTGGGTCTGTTGTTCTTTGTCACCTATGTCAATGTTCTGGATGATATGGTTAACTGAATCAGCAAATTTGCAGAATGCACCAAGATTGGGAGCATTGCGGACGAGGAAAGCCATTGTGGCTTGCGGATGGAATTTAATGCAGGCAAGTGCAAGATATTACACTTTGATAGGACCAACCAGTGTAGGTCTTACAAAGTGAATTTTGGAGAGCAATGAGGAAACATTGAGGGGTGTGGTTGAACAAAGGGACCTGGGACACAGGTCCATAATTCATTGAAAATGGCATTACAGAGATAGGGCCATAAAGAAAGCTTTTTGGCACATTGGACTTCATAAATCAATGTATTGAGTACAAGATATAAGTTGTTACTTTGAAGTTACATAAGACATTGGTGAAGCCTAATTTGGAATATTGTGTGCTTTGGTCACCTACCTACAGGAAAGATGTAAATAAAAGTTGAAAGAGTAGAGAAATTGTACAAGGATGTTATCAGGTCTGAGTTATAAGGAAATCTTGAATAGGTTATGACCTTATTTTTTGGAACGTAGATGATTGAGATTTGATAGAGGTATTCAAAATTGAGGGTAAATGCAAGCAGGCATTTGGGTGGGACTACAGTTAGAGGTTACGGGTTAATGGTCAAAGGTAAAGTTTAAGGGGAACATGAAGGGAGATTTCTTCACTCAGAGGGTAGTGAGTATGAAACAAGCTACAGCACAAGTGGTGCATGCAAGCTTGATCAACATTTAAGAGAAGTTTGGATAGGCACATGGATGGTAGGGGTATTGAGGGCCTCCATGGTCCCATCCCAGTGCAGGTTGATGGGAGTAGGCAGTTTAAATAGCTTGGCATGGACTAGATGGGCCAAAGGGCCTGTTTCTGTGCTATACTTTTCTATGACTAAAAACCCAAATTAAAATCCTGCTTCAGTTGAAGAATTTGCTAATATGGTACCACAGACATTGATTGGCCTGGTGTAACCTACCCTAGTGTAAATTGCAGTGGTGTCTGCTTCAGGCTTGTACTTAGATTAATGAACACCACCTCTCACCTGTTAGGACACAGTATGTTCATGGGAAATACATTGTTCATTCAATACTCATGGAGAAGAAACCTCAGGAAAAATCTGGAGCTGGAGTTGCTAAGGCAGTCCAATGTTGACTGCAACTGCTGCCAAATTGGTTCAGTCTCTGCAGTTCCTTTGGGTTCATCAGAAGCATGAGAGGGAGCTTGCTGTGCGGGCAACAGCTTGCTTTCCGTATTGTACTGGCCTGGCTTGCTTTATCGATTGACGTAAGACAGTGTGATCAACCCCAACTAATGAAGGACCTCTCTTTCAATACAAGTCCAGGAAACGCCAGAAACAGTCATCAATGTACTTGGAATGACTTGTGGGGGAATGAAGAGGAGTGAAAATGTTTGACGATAATAAAATTGGTCAGTGAGCAGAATGCAAGTTCAGAAACTGGTAGAGTATGGGCAATAAAAAAAAAGTTGAAATGGTGAACAACAGGAATTCTGCAGATGCTGGAAATTCAAGCAACACACATCAAAGTTGCTGGTGAACGCAGCATCTCTAGGAAGAGGTGCAGTCGACGTTTCAGGCCGAGACCCTTCGTCAATGGTGAATGTTGTCTGTTAGCACAGGTAGCATGGCTCACTTATGGATTACCTCCAGATCATCCTTGGACTGTGTTGGTCACTATGCTTCAATGTACGTATGACAAATAAAGCTAATCTCTAAATCTGCGGGTAAAACACTGGAAGGGAAGGTCCGTTTGGATCAAGAATCCTGCCAAAGTATTTACTCTAGGGTGAAGAATCATGCAAAATAAATGGGCACAAGACACCTAGGCCAAGAGCTGGGTTTTCACAGGGGTGTTTTTTTTCCTGACGAGGAATGATTGCTTGGGATCAAGAGCACAAGTGTCAGCACAACATGGGCTTAGACACAGTAACAGGAAAGCGATGGTGAAGGAGGATCAGGAGAAACAGTTTTCACATGTAATTTCTACAAGTTTACAATTCCTTATATCTGAAGGAAAGTACTGAAAGAGACGTTGAAATTTGGGATATGGTGAAGGATAAAGCGGACCTGTGGACTATGACAATGGTGAGATGGTCACTGAATGCGCACTCAAAAGTGGAAGCAGCTGCTGGAGCCAACAAGGATGATTTGAACAGACCTGGATCATGGGTACGTGGTGGACTTTTAACTGGAGTCAGAGGCATTTGTTCAGGGAAAGACGCGACTGTTGGAAATTTGCCAAACACCTTATCAAAGGCAAGGAAAATAGAAACCAAATTCTGAGATTTCTTCTAGGTTAATTTGTCTTATTCTGAAGGGCTACTGACCCAAAACAACTGTTACTGCTGAACTTACTAAGTGCTTCCAGCTTCTGTTTACATTTTCAGAATCTTCATGTGGCACGGCCAAAGATAGGTGCTAGAACCTCTACTGTTTACAATTGATATGAAAGATTTAGATAAGCTTATAGTCGGTAAATTTACTGGTAACCCTACACCTTGTTCTAGGTCATTATAGCCGGGGGTGTTAAAGGGGACAGGTCTGCACTATCTATTAAATGTTCACAATTACATATGCCTCAAATAGCCTCTGACAACCAAGTCCAGGCCTTCAGGTGTGGCTTAGCTATTAAGACTGACCGAAGGGGCAAGGGCAGGTTACTAATGCCCTAAAACCAGTTACTTCAGGCAGATGAAGCTCGTCAGCAAACCTATAAGGAAAACTAATCTCAAATACTCACCTGTGACAATCCTACCTTGAGTTCAACACTGACTTGCAAATCCTGTGAAGCTGCTGTTACCAAACAGTATGGGTTCCTTTGGGCTCATCAGATGCTGCTTACTGGGCAACAACTTGCCCTCCACATTCTACAGCCCTGGCTTGTGCATTGCATCTAGACAGCTAGGATGCAACACCCATGTCAATCCTGACAGGCCTCACTAATCATGTTTCTTTGTATTTACTGTGAATACCTGCAAGAAAATGAATCTCAAGATAGTGTATGGTGACGTATGTACTTCGATTATAAATTTACTTTGAACTAATGGAGTATAATGTGGGAAAATTGGAAATTTTCATTCTTAGAAGAGTAGAAACTTTTTATCTAAATGGAGCCTTAAGATGCAGAGGGATCTGCATGTATTAATGCACAACTCACAAAAGGCTAGAAAAATAATTAAGCTAACGATATTAATGCTTATTGCAAAGGGAGCTGACCACAAAATGGGAGGATATGTTTCAGTCATTATTGAGATTGGAGTGGTGTACAACAATGATGTCCTCATTTGAGGAGAAATGTTAATGTGTTGGAAACAATTCAAAGGTGGTTTATGAATCTGATACCTGGAGAGGGCTTGTTATCTCTAGGCTATACGCAAAAAATGCTGATGAACGCAGCAGGCCCAGGCAGCATCTATAGAAAGAGGTACAGACGACGTTTCAGGTCCTGACGATAGTTGCTGTCTGGCCTGCTGCATTCCACCAGCATTTTTTGTGTGTGTTGCTTGAATTTCCAGCATCTGCAGATTTCCTCATGTTTGCGCATCTCTAGGCTAGGCTTGTTCAGAAGCAGCAAGAGCTAATGCAATTGAAATGCAAGAGATACCTTTACAGGGTAGAAGTGATGAAGAGGTTTCATTTTGTGAGAGAATCTAGATATCAACTTTGCAGACAAGCAAGAGAGTTGAGTCTTTGGAACTCTCCTCTTATAGGACAGCAATAGCAGAATATTTGAAAAAAAAATTAAGGTAAACTAGAATGGTATCTGATAAGCAACTGGTGAATTATTGTGGAGTTGAGATTACAATGTCTTTTGAATGACCACACAGCTGCTTCCTGCCCTCAATTTGTACATCCATGAGTTCCAACTAAATCTTACAATGAAATTGTGTGCTGGAAAAGTAAATTATTCCGCGGTATGTCTAAAAACTGTAAAAGACAGCTAAACAAGTCTGAATAATCCAAAACAAAACAGGCAGTTACTGAAATACCAGTTTTAATAAATGTCAACTTTTATGGCTTGCTTAGAAGACCAATTTATGTGGGTAAACACCCTTCGACAAATAGAACATTGAGTGGAGATAACCACGAAGCTGGGGGACCTTTTTAATAACAGACATGAGTTGGCAATCCACAGCTTTCTGGTCCTTCTTCCGCTGTTCTGTTAGCTGATATTTCTGTGAAGAGAAAGAGAAAGGACAACGATAAGGCAGGGTGCAGCAATTTCATCACGAACTCTTAGAACAGTAAGGCCCGTAGGAACATTGTATGTGAAGCAGGTGGTGGTCAATGCAAGCTTTACAGATTTCATCTTTCCAAAAGCCCATCAGGTACAAAACCTGCAATTAGTTTCAGCTCCAATTCCGAGAGAACCAAATTAACCCTTCAAGGTGCACCATTTGCAACACCTAGAACTGTGCAAAAAAGCAAAACTACAGTTATTGTCCCTTAGCAAAATGTTAGAAACTGGATTCCTGTGATCAGGGACAGAATATTACATTTTTGATGCATAGATCCTGGAAAACACTTTAATACAATAATTTCCCTTCTAGTAACTGCTGAAGTCAGAAAGAAGTTCAATTAGTGTCACACACTTTTTCTACCATTCACCAGAATGTAATAAAATTCTTTGTACAGTTCCTCAGGACATTGCAAAATTGTTTTTTTAAGTATACATTGAACTGTGATTAGTACTGTAATGCCCACATCAAACAGATAATCCAATTCTTTGGGGATTAAAACATGGTCATTGAGTTACAATCATCAATCCAGAACTAGGAAAAATGATCTTCAACATGTGATGTAGGATTTTTAAGGCAAAATACAGTTCAAATGGGATAATTCTGGTGTGTCAGCTCAGTTCTATGTGTCTGGTTCTGGAACAGGTTATGAGACAACACACGATCCATAAAATGAAAAACACATGAAACAGATTCAGCTTGGATTTATCTCATCAACAAAGTCACAATTTGTCCAGATATTAAAATCATCCTTTTATGCAAAGTGTTGGTTGCTATGAGATCAAGCATTTCAGATTTAGACCTTTTCCAAACCTTGGGTTGAATCTGATTCGCTGTTTGTCAATAATACTACAGTAAGCCTGATAGAAAACAGACCACTGAATGGGTTATGACAATTGTTGCTATTGCAAGCGAAAATTGTGACAAATCATTGTTGAAGTCAACTTTTGACACAGAGTGTAGCTTGCATCCGATGGAAACCATAGAAAGTAGCTGACCCCCATCAATTACAAAACCAATAACTTAAACCCAAATATCCAAGGGTTTTCATATCACACCAAAATGTTCCCACTTCACAGTAAGTTATTTAGTGTTTTCTACATCCAATACATCTGAAATACAGCAATTGATTTAAACATAGCAAACTAGTACATAAAGCAACGTGTTTATCAATAGATAATAACAGATTAAAAAAAACACATGGGGAAGTAATGCTAACCCCAGTACATCTGGATGAATCAGCAGACCTTTTACCAAAAAAAAAGGTCTTGGAGTTTTCCCAGTCTATGGAGGTGCAGATGGGACCTCATTTCATACTTTATTTTCTGAGCTACAGGACCTACTGCCCCTTCAAGCCACACCATCCAGCAATCCCTTTCTTTTAATCCTAGCCCAATAACAGGACAATTTACAATGGCCAATTAACCTACCAATCAGTAGTTCTTTGGAATGAGGGGAAACCCATGCGATCACGGGAAGAATGTACTAACTCCTTACAGCCAGTGGCAGGACCTGGACCCAGATTGCTGATGCCGTAAAGCGTTGTGCTAACCACTACACTACCATGAAAAGATTATTTCCTTTACCAAGCAGCACTGCAGTGGAAAGATAGCCTAGACCTTCGCAATCTTGCTGTAGAAGCAAAATACAATGTCATTGGTGGCAGCTTGTTATATATAAAAAAAACAAGAACCTCAACTTCTCTGCCTCAAGGAAACGCAATGCCAAGGATCTAATAAGCATGTTATCCCTGAAATCTGGTCAACATTCAACTCTAAATTGACGTAATTAAAACATAACCAGAATGTTGTTTCCAGGAGCTGCTTCCGTGTTATTTTACAAAAGCAACGGCACTTAAAAAGGTATGTCATTAGTTGCATTCAGTAAATGGCCCAAAATTATGAAAAGTACAATATAAACATACAACTGTACCTTCATATTCACTGGTGGCCAGGCATTCGACATTACGAACTTCAGCCTGAATTGCCACACAGGATTGAAGGGCAGCAGAGAAATGCAAGTGATTTTTAAGGGGAAAGAAAAGAATCCTTGGTGGAATGACCCTATTTGTAACACTCAGGCAGTAACAACAGCAGAATTGATTACACATCAATAAGCCCTCCAGAGTATGTGTGCCCATAGAGGTCTGACCACATGCAAGCCAATCCAATGGAAGGTCAGTGACTGAAGCATTAATGCAGTTATCACCATAGACACTGCCTAACCTGAGAGTATTTTCAGCATGTGCTATTGCTTTGCTTTCCAAACAGCTAAACAGCAGTGTCAACCATGAAGAGCGAGAGAGAAGGAATCAATAATCCTACATTGGTTCCTACAATTCTTGTTTCAACAATAATTGTTTCCATATACAGTACTGTGCAGAAGTCTAAAAGCACATGCTAAAAAAAATCTGTAAAGTTGCTTTCAAAAATAAATGAAAAATTTCTAAATATCAAAAATGTAGTACAATAAAAAAAACTAAATTAACTTAATATTTGGTGTGAGCACCTTTAAAATTGCATCAACTCTCTTAGGTACACTATTGTGCAGTTCTATACAAGAAAACCAGCCGGAAGGTTGTTCCAAGCACCTTGCCACAGTCCTGCAGACTTTGCTGTCTCTCCAGGGAATCCCAGACAGCCTCAGTGACGTGGAAATCAGGGTCCTTAAGAACGAGTCCATACCATCCATTGCAGAACTCCTTGTACATCCTTTTGCTGAAGATAGTTCTTTATGACCTTGATGCCTCCCTGATGGTATTGCATAATAGGTAAGAATCTGCTTGTCATTCTCAGCTTTCAGAATTCCATTAATTCTGACCAGATCACCAACTCCACTTACAGAAATGTAGCCCCAAACACGCAGGGAAGCTCCACCATGCTTCAGTGCTGGCTGCAGACACTCATTCATGTAGCGTTCTCTAGCCTTCTGGAGACAAACTGCCGCCTTGTATGAGCCAAAAATTTCAAATGTTGACTCGCCAGTCCACAGCACTTTCTGCCATTGTTCAACATACCAGCAGACCTTGTTTTTTTGTGCATAGGCCAGTCTCCTGGCTTTGTTTCCACTTTGAAAAACTCTTCCACGAATACCACTTCTGACAAGACTCCTCAGACAGTAGAGGAGCACACTTGGATTCCAGTGGTTTACTGGAAGTTCAAAGCTGCCAGCAGTGCTGGACTTCCTCCAATTTAGATGGGATGCTTGTTTGATGTACCTCTTGTCTGCTGCAGTTTCCATGGCTGATCACCGCATTTCTGGTCCCCAACCTTGCCTGTTTCTTTGTACTTCAGAAGAACTTGGAACAGCACCACCTTGAAACTCCTGTCTGCCATGAAATTTCTGCTTGGGAGACCTTGCCGATCCAGAACGACCACCTTGTGTCTTGTTGCTATGCTCACTCTTGCTTTGGTGTTAAGAATTGATGATCTGCAGGTTAAACTGTCACATCTGCTACACCCTCATCTTTTACGTTTGGCTGCCCTTCACCCAGTTTGATTCCTTCTACACCCTTTTCTGTTTCAGTTAAACAGTTTAGTTCATTCAGTTATGTCATTGATCATCAGTACGTTTGTAATCTTTGTTTAATCGTGCACCAGGCTATATACCTACAAAGTAATCAAGTTTATATTTGAAAACTGATCTATTACTTAGATAAGTTATTTTATTTAATGAAATGCATAATTTTCCAAGTTTTTTTTTGGAAAATGAATCTTTGGAAATCTAAAATTTGCTCTTTTCTACTGACACATTAATGCAGAAGACAAAAAGTAAATATTTAAATAAATTTTAAACAAAAGAATCTAGTGTGCCTACATACTGAAACAACAGACCAATGTAATGTGCACTGTCACATGGTTACCCTCTCCCCCAGCCATTCTCCTAACCATGTGCAATACTTGGAAATTCTTCTGATCTAATAATAAATGTGGTACAAATCATTAACAGGATTGCAATTAAAAATATTAGCAGTAAAAACTCCAGAATATCAGTAAACTTGCAGTTTCTACCAGATGATAGAATCCAACATGACAGCTGTTGGGCCGACAAGGAGTAACATGGGTTTCAGGATCATTCCCATTTAAAACAACAGAGGGTAATCCAGACTGTGTACTCCATTAGAGATAATTTACCACACTGACTGTTAGGCAAGGAGGAAAAACGGTGCACCAAGAACTGGGCAGGAACAAAAGCCAGCTAATTTTCTCTACCAGGAAAGATTTGTAATGCAGGAAAAAGAATGTAGGTATCTTGGAATTTCATGTAGCGGTCATTAAGTATTAGGACTAACTAGTGGTCACAAGAGCTCAAGTACCACTGGACAGCTCATTTGTTACCTCTTTCTCAGTGTCGAAGATCTCTCCTTCTTGGTGTTTGGGCCTGCGCAGCCTCTTCCTCTTGAAGTAGGAGTCAGTCAGGTGCTTGGGAATTTTCACGGTAGACAGATCGACCTTTGTAGATGTAGCAATGACAAATTTCTGGTGAACTCGTCGCAGTGGAACACGGTTAAGAATCAGAGGGCCTAATACAAAAAATTCAGAATCAGAAATAATTAACAATTAACCTAGAAAAGAAACACAAAGGTCTGTTACTAGCACAACTGCAGAATTAACACTTTTTCCAATAGTCTCAATTCTGTTTAACATGCTGTATCCACAAATGGGATTCTGATTGGATTCTACAATGCCTCGTTCTATGCATAAATTGCCATGGTAATAGTCAAGGAGAAACATTTATCAAATGCTTTCATTGCAGCAAAATGTCTTGAGGTGCTTTATGAGAACACTGACAAAATTTGACAATTCTCACTGGAAACAGGGCAGACAGATGCTCGGAGGAGGAGAGAGAGTAAGTGCTGAAATTTAGAGTGTGAATTGGAGGTCCAAGGCATACAATTAGATCTCTGGCATGTAGAATAAGTAGTGCAGGTTGTTAACTGAAGTTGTTACGGAAGAGTAAAGTACTATAACAGCAAATGCTTAGCTGAAATCTGTTGTAAATCAACCAACGGGGGACAATGGATAAACAGTCAGCAGTGCCTTGGTTGACGGAAAAAAAGGGGCCAGCCAGGAGTAATGTTGATTATTTCAGTGAATGAGGTGCAGTAAAGATCAGTTATCAGTACTTCAATGCTGTCTGCATGAATCACTCAGCATCACGATTGCATCTCAGCCCAGGGACAGGTAAAGGAACGAAGGTGATGGCTAGAAACCAAAAGGCAGTCTTACGATATTTAATTGCACGAAATTTCAACTCATTGAATACTGAATTTCAAAGAATTAGGGTGCAGGGTGGAGTGCGGAGAGATCAGATCTGGTAGGTTTCAGTGGGTGAAATTGTATTTTTGCAACACTTGAAATCTGAAACAGGGAAACAATAGTACAAAAATACCATTTTACTGACTATTGCAGTAATAGGTTTCAAGTTGTTCAAGAAATCCTTTCCAAGACACTTGTATGTTTGAATGCAAGTTACAATTATAAATACGAATGCAAACAAATTTCCCAGTTAGAAATGCCAGATGCAGTACGCTCCCAGTTATTTTTATTTCACAACTGCCAATTCCATTAAGTCCTTTCTCCAACAGAACAAACTTGTGATAATTCCACTAAAGGAATTGTACTCACCAGAGACCAGCAGCAAGCCACTGTCGAGCTGCTTCAGGAAAACTACACGCTGCAAAGTAAACAAAAACAATCAGTCTACAAAAATCATTGTCCAGAAACATTTTCTTAAATTATCCTCATGCCAAAATGGGAAAAATACGCATCAACATTTCCCAGTCATTTTTTAAATCTCATTTCAGACCCCAGCAGGGCTACAACTACTTTTATTCATTGATAAATTTGCAGCCTCTACCTTACACCTATGGCGACCAGTCAGCAGGATAAGAACTGTTCCTGGAGTGATGGATTTTCGCAGACGTCTTTTGTGCTGGCTGAAAGGCTTGTTACCATGGCTGAGCCTTTTGCGGGGAACATCTTCAGTGGGATAATACCGTGGCTGGAAATGACAAAACAAAGATACACAACATTAAAGACAACACATATTTATATCACACAAAATCTTTATACCCAAACCCAACCCAATCTGCACTGACATTACACATACCAATGAGGATTGTAACACAGCAAGAAACATTGCAATTATTATAATAAAATATTTGAAGTGTAACCACCATCACAATAAATAGCAGGTAATTAATAAAATTCAGAGACTGTGGACTGAACACAATCATAAGATTAACTAAGTTATTATTGCAAGCGACAGGGTGAAAACACCACAGCCAAACTCTCATTTTCTTATGCAGCACTTTCCAAGTCATTATTTCATCTCAGAGCTCAAAGAAATTGAGTAATCGTTACACCACATCTCTCATGGAAAGAAATCACCTGGTGCTGCAAAAATTCTCAGCCTTATATGGAGACCTTACCTTAATCTGGTTCGAAACAAAATGAACAAGGTGTGAGCTCCCCTGCTCCAGAGTCCACCCATCTGTCCTTTCATGTATTTATTTATTTGGAGATATGGCACGAACAGACCCCTCTCGCGCAATGAGCCACACCACCCAGCGACCTAACTTAATCACAGGACAATTTACGATCTACTAACTGGTCTGCCTTTGCACTGTGGGAGGAGGAAGCCCGCATGGCCTGCATGGGGAGAATGTAGAGATGGCACCGGAATTGAACTCCTAACTCTGGAACACCTTTCTTACCATCTTACGGATTTTGACAACTCGAGTACCACCATTCTTGTCTCCCCCAACAGGTTTGGTGATGGTGAAGGGCTTCTTTTCCTTCAACTTCTTTTCAACCTGAAAAGGAAATGAAACAACCCTTTAGGCTTCATCACAAAACCAAGAGAAACACCTGGAGCACCTTCAGATCCTCTTTGCTTACCTTGGTTTCAGGAGCCTTGTATTTGCGCTTGTACATGGCCCTTCTGGCAAACATGGCAGAGCGAGAATATCTGCCAATGCCCCTGGCCAGCACAGGGTTGCGGCTACAATGGCGACGAGGTTTCTTCTGTTCCTTCTTCTCGTCTGTCACTGGCTCCTTTTTCTCCCCCGCTGCCGGCTCCTTTGTTTCCCCTGCCATCTATCAAAAAGATTTACAGGCCTTAGAACAATATGAAATCCAGTTCTCCTGGTAAAACAACAGGACCCAGCTTATATTGAAGTTTTTGCTTCCAACATGCAAATTACAGCCTATTTAAACCTTGGACATCTAAGACCATACACATTACAACCCAGACAATTGAGTAACCAGTTACCACCTGCTTGAGAAACTAATTTAATTGTTTAAAACGACACAAAACTCAACAGGCTTAGACTGCTGGTTCTGTCACTGCTCTGCTCACTTCTAGAAGTCCAACACATTACCCATCCTTGCAGTGAAGATCACCAAGTGAGTTCTCATCTTACTCCAAAAGAGTATTCAATCGGCTCTGCCATTCCACCATCATGGCCGATTTACTATCCCTCTCACTCTCCCACCTCCCCCATCACCTTTGAACCCAAATCAGGAACCTATCAATCTCCAGTTTAAATTATATTGCACAACTTGGCATCCACCACCATCTGTGGCAATGAATTCCACAGATTCACCACCTCCTGCTGAAAGAAATCCCTCCTCATCCCTGTTCTAAATGGCCTTTCCTCCACCCTGAGGCTGTGTCCTCTAGTCCGAGACTCCTCCACCATAGGAAATATCCTCTCCACAACCACTGTCTAGGCCTTTCAACATCTGATAGGTTTCAATGAGACCCCCCCCCCCATTCTTCTAGACTGTAACGACTACAGGCTCAGCGCTATCAAGTGCTCAACTGATCCCTGGGATAATTCTCATGAACTTCCTCTGGACCATCTCCAATAGCAGCACCTTTTCTTGGATAAGGGGCCCCAGACACTGCTCACAATACTCCCAATGAAGTCCAATCAATGTCTTGTAAAGCCTCCGTGTTTTTTTTATGTACCGGTCCTCTCCAAATGAATGCCAAAACTGCACCTGCCTTCCTCACCACCGATTCAACCTGGGTCAGCCAGCCTTTAGGGAATCCTGCACAAGGGCTCCCAAGTCCCTTTGCACCTCCTTGTATAACAGCAAATAAAATGCAAGATGCCCATCACGGTGCTAACAAATTCCTCACGCAGATTAATATTCACGGAGGCAGCGAGGCATTTATTCGCCAATGGAAGTGGAAATGTGTCACTAAGCCGGGACAAGATTTTATTTGGATGAAATGGCTCACGCAAGAGGCAGCCGATGCTGGAAATCCGGAGCAGCACACATACACACACAGGTGGAGGAACTCGGGCGGCTTTTACAGGGAAATGGACAGGAGACGTTTCGGGACGTGACCCTTTACCAGTGCCGGTAAGGGTCTCGGCCCGGAGAGTCGGCGGGGAATTTCTCTCCACCGATGCCGCTTGACGTGCTGAGTTCCTCCGGGGTTCTGTGTGTTGCACGGGACAAACCAGTTCCGCGGTTGTTGAGCCAACAGCGGCGGCTGTAACTAACCCAGCCGCGGCCATCACCGGGAGAAACTAACAGCGCCAGGCCCGAACTCCGCTGACCCGGAGGTCCCGACTGCCGGCCCGCCATCCCCGCAACTCCACTCCCTCACAGGCAAGGCAGGTGGTCCAGTCTCGACTGTCCCCGCCGACACGTTCCGCCTCGATACCGCGTCCACAAGCGGCATTACCCGGCTCTTCCCTCAGGTCCCATCGAGCTCCAACAAAAAGCTCCACAAACAGCAACTTAAATCCGCCTCTACAAGAAATACCGGTTGATCCCGGTAGGTGACATCTTGGGGAGTGCTATTCGTGCGTCAGTTGCCTCCAACAAAGCCACCCCGGCCCGATGGCGCCCGATAGCCAGCCAACCCGCCCCACAAGTAACGCCGCCATTCTTACCTTAACGCCGAAAGGAAGGGCCTAACATCCGGGCCACCGGGGTATAACCTCGCCTCGTTGCGTCACGCTACATCCGGCAGGGACCTGCAAGGCACTTTGGGAATAGTAGTCTACCACCTGCATTCCCTCTGATAGCATCATGGTACATCTGGTAAAGACCTGCAAGCACTTTGTGACTCGTGGTTGTACCTCCTGCACTTACAGCAAATTATTTACTTATTTTAGACTTGGCAACAAAAATATTTATTCTCCATTATTTACTCAGAGCATAGCGCGTAGCAAAGGAGCCCGCTAGCGTAAACTACATAAAGTTAGATTTATATAACTGCTTGTCATCTTCACTGCTGCTGCAACAAGCTAATTTTGGAGGCTTTTATACCCTGGGTATCTATGCCCATGTCAATAAACGTGACTCGAGCATGTGATCTAATCCCATCTGTCTGCATCCCTTTTTTCCCTGCCAATTTGGATGGCCAAGGGACTTCTAAAGTTAAAAGTGCTTTTGTTATCAAGAACTGTACACTATACTGTATTCAACCCTGAGATTTTTCTCCTTACAGGCAGCCACAAAACAAAGAAACCCAAAAGAACCTACTAAAAAAAAGACTGTCAAATACTCAATGTGCAGAAAAATAACAAATCATGCAAACAACAAAAGCGAGCAAATAACTTCATGAAAGCCACAAAGCCAGTCATCACTGCAGGATGATTCAGGATCCGAGATTCAGGATGGCTTGTTTCCACCCCAGTGGGTTCTGAGGCCAATTAGTGACTCACATTGTCTTACGGATGGGGCAAGTGGTAGCTGATGAGACAGTGGGTGAATAGTTTTTTGAGGTAGTCCACTCTTATTGCCTTCTGTAACTCCTGAGTATGATTTAAGGTTCACAATGCCATCATGAAAGCTCCTTCTCCACTTTGGAACGTAACACTTTACGGGCACTCCAGCCCACGAAGTGTCGAACTTTTAACCGACACAGTGATCCATCCATTTTTCAATATGAATCGAGATTGATCGATTACTCGAGAGTCAAAGACTCGAGGGACCTGGGACTGCTCAGGACATATGTGATGACGCAGAAAATCAGTCATGATCTTGTTGAATGGCGGAGCAGGCTTGAGGGGCTAAATGATCGACTTATCACACCACAAAACAACTTCTTCCCTTAACCATTCCAGAGTTGTGTTAATTTCCAACAAGGCATGGATGTGTGAGTGTTTACACAGAGGCATGCATTCACATTTATACATAGAGTCACAGTCACAAAGAGATAGCGAGGCAGTGGTGTAGCCTCAGTTGTAGTGAGGACCAGGACTTGCCTGCTACTGCAGTCCAGACGAGGAGTTACCAGAGACGGTGTAGTGTGGCATCCATGCTCAGTTGGGGGTTGGTCTCTCCAGTTGGTGCTGCCCTCCAGTGCTTGATCGGTGGAGTAGCAGGCGGGATTGCGTGTGCCTGAGCACTCCAAAGAACTGTATCATCCATTTGCAGGACATGCTGCTCAAGGACTTGGGCTCTGTATGTTGTGGGGTTTTTTTTCATCACTTTTTTTGGTTCACTATTTTGAATGTGCTGTGTAGGTTTTGCACTTTGGCCCCAAAGGAATATTGTTTAATTCAGCTGTAATGATGTAATAATGTAGTGATAATTCAACCTGGAATTTGATTTGATTTAGGCATAACAATTCAGACACAACCTTTTGGGTGCCAAAGCAGTGCGCTACTTGCTGTAAAACAAATGTCACGAGCAACCTCAGATATTTTTTTGCTTACCTTGGTTTGAAGAGACTTGTACTATCCTCCTGTGACAGAATTTGGGATTTACTAGGCAGTCTGGGTGCAAGTTGTGAAGGAGGGCTGTACTTTACCAAGTACTTGATTTTGTTCGGGACTTCTAGAGGCTAAAGTAGGCCACAGTAATCAAAGTTCCAGGAATATTAGGATGAAAGTATTAGATGAAATTAGTGGAGACCCTTCATCCCAGGAGGGGGAAGAAGATGGCGGCGTGACGACAGTGCGTGCGGCCTCTCCGGTGATGAATATCTGTTATTTGTCAAGTAGGGGACTGTGCACAATCCTGATTTGATGGAGACAGACGTGGCAGCACAGCGGAACATCTGGAAAACTTCTGAAATGTCTGCTTTGCTACTGTGTGGTAACCGGAATCTCCGGAGCTGAAGGCCCCGAAATCCTCGGCTTTGCATGTTTCAGCGGCCGGGGGAAGGTCGAAGGCGCTCGGCAGAGGATGGCGCTCGGGAGGCTGTATCGGAGAGGCTAGTCGGAAGCTCGAAGTTGTCAGATGGATGGACTCAGTGTCGGCTGCTTCCAAGGTATCGGCAAGTTGACGGTGCCTGGAGGTTTATGGCAGGGAATTTCTCCCTCTTGCCGCCTGCTATCGGGGACTCGGGGACTTTGAGACTTTTTTTTACTGTGCCTATGGACTGTTCTTCATCAAATTATGGTATTGTTTTGCACTGCTGTAACTATATGTTATAATTATGTGGTTCTGTCAGTGTTAGTCTTTGGTCTGTCTTGTTTTTTGTGATATCACTCTGGAGAAACATTGTATCATTTCTTAATGCACGCATGCATTTCTAAATGACAATAAAAGAGGACTGAGTGTTCTCATAATCTAATCTAATCTTAGTCAAAAGCCTTAAACAAAACTAATCTTATTGGAAATCAGCTTTAAGGCCAACAATAGGAAAATACAATATTGTGAAAACAAAGATGAGCATTTTGAAAGTTGTGTGCTGCTTAGCATAGATGTTTAATACCGGTGAGTGAATAGAAGTGTGAGTAAGGATACAGGTAGAAAGGTATTGGATGTGATTTTAAAGTTCTCAAAACTAACTGAGTTCACTCAAAATGCTGCTAACAGTCATAAAATTTGGGTGGCGGGGTGGAGGTACATCTCTACCAAAGGAGGTGTAAGGCACTCCTTCCCTCTGCTAGCCTGCAGGTCACCCTTGGGCAAGGTGTAGCACCTGCTTAGCACCCCGATCAGGGCCACTTAAAGTCATGGGGGCAGGTGGTGGATGGTTTTAAGAGCAGCTGGTACATAGATAGATAGATACTTTATTCCAAGGGAAATTAAAGTGTCACAGTAGCATTACCAATGCACAGATATACAAATATTAGAAGATAAGTAAAAATAAAAACAAGTTAACTTAGAAATAAGATGTACAAGATTTACAAATCAAAGATTACAAGATCGCTCCTGGCTATGGGTTCACTCATTATAGAGCCTGATGGCCAAAGGTAAGAATTACCTCATGTAGCACTGTTTGGAGCATCACAGTTGTGTTAAAGTCCTGGTTCTGCGACACCTGATGTCATGCAGATAATCTCTGAAGAGTATTGATAATGTCTGGGGTCACCTGTCTTGTAAAGACACTGCCCAGAAGAAGACAATGGCAAACCACTTCTGTAGAAAAATTTGCCAAGAACAATCATGGTCATGGTCATGGGTCACCCACGTCATACGACACGGCACATAATGAAGACGATGAGTCATAAAATTAAGCTTATTCTAGAAACTAACTGCTATTTATATTTAATACTTTCTTTGGGACTAAGGTATGTGAGCACTTACATAGCTTTCTCAGCCACAGCATACAAAGGCTATTTCCATCTTTGGTATTTCTATTTTCCCCTTTCAGGGTTCTTTTGAGGACCCTGACCTGGAGTTACACGCTGACTACGGTTCTTTGCGGAAATGGGACCTGCTCTCGGGGTTTCACAACCAGCTGTTGTCGTTCGGCTCGGCCTAAGAGTCTGGCTCAGATTCGGAAGCCTAGGATCTCTGGGCTCTGGGGTTCTAACATTTAACTGTCGTTCATTCTTTGGGACACTCCTCTGTTTTCGTGGATGGTTGCGAAGAGAAAGTATTTCAGGATGTATGTTGTATACATTGCTCTGACATTAAATGTACTTTTGAATATGTCCTCCTTATAAATATGTTCTGCCTTTTGATCGCTCTTCTACCAAGGAGGGGAGATGCTTTTTGATTGCTCGAGGGCTCACTCTGCTACCAGCGAGGGGAGACAGCCTTTTGATCGCTGGTGGGATCGCTCTGCTACAGGGAGGGAAAGGCCTGCCGATGTAATGGAGAATGTTACTCAGGTTTTGGATATGGACTTGGAACTATAGACTTTCTTTTCAGACTTATAGTTTTTTTTACACTTGGTGTTTTTCGCCTGATCTTTCTCGTTTTTTTGTGTGCAGGGGAAGGTGAGTGGGAGTTGGAGGTTGATATGTGTGTTTCGGTTTTGTTCGGGGAGGAGGGATTTGGGGGGGGCTTGATGATCGTGCTGCAATCCTTTTCTTTCTTGGTTTTTCAGCTATGAGGAGAAGAAGAATTTCAGGGTTCTATACTTTGATAATAAATTAACCTTTGAACCTTAAGTGTTGGCTTTTTTTATATCAGTGGATTTGGATGTACAGTTCTAAATTTGAGGACAATATCAAATCAGGGTGTATAGTTAAGCAGGGAAAGGGAGTGGTAAAATAGACAAGGACAGGAATGACTTTGTCTTCTGTGCGGATACTTGACAAATTAATTGAAATCTCGATGAAAATGAGGTGATGCATTTTAGAGGGAAAATCAGAATCAGGTTTAATATCACCGGCATATGTTGTGAAATCTGTCAACTTTGTGGCAGCAGTACAAAGCAACACATAATAGGAAAAAGACTAAGTTACAGTAAGTATATATATTAAAGTAGTTAAATAAGTAGAGAAAAAAAAATAAAAGAGCAGTGAGGTAGTGTTCATGGTTCAATGTCCATTCAGAAATCCGATGGCAAAGGGGAAGAAGCTGTTCCTGAATTGTTGAGTGTGTGTCTTCAGGCTCCTGTACCTCCTCCCTGATGGTAGCAATGAGAACGAGGCATGTCCTGAGTGATAGGGGTCCTTAATGATGGATGTTGCCTTTTTGAGGCACTGCTCCTTAAAGAAACCTTAGATACGAGGGCCAGTGCCCATGATGGAGCTGACTAATTTTACAACTCTCTGCAGCTTATTTCGATCCTGTGCAGACAGTGATGAGAGTCTGGAACCTTGCAAGAATTTGCAGCATTCTCAAACTATATGTGGGGGAAGGGTGGGAAGATGAAGAAAAAAAAGAATAAAAGCAATCAAAGATGCGTATTTGTTGTTTGGAATTATGTCATGTTCAGAACGGATTGTGTCACCTGCAAATATCAGAACTGATTCCCATTTTCCAAATAGCTCCAACATGTCCTTCTGTTACAGTATATGGAAACTGATGCAACAGACTTTTAACACCATAAATCGGCAAGTTGCTTTGTTATGTCTCCCCTCTCGCTGTGAAATGGGGACACCTCTTTTTCCCTAATGTGGGAGAAAGAGGGCCTATGGTATGTTGAATTACTGGGTGAATGAGTAGACTTTGGGGTACTGCAAGTCTGTATCTTTACTGATGCTTTGCTGCACACTTGAGTGCTTGGTGGAGGTGCAGATAGTTTTTTGCTGGTGGGGAAAGGGGGTCGTCACTTTGTTGCTGCTTATGTGTGGGGGGAGCTGGGGGGTCTTCAGGGTTCTAACATTTAACTGTCATTCATTCTTTGGGGTACTTCTCTGTTTTTGTGGATGTTTGCTAACAAAAAGAACTTCAGGATGTATATTGTATACATTTCTCTGATATTAAATATACTTATTGAAACCGATTAAACATGTTTAAGATCTAAAAGTATTTACATCTGAAGATATTTTACAGGTTTAAATTTAATGTTTGATTTCTTTATCCCATGTGTATTTACCAGAGATAACAGGGATGACCATGGAATGCAAACCAGCAAGTTATTAGTGCCTTCGAGACAAGAAGAAACAAATACATGGAAAACATCTAATATTTAAATAACTATATTTTAATCTTTCTAAAAAGGTATGTTGATTTAGGACTATTTTCCAGTGGACACAGCAGGGGGGAAAAGATTAGTAGGTCCTACTAGCATTCACCCAAAGATTCTGAAAACTTGTCAAATTCTCTGAGCAATCAGCAACTGAACCAGCACTCTCTTTTCTCTGCCATTACTTGCCAACCTTCTTCATACCATATACTCCATGGCACAAAGTGGCCTCTTTACAGCTGGTTGAAAGAATGGTAACAAACTGCTTGCAGATCGCTCTGTTCTTGATCAGGGGTTGAAACGCTGAGGGATGATGTAAAAATTCTGAGACGACAGACCGCGTCGTAAAGTACAAAGCAATATCACAGACATGACCAATTTCATTTGTGTACATTATGAGCTTAAAGAATATTTTAGTGATTGTTCTGTTGTGCACAGAATATGTCAAAGAACCAGTGATCGATTGTTCAGTGCTTCTGTGTGGTGCCTCTCTGTCTTAATTCATACTTGGCAACCACTGTCCTATGAACCTCATCTGGACCGTCGGCAAGTCGCAATGCACGTGCCTGGCTATAAAACTGAGCTAATGGGTAGTCACTGCTGAGCCCAGCTGCTCCAAAGGCCTGGAAGATATAGAAATAAAGAGTCAGTCTAACTGTGCTGGTTCCTTAAGGCCGTTCGTGGGGATGAGCTCTCAATAAAATGCTCCCAACGGCGTGCATCTCTAATAGCCTCTGACAACACTTTGTGGCAGGAGCACTCTGCTGATACTTGCTGACTGTTCCTGCCACAATCGTCGCTGATTTCATTTGATGCAAATGATGCATTTCAATGTACACGTGACAAACAAAGCTAACCTTTTAAAAAAAACAGGGAAGTCACTGAGAGAATAAGGGATAAGTGAAGTAAACGGCAGAAATGTTATCTTCTGGCTGGAGGTGATCATGTTTGTGCATAATAATCAAGTAATCCCCATATCAATACTGAAATACTCTGTTATTAAAAGATGCTATCCGATAGCTTACCCCATAACTACAAAAAATCCGAATTAAATTGGACAGATCAGAGTGTTAGAGCTTCGTAGTTTTAGTTTTGGCTTCCTTGCATCATGTAAATTATGATCCTGGAACACCTCAACCTCCAAACTGGGGCGGCACGGTAGCATAGTGGTTAGCACGACGCTTTGTAATAGAAGCGATCTGGGTTCGATCCCCATCACTGCCTGTAAGGAGTTTGTACGTTCTCCCCGTGACCGCATGGGTTTCCTCCGGGTGCTCCGGTTTCCTCCCACAGTCCAAAACCCACTGGGTGGTGGGTTAATTGGTCATTGTAAATTGTCCCGTGATTAGGCTAGGGTTAAATAGGGGGTTGTTGGGCGTTGCGGCTTGAAGGGCTGGGAGGGTCTATTCCACACTGTACTTCAATAAATAAAAAACCTTCAGCTCAGCCCGAGTTTCTTAATTTTCCAGGTGCTTTAAGGAAAGGATAAACTTGATCCACATAACTTTGAAACTTTACTCAGAGGAGAGAACGTACCTTACCAGGCTATTTTATCTAGTCAATTAAGGATTTTCTAATTCTTAAAAAATTGGATGCTGTAAATGTGCAAAGCAATGATGCTATTTAAAGGCAACTTTCAATGAGATTTTGTTAAGAAACCCTTTTACCCTAAGCCTTCACAAGCAGAAGAAAATCTGCAGATGCTGGAAATCCAAGGTGACACACACAAAATGCTGGAGGAACTCAGCAGGCCAGGTAGCATCTATGGAAAAGCGTGAATAGTTGACATCTCGGGCTGAGACCCTTCATCAGGACTGGAAAGGAAGTGGAGAAGTCAAAGTCAGAAGTTGGGGGGAGGGAGGGAAGAAGTACAAGGTGGTAGGTGATAGGTGAAACCGGGAAGAAGGGGCAGGGAAAAGCTGCGAAGTAGATTGATGAAAGAAACAAAGGGCTGGAGGAGGGGGAATCTGGTATGAGAGAATAAAAGACCACGGAAGAAAGGAAGGGGGAGGTGATGGGCAGGTAAGGAGATAAGGTGAGAGAGGGAAACAGGAATGAGGAATGGTGGAGGGGCAATTACAGGAAGTTAAAGAAATTGATGTTCAGGCCATCGGGTTGGAGGCCACCCAGACCGAATATTAGGTGTTTCTGCTCTGACCTGAGTGTGGCCTTATCATGGCAGTAGAGGAGGCCAGGGACTGACAAGTCAGGATGTGAATGGGAAGTAGAATTGAAAAGGGTAGCCACCGAGATATCCTGCTTTTTGTGGCGGATGCAGTGAATGTAGTCTCCCAATCTAAGGTTTACACAATCACTTCAAGCATCGATTGAACCCAGGCAATGAAAAGGAAAATTACCATTTTCTCTAGGTTTTATTTTGATGCATAAGGGCTAAAGCTTGAATGAAAGAATAGAAACATCAATTGATTAGTAGTTGTACACACAAGACACACCTACCTGGATGGCACGATCAATAACTTTCAATGCCATACTTGGTACTACCATTTTAATCATGGAGATTTCCGAAGCTGCTTCCTGCAGTGACAAACAATTAAACATTCACAAAATTGTGCTTCAAACATCAACAAGAAACAGGAAGATTGGATGCCATACACAAGGTTATTAGGGTAGGAGAAAATTAGCCTGGTAGATACTGAACATCTAACCATCTATAATCCATTAAGAACAGTAATAACTTAAAAATAAGCATTTTAACTAATGAACAATATCATTAAATTGCTAAAAATTTTAAATGAGTTTTAGTGCGGTTGCGCCGGTCGTGCATGCAGCCTGTTACAGCCGTTCCGATCAGTATTCTTACTTTTTAACTTAATTATTTTTGTTTTTTTTTACACGGTAACACGTCAAAGCTGCACCCTCTCTAACATGCTGGTAGAGAGAGTTTTATTTGGGTTTTTAGCACTGGAAATAGTTACATTCCGACACGTCTCATTAGCGGGCAGAAGCATGGTTGCATTGTTTATTCCAGGGACCAGCTGCTTGAGCTTATGCCGGCCGGTTTAGCGAGCAGAGCGGTGGACACCCCTGCTGAAATCTGGAGGAAAACACACAGAGGATGCAGAGGGGGATCACAAAGTCGAGGAAAGAGGACCGGGTCGAGACAACAGAGACTTATGGAGAAGAGGAGTTCGGTGGGTAATAAAATGGACGAGTTCATGGCCCTAGCCAGGCGTCAGAGAACATTTCGGGAGTGCAGTGTTATGTGTTTCACTGAAACGGGGCTGCATGAGGACATACCCGATCAAAACTTTTCATGGACGACTTCCAGACCGTTCGGGCTGACTGGAAGTGCACTAAGAGTGGTAAGCGTAAAGGAGTCGGGTGCTTACTGTTCTGGTTAACAACAGATGGTGCAATCCAGGTCATATTACGATCGAGGAACATGTTTGTAGACCGGATATTGAACTTTTTACTGTTGGACTTCGGCCATATTCCACCGAGATACAACACTGGGCGGCACGGGAGGTCGTTCCTGCCTGTGGCCATCGAACTTGCAGCTCCTCCCGTGGAGGGTCAGACACCCTGAGCCAATAAGACCATAAGACAAAGAAGCAGAAGTCGGCCATTCGGCCCATCGAGTCTGCTCCACCATTTTATCATGAGCTGATCCATTCTCCTATTTAGTCCCACTCCCCCGCCTTCTCACCATAACCTTTGATGCCCTGGCTACTCAGATAGCTATCAATCTCTGCCTTAAATACACCCAATGACTTGGCCTCCACTGCCACCCATGGCAGCAAATTCCATAGATTCACCATTAGGTAGCCTCATGTGTGGCACCTTGTCAAAGGCCTTCTGAAAATCCAAATATACAACATCCACTGCATCTCCCTTGTCTAGCCTACTGGTAACTTCCTCAAACAATTGTAATAGGGTTGTCAGGCAGGATTTTCCTTTAAGGAATCCATGCTGAGTTCTGCCTATCTTGTCATATGCCTCCAGGTACTCTGTAACCTCATCCTTGACAATCGACTCCAACAACTTCCCAACCACCAATGTCAAGCTAGCAGGTCTATAATTTCCTTCTTGCTTCCTTGCCCCCTTCTTAAATAGCGGAGTGACATTTGCAATCTTCCAGTCCTCTGGAACCATGCCAGAATCTATCGACTTTTGAAAGATCATCGCTAATGCCTCCGCAATCTGCCTACCTTCCTATCCTTCCGATACACCGTGTATCCTTGGACGTTCAGCTCCCAGAGACATGCATCCTTTAGCCAGGAGTCAGTGATGGCCACAATAACTGGTCCTGGACTTATTTTCCATCTGGCATAGTTTGCATTTTGTTGTTTGATTGTTTGTGGTTTTCGTATTGCTATATTTATGCTCTATTCTTGGTTGGTGCAGCTGTAATGAAACCCAATTTCCCTCGGGATCAATACAGTATACCTATCTATGAGTTGTACCATACAAGGGATATGGCCCCACAATTGTAATTTTTGGTTCATTATTATATGTTTTTTTTATTTTATTGAGATATACCCTTCCAGTCTTTTGAGCTGTGCCATCCAGCAATCCCCCAATTTAGCCTTAGTTAATCACAGGACAATTTAGAATGAGCAATTAACTTACCCGGTATGTTTTGGACTGTGGGAGGAAACTGGAGCACCCGGAGCAAACCCACACAGTGATGGGGAGAAGATACAAACTCCTTACAGATAGTGGTGGGAAATGAACCCTGGTCACGGTGCCACCCAAATGTATCGAGGTCCAGTGAAAAGCTTGTCTTGCACACTGTTCGTACAGACATTTACACAGTGCATTGAGCGAGAACAATGCAGAATAAAGTGAAACAGCTACTGAGAAAGTGCAGTGCAGGTAAACCATAAAGTGCAAGATCACAACGAGGTAGATTGTGAGGTACGATGTGGGTGATCGTGGTTTCTACATGACTATGATTGTTCTTGGTGTATTTCTGCAAAGGTGGTTTGCCTTGTCTTCTGCTAGGTAGTGTCCATTAGACCATAAGACATAGGAGTAGAATTAGGCCATTCAGCCCATCGAGTCCACTCCATTTCATCATGGCGGATTCCGGATCCCATTCAACCCCATACACCCGCCTTCTCATCATATCCCTTGGTGACCTGACTAATCAGGAATCTATCAACTTCTGCTTTAAAAATACCCACAGACTTGGCCTCCACCGCAGACTGTGACAGAGCATTCCACAGATACACCACTCTTTGGCTAAAAAAATTCCTCCTTACTTCTGTTCTAAAGGGTCGCCCCTAATTTTGAGGCTGTCCCCTCTAGTTCTGGATACTGCCACCAGAGGAAACATTACAAGATGGGCAACCCCAGCCATTTCAATACTCTTCAGAGATTGTCTGCCTGGCATCAGTGGTCACATAACCAGGACTTGTGATGTGCACCAGCTGCTCATACGACCATCCACCACCTGATCCCGTGGCTTCAGATGACCCTGATTGGGGGGGGGGGGGGGGGGGGAGGGTGCTAAGCAGGTGCTACACCTTGCCCAAGGATGACCTACAGGCTAGTGAAGGGAAGGAGAGTCTTACACCTCCTTTGGTAGGGACATACTGTATCTCCACCCAATACTAAGGAACCATTTAATAGTCTCATTTGCTGCATCCAGAAAGGATGCTTTCTATGGTGGATTGATATAAATTAGTAAGGGTTGACGGGGAGATGCCAAATTTCTTTACCCTTTTGAGGAAGTAGAGGCTTGGTGGGCTCTATTGGATATGGTGTCTCTGTAGTTAGACCAGCACAGGTCACTGGCAATGTTCACCTCTCGGAATTTGAATGGTCTTAATCACTCAATGTCTTACTAAATGACATGATCAAGCTCAAATATAGGCCCAGCGCTTGTTTTTTGCTGCACAAATACTCAATTCTGGGTTGAACTTGGAGATAAGCACACACAGATTTCACCTTCAACAGAAATGACATGATTTCTATCCTTGCTCTTGATGCAATAAACAGCTTGCTCACACATGTAGGAAGTTGAAAACTGCAGCAAGATGGTCATTGCTTTCCTATGAATGGCAGGCAGGATACTCTTTCACAGAAATCCACAACTTGTCCCGGTGCAGGTCAGTAAGTCTCATCTTGAGTACACGATCAGACTGCAGCTCACAAAGTTCTTCTTCTTCTCGCAAAGTCAAGTTCTCAGGCTGAGCAGAAGATTCAGAGGAAGGGTCCCTCACCCAGTCATACACTTGTGTTGAAAGGGAGGAACAATTCTGTTCTGCAGTTCTTCTAGGTGGTTTTCAGTAAGACTCCAGATGTTCTAACATCCTTCCTCACTGTCATTTCCAAGTAGCACTGGAAACATTTCAAGATTTCCTTTTGCAACATGATTTTTCCAAAGATTCAGTTTCCTTTTAAATTCAAAAGTCATTTTCTCCAGGGCCTTGCAGAGGCTTGTCCAACTGGTTCAGATGATGAAAGATGTCTGCTAAGTAGGCTAGTTTCTGCAGCCATTCTTCACCTTCAAAGCACTCAGCAAAATCTGGGCTACTATTTTCTTGAAAGTACTCCTGCAATTCATCCTTTCAGCTCAAACACCCTGTTGACAATTCTTCTGCTAAGCCACAGATTTCTGTATGTAGCAGGAGATTGGTGTGCTCTTTGTCCAGGTTTTCTCAGTTTTTTTTTAAAACATATTCTTGAATGAACTACCTTTGTTTAATAAAGTTAACCATTTTTGTAGCATCATCCAGAATTTTTCTCATTTCTTCTCGAAGAGTTTTTGACACCAGCAGCTCTCTTTGAAGAAAGCAGTGTGTTGTGACAATGTCAGGATTTCCTTTTTAAGAGAAACCTCTCATGGAGCCAACCATTGATGGGGCACCATCAGAACAGATGCCAGTACAGTTCCTGCAAGACAGACCTTTCGGTTCCAGGTATGAAGACAAAACGTTAAATATATCTTGGCCTTTGCTTGTTTTGGGCAGCTCTTTGCAACAGAAAAGTTTTCCTGAATTTCATCATCATTTACAAATCTTACAAATGCTACAACATGATATCTATTGGTGAAATCTGCCGACTCATCAACCTGGATAGAAAAGTTGTTTTTCAGTTTTTCATACAAAAGCACTCCAGCATCATGTGACATGTCATCGATACAATGACCTATTATACTGCTTGAGAATGAAACTTTTTCAGTTTCTTATTTTTTGTAATTTATTTTTTATTGAAGTTCATCATCAAACATTTCCATGAGATGTATTTCAGATACTGTACATCTATATCACATGTTCATATTTGTCACAAATCTCCACATAATATTTATCTGAGGTATACACTTACAGTAAAGAGAGAGAAAAAGAACAAGCAAAAGGAGAAAACTATGTACAAGTAGGGAGTGATTTTTTTTTTAAACAACATATTCATTGATTTGTGAGAATAAAATCAGGCCTATGAGGTGTTATGTAGTTAAACCATTTTTCCTAGTATGAATCAAATTGTTCCAACGATCTCTCACAGAATCCCAAGCGACCTCCTGCAGACCCTGGTGTTCCGCGGAACCCCAGTTGAAGAACTCTGCTCTCGGGCCAAGGCGCAAAACAGAGTACTAACAGTCACACACAGCACAGCACAAAGTACATATAAGGTGGCAAGCACATGGAAGATACCAGTAAGATACAGTCACACAACAAAATAGTCCAAGACTCTGAGCCCATGAATGTTGCAGCAATCTGAAATTGAATACAAAGCGGCTTGTCGTCTGCTGAGTGAACAGTGGGGGCAGCACCAACTCCAGCCTGGACGCTGTGTCCAACCACCTCTGACACCTCTCTCCTGGACAGCTGTAAACAGGCAACACCACGGCTTGAGGCCTGGTGATTACAGACCACATCCATTCAGTATGGATGTGGTCTGTAGTCAGTGTCCATTATTAAGGGCCTCCAGCACCCAGGGGATGCCCTCTTCTTACCGTTACCATCAGGTAGGAGGTACAGAAGCCTGAAGGCACACACTCAGCAATTCAGAAACAGCCTCTTCCCCTCTGCCATCAGATTCCTAAATGGACATTAAACCCATGGACACTACCTTTTCTAATATACAGTATTTGTTTTTTGCATGATTTTTAATCTATTCAGCATATGTATATTGTAATTGATTGACTTATTATTATTATTATTATATTTTGGTTTTTTTCCTTCTATATTATGTATTGCATTGAACTGCTGCTGCTAAGTTAACAAATTTCACAACGCATGCCGGTGATAATAAATCTGATTCTGAGTATCGAGGAGCAATCTTGAGTTTGCAGTTGTCTGCCACTTTGGTACGCCATCTCATTTCTCTGACCTATCTGTGAAGGGCTTCTAAGACTGTTCTACAGAAGCCCAATACAAACTTGAAGGACAGCTCCCTATCATCCATCTGACAATGTTGCAGCCTTCCAGATTCAATATCAAGTTCCACAACTTCAGGTAACCTGCTTTCCCTTTCTGTATCAGAACTAGTCATCAATCTGTCATATGGGCTCATACCTTTCTCTCCAATGGACCTGCTGCACATTGTGCATTTTGCAAATTTTTACATCTCACTATTTAACAGTCATCAATTCATGGCTTTAATATTTTTTCACTTTTCACTTCCCCAACTAACCTCAACAACTTAGCTTCAAACTTCGCCTCACCTTAAATATTTCCACTGCTCTGTCCATTGCTCCATTACCTTCTCTTCAATTCTTGGTTTCATTTACTCTTTCCCAGTACTGACGAAGGGTTTTCAGAAAAAAGATTACTTCTGTTTCTCTCTCCAGCCAAGCTGCCAAACCAGCAGATGCCAAGGTGGCAAATTCTAACAATCTCTTCCCTGGACCTCTCCACTCTTCTGCTTCCTCTTCTTGCTTGGCACTTCTTAAAATCCATCTCTATCAACTGGCATTTAAACATCCACTCAAACCTCTTCATTTATGCCTCATTTTTGTTTTGTCTGATAATATTTCTGGGAATTACCTTGTAAAGCTATACTACGTTAACATCACTACAGAAAATTTAAATTGTTGTTATTTTTATTATTAGTACCAGTGAGGCCACATTACAACATAACATGACGTAACTGTAAAAAAAAACAAGGCCTGTTTAGATGAAAGTGGATTACCTACAGCGAGTCCTTACCTTGTTTCCCACAGTGTCTATTAGATGGGCAGTTTGGAGCACCAGCAGCCGTGCTTGCTCAATCTCAACCCTGGAGTTAGCAATGTCCATCTTGATAGTATCTTGTTCAGCTAATGTCTTTCCAAAGGCCACTCTTGTCTTTACCTACATACAGGTGGTGGGAAGTTAGAAAATAACATAACAGTGGGAAGTTTGAAAAGAAATTCCCACCGAGGCTTTGGGCCTGCTCCATGAATCTGGATTGAAGGACTCAGTTCGGTTCGGAATGCTGCTGTTGTTGTCGCTCGTTTCTACTGTTTGAATGATTTGTGTTTTTTCTCTCTTTCTCTGAGCATGGGGGGGGGGGTTGGTCTTTTTTTAATTGGATTCTTTTGGGTTTCTTGCTTTGCAGCTGCCTGGATGCAGACAAATCTCAAGGTTGTATAATTTACAAATTCTTTGATAATAAATATACTTTGAATCTTTTATCTTTAACAGTGGGAATTTAGAAAACAACCTGACAGTCTTTATTGCAATATTGTGTTCCTGTTGTAAAGATGCATCTAGTATCAGCTGAAAGATTACATCCATATATTTTATATTTGTGGACTGTTTGAATGCAATGTCTAAGCCAAACATTAAGTATAAATCATTCTTCCAATTAATCTACAGATATCAGAAATATTGCTACAAATAGTTTTCTTTATAGATACAGCAAAGGAAAAGCACCTCCCGCCCGTTGAGCTCCTAATGATACATGTGACTGATTAACCTACTATTCTGTACATCTTTGGAACGTGGGAGGAGACCGGAGCATGCGGAGAAAACCCATGTGGTCAAGGAGAGAACGTACACATTTTTTAGAGACAGTGGTGGAATTGAACCCAGTTCACTGGCAATGTAATAGCATTATGCTAATCCTTACGCTACAGTGCAGCCCCATATAATATCATTAAAAAGACATTATCATTAAATAACCACTAAAAAGGAAGTCAAGGGGCCAAGGACAAGTACTTGCAAACTTCCAAAAGCACAGCTGAGATAATACTCGGTTGAGGTACTGAGAGAGTACAATGTTCAGTACTGGAAACATTCTGAAAGCTTTTGTCCTCACTGATTAACTGAACTTGGACAACCCATACTCATTCCTCAATCACACCATTTACTTGTGTACAGGGAGAACAGTTTAGCCCCTGTCACTGAAGTTACAGTTCAGAATTGTCCATTTTTATAGCTACTGATCCAATAAAATCTTTGTGTACACCCGAGTCCCATCATTTGAATAAAGTTTCAATTCTAATGCAGATTTCAGTTGTTAGTAACGAATAATTTCTGAAGACATTATCTTATGTATGGGCCAGGCCATTCATTAGATTTTTTACCTGCAACAGTAAAGCATCTTTATCATTATGTGCTGTGACGGAGGCGATCGTGGTTTATGACTGTAATTGTTCTCAGCAAATTCTACAGACGTGATTTGCCATTGCCTTCTTCTGGGCAGTGTCTTTAAAGACAGGTGACCCAAGCCATTATCAATACTCTTCAGAGATTGCCAGCCTGGCGTCAGGGGTCACATAACCAGGACTTGTGATATGCACCAGCTGCTCATACAACCATCCACCACCTTCTCCCATGGGTTCACGTGACTATGATCTGGGGCTAAGCAGGTGCTACACCTTGTCCAAAGGTGACCTGCAGGCTAACGGAGGGAAGGAGCGCCTTACACCTCCTTCAGTAGAGACGTATCTCCACCCCGCCACCGAGCAAAAGTAAAGACCGTTTTCAATTACAAGCGTAACATCTGCACCTTTTACCTTTTTACTTTCTTGCTGGGGGCCAAACATTTGAACTGGGTTATATGAAAGAGCAAGAGGATAGAAAGATGGAAAGACATTTTATACCATTTTCATAATGCATTTATATAGTTCAAAATAATACTCAGATACTCTGTTTAATGATACAATTATAATTATTTATTATTATAAAACAATAGTCTGACCTAAAGGATGAGGTTTTATTGCAGTAAAAATATTAAGGATTACAAGTAATTGTCCAGTAGTAGTAATGGTTTCATTAGCATTCTATCCCGTTTTGATCTGCTTGGTGACCTTGCGTCCCAGGTTTGAACAGAAAGGTTTTACAAGGAAAGTTAGGCTGCAGGGGCCACGTTCAGCCAGAGTGACTGCACGCTGTCTCTGTCACCTTAACTCATGCCTTACTGAACTTCCGCACTTATCCTTGGGCATCAACTCTTGTAAACAGGATGATCATGAGCCTTAGCTACAATTTACTTTTCTAAGCAATGTCAGATTTCACTTCAACATTTCCAAGTAGAACATCCCAAATATCCTCATGACAGGCCACTCTAAAAAGCTCTCAGTCTCTCCAGCTTTCTTACTTCACCAAACATTGTAATTTTGTTGGAAACCTGGTCAGTTTCTGCACCTATTAAACTGCTCGCCTAAGTTCACTGATTCCTCACTTTGCCTTTTGTTAGCTTGTCAAAAGATGGCACGATAATGCTTTTGTCAAACATGGTTAAGGAAACCATAAACTCACCACTGAGAAGCAGAAGAAATAAAAATAAATACGTAAGCCACATCTTACTGCAGCACAACAAAGTTTTAAAATTCTTATCTATAAAGTTTTTCATATCGTTACATCACTAAACATTTCACCATGAAGTATGTTCAGAATACAACTAAACAGCAACAAATTATATGGGTTTGTGCATAAAATAGGTGTACCTAAACAGGTGGGTGGCAAGGTGGGGATATGTCTCTACTAAAGGAGGTATAAGGCTCTCCTTCCCTTCGCTAGCTTGCAGGTCACCCTTGGGCCAGGTGTATCACCTGCTTAACCCCCTGATCACGGTCACATGAAGCCATGGGAGCAGTTGGCAGATGAGCAGCTGGTGCATATCACAAGTCCTGGTTATGTGACCACTGACACCAGGCAGACAATCTCTGAAGAGTATTGATAATGACGGGGGTCACCCACTTTTGTAAAGACACTGCCTAGAAGAAGGCAATGGCAAACCACTACTGTGGAAAAATCTGCCAAGAACAATCATGATCATGGAAGGATCATGACTGCCATCACCATACAAAACGGCACATAATGAACAAACCTAAACAGGGATCCCCGGTCTAGATCTGACTGAAGGTGTGTTGATGATTAACCTCTCCCTCCATCAGATACTCACCCGTTCCTTCATAAGTTCCAAAGCTCGATCAGCATGGCCAATGAGGCGCATACAGTGGTGTATCCTTCCTGGCCCAAGTCTACTTTGGGCGATTTCAAACCCTCGTCCACATTGCAACAGAATGTTCTCTTTTGGCACGCGAACATTTTCAAATACAATTTCACCGTGACCACCTAGAGTAGATATCAAATGTGCTTTTATAGTCAATCTTTAACAGTGCCATCTTCTCTTCTGATCTCATCATTGTATCTGCACCTTCATGTCTCTTCTTGCTCCCCACCAAACACCCAAGCTTGAAACCTTGATGAACCCTGATTCTTGTCTGGATATATTCCCTAGCTCTTCTTTCAAGTTTAAGTCGAGGTGCTTGTTGTCAATTTGCACAGGAATGGTGAGGTACAGTTACAATGAAAAACCTCCTTGCATTAGCATCAAAAGTAAGGAAGGTCAGATAACACACAGAACATAAAAATTATACCAGACAGGAAGAGAATAAGGCGGCTTTGGTAAACAAGATATCACTGCGAATAAAACATAATCGAAGACAAGTCATGGTCATGGCAATGCAAGGGGTGGTCCATAGGGTTCCATTGCTGAGGTTGGGTTAGGGATGTGCAGGCTCACTGATGGTTGTAGGAAAGTAACTGGTGGGACTTCTGGCTTCTGTACCTCCTGCCTGACTGTAGCAGGGAGAGAAAGGCATGACCTGGATGGTGGGGATCTTTGGTGATAGATGTCACCTTCTAAAGATGCAGACAATAGAGATGCAGCTATGCCCATGATGGACCCAGCTGCATCCACTACTCTCTGCAGACCCTTGTGCTGCTGTGCTTTGGAATTGCCATTCCAGGCCATGATGCTGCCATTCGGGATATGCTCAACAGTACATCCATTGAAGTCTGTTAGAGTATTTGGTGCCATGCAGAATCAAAGAAAGGTGTTGGCTTGCCTTCTTTGTGATTGCATCTATATGCTGGGCCCAGATCAGGTCATCTGAGACTTTTCAGACTTCAGGGAGAGTTTCCTGAAGTCATGGTAATGGAAGAGGTGGTCCATCGGATTCTATTGCTGAGGCAAGGTTAGGGTTGTACAGATCCATTATCCCATGTCAGTGGTTCACAGCTGAGTCAGGTGGCTGACAGCAGGTGCTTACAGGACAGGAGGAAGAAATTTGGCTGTTTGTGCCCATACTCCAATTTGAAAGAACTTCCCAGTTACTCCCACGACCCTACACTTTCCTCCATTTCATTCTTTTTTGTATAGAAATTTTAAAAACAATTGCTGATGAGTCTACTTTCCTTTGAACTAGAACATCTTAGATCATAATAATTCATTTCCCCCCCCCCACCCCCACCAATGATCTTAAATCTGTCTCTTGTGAAAGACCTACCCAATCCACTCAGTCATAACCCATCTTGTTGGCCAGAACTCCTGAGTACAACAGTGACAGATCACCCATTTAAATGTTGTGAACAGGATGTCCATCAGGATAAAATAGACTAGTCTCCTCTACTTTGTTCCACCTTCACAAACAGGCCTCTTTTGAATCATTGCGCACTTCCCCCACTTTCACACTAGTCACAGTTTCCCTGAAAGAATTTGCATATGACATCAGGAAAGGTTTAAAGCTTTGAAGATGGCCACAGGGAAATCAACTGAACGTAAAGAGAACCATACAAACCTTTCCAATATGAATCACAAGGAACAACAGGACCCATCGAACCAACAGGAAAATTTGGAACACTACTTCATCTGATATCCACCACCCCAGAATCAACTGCATCAGTCTGAATGTTTTCCAAACGTAACCATTTACTAGGTTATCTCTGGGTACACAACTTGCTCGTCAATATATGACCCTCAGCTGGACAATGCATTTTCATTTCAGTCGGGTGAACCTCGAATAATAGCCTGCCTCACCTGGAAGGTCTTCAAACCCATAAACTGATAAGGGTCGGATAACTTTGATCCCCGGAGTATCCATTGACACCAGAATCATGGACTGCTGTTTGTATTTACCAGCTTGTGGGTCAGTTTTTCCCATAAATACACAGAGTTTACAGCGAGGATCCAATACACCTGTCATAATATAGAAAGGAAAATATCTTTCATTCAAGGCTAGTGAATCCTAGATGGTTATAGCTAACAGATAAATCATGTTCTAAGTTCAAAGTAAATTTATTATCAAAGTACATATGTCACCATATACAAGTCTGAGCTTCATTTTCTTGCGGGCATACTCCATAAACCCAAAATAGATTAATAACCATAATAGAATCAATAAAAACTGCACTAACTTAGGCGTTCAACCAGTGTGCAAAAGACAACAAGCTGCAAATACAAAAAGGAAGAAATAATAAACAAACAAATAAATAAACAAATATCAAGAACATGAGATGAAGAGTCCTTGAAAGTGAGTCCAGAGATTGTGGGAAGAATTCAATGATGGGGCAAGTGAAGTTGAGTGAAATTATCTCCTTTGGTTCAAGAGCCTGATGGTTGAGGGGTAGTAATTGTTCCTGAACCTGGTGGTGTGAGTCCTGAGGCTCCTGTACCTTCTTTGTGACAGTAGCAGCGAGAAGAGAGCATGGCCTGGGTAACATAATGTCCAAACTGCTAATATTAACTCAGTGTAAATACCCCTATATTATTATTGCTAGTTCTGATTACCATTTAGAGAAAGACCATGAACTACAAGGAAGAGCCAGTAAAACGTAAGTTTGAAGTTCTATGGTTGAGGATTATAAATGAATGCTACAAATTTCATGCAAGGCAAAGATATCCCAGGTGTTTCTTTTCTCAGCTGAGAAGAGATGTTTTAAAAAGTGAAAAGTAAATTTAAAGCAAATATTTCAAAACAATTTGTAGTGGTTATCTGAAAACAAACCCAAGCTGCTGAGCGAGTGCGTATAGGAATTAACACTTTGTGACAGGCCTCCAAAGGAACTGAGTTCCAAGTCGCAAAAAAGTACGTTTGATCCTTCATTACAAAAGGCAAAGGATCTTGCAGCGATAAAAAACAAAAACTAAGTTAGTAGTATAGCAAAATAAGTGTTCCAATTGGCGTAATTAAATGTAATTAATGAAATGAATGTTCCAATTAGCAGTCAACAAAAAAAAAATGACCCCCCCCCCCCACCGGTTTACCCTCTCTGAACTGAACTGACTACGACTAAGTGAGAATACATAACTATACTCATTCACTTCTACCACACCCCAACCCATGTGACAAATTACCCAGAATACACGTGCAACACAAAATACAATACAGACAGAAAATAGATACAATTCATGCAAAGAGTAATTAGTGATTATACCTACATGCCATGAAGACTGGTAGAGAAAATAGAAACTACACTTAGGTAACAGAATGGGAGACTTCATGGCACAATACATAAAAAAAGGAGTTTACAATTATCATTGATGATTCTTCTTACATTATGTAGCCTATTAACTGCTATATCTCTATCTGAAGAATTTCTGTTCTTCAAGTAGAAAGGTGATAGATTTTTCAAATTTAAAAATTTCTTTAAATTGAATCTATTCAATCTCTTTAATCTCTGCTTTGCTTCTCAGCTCCTCACTAGTTTCAAATACTCTGTATCTTCGTTTAAACTTTAAGATAAACAATAGTGAAGAATGAAAGTTTCTCACTCATTTCTGAACTTTTAAAGAACCCAGGGTTTGAAAATAACTGAGATCTGACAAGTATAGCTCAGGAGAAATATTTTCCCCAAGAACAAAAAAATATTAAGTACAATGAATAAGAAAACACAACTGAATACCACAATCACTCATAGCAGAATGAATTTTGATGGTGAGCTAGCAATTCATTATTTGAACCTTAGTTACGTTTTTGAATCCAAACTGAATAAATGAATCTCCCTCTCATTGTTCTCACATAGTGCATTTTTGGGGTTTCAGTCCGAAACATCAACTGTACTCTTTTCCTAGATACGAGGAAATCTACAGATGCTAGAATTTCAAGCAACACACACAAAATGCTGGTAGAACGCAGCAGGCCAGGCAGCATCTATAGGAAGAAGTACAGTTGATGTTTCGGGCTGAGACCCTTCGTCAGGACTAACTGAAAGAAGAGCTAGTAAGAGATTTGAAAGTGGGAGGGGGAGGGGGAGATCCAAAATGATAAGAGAAGACAGGAGGGGGAGGGATGGAGCTAAGAGCTGGACAGGTGATTGGCAAAAGGGATATGAGAGGATCATGGGACAGGAGGCCCACGGAGAAAGAAAGGGGGAGAAGAGCATCAGAGTGAGAGGGAGAAAAAAGAGAGAGAAAGAAAGGGGAAAAAAATAATAAATAAGGATGGGGTACGAAGGGGGGAGGGGCATTAACGGATATTAGAGAAGTCAATGCTCATGCCATCAGGTTGGAGGCTACCCAGACGGAAAATAAAGTGTTGTCCCTCCAACCTGAGTGTGGCTGAACCGTTTCACTCTGTCCGCCAGAGAAAGCAGGATCTCCCAGTGGCCACATATTTTAATTCCATGTCCCATTCCCATTCTGATATGTCCATCCATGGCCTCCTCTACTGTCAAGATGAAGCCCTCCCCCTCCCCCTCTCAAATCTCTTACTATCTCTTCCTTCAGTTAGTCCTGACGAAGGGTCTCGGCCTGAAACGTCGACTGCACCTCTTCCTAGAGATGCTGCCTGGCCTGCCGAGTTCCTCCAGCATTTTGTGTGTGTTACCGTGCAACTTTCTTACCTGATGTCCACCACTTGTGCCCATTGAGAATATAAAAGTCACCCTCCTCAACAATTGAGGCCTCAATGTTCGTGGCATCGGAACAGGCAACCTGCGTGATTCAGGAAAATGCAGAGCAAATTGATCTTCAATTCTGAAAATTTCAGGCAAGATAACTATCCTTTACTATCAAAATCCAGAAGATGAGCATTAACTGTCTTTAATGCCAAAAAAATTGTAATGCCAGTACATTTTAATAAATAAAGCTTGTGAATATTGTGGATTTTTGTGGGAGAATCATTGTAAAAACACTAGAAATTTTTCAGCACAGCTATAACAGAGATGTTCTGACATTATAAACACAAGAGATACTGCAGATGCTGGAAATCCAGAGCAACACACACAAAACGCTGCAGGAACTCAGCAGGCCAGGCAGCGTCTATGGAGATGAACAAACAGTTGATGTTTGGGCCAGAACCCTTCTTCCAGACTGGAAAGGAAGGGGGAGGATGCCAGAATAAAAAGGTGTGGGGAGGGGAAGGAGGATAGTGAGAAGGTGATAGGTGAAGTCAGGTGGTTGGGAAAGATGAAGGGCTGGAGAACAAGAAATCTGACAGGAAAAGGAGAGCGGACCATAGGAGAAAGGGAAGAAGGAGGATTCTAGCAACATTGCTGGAACCCTGAACAACAAAAAAGGGGCTGTGACCAAGCAGATGGTGAAAAAAAATCTTTAACCAGATGCTGATTTAAGATAAAGGAAAAACACAGGGAAAATTCAATAGACACACATTAAAGTTGCTGGTGAATGCAGCAGGCCAGGCAGCATCTCTAGGAAGAGGTACAGTCGACATTTCAGGAAGGGTCTCGGCCTGAAACGTCAGTTAGTCCTGACGAAGGGTCTTGGCCTGAAACGTCGACTGTGCCTCTTCCTAGAGATGCTGCCTGGCCTGCTGCGTTCACCAGCAACTTTGATGCGTGTTGCTTGAATTTCCAGCATCTGCAGAATTCCTGTTGTTTGCGTTTGAAAATTCAATAGATCTGCTTTTCTTGGGTACTCCTACGTTGCCCCGAATTTGAAAGACTTGCCGGTGGCTATTATGCGATGCCCCTCACGGAAGTAGGCGGCAGTGTACTGTACAATTACATAGTGTGAATTGGTAGCAAGCAGTTACAAAAGACAGAATTCAGCAAATCTGTTCAAACACAAGAAACTCTGCAGATGCTGGACTTGATGCAGATCGAGCACCTTTGTTCTGTCCACCGTAACAGCCAGGATCTCCCATTGTCACCCCTCAGGGGTGTGTGCTTAGCCCACTGCTCTACTCTCTATGACGACTCCCATGACTGTGTGGCTAGGCACAGCTCAAACACCATCTATAAATTTGCTGCCAATACAACCATTGTTGGTAGGAACTCAGGTGGTGATGAGAGGGCGAACAGGAGTGAGATATGCCAACTAGTGGAATGGTGCCGCAGCAACAACCTGGCACTCAACGTCAGTAAGACGAAAGACCTGATTGTTAACTCCAGGAAGGGTAAGATGAAGGAACACATACCAATCCTCACAGAGGGATCAGAAGTGGAGAGAATGAGCAGTTTCAAGTTCCTGGGTGTCAAGATCTCTGAGGATCAAACCTGGTCCCAATATATTAATGTATTTATAAAGAAGACAAGACACCGGCTATGCTTCATGAAGAGTTTGAAGAGATTTGGCATGTCAACAAATACACTCAAAAACTTCTACAGTTGTACTGTGTAGAGCATTCTGACAGGCTGCATCACTGTCTGGTATGGAGAGGCTACTGCACAGGACCAAAAGAAGCTGCAGAGGGTTGTAAATCTAGTGAGCTCCATCTTGGGTACTAGCCTACAAAGTACCCAGGACATCTTCAAGGAGCGGTGTCTCTGAAAGGTAGTGTCCATTATTAGGGACATCTAGCACCCAGGGCATGCCCTTTTCTCACTGTTACAATCAGGGAGGAGATACAGAAACCTGAAGGCACACACTCAGCGATTCAGGAACAGCTTCTTCCCCTCTGCCATCCGATTCCTGAATGGACATTGAACCCTTGGACAGTATCTCACTTTTTTAAAGTATACAGTATTTCTGATTTTTGCACATTTCTTAATCTATTCAATATACTGTAATTTATTTATTATTATTATTTAAGTTTTTTTTCTCTTCTATATTATGTTTTGCATTGAACTGCTGCTGCTAAGTGATTAAATTCCATGTCACGCGCCAGTGATGATAAACCTGATTCTGATTCTGGCCGTGCACTTCAAATACCCTTCCCATTCCCAGCCTGGCATGTCTGTCCACAGCCTCCTCTACCATCACAATGAGACCACATGCAGGTTGCAGGATCAATGGCTGAATGGCATCCTTCCATGCCATAAGGCAATATGAAAAATAATGCAAATAATATTTGCCTTGCATGCAAAGTTACATTTAATTCTTTCATAATGTAAGCATGGCCATCACATGGTGCTTCAGATTCCTGTTGGCTGAGTCTATATAAAACCATAAGCTATCGGAGCAGAATTAGGCCATTTGGCCCATCGAGTCTGCTTCACCATTTCATCATGGCTGATCCATTTTCCCTCTCAGCCCCAATCTCCTGCCTTCTCCCCATATCCTTTTGTGTCCTGACTAATCAAAAATCTGTCAACCTCTGCCTTAAGTATACCCAATGACTTGCCCTCCACAGTCGCTTGTGACAATGAATTCCACAGATTCACCACTCTCTGGCTAAATGAATCCTTCATCTCCATTCTAATTAAACATCCCTCTACTCTGAGGCTGTGCCTTCTGGTTTTAGACTCACCCACTACGGGAAATATCCTCTCCACATCCACTCTCATGAGGCTTTTCAACACTCGATAGGTTTCAATGAGAACCCCCCACTTATTCCCTTATTCTTCTGAATTCCAGTGAGTACAGGCCCAGAGCCATCAAACACCCTTCATATACAAGTATTTCAATCCTGGAATCATTCTTGTGAATCTCCTTTGAACCCTCTCCAATATCTTGAATTTAAACTCACTTTGGGCAGATTTATTCATCATCTCACTGCACCATCCTGTAGAAGGCTCATATTCTTAAAGCTTGCCGATAACTCAGTACCAAATGCCAATACATTTAATTTGTAATATACTCGTCACAGAAAAACTACAATGTGCAGAGGAGATATTAGGACACCAGGGACACTCATATAATGTCAATGACAATGGTTTCTCCATATGGAAGCAAATGGTGATGCATTCCAACGTGTCCAACAATGTTTAAATCTGGGGCTCACAACCTCTTTTATGCCATGGACTCCGACCGTTAATGGGTCAGAGGACCCCAGGTTTAAATTGAGCCGAGCAACAGGAGTTACAATATCTTTCATACCTGCGGCTCAGTCATAGCAAAGCAGGACCTGATTTTCCCATCCAATAAAGGCAGAAGCCACTGCCGTTTCTGTGCTTCAGTTCCGTACTTGACCAGAATCTCCATGTTCCCTGTATCTGGTGCAGAGCAATTAAAAATCTGCAAAGTAAAATATTTACAAACAGATTAGCTACATCAAAACATTGGGTGGACTTGCATCTTTGCTAAAGGAGGTGTAAGGTGCTTCTTCCTTCTGCTAGCCTGCAGGTCACCCTTGGGCAAGGTGTAGCACCTGCTTAGCCTCCCTCCCTCCCCAAACCCGATCAGGGTGACGTGAAGCTATGGGAGCAGGTGGCCGATGGTCGTATGAGCAGCTGGTGCATATCACAAGCCCTGGTTATGTGACCACTGATGCCAGGCAGACAATCTCTGAGGAGTATTGATAATGGCTGGGGTCACTCATCTTGTAAAGTCACTGCCCAGAAGAAGGCAATGGCAAACCCACTACTGTAGAAAAATTTGCCAAGAAGAATCATTGTTATGGAAAGACCATGATCGCCTAGGTCATACGACACAGCACGTAACAAACATTGAGGCATATTGTGAAATGTGTCATTTGTGTCAGCAACCAACAGAGTCCGAGGATGTGCTGGGGCAGCCTGCAAATGTTGTCATGCTTCTGGCGCTAATATAGCATGCCCACCACTTACTAAGCCTAACCATATGCCTTTGGAATGTGGGAGGAAACTAGAGCACCCAGAGGAAACTGATGGGATCATGGGGAGAACGCACAAACCCCTTACAGGCAGAGGTGGGAACTGAAACCTGGAACACAATAGCTGGTGCTGCAAAGTATTTTGAGACTGGTCCCTGCAGCTGCCGTTTTGTGACACACACAAAATGCTGGAGGAACTCTGCAGACCAGGCAGCATCTGTGAATAGTCAGTCAACATTTCAGTCCGACACCCTTCAAAGATTTTGTTTGCATTGCTTTGGATTTCCAGCATCTGCAGAATTTCTCACATTTATTATTTGCCATTTTGTAAACTGGTTTTTGCTCAGGGATACCTTAATCATAGCAATTGAATATGGACACAAGGAGTTTCTCCTGATAATCTGCTAAACCTGAGGCCATTTTCAGATAAGAAACTGTTTATTATGTAAAATGCCAAGCTTATAGAAGGAACAGCCTATGGCCTGGTCATCTAGGCCAAGCGTTCGGCTGACCTGGTTGGATTGGTTTGAAGCAGTCTGAGTTGAAAAGAACAAAAGAAATTACCTAGGCACAAGTCAAGGAGAAAGAGCCATAATGCAATGCTGCCTGCAGTCTTGGGCCTCGTCCAATGAGAAGTTGACACAGGTCAGTCAGATAGCTTGACCCAACAAAGTTGAAACATCGGAGATTGATCTGATAAGGAAACAGTTAAGAATAGGGGATTTTTGGAGCATGGACAGCAACAACTCTGTGGAGACCAACCATTGCAGAAGAGGATGAGCCCACATCAGAAACGTGGAGATTATATTGGGACCAAGAACACCTGGCCAGCCCAGCGTGCACTGCTTCTTCCGGGCATTACCTTTTCTATTATTTGACTGTTCATGGAGGGTCAGCGAAACCTAGTGGGTGCACATACAGGTATTTAGTTTGTGAATTCATGTGTTAGTTAACTGAGCCAATGAAGGTAGTAATAAAAAGATGCCTGTTATGCTGTTGGTGTTCAGGGCAGTAATGAAGGTCCTCCATCTCTGGCGGTGTTCAGGGCTTCCTTTATTGTGTCGGCAGCTTCCTCTCGGTTTTCACTACTGTCAGTCACGCAAGTCCCGGGAATGTCATCGCACTCAGATATAGAAGGATCCTTCATTGTCCTTTCCATAGCAATTTTGTTTGACCAGTCAGGGTTGTTAGCCCTGAGCTGAACCCCCAAGCCTGGAGGACCAGTGGACCACTCTTAGTCTGGCCTCTACTCTTTGACCTGTTTGGCATGGGTGACCCTACCGAGAGCCAAAGCATAAAACCCTGACTCCAGCCAGCATAGCTCTCCAGGCCACTGAGGCACACAAGCCTCCAAACTCTACGTCCAGGTTGTGGTCCTCTTGGAGGTCAATAAAAGTATTTGCCAGTAAATACAGATTTTCTCTGTGCCAAACTGATCATTATTGTTGAGGGTTAATAGTTATAACCACATGAAATTGTAATTAAAAAATGGTGAACCTTTGTAAATAAATGCCAGCAGACAACATCAGGGAAAAGCGTGCACTCTTTACAAGACAAAGAAATAAAATAATAATACCTCAGGTGCAGGTAGGGACCTCCCCATAACCTCACAGAAGAAAGCATACATTAGATTTGTCAGTCCGGCTGTATATTTAGCCTCAGGATCAGCTGCTGGGGGTAAAAATAAGTTCCAGAGTCCACTTGCTTTGGCTTCATTCTGAAAATGCAGAATAAAGTTCTCATTAGGCAGCATCTGCAGATAATATTTCCATTTTATTTTTGTCTAAGCTGTTATCTATCACTCCGTTCAATTAAAACCATGTAATCCTCTTTAACACTTGCATTTATGACCAAGCTGAAGGTTGGATGACTTGCTAAAGCTGTCTTAGGAATGCTTAATACAAGCAGTTCCTAGTCAGCCTTAAATCGCAAGTCAGATTTAAAAAGTACCCATTCTAATGAAGCCTTGCTAGACAATAACATAATTCTCCTTCTTGATAATGCATTAAATTTGCCTCCAGACCTGATGCCTCTGAATCCTTCCACAAATAAAGCTGTATTTAAGCACAACATCTAAGGCATTTCCAATTGTATTTTCTAGTATTTAAACATCTCCCCCACCCCCAATGACTTCTGCCAACTTCTCATCTCCCATGCACTGGTCCAAAAACCTCAACAAATTTTAAATTCTGGAGGAACTCAGCAGGTCAGGCACCGTCTAAGGAGGGAAGTAAACAGTCTGCGTTTTGGACTGAGACCCCTCCTAAGGACCGGAAAGGAAGGGGACAGAAGCCAAAATACGAAGGTGGGGGGAGAGGAAGGAATGCAAGTTGGCAGGTGATAGTTGAAAGCAAGCGAGGGGGGATGAAATAAGAAGCCAGGAGGTGATAGGTGGAAAAGTTAATGAGTTGAAGAAAGAAGGAATCTGATAGTTGAGGACAGTGGACGGTGAAATAAAGGAAAGGAGGTGGGGAACTAGACAGAGGTGATGAGAACAGAGGAAGGGAAGAAAAGGGATAAAAGAACCAGGGAGAAACAGAGGTGGATGGTTACCAAACATAGAGAAATTGATGTGCATTGCATTGGGGTTGGAGACTACCCCGACAGGATATGAAACTGCTCGTAATCCTCCAAGTGAGGCCTCACCAGTGCTTTATAAAGCCTCAACATTACGCCCTTGCTTTTACGTTCTAGTCCTCTCAAAATGAATGCTAACATTGCATTTGCCTTCCTCGCCACCCATTCAACCTGCAAATTAACCTTTAGGGAATCCTACAGCAGGACTCCCAAGACCCATGTCATGCCCGAACATATCTCTGTATTACACAATTAAATGCAGCTACACAATTAAGCACACCTTTAATTCCTCCAATTTTTCATTTGGGATCCACTGATTATAAGCTTTCTTATCTTCCATAAGCTGCTGCTCCTGTGGATAGATGTGTTTGTCCATGAATTCAGTCAGCTTATGGTACAACTCTTGCACTTGGGCAGGTAGACCCTCAGGTGAGATGATCAAATGCCCTTTTGAAACTGACTCTGAAAGTTTGCGATGATTAACATTAAGCAAAGATGGAGACAGGAAATGTGCTGGTGATGTCCTCTGCCGGTTCCACGTGGAGTACTTTCTCACTGCAGGGCCTGCGTTGCCAGCAGGAATTGAATTGAAGATTCGGAATCCCTCCCTTACAGCAAACATCCATGCCAGCTCAGCCACTTTCTCAGCAAGTACCCCAGTGCTGTCAGTTTTATTTGAACTTGCCTGTCCTGAACAGAATATTAAGCAGAAAATTAGACCACTCAAATGTATATGTAGCATATATCTGTGCAGTGCTTCAGTTAGGAGACCACAAACCAGGGCATTGACGTCCTTTTCAGATAAAATATACTTAACAGGAGCAAATATACGTAACTGCACCAAATATTATGCCTGGACAGGTACCAATGTATTGTCTCCAGTTGTAGCTGTTAACATTTAGTAAGTACAGGTCGACCTTCACTAATCCGGCTACCTGTAATCAAGTTCCTGCGATAATCCGGCACCAATTATGCTTAATACAGTATGATCCTTCTGTAATTTGGCACTTTCACTAATCCAGCACTCCTCAGGTCCCAGTGGTGCAGGATTAGTGAAGGTCGACCTGTACTAGATTCCATTCTAATGACAAAGTCAGCTGAATAAATATGAGAATGGAAGATATGTTTTCATTTTATTTTATTTCTTCATTAAAGACTTATGAAGACACCCCTTACAGCTCCAGTCACAGTGTCACTGTCATTACAGCTCCAGTCACAGTGTTACTGTCCTTACAGCTTCAGTCACCCAGTGTAACTATCCTTACAGCTCCAGTCACCCAGTGTTACTGTCCTTACAGCCCCAGTCACCCAGTGTAACTGTCCTTACAGCTCCAGTCACCCAGCGTAACTGTCCTTACAGCTCCAGTCACCCAGTGTAACTGTCCTTACAGCTCCAGTCACAGTGTTACTGTCCTTACAGCTCCAGTCACAGTGTCACTGTCATTACAGCTCCAGTCACAGTGTTACTATCCTTACAGCTCCAGTCACCCAGTGTTACTGTCCTTACAGCTTCAGTCACCCAGTGTAACTGTCCTTACAGCTCCAGTCACAGTGTCACTGTCATTACAGCTCCAGTCACAGTGTTACTATCCTTACAGCTCCAGTCACCCAGTGTAACTGTCCTTACAGCTCCAGTCACCCAGTGTAACTGTCCTTACAGCTCCAGTCACAGTGTCACTGTCATTACAGCTCCAGTCACAGTGTTACTATCCTTACAGCTTCAGTCACCCAGTGTTACTATCCTTACAGCTCCAGTCACCCAGCGTAACTGTCCTTACAGCCCCAGTCACCCAGCGTTACTATCCTTACAGCTCCAGTCACCCAGTGTTACTGTCCTTACAGCTCCAGTCACCCAGTGTTACTGTCATTACAGCTCCAGTCACCCAGTGTTACTGTCATTACAGCTCCAGTCACCCAGTGTTACTGTCATTACAGCTCAGGTCACCCAGTGTTACTGTCCTTACAGCTCCAGTCACCCAGTGTTACTGTCATTACAGCTCCAGTCACAGTGTTACTGTCATTACAGCTCCAGTCACCCAGTGTTACTGTCCTTACAGCTCCAGTCACCCAGTGTTACTGTCCTTACAGCTCCAGTCACAGTGTTACTGTCATTACAGCTCAGGTCACCCAGAGTAACTGTCCTTACAGCTCCAGTCTCAGTGTTACTGTCCTTACTGCTCCAGTCACAGTGTTACTGTCCTTACAGCTCGTCACAGTGTTACTGTCCTTACAGCTCCAGTCACCCAGTGTAACTGTCCTTACAGCTCCAGTCACCTAGTGTAACTGTCCTTACAGCTCCAGTCACAGTGTTACTGTCCTTACAGCTCCAGTCACCCAGCGTAACTGTCCTTACAGCTCCAGTCACCCAGTGTAACTGTCCTTACAGCTCCAGTCACCCAGTGTAACTGTCCTTACAGCTCCAGTCACAGTGTTACTGTCCTTACAGCTCCAGTCACAGTGTTACTGTCCTTACAGCTCCAGTCACCCAGTGTTACTGTCCTTACAGCTCCAGTCACAGTGTTACTGTCCTTACAGCTCCAGTCACAGTGTTACTGTCCTTACAGCTCCAGTCACAGTGTTACTGTCCTTACAGCTCCAGTCACCCAGTGTTACTGTCCTTACAGCTCCAGTCACCCAGTGTTACTGTCCTTACAGCTCCAGTCACCCAGTGTAACTGTCCTTACAGCTCCAGTCACCCAGTGTAACTGTCCTTACAGCTTCAGTCACCCAGTGTAACTGTCCTTACAGCTCCAGTCACCTAGTGTAACTGTCCTTACAGCTCCAGTCACAGTGTTACTGTCCTTACAGCTCGTCACAGTGTAACTGTCCTTACAGCTCCAGTCACAGTGTAACTGTCCTTACAGCTCCAGTCACCCAGCGTAACTGTCTTTACAGCTCCAGTCACCCAGCGTTACTGCCCTTACAGCTCCAGTCACCCAGCGTAACTGCCCTTACAGCTCCAGTCACCCAGCGTAACTGCCCTTACAGCTCCAGTCACCCAGCGTAACTGCCCTTACAGCTCCAGTCACCCAGCGTAACTGTCCTTACAGCCCCAGTCACCCAGAGTTACTGCCCTTACAGCTCCAGTCACCCAGTGTAACTGTCCTTTCAGCTCCAGTCACCCAGTGTAACTGTCATTACAGCTCCAGTCACCCAGTGTTACTGTCCTTACAGCTCCAGTCACCCAGTGTTACTGTCCTTACAGCTCCAGTCACCCAGTGTAACTGTCCTTACAGCTCCAGTCACCCAGAGTAACTGCCCTTACAGCTCCAGTCACCCAGTGTTACTGTCCTTACAGCTCCAGTCACAGTGTTACTGTCCTTACAGCTCCAGTCACAGCGTAACTCCCCTTCCAGCTCCAGTCACCCAGAGTTACTGTCCCACAGTGACAGTTTTTGTAGTCATATACACCAAGGCTCCTGGTTCAACATGTTGTTGGAAATTTGAAACTAATCTTCCAAGGGAGAAATGTACCCAGATGGAAGAGATTAATGTCTTGACTTTGAAAAGCTAAGTACAAACTGCTTCATAAAGAATGCTATTTCCTGGTTTTCATTTCTGATCCTAATTAGATGATTGAAAAGAAATGTACCCAAACATCTCTTTTATTTCTTAAGTTGACTCGCATCTATTTTGTTTCTCGCAGGAGATGAATTAATTTTCAGTGGAGGCGAATATTTAGGACTGAAACTTCATTAGCACATGGGTCAGTATTCATATGGAATTCCCAATAGCCGGGTATTAAAAAGTGATCAGCAGCACAAATCCTTTCGCTTTTTCTTCTGCAAGCCGCCAAGGTGAAGTGTAGTAACCGAGCTGACAGCAATAAACCGGAACCTGTTGTGACCTACAGAGCTCATTACAGACCTGTAAAACTTTGTCTTACGAGACGTTTGAGCACCCAGTGATGCCTCAGTCATACAGCACTCTGCATTTCTTCTCCAAACCCTTCGTTACGTGGCCTTGACCTTCTGAACTGGATCACTATGTCACCCATGGAACAGAAGTAGAAAGCATTCCATGCCATGGTCCAGACTCTCACCTTCAAGTGACCGCTTATGGATCCCCTGGATTATCGCTGCAGCTCGGAAGGAGGAAAAAGCCATATAGAAATTCCAGTTCTCTATTGGATTTATTCCCATGTTGTCACAATAAAAGTTTAGGTATTCCAAATCAGACGGGATTCCCAATTCCTTCAAATCACACTTGCCCATTCCTGCAGCAGGATCAAAAGAGACAAAATCAGGGTTGAATCACCACAGTAAATCAACTTCTTCATTCACTAACCTGAAGATAATTGCATCACAAACACCAAGTAGACTGAATTAAAAATCAAAAACTTAGAGCGAAAACAATATACATCCAGACCACCAGGTGTCAGGGTGGAGATACATCTCTACCAAAGGAGGTTGAAGGTGGATCTTTCCTCCTCCTGCCCGCAGGTCACCCTTGGGCAAGGCATAGCACCTACTTAGTGCGCCCCCCCCCCCCAACCCTGATCAGGGTCACGTGAAGACATGGAGGAGGTGCTGGATGGTCGTATGAGCAGCCGGTGTGTATCACAAGTCCTGGTTATGTGACCACTGACTCCAGGCAGACAATCTCTGAAGAGTATTGATCATGGCTGGAGTCACCCGTCTCATAAAGACACTGCCCAGAAGGCGGCAATGGTAAACCACTTCTGTGGAAATATTTGCTAAGAACAATCATGGTCTGGATCACGATCACCCACAGCACATAATGAATGAATGAATGATCCAAACCACATTATCCCAGCTTGATTCAGTGATATTTCCATCAGCTCACAGCAATGAGATCATGATCCTATTTTCAATGCAGAAACTTAAGCGTATCACTTACATACACTTAAATGCAATCCGAAGAACATATTGTGCCTTTGGAAATGCTGTATTACTGAAGTATTAAATTAAGGCCATTGCAGGGTCAAAGTCTGCTTAAACGAAGGTAGAAGTTTCAATAGTTTTACCTGCAGGGTGACTGAATTTATGCAGAGATTTGGCCCTGCATTTACCCTTAACAATACCAAAAAGAGGTTAGATGCATATTTACCTCATTGTCATTTAGGGAAGCATGGTCTATGGAAAATGGCAGCAAATTTTACCATTAAACACATTGCTCACTGTGAGAAAGGTATAATATGAGCTCATCATTTTTTTCAAATGACCCCAATGAGAGAACATTGCTTAACTTATATATTACCTCTGCAAAGGGGAAAGTCCTTTGGGAAATAGTGTGCCATACAGCTATATGCTACATCAGAGATGGGGTCTCCCAAAGTGGACAACTCCCAGTCCAACACTGCCAGCACCTCAGGTTTATCAGGGTGGAAAATAAGATTGTCCAGCCTAAATCACAGAGGCAAGGATGAAATGAAATGGAGTGGATGTGGGGAAGAGATGTTTGGTAAAGATAAAGAGGTAATAGAAGGGATGGGGAGGGACAGGGAAGAGAATATAAGTGACCACAAGGAGAATGGGGAGAGAAACATTGAGAAACAGTGAGAAGTGTGGGGAAAAAAGAGAAAACAAATATTTAAATTAGAGTTCAAGTTATATTCGCTACACAACAGATTCTTAAGCTTACAGTAAGTACACATATATACAGTATATAAACAGTTTCATTAAATAAGTGCAAAAATAGAAATAAAAAGGTAGGAAGGTATTGTTCATGGGTTCAATGTCCTTTCAGAAATCGGACAGCAGAGGGGAAGAAGCTGTTCTTGAATTGCTAAGTGTGTGCCTTCAGGTTCCTGGACCTCCTCTCCAATGGTAGTAATGAGAACAATTTCTTAAATACATCAGTGCCATGGTGACAAGTTAGAACGGGATATTGTGTCTCATTGTTTAAGTTGTCTTTAAAGCCCCATGGAATCTACACCTTAGTCTTAAATATCACATTCAACCGTTAACTCTGAAGTTGGAGGATGACTTCTCCAATGAAACTATTATACAGCTCAGAAAAAGGCCCTTTGGCCCAACTCATCCCGACCGCCAAGTTGTCTTCCTGAGCTAATTCCATTTGACCCATGTCCCTCTAACCCTTTCCCATCTATGTACCTGTCTAATTGCCCTTTAAATGCTGTAATTGTACCTGCTCCTACAGCCTCCTCTGGCAACTTGTCCCACAGACCCCACCAACCTCCATGTGAAAAAGTTAAACCCTGGGTCCCTTTCAAATCACCTACGAATACATGGACTTGGGCAAGAAATCCTACACACCTGTAGTCTCCATGCACTACCGTGGTCTTGTCCTGCTTTGGAAGGTGTTGTGGAAGCCACGTCATGAGTCGCTCCATTGCCGGAATAACATGAGTTTCAGTTGCTCGATACTGCTTTGTCCATACGTGAACTTGGCGCTCAATGTAATTGCCTTAAGTATAAGTATCATTAAAACAATGCCAGCACCAGACAAAGAAGTGGTGAGCAGGTATTAAACTTTGAAGAAACTAGAAATTAAACTGGCAATAGTATTGTTTTCCATTGAGGCTTACAGATTTTCCAAAATAACTAACCGTGATAAAGATCAAATTCATTCCAAAGATCCCAAGTTTTCAGTCCTGGTACTAACTAATCTTAAGCAAATTTGAATTGTTATGATTTATCTTGTTGATTTTGGTTTGGATAAAACAAATATAAGCCATTAGATGTTCAATCCAATGTACATATAAGAAAATAAATAGAGCTGAAATCATACACTGATATCGTAACACACTGTAATCTCGGAAGGCTAGCATGCACGCTCCTACATACAAGCTTCAGGTTAAGAAATCTAGTTCTCAACTTGCATGACAGGCACGTTGAATAATTCAAAATTTATTTTAAAAATCTTGGTGACGAGCAAAGAAATAACTCCGTTCTGTGTGTAACCAGAAGGAGCAAATGCATAAAAAGCAGTAACCAATCACAAAGAAACACACAAAATGCTGGAGGAACTCAGTATGTCAGGGAGCATCTAAGGAAATGAATAAACAGTTGACATTTCGGGCAGAGACCCTTTGTCAGGACTGGAAAGGAAGAGGTTTGGCCCGAAATGTTGACTGCAGACGCTGCCTGAATTGCTGAGTTCCTCCAGCATTTTGTGTGTGTTGCCTTGGACTTCCAGCATCTGCAAATTTTTTCATGTTTTTGATAGTAATCAGAAAGAGTCCTGTACCGTGCTTTCCAAAATCCTCCAATCCAGCAGCCTGAATATCCAGCTTGTGAATTTGGCCTAGAACATGAATCACGGCACTGTAAATGTCTCTTCGCTGGCTGACAGTTAATCCTGGCAGTGTTGGGTCCTTAAATATTCTTCCTGGGCAGTATTCCATCAGATAAAAGGAAGTGCCAAGAACACTGGAAAAATAGGAGAAAACACTGTTTTGCGCGCAATTAATTGTATAGTACTGAAATGCAAGTGTGTTTTTAGATACAACTAGGTGACAGGGCAATACACAGTTCCAGAATAATACAACCATCAAATAAACAATAGTCACAAGTAAGTTATGAGCATTTACTCTCCCTCTATCACCAGCTCAAATTTCCTCATCGCTCTAAATCCCGTCAATTTGCCTTTCATCGTACTACATTCTCTGGTTTCTCTCGTTCCTTCCAGTTTCCTCCGTTTTTATCGCATGTTTTACTATCCCAGCCGTGGGTGCTGCAGAAATGGAAGACATTGCTGAACAATGGGCACAACAGGGGGATACGACAGATAAGAATGCTGTGTGCTCAGATCACCTATGTGGACTGCGATTCGTAAAACCATTAGGAGAAATAAAAGCTCTTTCCACATGATTTATTTATTGAGATAATACACAGAATAGGCCCTTCCAACCCTTCCAGCCACACTGCCCAGCAATCCACTGACTTAATCCTAGCCTAATAACGGGATAATCAATGACCAACTGGCATGTCTGAGAACTGTGGGAGGAAACCAGAGCACCTGGAGGAAATCCACATGGTCATGGGGAGAACGTACAAACCCCTCACAGGCAGCGGCAGGCACTGAGCCCGGGTCGCTGGCACTGGGAAGCGATGTGCTAACCACTACGTTACCGTGCCACCCTATACAGTCTGGTAAATCACGTGCTCCAGTGGGCATGCAAGCATCCACTTAGTACATATTATACATGCTTGCTTTGGAGGCTTGCGCGCCTCAATGACCCAGACAGATATGCTGGCTGGAGTCAGGGCACTGTGCTTTGGCTCTTGGTAGGGTCATCCATGCCAAGCAGGGCAAAGGAGACTAAGAGTGGCCCATCAGTCCTCCAGGTTTGGGGGTTCAGCTCAGGGCTAACAACCCTGATTCATCAAAAGAAATAGTTACGGAAACAGCAATGAAGAATCTTTCTACATCTGGATATGACTGTATAGGAAACACAGAGATGGAGGACCTTCATTACTATATGGACACGACTGTACAGACAGAGATGGGGGGGCCTTCATTACTATATCTGATACGACGGTACAGACAGACAGAGATGGGGGGCCTTCATTACTATATCTGATACGACTGTATAGACAGACAGAGATGGGGGGGCCTTCATTACTATATCTGATACGACTGTATAGACAGACAGAGATGGGGGGCCTTCATTACTATATCTGGTACGACTGTATAGACAGACAGAGATGGGGGGGCCTTCATTACTATATCTGATACGACTGTATAGACAGACAGAGATGGGGGGGCCTTCATTACTATATCTGATACGACTGTATAGACAGACAGAGGAGGCGGGGGGGGCCTTCATTACTATATCTGATACGACTGTATCGACAGACAGAGATGGTGGGGGGGCCTTCATTACTATACCTGATATGACTGTATAGACAGACAGAGATGTGGGGGCGTTCATTACTATATCTGATACCACTGTACAGACAGACAGAGATGGGGGGGGGTCTTCATTACTATACCTGATACGACTGTATAGACAGACAGAGATGGGGGGGCATTCATTACTGTATCTGATACGACTGTATAGACAGACAGAGATGGGGGGCCTTCATTACTATATCTGATACGACTGTATAGACGGACAGAGATGGGGGGGGCGTTCATTACTATATCTGATACGAGTGTATAGACAGACAGAGGTGGGGGCCTTCATTACTGCCCTAAATGCCAGTGACGTAATGGGCAGTAACAATATCTAAAAAGAAAGCGTGCAGCTCTGCATTCAGCAGCTATACTTTGTAACCTGACTGCAATGATACATCGATCCAGAGAATAAAATGTAGCATAAACTTCGATTTTTCACTTGGAATACTATTTTATTCTTTCTTCCTCCTTCCAAATGGGGGAAATCTTAACTTTTCACTGTGTCTACCTAGGATGGCATTGGGGCTTGACAGTATTAAGGGACTCAAGTTTTCCATCTGCGACACAAGTTAATTTTTAGCATTTTACTCAAATATAATTGATATTGCATTAATTTTTACACTTTGTTGGAAAAGATCCGGGTTCTGACTGCCAACTTCTGCAAAGTTTCTTTGCACATTCTACTGTGGGTTGGTTAAAGATGTTATGCAAGCTCACATTGCAGTTTTAAATACTAAATCTCCACATGCTGAGGTGGAAACCCTCTTTCTTACCAACAGACAGAGGATAGTACTGTGACTCTGTGCCACCTGTTATTTTCAACGTATTTCTCTTGCTGGCAATTATAATGACATAGATATAGAGACAATGCATATGTTAGAACTTGTCTTATATACCTGGGGTCCTCGCAAATGGCAAGTGTCCTAGGAACAGGAACTCCTGTACCTCCAAGAGCTTTCATCACCCTGAATGGACAGTGAAATGAAAAACATCATTTTAAGTTCAACCTTCTCAGTAGACTGAGAAATAATATTTAGGACAGCATGTAATTAAATGCCCTCTTCAAGTTCCCTATTTTAACTAATTTCCAAGTCTCCTGAATGTGATTATAGTTCAGCATACATTCCGTGGCCACTTTATTAGGTAGCTCTTGTACTTAATAAAGTGGCCACTGAGTGCATGTTCATGGTCTTCTGCTGCTGTAGCCCATCCACTTCAAGGTTCAACCTGTTGTGCGTTCAGAGATGCTCTTCTGTACCCCACTGTTGTAACGTGTGATTATTTGAGTTACTGCCGCCTTCCTGTCAGCTTGAACCAGTCTGGCCATTCTCAATCATTTTTGTCCACAGAACTACCCACTCACTGGATTTTTTTTTTCCACGCCACTCTCTGTAATCAAGACTGTTGTGTGTGAAAATCCCTGGAGATCAGCGGTTCCTGAAATGCTCAAAGCACCCTGTCTGGTAACAACAATCATTCCACAGTCAAAGTCACTTAGATCACATTTCTTCCTCATTCTGATGCTTGGCTTGAACAACAAGTGAACCTCTTGACCATGTTTGGATGTTTTTATACATTGAGTTGCTGCCACATGATTGGCTGATTAGATATGGCATTAGCGAGCAGACGCACAGGTCTACTTGATAAAGTGGTCACTGGGTATACAGTACGTCTTTAACCTCATAATCCTTGATTCAAAATTTATCCTGAGCCACGGCAAGTAACCAGGTAGACTTTAACCTGCTTTAGAACCTTCCACACATCAGGCTGAGTATCTGTATCCCAGATTGTTCCTTGTCCTTTCCCATAGTTCTGGGGTTCCCGACCCTTGCCATGATCCAATACCACTAAGCAAGGGGTCCATGGACCCTTGGTTGGGAAGCCCTGCCCCAGTTGATCTCAGTCTTGAGTACCATAATCATCCTGACCTAAACTTTTCCCATAGTGATACTTGCTCTACTTGCTGCACTTCTTTCCTCAGAATCAAGCAATACATTCTTCCTCACTGGACTGGAAACATTCTGATAAAAAGTTTCTCCTAAATACACCAGAAAATTTCCCCCCACTTTATTCCATATGGTATTATCATCCGATCCAGATTAGGATGCTATTTATTTGACACCCCTGTTTAAGATGGGGCTGGTGAAGCTCAGCGACTACTTGCTGGTGGCAAATAAAACAAAGAAAATAACTAAATACTTCATTAATTACACTTTTTCTGGTGAACAATCACTGCAACTTCCCTGTCAGAGTTGAGCCTTTGAACCACCTGTACGACCTGGCATTTTTGCAGTGGGAATTGAAGTCTAGAAGGTTCAGGGCCATTCCTGGAGCTAACTTGGAGGCAATTCAATCTGGCAGAACCGAGTGCAGGCAAGTGGAGGCGATGGAGCCCAGACTCGGGCACGAGAGCGAGGGAAGACCCGATCTTGAATTGGTTTAAGCGCTGAGCTGAATTGGGAAAGCAGGGCGCGGGCCGAATTGCGGTGGTGAGGCACCGGCCCGAGACCGTATCGGAGTGGCAGGGTCCCAGTCTGAGAGCAAGACCTGGATCATTTAAGCACCGGGCCAGATTGAAAAGGACAGGGTGCCGGGTCAGGAGGAGAGGCACAGGCTGATTCAAGTCGCTGATCTGCACCATAAACTGTGGCTGTGGCCAGCAACTGTCACAGTGTGAACTCACTTTTGTCAACCTTAGTTCTGAATGCTATTTGCTCACTTTTATTGTTTGCAGTTTTTTCCTGCACATTGGGTCTTCTTTTGCTTTAGTGGGTTCTATTGGGTTTCTTTGTTTCATGGCTGCCCTTAAGAAGACAAGTCTCAAGGTTGTATAAAGTATGCATACTTGAATGAGGCTTGGTACTACACAGTAAAATCATCCACCTGTGTTAAAACGGTGACCTAAAAGCTTCTGTCTTATTGAATAGTTGGTTCAGGGCTCCTCAAATGCTAATGCATGAGTGCAGGCTAACCTAGGAGCTATAAAGAGCAATCTCAAAGAGCATGCTCAAACTCCCTCCATTTTACTCTCCACACACCTGTATTCTCTTTCCACTGAATGTGCTGACTTCAGCAGTGTGCCGGGTGGTTTCTTTCTCAAGACCAGCTGGTGAACCCCATACTGCACATGGTATGTGGGATTAGATTGCCCATGACTGAACTGACGAAGGAGAAGTGGCTCTGTAAGCAGATTAGTTATTCAGTAAATCAAAAAAATCAGTAAGTTAATTCCCATTACAGCAACACAGGTAACTGGCATAACTCCCCAGAAAACCCTTAGCAATGCGTACTGCCAAATTACCATGATCCCCTAAAGAGTGTGTGTTTGCAAGTTAAACACACACAGAATGTTGAAGGAACTCAGCAGACTGGGTAGCATCTATGGGTCTCAAACAGTTTTGGACAGAGATGCTGAGTTCCTCGGGCATTTTGTGTGTGCTGCTCTGGATTTCCAGCATCTGCAGAATCTCTTGTGTTTGGGTTTGCAAATTTTCTTCCAATTGACGATTTCACTGCCAAGCAGAAACCAAACCGCTCCAGTTAACCTATAATCTTATGAGTATGTCAGAGTTAATTGTTTTTAAACCATCTCAGCCAAGGATCGATGCCAGGTCGGGAAGAAATGGGGGTGTGGGGTTGCAGAAAGAAACAACAGAACAGATTGGCGGGGGGTGGGGGGGGAAGAGGCTTGCGGCATCTGTTGACTTTCAGGACGCTGCACGTACAACGTTATTTAAAAAGAGATTTGAACAGATATGATAGGAGAAATATTCTGGCAGGGGTTGAGGATTGGTAGAAATAAACAGGTCACTTTCAGATTGCAAGGCCATGACTGCAGGGGTGGCACATAAGTCAGTGCTGTATGTCTGTTGTTTGTAATCCATATCCCTCATCTGGATAAAGGGACCAATTCATTATGCTGCTGGTGTTCAGGGCGGCAATGAAGGCTCTCCATCTCCGGTGGGGTTCAGAGTTTCCTTCATCATGTCAGTAGCTTTCCCTCGGTTTTTCTTAACTGTTAGCTGTACAAGTCTCAGGAATACCATCACACTCAGATATAGAAGGATACTTCATTGCTATCTCCGTAACGATTTTGTTTTACCAGTCAGAGTTGTTGGCCCTGAGCTGAACCCCCGAACTTGGAGGACCGGTGGACCATTTTCAGTCTGGCCTCTACCCTTTGATCTGTTTGGCATTGGTGACCCTAGCAAGAGCCAAAGCATAGAGCCCTAACTCCACCAACATAGCTCTCCGGGTCATTGATAAGCCTCCAAACTATGAAAAGGTTGTGGTCCCCTTGGAGGTCCGAAAGATAAAAGTACAACAAAGATTTACTTGATTGGTTCCTGCAATAGGGTGCTTAAGCTGATTCGACCTGAACCCACAGGAGTTCAGAAAAAAATGAGACAAAGAAAATTTTACATTCTGAAACAAAGAAAATTTTAACATTGTACAGGGCTGGGTATGTTCAGTGTTGGGTGTCAATGTGTTGGGTCAAATGCCCAAAATGAGAGTCAACCATTTAGGACTGAGATAAGTAATGTCTTCAGTTCAAGGATTTCTCTACTCCAGAGCACTGTTGAAGCTCAGTTGCTGAATGTATTCAAAATTGAGATAATAGATTTTTGAATATTAAGAGAATCAGAGAATACATGGTTAGTATAAAAGTAAAATAATCAGCCATGATCTTATTTAAATGGAGGAGAATTTCTGTTCTTTGTTGTTCTTATTTCTTATATTCCTACAGAAATGTTCAAACGTCTTAGGCTGTTGGGTCACCTACTGTACCTGGTGCTCCCAGTGTGGCCTCTTGTATATCGGTAAAACCCAATGTAGATTGGGGGACCGCTTCACCGAGCAGCTACACTCCGTCCGCCAGATGCCTACTGTCACGATAAGGCCACACTCGGGTTGGAGGAGCAACATCTTACATTCCGCTTCGGTAGCCTCCAATATGAAGGCATGAACATTGATTCCTCAAACTTCTGGTAAACCCCCCGCCCCCTTCACCATTCCCCATCCTCTTTTCCCTCTTTCACCTATCTACTTGCCTGCACTCTCTGGTACTCCTCAACTTTTCATCCTTCCATGGCCTTCTGTCCTCTCCTTTTAGATTCCCCCTTCTCCAGTCCTCTATACCTTTCACCACTCTGCCTCCCAGCTCTTTGCTTCATCTCTTCCCCCTCCCAGATTCACCAATCACCTTGTGCTTCTTCTTCCCCCCCCTCCACCTTCTGAATCTGGCTGCTCGTCTTTCTTCCCCAGTCCTGAGGAAGGGTCTCAGCCCGAAATGTCGACTGTACTCCTTTCCACAGATGCTGCCTGGCCTGCTGAGCTCCTCCAGCATCTTTGTGTGTTGCTGTGGATTTCCAGCGTCTGCAGATTCTCGCTTGTTAGGTATATAGGTAGGGTTGTTAAGACATTTGCACAGTACTGCACTTGGTAACATTTTGCAGAGAGCAGGTTTGTAAATCTGGCGGAATCAAAGGATGTTGGGGATGGTGATGGTGGAGTGCCATGGGAGGGGTGTGGGGCAGGTGGCAGTAAGGAAGTGCCAGGGGCATGGGTGCAGACAAGCCCAGACCTGAGACACCGGGGTAAGTCATTTGGTTCCAAACAATTGGCTTATTGATCATTACAGAATGTCACTCTGGTGCTTCCCATCCTCTTTTCCCAAGCATGATTCCCTCTCTCTGCCCCCTTCCCACTCTCTGTCCACAACAGAGACCCATATCGGAATCAGGTTTATCATCACTCACATATGTCATGAATTTTTTTTGTGTGGCAGCAGTACAGTGCAATACATAAAATTACTATAGTACTGTGCAAAGATCTTAGGCATCCTAGCAATATATAGGTGCCTAGGACTTTTGCACAGAACTGTATATTCCAGGACTCCTGATAAGGGCTGCTGGAACGTGAACAACCTACCTTCTGAACTCAGCCCCAGAGTAGTCTGGAGATACTTCTTCAGATTGTCAGTAGGAATCTCCATGTTCTTACGAACAGAGCAGGTCCTTGGGACATAACCATGCAATGGGAAGCCCAGCAATGATTCCAGCTCCTTAATAGCTGCGGCTGTATCTGAAAACTAGAAACGAAAATGTAACACTTTTCCAACATTGTTCAATTGTTGATTCAGCTCATTTTTTAAAAGTTTAATAGCAGGGCAATTATGAACTCTCCAGTGGTGGCCTCATGAGCAAAGCAATGCATGGCGGATTATTCGGATTAAAAGGGATTGTGATTGCAGGCCAGAGAAGCTGTAGATTTCAGTCTCTTTAGACCAGATTGGACCATGGATTCCACTCTTGATTTCCAAACAGTGACTGGAAAAAATACAGATCTGGATAGATCATTTACCATACTGAAATATATATACATCTGGTTCATCTATAAAGATCACTGAAGGGAGCTACGTAGCAGATATTTGAGAAAGGAGAAAATGCTGCCAGATGATGGAGAAAAAAAACTGTAATTAATATCTCGGGAATCGATGAGACGGATACAAAGCAGTTCACCCAGCATTAACCCATTGGAGGTTATGATCCTTTCAAATACCTTAACAGTGCTGATCCCAACTTGGGCTGCTGCTTTCAGGTTTTCCACAACATCATCAAGGAAAATTGATTCTTCAGGACAGACCTTCAATCGTTGCAAACAGAGTTTGTAAATACCAGGGCTCGGCTTGGAAATGCCTTCCCGGCATGACTCAACAATCTGCAATATAATGAAGCATTGAAACCAAGACTTTTGATACTTTAGGTTTCTGCATCCATTGCTCACAATTTGTGCACTTGACTCTGCTCTAACTTATAATCAGATAAACGGTATTAAGCAATGCCTACTGCCTCAAATATTTTAATAATCTCAAGTCTCAATTTTTACAACACTCTCCCCTTCCAAGCTCCATCATACATTAACACAAGAGATTCTGCAAGTGCAATATCCATTTCCTGTTTCAGATTCTTCCCCCTTCCTTTCCAGTCCTGTCGAAGGGTCTTGGGCCAAAGCGTCGGCTCTTTATTCCTCTCCAGAGATGCTGCCTGACCTCCTGAGTTCCTCCAGAATGTTGTGTGTGTTATTCCCCAATACATTGTCAGATCAACTGAACTCCAAGGATTGCAAATGATTTTTTTTTAATATAAAGTGTTGGAAACATTAAGCAAGTCAGGCAGCAGTTATGGAAAAAGAGAGTTAATGTGTGAACTCAGTCAGCTCCATCATATGCACACTGGTCTCCCTGGTATTCAGGGTATCCTCAAGGAGTGATACCTCAGAAAGGTGGCATCCATCGCCCTCATCCCACTGCTACCATCAGAGAGGAGGTGCAGAAGCCTGAAGATGCACACTCAACAATTCTGGAACAGCTTCTACCCCTCTGCCATCAGATTTCTGAACGGACATTGAACTCCTGAACATTACCTCACTACTTTTTCCCTCTCTTTTTGCACTACTTAGTTAACTTTTTAAATATATATTTATTTCTTATTGTTCAAATCTATATATTACGTATAAAGAGAGATTATATATATAGATAGAGATGAATACGTATACATTTCTTACTGTGGCTTAATATTTAAAGTTCCTTTAATATCAGAGAAGGTACACAGTATGCAATCTGAAAGTTGTGCTCTCCATAGGCATCCATGAAATAAGAAGCCCCATAGAATGAATGATAGAACATTGAAGCCCTGATACCCCATCTCCCCCCACCCTTTGCAGAAGCAGCAAAAGAATTATAGAATTCCCCAACTTCCAGTAATTTCCTCCCCCTCCCTTCCCCTATCCCTATGTCACTCTGCCCCTCCCCCAGCTGCCTATCACCTCCCTCATGGTTCTGCCTCCTTCTACTACCCGTTGTGTTTTCCCCTATTCCTTCTTCACCTTCCTGCCTTCTCCACCCCCACCCCTTTATCTTTCCCCTTACTGGTTTTTCACCTGGAACCTACCAGCCTTCTCCTTCCCACCCTCCCCCAACCTTCTTTATAGGGCCTCTGCCCCTTCCCTCTTCAGTTCTGACGAAGGGTTCCGGCCCGAAACGTCCACCGATCTTTTCCACAGATGCTGCCCGACTTGCTGAGTTTCTCCAGCGTGTCGTGAGTGTTGAAAAGAATCAACCTCCCACTTCCCTCCCTGACTCACAACGGCAAAAGCACCAACTACCCCCCCTCAACATGTAAGAGACAGCAAAAGCCTCCAGAGAGATCCTGATCCAGAGTCCATAACCCAGCATTCTGGTATCTCAGACAGGCTCCCCTTCTCTCCAGCAATGATGAGAGAGAGGTCGCTCCTGTAACAATGAGAGCGGAGACCAGTGTTCCACTCCTCCAAGCCCCCTGACTCACGGACTGACAGGCTGTCACTTTCCACTAAAAGAGAGAGAGGGATGGAGTGGGAGAAATCGCTCAAGTCCAAAAGCAGCATGTGATGAGTACATCCATCTTTAACACACCACCTATCGTCTTGATGTTTCCGTCTCCAGCAACGCTCTGTGAAATCAACAAGGAACTGGGTCCTGATGAAGTGCCTCAGCCTGAAATGTCAAATATTTATTCATTTCCATTGATGCTGTTGAGTTCCTCCAGCAATTTGTGTGTGTTGCTCTGGATTTCCAGCATCTGCAGAATTTTTTGTGTTTACGAACAGGAATCTTGGGGTCGCAGATGGAGACTGGATGCAACTGCTCCACAGTGATTATCCAATATGCATTTGGTTTCTTCAGTGTAGGGAAGACTACATCATGAACACTGAATGCATTATATTAATTTGGAAGGACTGCAAGGGGATAATTACCTGGAAAATCTCTTGAGTAGTTTCCACAGTCCTGCCATTAGCAACACATAACACAGACAAAGAAGCATTCATCATCGTCACCATTACCATTATGTGCCGTGTCGTGTGACATGGGTGATCATGGTCTTCCCACGGCCATGATTGTTCTTGGCAAATTTTTCTACACAAGCGGTCCACCATTTCCTTCTTCCACGCAGTGTCTTTACTGCTTCCTCAGGCGACATCTTCCAGATAGTCCTCCAAACTGCTTATTCCACCTCTTCTACATCTTCTCCTTATCTTAAATGTGTTTCTGGAACTGTCAGAGCTTGCATTTTACAATTTGGAGATTTAGCGCTTTGCTGTCTCCAAGAAAATTCCAGGAGGTGAGTGGCCCCGAGGTGAAGGAGCTTAGATACGAGGCTCAGCTCATGATCGACTCCATCTCACCGATTAAGGTGTCCATTAACAGCCCGTTAAAGTGTCAAGAAAGATTCAAACGTCGAGGAGAATGTAGAAGAATGAGAGGGGATCTTATAGAAACATCCAAAATTTTGCAAGGGATAGATAAGATAGAAGTAGGAAAGTTGTTTCTGTTGGTAGGTGAAACGAGAACTAGGGGACATTGCCTCAAGATTCAGGGGAGAAGATTTAGGACGGAGATGAGGAGAAACTGTTTATCCCAGAGAGTGGTGAATCTGTGGAATTCTCTGACCGGGGAAGAGGTTGAGGCTTCTTCACTAAACATATTTAAGGAACAGTTAGATAGGTTTTTACATAGTAAGGGAATTAAGGGTTACGGGGAAAAGGCAGGTAGATGGACCTGAGTTTACGGACAGACCAGCCATGATCTTATTGAATGGCAGGGCAGGCTCGATGGGCTGGATGGCCGACTCCTGCTCCTATTTCTTATGTTCTTATGTTTATGTTCTTAAGGCAAGCGAATGGTCAACGCTGGCTACCTGCCTGTCGCTTGCTGCTGTGACCATCTGCGTCTGCATTCGCGTGTTCTCACTCTCTCCCTCAAAGCCGCTGGACGATCTTACCGAAATTCTGCAATTTATGGATTGGACTGGACTCTGTCAGCTTTATGTCTTTTATCTTCTGTGTTTCTGCCAGCTCCTTATTGTTGCCATTTGGCACGATTTATTTGTTTTTTTTGTGTAGGGGAAGTTCAGGTTAGATGTTCTTGCCATTTGCATGTTATATTTTTCTCCATGGGGGGGGATGTTTTTTTTTTGAACAACTTCCATGGTGTTTCTTTGTTTCATGGCTATCTGGAGAAGATGAATCTCAGAGTTGGATACTGCATACATACTTTGATAATAAGTGAGCCTTTGAAGACAGGTGACCCCAGCCATTGCCAACACTCCAGAGATTGTCTGCCAGGACTTGTGATGTGCACCAGCTGCTCATACGACCATCCACCACCTGCTCCCATGGCTTCACATGACCCTGATCTGGGGTGGGGGCTAAGCAGCTGCTGCACCTTGCCAAGGGTGATCTGCAGGCCAGCAGAGGGAAGGAGCGCCTTACACCTCCTTTGGAAAATACGTATCTCTACCCCACCACTCAAAAGAAGCAGTATCACTCTGTAATGGTCCTCATTAACCCATTTGAAATGGACTCAACCTACTACAGATTCTCCTTTTGTTCATCCCACTTAAAACCATCTTGTCTCCCTTTCCAAATTCTGGTGAAGGGCATCTGACCTCTGAAATTAACGATGTCTTTCCTGCCGTAGATACGACCTGACTTCTGAGTATTACTAGCCAATTTTACACTTAATTGTTTCCTGCTGCAATGACATCAGCCTCCACCACCTTGATTACATCAGCCTATGCCAGTTAACAATTTTAAAAGCATCTGAAATCTGCTGTGACTTTATTCCATTCTAAACGGGCAAATCAACACACACACAATACTGGAGGAACTCAGCAGGTCTGGCAGCATCTGGATAAACAGATGATGTTTCGGACCAAAAGTCTTCCCAAAGAATCTGCAAGTGCCTGAGCTCAAATTGTCCAGCTCACAATCTTTTGCCTTCTAGTTCTGTAAAATCTACCTTTTCCTTTGGGTGACCAATAGAAGAATCATTGGATCCCTGCCTCTTCATCTTACAAGTTCTCTCTCATTCCACAAGCTCAGCGTTGTAGAAGTGTTAAAGAAATTTCAGGTGCAGCTGATCTCTACCCAGGCTGAGGCAGGGGGTCCCAACCTTTTTTATGCCATGGACCAACACCATTAAGTAAGGGGTCTGTGGACCTCAGGCTGGGAACCTAGGAGAACCAATTGTTCAGTTGAGCAAAGTGAACAGACACGAGCTTCTTCAAGCGTGGCTTCCCAATTGTGGTAGCTGTTGTACACTTGATCCAAATTGTGAATTTCAATAGTCTTCTGTTTTTTTAAAAATTTTCATCCATTGCAAATTGATGGGGAGACTCAAAGTTCATTTGTAATTTGCTACGGAGGACTATATTTTATTGTTATTTAGAGAATCAGCACACTAACAGGCCCTTCTAACCCAACGAGCCCACGTCGCCCAACTACACCCATGTGACCAATATGTCTACTAACCTGTAGTCCTTTGGAATGTGGGAGGAAACTGGAGCACCTGGAGGAAGCCCATGTGGTCACAGGGAGAACGTAGAAAATCCTTACAGACAGCAGCAGAATTGTACTTGGGTCGCTGGCGCTGTAACAGTATTGTGCCAACTGCTATGCTAGCGTCCCACCCCTGACAACCAATCAGACCCATCAACAACTACATCAGAACCTAACAACTGGCAATGAGCCTGAGATGCTTTTTGCTGTGTTGTGAGTATCTTGATTCACGGTGCTGCCCTGGCCAATCAGAAAATAAGCAGAGCACGACTCAAAGCAAGAGTCCGTGACATGGCACCAAGCAGTAGCACTCTCACACTCAGCGTACCATACCAGCTAGCTCTACTGCTTCTGTGCGCAACATAGTCTTGTCTTGTCCATACTGCACCAAATGCCACCACTGGACTATAAACGTAGCAAAGATGAAGTGGATATACATTCTGTGATTGCTCGATGAATCGTACTCACCACGTCAAAGAAGTTTCTCTCCAAGGGTAAGAAGCTCTGACCTTGGAACCAAAAATTATTCGTCAGTACAGCAGTCTGCAGTCCCTCTGCCCTGATGCACTGAACCGCCTCCCTCATCGCAGAGTTAGTCCACTCACCCACGTGATTGACCTTTGCTAGTAAATAAGATTTGACTGATTCAGAAGTTATATTCTGTGTGAAGAAAAGGAAAGTAGTTAGCATTTTGATAGAGGCACACAATATACATGAGAAAATTAAAACAAGTAGCAAGATTAGGAAAATATATATGAGGGAAAGAGAGAAATTAAAAAAAAACGTGAGACAATGAATTACAATGCAATACGATCAGCAGAGCTACACTTAAAAAATATTATGACGTTGCAAATCTGAACTACAATTTGAAAACTCTTGAAATACTTAAGCTACCTCAGCTGACATTAGTTTATGGTCAATTGCAACAAACTCTATAACTTCGTCAGTGAGAATTGGATTTCCCTCCATCGTTTATTTTTAAATCTGAGTAATACTTACAGATCCCAGCTCTCTGCTGCACACTTTAATGAACTCCTCAAATGTCAGTTCCCCCCGCATGCACTGGTCCCATGCGAGGCCTTGCTCTCCAGTCAATAGAGCCTGCCAGATTGATCCAGCTGGGAGACCATTCCGCTGCTCCCACTCTGAGGAATAGAGAGGATAAAGCTACAGATTCTAGATTAATGGAGAGCTGTGAGCTAGAAAATGTGAAGTTTATACTCTTTAGATAAGCTACTTCAATGAAAGATTGCCATAAATGAAAAGATTATATTTTTCTATATACAGGTCCATAATCCCTTATCCAAAATCCTTGGGGCGAGTTGCATTTCGGAATTCAGAATTTTTCCAATTTCAGACCCCGCCCCCAGATACCAAAAAACAGGTATGCTCAAGTCCCTTATTTAACCTGTCTCAATGTGGCGGACTTTAGGACCCGGCAGCGCACCAAACCTACGCACATCCTCCTGTATACTTTAAATCATCTCTAGATTACTTATAATGCCTAATACAATGTAAATGCTATGTAAATAGTTGTTATACTGTATTGTTTTGGGAATAATGACAAGAAAAAATTTTATTTCCAACAAAAACATTCAATAAAACATAAAAGTATACAGCTTCAAATGAACGGAATCAAACACATGGTAAATGATTTATTGGAATAAATGTAGAACGTCACTGTCACTATAAAACTTCAGTAACTTGTCTTTCTGTTTATTTAAATCATATACAGTGGTAGTTCCAACACTATTTTCCTCAGTAAGACGCCGCACAGACACACCACGATCAAGCTTCTGCAATAACTCCACTTTCTGCGTTATTGATAGAGAAGATTCCTTCTCTTTTCTCATTGTTACCCATAGGGGTATCTGCAGCTCTTTTTGACATTTTCACAGTGAAATTAAACACAAAGTCAACAGTGAACACAAAATATCAGCGAACAGCAAATGCACGTGTAACCAGTACGAGCACTGAGCCACAACTGACATCTGGCGGCCTCCGCTAGTGCTGCCACGTCACACCTGAGTGACGTCAGCTGTTGGCGAAAAAAGCTTCGGTTTTCGGAGCTTTTTGGATTTCAGAATTTTGGATAAAGGATTGTGCACCTGTACTTGCAACCAGTTTAAGTGCATATGTTCCTCCCTACGATCGCTCCAGGCACAGCTAAAGAAGTAGAATACCTGCTTGTGACAGGAACAAAAGCAGCCAAGGAACACATTTATCTTCCCGGTAACTTTGGTCTCTGTGAAGACCTGAGCATATTACTTCTCCAATAACAGAAAGGCTGAAATGAGTGAGAGACGATAACTATGTAACCTCTGTCCTAACTATGAAACTGCAAATCCCAGTTCTTTTCCACACGATTATATGCCAGCTTTTAATCACTTTGAAAATTGTAATCATTAGGGCAGCACAGTAGTGTAGTGGTTAGCACAACACTTTACAGTACAGGTGATCCAGGTTTAAACTGTACGTTCTCCCTATGACAGGGTGGGTTTCCTTTGTGTGCTCCAGCTTCCTCCCACAGTTCAAAGATACACCAGTTGGTAATTTAGTTGGTCTTTGTAAATTGTCCTGTGATTAGGCTAGGATTAAGTTGGGGGAGTAGAAACATAGAAAACCTACAGCACAATACAGGCCCTTCAGCCCACAATGCTATGCTGAACACGTACGAATTTTAGAAATTACCCGGGGTTACCTCTATTTTTCAAAGCACCGTGTACCTATCCACGAATTTCTTGAAAGACCCTATTGTACCCGCCTCCACCAACGTCGCCAGCTGCCCATTCCACACACTCACCACCCTCTGAATAAAAAACTTACCCCTGACATCTCCTCTGTACCTACTTCCAAGCACCTGAAACCTGTGCCCTCTTCTGACAGCCATTTCAGCCCTGGGAAAAAGCCTCTGACTATCCACACAAGCAATGTCTCTCATCATCTTATACACCTCTATCAGGTCACCTCTCATCCTCCGTCGCTCCAAGGAAAAAAGGCTGAGTTCACTCCCCTATTCTCATAAGGCATGCTCCCCAATCCAGGCAACACCCTTGTAAATCTCCTCTGCACCATTTCTATAGTTTCCATATCCTTCCTGTAGTGAGATGACCAGAACTGAGCACAGTACTCCAAGTGGGGTCTGACCAGGGTCCTATATAGCTGTAACATTACCTCTCAGCTCCTAAACTCAATTCCATAGTTGATGAAGGCCAATACACCGTATGCCTTCTTAACCACAGATTAAACCTGCGCAGCAGCTTTGAGTGTCCTATGGACTCGGATCCTAAGATCCCTCTCATCCTCTACACTGCCAAGAGTCTTACCATTAATACTGTATTCTGCCATCATATTTGACCTACCAAAATGAACCACTTCACACCTATCTGGGTTGAAGTCCATCTGCCACTTCTCAGCCCAGTTTTGCATCCTATCAATGTCCCGCTGTAACCTCTGACAGCCCTCCACACTAGCCACAACACCCCCAACCTTTGTGTCATCAGCAAATTTACTAACTCATCCCTCCACTTCCTCATCCAGGTCATTTATAAAAATCACGAAGAGAAGGGATCCCAGAACAGATCTCTGAGGCACACCACTGGTCACAGACCTCCATGCAGAATATGACCCACCTACAACCACTCTTTGCCTTCTGTGGGCAAGCCAGTTCTGGATCCACAAAGCAATGTCCCCTTGGATCCCATGCCTCCTTACTTTCTCAATTAGCCTTGCATGGGGTACCTTATCAAATGCCTTGCTGAAATCCAGAGACACTACATCTACTGCTCTTCCTTCATCAATGTGTTTAGTCACATCCTCAAAAAATTCAATCAGGCTCGTAAGACATGACCTGCCTTTGACAAAGCCATGCTGACTATTCCTAATCATATTACGCTTCTCCAAATGTTCATAAATTCTGCCTCTCAGGATCTTCTCCATCAACTTACCAACCACTGAAGTAAGACTCACTGGTCTATAATTTTCTGGGCTGTCTCTACTCCCTTTCTTGAATAAGGGAACAATATCTGCAACCCTCCAATCCTCCGGAACCTCTCCCATCCTCATTGATGATGCAAAGATCATTGCCAGAGGCTTAGCAATCTCCTCCCTTGTTTCCCACAGTAGCCTGGGGTATATCTTGTCCGGTCCTGGTGACTTATCAAACTTGATCCCTTCCAAAAGCTCCTGCACATCCTATATGCTCAAGCTTTTCAGTTCACTGTAAGTCATTCCTACAATCACCAAGGTCCTTTTCCGTAATAACTAACAAAGCAAGTATTCATTAAGTACCTCTGCTATCTCCGCCGGTTCCATACCCACTTTTCCACTGTCACACTTGATAGGTCCTATTCTCTCACGTCTTATTCTCTTGCTCTTCGCATACATGTAGAATGCCTTCGGGTTTTCCTTAATCCTGCTCGTAAAGGCCTTCTCAGGGCCCCTTCTGGCTCTTCCGAGTTTCATTTTTAAGCTCCTTCCTGCCAGCCTTATAATCTTCTAGATCTGTATCATTCCCTAGCATTTTGAACCTTTCGTAAGCTTTTCTTTTCTTCTTGACTAGATTTTCAACAGCCTTTGTACACCACGGTTCCTGTACTCTACCATCCTTTCCCTGTATCATTGGAACGTACCTATACAGAATGCCACACAAATATCCCCTAAACATTTGCCACATTTCTGCCATACATTTCCCAGAGAACATCTGTTCCCAATTTGTACTTCCAAGTTCCTGCCTGATAGCTTCACATTTCCCCTTACTCCAATTGAAAACTTTCCTAACTTGTCTGTTCCTATCCCTCTCCAATGCTGTGGCAAAGGCAATAGAATTGTGATTACAATCTCCAAAATGCTCTCCCACTGTGAGACTTGATACCTGACCAGCTTCACTTCCCAATACCAGACAAGTATAGCCTCTCCTCTTGTCGGCTTGTCTACATATTGTGTCAAGAAACCTTCCTGAACACACCTAACAAACTCCACCCCATCTAAACCCCTTGCTCTAGGGAGATGCCAATCAATATTTGGGAAATTAAAATCTCCCACAACGACGACCCTGTTATTATTACACCTTTCCAGAATCTGTCTCCCTATCTGCTGCTCCATGTCCTTGTTACTATTGGGTGGTCTATAAAAGACACCCAGTTGAGATATTCTAACTTCCACCCACAGAGATTCCGTAGGCAATCCCTCCATGACTTCCTCCTTTTCTGCAGCTGTGACACTAGCTCTGATCAACAGTGCCACGCCCCCACCTCTTTCGCCTCCCTCCCTGTCCGTTCTGAAACATCTAAAGCCTGACACTCGAAGTAACCATTCCTGCCCCTGAGCCATCCAAGTCTCTGTAATGGCCACAACATCATAGCTCCAAGTGCTGATCCACACTCTAAAATTTGTTCATAATACTCCTTGCATTAAAAGAGACACATCTCAAACAGTCAGTCTGAGCACATCCCTTCTCCATCACCTGCCTATCCTCCCTCTCACACTGCCTACAAGCTTTCTCTATTTGTGAGCCAACTGCCCCTTCCGCCGTCTCTTCAGTTTGGTTCCCACCCCCTAGCGATTCTAGTTTAGACTCTCCCCAACAGCCTCTACAAACCCCCCTGCCAGGAGACTGCTGGGTGACATGGCTCAGAGGGCCCATCCCACACTGCTTCTCAATAAAAATACAGCCTGAGAAGGGAAATGTAAAGCATTCCAGGTATGATACTTAACCGATTTGTTTGGGTTAGGTCTGTGGCCCACTACCTCACTTCCCGGATATTTCTCATGCTACATTAATAACAGTTGGCTCCTTGTTGGAGGACAGCTCCAGAGCTGGTGGGCACACTGCAGTTTCATGCCCAGATGTAAACCTGAAGAGCAATTACTTCAGGTAATTCCAACACAAGAGTAAAGCTGAACAAAGAAGGAAGAAGCATTGTCCTCTCCCATTCAATAACTTTCTCAGCCCCTTACTTCCTCCACCCATCACCTCCCAGCTTCTTACTTCATCCCCCACCAAGTTTCCTCTTCACCTGGCCTCGCCTATCAGCTTGTAGTCCTCCCCCTCCCATCTTCCTTCTTATTCTGACCTGCCCCCTTCCTTCCCGGTCCTGATAAAGGGTCTCGGCCCATAACGTTGACTGTTTGTTTCTCTCCGCAGATGCTGCCTGACCTGCCGAGTTCCTTCTGCATTTGCCCAAGACTTGCAACATCTGCAGAATCTCGTGTTTTTAATCGCAGCTGTTTTTCTTTTCTGAATCTTCAGCCTCAACATTTCGTCCCCATTCTGAACAATAACTGAACCCTTTGACCATGCCTGCATACTTTTATACCTTGAGCTGCTGTCATGCCATTGGCTGATTAGATACTTACATTAATAAGCAGGTGCACCTAATAAAGTGGCCACTGGCTGCAGCTCAATAAACTTTGATCCAATAAAAATGCTTTGATTCAGCTTTAAACAAATTTGCACCAACATCTCACAACATTCTATCAGTTTAAAGTGGTTTTAGGGTAAAAGGTCCTTGGTGGTCAGTGTGGACTCAGTGCTGTATGGTCCTCTGCCTGACTGTATGATTTCTAACTCCATTTCAACCCATTTACCGGCCTGAATAAAAAGCAAATAAGGTTTTTGCACAACAACCTCACCTGAAGCTAACTTGTATGGTGAAGCCATTAGGACTCCACCTAAATCAAAAATCACGGCCTTGTACCGTCGAGAGGCATGGTGTTTCCATCGCAATGAAGCCTGCACAGAGCTAGGCAAATGTTGGCACAGGGTTACAACCTTCCGTGTCTTGGCTAAGAAATAACGAGAAGCACAGGGAATTCCAGAGAGAAACATGGTGGTGGGAACTCTAGAATACAAGACGTGTCCACAGGACCATCGATCGGAAGCCCAATAACACTGAAATCACAAAATTTTAAAGATTGTAACTTTTCTAATTTTTTAAAGAAATCCTGATACAAGTCAGCATTACAACCCAGTGACCTGAGTTCAATTCCGCCACTGTCTCTAAGGAGTTTATACGCTGTCCCTGTGGGTTTCCTCCGGGTGCTCTGGTTTCCTCCCACATTCCAGAGATGAGTAGGTACATTGGTACATGGGTGTAATCGGGCAGTGCGGGCGCATTGGAGCAGAAGGGCTTGTTACCGTGCTGTACGTCTAATAAATAATAAAAACGAAGGAGCTGCATTAGAGGCCATTCAGCCTATTGAATCTGCTCCATCTTTCAATCATGCCCAGTTTAACCCAATTCTCCTGCCGATGCCCTGCAATCCTTAACTCTCTTACCAATCAAGGAGTTACAATCTCTGCTTTAAATACACCCAATGAATGGGCCTGAATTCCACAAATTCACCAGCCTCTGCCGGAAGGAATTCCTTTCTCTCAGCTGCCCCTTTATTCTGAGGCTGTGCCACCAGATCCTAGACTCTCAGACGAACGGAAACATCCTTTCCACGTTCACTCTGTTCAGAATCTGTAGAGTTCAGTGAGATCTCATCTCATCTTTCTAATCATCATCGTGTACAGATCCAATGCTGCTCCACTTACGTTGTTGCCTTTTCTGTCTTGGGCACTGATGTTTCCTACCAGGTCAGTGACACAACCAGTCAGGATCCAACCCGTCAGTGATACAACCCGTCAGTGATACAACCCGTCAGGATCCAACCCATCAGGATACAATCCGTCAGGATCCAACCCATCAGGATACAACCCGTCAGTGATACAACCCGTCAGTGACACAACCTGTCAGTGACACAACCCGTCAGGATACAACCCGTCAGTGACACAACCCGTCAGTGACACAACCCGTCAGTGATACAACCCGTCAGGATCCAACCCGTCAGTGACACAACCCGTCAGGATCCAACCCGTCAGTGATACAACCCGTCAGTGATACAACCCGTCAGGATCCAACCCGTCAGTGACACAACCCGTCAGGATCCAACCCGTCAGTGATACAACCCGTCAGGATACAACCCGTCAGTGATACAACCCGTCAGTGACACAACCCGTCAGTGACACAACCCGTCAGTGACACAACCCGTCAGAATACAACCCGTCAGTGACACAACCCGTCAGGATACAACCCGTCAGTGACACAACCCGTCAGTGACACAACCCGTCAGGATCCAACCCGTCAGTGACACAACCCGTCAGTGACACAACCCGTCAGGATCCAACCCGTCAGTGACACAACCCGTCAGTGATACAACCCGTCAGGATCCAACCCGTCAGGATACAACCCGTCAGTGATACAACCCGTCAGTGACACAACCCGTCAGTGACACAACCCGTCAGGATACAACCCGTCAGGATACAACCCGTCAGTGACACAACCCGTCAGGATACAACCCGTCAGGATACAACCCGTCAGGATACAACCCGTCAGTGACACAACCCGTCAGTGATACAACCCGTCAGTGACACAACCCGTCAGTGACACAACCCGTCAGGATCCAACCCGTCAGTGACACAACCCGTCAGTGACACAACCCGTCAGGATCCAACCCGTCAGTGACACAACCCGTCAGTGATACAACCCGTCAGTGATACAACCCGTCAGGATCCAACCCGTCAGGATACAACCCGTCAGTGACACAACCCGTCAGTGACACAACCTGTCAGTGACACAACCCGTCAGTGACACAACCCGTCAGTGACACAACCCGTCAGGATACAACCCGTCAGTGACACAACCCGTCAGTGACACAACCCGTCAGTGATACAACCCGTCAGTGACACAACCCGTCAGTGATACAACCCGTCAGTGATACAACCCGTCAGGATCCAACCCGTCAGTGACACAACCCGTCAGTGACAAAACCCGTCAGTGACACAACCCGTCAGGATCCAACCCGTCAGTGACACAACCCGTCAGTGACAAAACCCGTCAGTGATACAACCCGTCAGGATCCAACCCGTCAGGATACAACCCGTCAGTGACACAACCCGTCAGTGACACAACCCGTCAGTGACACAACCCGTCAGGATCCAACCCGTCAGTGACACAACCCGTCAGTGACACAACCCGTCAGGATCCAACCCGTCAGTGACACAACCCGTCAGTGATACAACCCGTCAGTGATACAACCCGTCAGGATCCAACCCGTCAGGATACAACCCGTCAGGATACAACCCGTCAGTGACACAACCCGTCAGTGACACAACCCGTCAGGATCCAACCCGTCAGTGACACAACCCGTCAGTGACACAACCCGTCAGGATCCAACCCGTCAGTGACACAACCCGTCAGTGACACAACCTGTCAGTGACACAACCCGTCAGTGACACAACCCGTCAGTGACACAACCCGTCAGGATACAACCCGTCAGTGACACAACCCGTCAGTGATACAACCCGTCAGTGACACAACCTGTCAGTGACAAAACCCGTCAGGATCCAACCCGTCAGTGATACAACCCGTCAGTGACACAACCCGTCAGTGACACAACCCGTCAGTGACAAAACCCGTCAGTGACACAACCCGTCAGTGATACAACCCGTCAGTGACACAACCCGTCAGTGACACAACCCGTCAGGATCCAACCCGTCAGTGACAAAACCCGTCAGTGACAAAACCCGTCAGTGACACAACCCGTCAGTGATACAACCCGTCAGTGACACAACCCGTCAGTGACACAACCCGTCAGGATCCAACCCGTCAGTGACAAAACCCGTCAGTGACACAACCCGTCAGGATACAACCCGTCAGTGACACAACCCGTCAGTGACACAACCCGTCAGGATCCAACCCGTCAGTGACAAAACCCGTCAGTGATCCAACCCGTCAGTGACACAACCCGTCAGTGATACAACCCGTCAGTGACACAACCCGTCAGTGATACAACCCGTCAGGATCCAACCCGTCAGTGATACAACCCGTCAGGATCCAACTCGTCAGGATCCAACCCGTCAGTGATACAACCTGTCAGTGATACAACCCGTCAGTGACACAACCCGTCAGGATCCAACCCGTCAGCGATACAACCTGTCAGGATTCAAGCCGTCAGTGATACAACCCGTCAGTGATACAACCCCTCAGGATCCAAACCGTCAGGACACAACCCGTCAGTGATCCAACCCGTCAGGATCCAACCCGTCAGTGATACAACCCGTCAGTGACACAACCCGTCAGGATACAACCCCTCAGGATCCAAACCGTCAGGACACAACCCGTCAGGACACAACCCGTCAGTATACAACCCATCAGGGTACTCTCCACTGTGCATCTATAGAAGTTGATCAAAGCTTTTGGTGACATGCAGAATCTACGCAAACTTCTAAGAAAGTTTTTGCCTCTGTGTTAACAACTACGTGCTACTCCCAGGACAGATGTTAACTGTAGCAGCTACTTGAAAACAAACCTAAGCCGCTGAGAGATTAAGCCAGGGTACTTGACACTGTATGAAGCACTTCCAAAGAACCAATTTCCAAATCGGAAAAAGATACATCCCATCCTTTATCATGAAACCAGCAAAGAAAAACGATCTTGCAACAATAAAAAAACTAATCATACTAAATTGGCAACATGGTGTCCAAATTAGTGAAGTAACAAAGTTAGTAATGGAACTAACATATTTAAGCAAAATTAGCAATGTAGCTAGTGTTCCAGTAACTTCCCAATTAGCAGTGAACAAGAAAATATCATCGCATGGCTCAACCCTTCTCCACTGGACTAAACTAAACTAACAAAACGTGAATACCTAACTATTCTCATGTGCTTCTACCATAGCCCAACCCAGGTGACAGATTACCATAATAAAGGCACTACAAACTACAACACAGACAGAAAGTAGATACAAGGCTCCAATGGACAGACCTTCTGCACCTCCGTTTCTCTAACTGGCTCATGGACCTCCAGCTCCTTCACCCTGCTGTCAGTCCTTGGTTTTGCTGACACTGAATGAGAGATTATTGGTATTTTGACACCATTCAATCAGATTTTCAATCTATACGTCAATTCATTTCCAACCTTAATTTGGCCAACCATAGTGGTGTCCTCAACAAACTTAAATACTGCCATATAGGGTCATTCAGAATCGGGGTTATTATCACTGAGATTTGTCATGAGATTTGTGGTTTTGCAGCAGTGCAAAAACATTAAAATCACCATAAATAAATAGTGCAGAGTTCAGAGTAAATTTACAACGTCCAACATACATAATTGTCACCATATACAACCCTGAGATTCAAAAGACAAGTGGTGAGGTGGGGTAGTGTTCACGAACCATTCAGAAATCTGATGGCGGAGGGGAAGATGCCGTTACTACAACTTTGTGTGTGGATCTCGCTCCTCCCCAATGGTAGTAACACAAAGACAGCATGTCCGGGGTGGCGGAGGTCTTTAACGATGGATGCCTCCTTTTTGAGGCATCTTGTCTTGAGAGATATCCTCAGTTCTCCTGTGTTCCTATGCAAAAGAGACTTCATACCAGTCAGAATGCTCTCCACTGTATATCCACAGAGATTTTGATGAACTTCTAACGAAGGAGAGCTACTGGTATGCCTTCTCTGTGATTGTATCTACGTATTGGGCCCTAGGTAGATACTCCGAGACACTGCCATTTAGGAATTTGAAGCTGTGCACCCTTTCTCGATCTTCCATGAGAAGTGGTGTTTGTTCATCTGACTCCACCTTCCTGAGGTGTACAATCAGTTCGCTGGTCTCAGGGAAACAGGAAATCTTTCCCCCATCAATTGGAATTAGGTGATTGAATTCAAAGAAAGTAATGACACGTGAGATCATCTGGCCCACGTTGTCTGCAATGGCTGATAAAGGACGTTCAGTGAATCCCACTTCTTGGCTCTTTGGTTCCCCACCCTGCAAGTTAGATCTCTTCAAATGTTCACCCAGATGTTTATTAATTACGGTGAGGATTTCACAAGATTCGCCACTCCCCTCATCTCTGTTCTGAAGGGTCACCCCGATGTAAACCTATTCTGCTGTGACACTTTCTACCTGTTAACTAATTCGACATGCACTAATCACCGACTCTGCTACTAAGGGAACCAGGTAACTTCTGCTTAGCCTCACTGAAGCTCTCAATTTCAGACATAACAATTAAATCTCCCCCTTGTTTCACAAGGAACGACACAGTCAGTATGGACACCTCCGCAGAATGGTTATTCTCCAGCCACGGCAGTATCTCCACAACCTCCCCGCAGGGTGCTAATGAGAACCCCATACAGGCCGTCAGCTAGCCTCTCGCACAATTCCAGCATAGCATCATTGTACTCTAACTCACCGACCGATAACGGCAAGTGAGTGCGCATTACAGGTGACGAGGGTAGTGACTGTGTGAGTTACTGGTGGCGAGGGTAGTGAGTGTGTGGGTTACTGGTGAAGAGGGTAGTGAGTGTGTGCGTTACTGGTGACGAGGGTAGTGATTGTGCGGGTTACTGGTGACGAGGGTAGTGAGTGTGTGTGAGTTACTGGTGACGAGGGTAGTGAGTGTGCGGGTTACTAGTGACGAGGATAGTGAGTGTGTGCGTTATTGGTGACAAGGGTAGTGAGTGTATTTCAGTTACTGGTGACGAGGGTAGTGAGTGTGTGCGTTACTGGTGACAAGGGTAGTGAGTGTGTGTTACCGGTGTCAAGGGTAGTGAGTGTGTGAGTTACTGGTGACAAGGGCAGTGAGTGTGAGTTACTGGTGACAAGGGTAGTGAGTGTGAGCATTACTGGTGACAAGGGTAGTCAGTGTGTGCGTTACTAGTGACAAGGGTAGTGAGTGTGCATTGCAGGTGACGAGGGTAGTGAGTGTGTGTGAGTTACTGGTGACGAGGGTAGTGAGTGTGCGGGTTACTGGTGACGAGGGTAGTGAGTGTGTGAGTTACTGGTGACAAGGGTTGTGAGTGTGTGGGTTACTGGTGACGAGGGTAGTGAGTGTGTGTGAGTTACTGGTGACGAGGGTAGTGTGTGTGCGTGTTACTGGTGACAAGGGTAGTGAGTGTGCAGGTTACTGGTGACAAGGGTAGTGAGTGTGTGTGAGTTACTGGTGACGAGGGCAGTGAGTGTGCGGGTTACTGGTGAAGAAGGTAGTGAGTGTGCGTTACTGGTGACAAGAGCAGTGATTGTGCGGGTTACTGGTGACGAGGATAGTGAGTGTGTGCGTTACTGGTGACGAGGGTAGTGATTGTGCGGGTTACTGGTGACGAGGGTAGTGAGTGTGTGTGAGTTACTGGTGACGAGGGTAGTGAGTGCGCGGGTTATTAGTGACGAGGGTATTGAGTGTGCAGGTTACTGGTGACGATGGTAGTGAGTCTGTGTGTTACTGGTGACGAGGGTAGTGAGTGTGCGGGTTACTGGTGACAAGGGTAGTGAGTCTGTGTGAGTTACTGGTGACAAGGGTAGTGAGTGTGCAGGTTACTGGTGACGAGGATAGTGTGTGCGTGCTACTGGTGACGAGGGTAGTGAGTGTGCAGGTTACTGGTGACAAGGGTAGTGAGTGTGTGTGAGCTACTGGTGGCGAGGGTAGTGTGTGCGTGTTACTGGTGACAAGGGTGGTGAGTGTGCAGGTTACTGGTGACAAGGGTAGTGAGTGTGTGTGAGTTACTGGTGGCGAGGGTAGTGAGTGTGTGGGTTACTGGTGAAGAGGGTAGTGAGTGTGTGCGTTACTGGTGACAAGGGTAGTGAGTGTGCAGGTTACTGGTGACGAGGGTAGTGAGTGTGTGAGTTACTGGTGACAAGGGTAGTGACTGTGTCACTACTTGTGACAAGGGTAGTGAGTGTGTGGGCTACTGGTGACAAGAGTAGTGAGTGTGCAGGTTACTGGTGACGAGGGTAGTGAGTGTGTGGGTTACTGGTGACGAGGGTAGTGTGTGTGTGTGAGTTACTGGTGACGAGGGTAGTGAGTGTGCGGGTTACTGGTGACGAGGGTTGTGAGTGTGGGTAACTGGTGACAAGGGTAGTGAGTGTGTGCGTTACTGGTGACGAGGGTAGTGAGTGTGGGTTACTGGTGACAAGTGTAGTGAGTGTGTGCGTTACTGGTGACAAGGGTAGTGAGTGTGCAGGTTACTGGTGACAAGGGCAGTGAGTGCGCATTACAGGTGACGAGGGTAGTGACTGTGTGAGTTACTGGTGGCGAGGGTAGTGAGTGTGTGGGTTACTGGTGAAGAGGGTAGTGAGTGTGTGCGTTACTGGTGACGAGGGTAGTGATTGTGCGGGTTACTGGTGACGAGGGTAGTGAGTGTGTGTGAGTTACTGGTGACGAGGGTAGTGAGTGCGCGGGTTATTAGTGACGAGGGTATTGAGTGTGCAGGTTACTGGTGACGATGGTAGTGAGTCTGTGTGTTACTGGTGACGAGGGTAGTGAGTGTGCGGGTTACTGGTGACAAGGGTAGTGAGTCTGTGTGAGTTACTGGTGACAAGGGTAGTGAGTGTGCAGGTTACTGGTGACGAGGATAGTGTGTGCGTGCTACTGGTGACGAGGGTAGTGAGTGTGCAGGTTACTGGTGACAAGGGTAGTGAGTGTGTGTGAGCTACTGGTGGCGAGGGTAGTGTGTGCGTGTTACTGGTGACAAGGGTGGTGAGTGTGCAGGTTACTGGTGACAAGGGTAGTGAGTGTGTGTGAGTTACTGGTGGCGAGGGTAGTGAGTGTGTGGGTTACTGGTGAAGAGGGTAGTGAGTGTGTGCGTTACTGGTGACAAGGGCAGTGAGTGTGCAGGTTACTGGTGACGAGGGTAGTGAGTGTGTGAGTTACTGGTGACAAGGGTAGTGACTGTGTCACTACTTGTGACAAGGGTAGTGAGTGTGTGGGCTACTGGTGACAAGAGTAGTGAGTGTGCAGGTTACTGGTGACGAGGGTAGTGAGTGTGTGGGTTACTGGTGACGAGGGTAGTGTGTGTGTGTGAGTTACTGGTGACGAGGGTAGTGAGTGTGCGGGTTACTGGTGACGAGGGTTGTGAGTGTGGGTAACTGGTGACAAGGGTAGTGAGTGTGTGCGTTACTGGTGACGAGGGTAGTGAGTGTGGGTTACTGGTGACAAGTGTAGTGAGTGTGTGCGTTACTGGTGACAAGGGTAGTGAGTGTGCAGGTTACTGGTGACAAGGGCAGTGAGTGCGCATTACAGGTGACGAGGGTAGTGACTGTGTGAGTTACTGGTGGCGAGGGTAGTGAGTGTGTGGGTTACTGGTGAAGAGGGTAGTGAGTGTGTGCGTTACTGGTGACAAGGGTAGTGAGTGTGCAGGTTACTGGTGACGAGGGTAGTGTGTGTGTGTGAGTTACTGGTGACGAGGGTAGTGAGTGTGCGGGTTACTAGTGACGAGGATAGTGAGTGTGTGCGTTATTGGTGACAAGGGTAGTGAGTGTGTGGGTTACTGGTGACGAGGGTAGTGAGTGTATTTGAGTTACTGGTGACGAGGGTAGTGAGTGTGCGGGTTACTGGTGACAAGGGTAGTGAGTGTATTTGAGTTACTGGTGACGAGGGTAGTGAGTGTGTGCATTACTGGTGACAAGGGTAGTGAGTGTGTGTTACCGGTGTCAAGGGTAGTGAGTGTGTGAGTTACTGGTGACAAGGGCAGTGAGTGTGAGTTACTGGTGACAAGGGTAGTGAGTGTGAGCATTACTGGTGACAAGGGTAGTCAGTGTGTGCGTTACTAGTGACAAGGGTAGTGAGTGTGCATTGCAGGTGACGAGGGTAGTGAGTGTGTGTGAGTTACTGGTGACGAGGGTAGTGAGTGTGCAGGTTACTGGTGACAAGGGTAGTGAGTGTGTGTGAGTTACTGATGACGAGGGCAGTGAGTGTGCGGGTTACTGGTGAAGAAGGTAGTGAGTGTGCAGGTTACTGGTGACGAGCGTAGTGAGTGCGCGGGTTACTGGTGATGAGGGCAGTGAGTGTGGGTTACTGGTGACGAGGGTAGTGAGTGTGCGCGTTACTGGTGACAAGGATATTGAGTGTGCGGGTTACTGGTGACGAGGGAAGTGAGTGTGCGGGTTATTGGTGACGAGGGTAGTGAGTGTGCAGGTTACTGGTGACGAGGGTAGTGAGTGTGTGTGAGTTACTGGTGACGAGGGTAGTTAGTGTGCGGGTTACTGGTGACGAGGGTAGTGAGTGTGTTTGAGTTACTGGTGACGAGGGTAGTGAGTGCGCGGGTTACTGGTGACGAGGGTAGTGAGTGTGTGTGAGTTACTGGTGACGAGGGTAGTGAGTGCGAGGGTTACTGGTGACGAGGGTAATGAGTGTGGGTCACTGGTGACGAGGGTAGTGAGTGTGTGCGTTACTGGTGACAAGGGTAGTGAGTGTGTGAGTTACTGGTGTCAAGGGTAGTGAGTGTGTGAGTTACTGGTGACAAGGGTAGTGACTGTGTGTGTTACTTGTGACAAGGGTAGTGAGTGTGTGGGTTACTGGTGACAAAGGTAGTGTGTGTAGGTTACTGGTGACAAGGGTAGTGAGTGTGTGTGAGTTACTGTTGACGAGGGTTGTGAGTGTGCGGGTTACTGGTGACGAGGATAGTGAGTGTGTGCGTTACTGGTGACAAGAGTAGTGTGTGTGAGTTACTGGTGACGAGGGTAGTGAGTGTGTGTGAGTTACTGTTGACGAGGGTAGTGAGTGTGCAGGTTACTGGTGACGAGGATAGTGTGTGCGTGCTACTGGTGACGAGGGTAGTGAGTGTGCAGGTTACTGGTGACAAGGGTAGTGAGTGTGTGTGAGCTACTGGTGGCGAGGGTAGTGTGTGCGTGTTACTGGTGACGAGGGTGGTGAGTGTGCAGGTTACTGGTGACAAGGGTAGTAACTGTGTGAGTTACTGGTGACGAGGGTAGTGAGTGTGCAGGTTACTGGTGACAAGGGTAGTGAGTGTGTGTGAGTTACTGGTGGCGAGGGTAGTGAGTTACTGGTGAAGAGGGTAGTGAGTGTGCAGGTTACTGGTGACGAGGGTAGTGAGTGTGTGTGTGTTACTGGTGACGAGGGTAGTGAGTGTGCAGGTTACTGGTGACAAGGGTAGTAACTGTGCGAGTTACTGGTGACGAGGGTAGTGAGTGTGCAGGTTACTGGTGACGATGGTAGTGAGTGTGTGCGTTACTGGTGACGAGGGCAGTGAGTGTGCGGGTTACTGGTGACGAGGGTAGTGAGAGTGTGCGTTCTGGTGACATGGGTAGTGAGTGTGCGGGTTACTGGTGACGAGAGTAGTGAGTGTGCGGGTTACTGGTGACGAGGGTAGTGAGTGCAGGTTACTGGTGACGAGGGTAGTGAGTGTGCGAGTTACTGGTGAAGAGGATAGGGTGTGTGCAGGTTACTGGTGACGAGGGTAGTGAGTACGCGGGTTACTGGTGACGAGCGTATTGAGTGTGCAGGTTACTGGTGACGATGGTAGTGAGTGTGTGTGAGTTACTGGTGACAAGGGTAGTGAGTGCGCATTACAGGTGACGAGGGTAGTGAGTGTGTGAGTTACTGGTGGCGAGGGTAGTGAGTGTGTGGGTTACTGGTGAAGAGGGTAGTGAGTGTGTGCGTTACTGGTGACAAGGGTAGTGAGTGTGCAGGTTACTGGTGATGAGGGTAGTGTGTGTGTGTGTGAGTTATTGGTGACGAGGGTAGTGAGTGTGCTGGTTACTGGTGACGAGGATAGTGAGTGTGTGCGTTATTGGTGACAAGGGTAGTGAGTGAGTGGGTTACTGGTGACGAGGGTAGTGAGTGTGTGTGAGTTACTGGTGACGAGGGCAGTGAGTGTGCGGGTTACTGGTGACAAGGGTAGTGAGTGTGCAGGTTACTGGTGACGAGGGTAGAGAGTGTGTGTGTTACTGGTGACGAGGGTAGTGAGTGTGTGTGAGTTACTGGTGACTAGGGTAGTGAGTGTGCGGGTTACTGGTGACGAAGGTAGTGAGTGTGTGTGAGTTACTGGTGACGAGGGTAGTGAGTGCGCGGGTTACTGGTGTCAAGGGTAGTTAGTGTGTGAGTTACTGGTGACAAGGGTAGTGACTGTGTGTGTTACATGTGACAAGGGTAGTGAGTGTGTGGGTTACTGGTGACAAAGGTAGTGTGTGTGGGTTACTGGTGACAAGGGTAGTGAGTCTGTGAGAGTTACTGTTGACTACGGTAGTGAGTGTGCGGGTTACTGGTGACGAGGATAGTGAGTGTGTGCGTTACTGGTGACAAGAGTAGTGAGTGTGCAGGTTACTGGTGACGAGGGTAGTGAGTGCGCGGGTTACTGGTGACGAGGGTTGTGAGTGTGCAGGTTACTGGCACCGAGGGTAGTGAGTGTGTGTGAGTTACTGGTGACGAGGGTAGTGAGTGTGAGGGTTACTGGTGACGAGGGTAGTGAGTGTGTTTGAGTTACTGGTGACGAGGGTAGTGAGTGCGTGGGTTACTGGTGACGAGGGTAGTGAGTGCGCGGGTTACTGGTGACAAGGGTTTTGAGTGTGCGAGTTACTGGTGCAGAGGATAGTGTGTGTGCAGGTTACTGGTGACGAGTGTAGTGAGTGCGCGGGTTACTGGTGATGAGGGCAGTGAGTGTGGGTTACTGGTGACGAGGGTAGTGAGTGTGCGCGTTACTGGTGACAAGGATATTGAGTGTGCGGGTTACTGGTGACGAGGGTAGTGAGTGTGCGGGTTATTGGTGACGAGGGTAGTGAGTGTGCAGGTTACTGGTGACGAGGGTAGTGAGTGTGTGTGAGTTACTGGTGACGAGGGTAGTTAGTGTGCGGGTTACTGGTGACGAGGGTAGTGAGTGTGTTTGAGTTACTGGTGACGAGGGTAGTGAGTGCGCGGGTTACTGGTGACGAGGGTAGTGAGTGTGTGTGAGTTACTGGTGACGAGGGTAGTGAGTGCGAGGGTTACTGGTGACGAGGGTAATGAGTGTGGGTCACTGGTGACGAGGGTAGTGAGTGTGTGCGTTACTGGTGACAAGGGTAGTGAGTGTGTGAGTTACTGGTGTCAAGGGTAGTGAGTGTGTGAGTTACTGGTGACAAGGGTAGTGACTGTGTGTGTTACTTGTGACAAGGGTAGTGAGTGTGTGGGTTACTGGTGACAAAGGTAGTGTGTGTAGGTTACTGGTGACAAGGGTAGTGAGTGTGTGTGAGTTACTGTTGACGAGGGTTGTGAGTGTGCGGGTTACTGGTGACGAGGATAGTGAGTGTGTGCGTTACTGGTGACAAGAGTAGTGTGTGTGAGTTACTGGTGACGAGGGTAGTGAGTGTGTGTGAGTTACTGTTGACGAGGGTAGTGAGTGTGCAGGTTACTGGTGACGAGGATAGTGTGTGCGTGCTACTGGTGACGAGGGTAGTGAGTGTGCAGGTTACTGGTGACAAGGGTAGTGAGTGTGTGTGAGCTACTGGTGGCGAGGGTAGTGTGTGCGTGTTACTGGTGACGAGGGTGGTGAGTGTGCAGGTTACTGGTGACAAGGGTAGTAACTGTGCGAGTTACTGGTGACGAGGGTAGTGAGTGTGCAGGTTACTGGTGACAAGGGTAGTGAGTGTGTGTGAGTTACTGGTGGCGAGGGTAGTGAGTGTGTGGGTTACTGGTGAAGAGGGTAGTGAGTGTGCAGGTTACTGGTGACGAGGGTAGTGAGTGTGTGTGTGTTACTGGTGACGAGGGTAGTGAGTGTGCAGGTTACTGGTGACAAGGGTAGTAACTGTGCGAGTTACTGGTGACGAGGGTAGTGAGTGTGCAGGTTACTGGTGACGATGGTAGTGAGTGTGTGCGTTACTGGTGACGAGGGCAGTGAGTGTGCGGGTTACTGGTGACGAGGGTAGTGAGAGTGTGCGTTCTGGTGACATGGGTAGTGAGTGTGCGGGTTACTGGTGACGAGAGTAGTGAGTGTGCGGGTTACTGGTGACGAGGGTAGTGAGTGCAGGTTACTGGTGACGAGGGTAATGAGTGTGCGAGTTACTGGTGAAGAGGATAGGGTGTGTGCAGGTTACTGGTGACGAGGGTAGTGAGTACGCGGGTTACTGGTGACGAGGGTATTGAGTGTGCAGGTTACTGGTGACGATGGTAGTGTGTGTGTGTGTTACTGGTGACGAGGGTAGTGAGTGTGCAGGTTACTGGTGACAAGGGTAGTGAGTGTGTGTGAGTTACTGGTGACAAGGGTAGTGAGTGTGCATTACAGGTGACGAGGGTAGTGAGTGTGTGAGTTACTGGTGGCGAGGGTAGTGAGTGTGTGGGTTACTGGTGAAGAGGGTAGTGAGTGTGTGCGTTACTGGTGACAAGGGTAGTGAGTGTGCAGGTTACTGGTGACGAGGGAAGTGAGTGTGTGTGTTACTGGTGACGAGGGTAGTGAGTGTGCAGGTTACTGGTGACAAGGGTAGTGAGTGTGTGTGAGTTACTGGTGACAAGGGTAGTGAGTGAGCATTACAGGTGACGAGGGTAGTGAGTGTGTGAGTTACTGGTGGCGAGGGTAGTGAGTGTGTGGGTTACTGGTGACGAGGATAGTGAGTGTGTGCGTTATTGGTGACAAGGGTAGTGAGTGAGTGGGTTACTGGTGACGAGGGTAGTGAGTGTGTGTGAGTTACTGGTGACGAGGGCAGTGAGTGTGCGGGTTACTGGTGACAAGGGTAGTGAGTGTATTTGAGTTACTGGTGACGAGGGTAGTGAGTGCGCGGGTTACTGGTGACGAGGGTAATGAGTGTGGGTTACTGGTGACGAGGGTAGTGAGTGTGTGCGTTACTGGTGACAAGGGTAGTGAGTGTGTGTTACCGGTGTCAAGGGTAGTGAGTGTGTGAGTTACTGGTGACAAGGGTAGTGACTGTGTGTGTTACTTGTGACAAGGGTAGTGAGTGTGCAGGTTACTGGTGACAAGGGTAGTGAGTGTGTGTGAGCTACTGGTGGCGAGGGTAGTGTGTGCGTGTTACTGGTGACGAGGGTGGTGAGTGTGCAGGTTACTGGTGACAAGGGTAGTAACTGTGCGAGTTACTGGTGACGAGGGTAGTGAGTGTGCAGGTTACTGGTGACAAGGGTAGTGAGTGTGTGTGAGTTACTGGTGGTGAGGGTAGTGAGTGTGTGGGTTACTGGTGAAGAGGGTAGTGAGTGCGCAGGTTACTGGTGACGAGGGTAGTGAGTGTGTGTGTGGTACTGGTGACGAGGGTAGTGAGTGTGCAGGTTACTGGTGACAAGGGTAGTAACTGTGCGAGTTACTGGTGACGAGGGTAGTGAGTGTGCAGGTTACTGGTGACGATGGTAGTGAGTGTGTGCGTTACTGGTGACGAGGGCAGTGAGTGTGCGGGTTACTGGTGACGAGGGTAGTGAGAGTGTGCGTTCTGGTGACATGGGTAGTGAGTGTGCGGGTTACTGGTGACGAGAGTAGTGAGTGTGCGGGTTACTGGTGACGAGGGTAGTGAGTGCAGGTTACTGGTGACGAGGGTCGTGAGTGTGCGAGTTACTGGTGAAGAGGATAGGGTGTGTGCAGGTTACTGGTGACGAGGGTAGTGAGTACGCGGGTTACTGGTGACGAGGGCATTGAGTGTGCAGGTTACTGGTGACGATGGTAGTGAGTGTGTGTGTTACTGGTGACGAGGGTAGTGAGTGTGCAGGTTACTGGTGACGAGGGTAGTGAGTGTGTGTGAGTTACTGGTGACAAGGGTAGTGAGTGTGTGAGTTACTGGTGGCGAGGGTAGTGAGTGTGTGGGTTACTGGTGAAGAGGGTAGTGAGTGTGTGCGTTACTGGTGACAAGGGTAGTGAGTGTGCAGGTTACTGGTGACGAGGGTAGTGTGTGTGTGTGTGAGTTACTGGTGACGAGGGTAGTGAGTGTGCTGGTTACTGGTGACGAGGATAGTGAGTGTGTGCGTTATTGGTGACAAGGGTAGTGAGTGAGTGGGTTACTGGTGACGAGGATAGTGAGTGTGTGTGAGTTACTGGTGACGAGGGCAGTGAGTGTGCGGGTTACTGGTGACAAGGGTAGTGAGTGTGCAGGTTACTGGTGACGAGGGTAGTGAGTGTGTGTGTTACTGGTGACGAGGGTAGTGAGTGTGTGTGAGTTACTGGTGACTAGGGTAGTGAGTGTGCGGGTTACTGGTGACGAAGGTAGTGAGTGTGTGTGAGTTACTGGTGACGAGGGTAGTGAGTGCGCGGGTTACTGGTGACGAGGGTTATGAGTGTGCGAGTTACTGGTGCAGAGGATAGTGTGTGTGCAGGTTACTGGTGACGAGCGTAGTGAGTGCGCGGGTTACTGGTGATGAGGGTAGTGAGTGTGGGTTACTGGTGACGAGGGTAGTGAGTGTGCGCGTTACTGGTGACAAGGATATTGAGTGTGCGGGTTACTGGTGACGAGGGTAGTGAGTGTGCGGGTTATTGGTGACGAGGGTAGTGAGTGTGCAGGTTACTGGTGACGAGGGTAGTGAGTGTGTGTGAGTTACTGGTGACGAGGGTAGTTAGTGTGCGGGTTACTGGTGACGAATGTAGTGAGTGTGTTTGAGTTACTGGTGACGAGGGTAGTGAGTGCGCGGGTTACTGGTGACGAGGGTAGTGAGTGTGTGTGAGTTACTGGTGACGAGGGTAGTGAGTGCGAGGGTTACTGGTGACGAGGGTAATGAGTGTGGGTTACTGGTGACGAGGGTAGTGAGTGTGTGCGTTACTGGTGACAAGGGTAGTGAGTGTGTGAGTTACTGGTGTCAAGGGTAGTGAGTGTGTGAGTTACTGGTGACAAGGGTAGTGACTGTGTGTGTTACTTGTGACAAGGGTAGTGAGTGTGTGGGTTACTGGTGACAAAGGTAGTGTGTGTAGGTTACTGGTGACAAGGGTAGTGAGTGTGTGTGAGTTACTGTTGACGAGGGTTGTGAGTGTGCGGGTTACTGGTGACGAGGATAGTGAGTGTGTGCGTTACTGGTGACAAGAGTAGTGTGTGTGAGTTACTGGTGACGAGGGTAGTGAGTGTGTGTGAGTTACTGTTGACGAGGGTAGTGAGTGTGCAGGTTACTGGTGACGAGGATAGTGTGTGCGTGCTACTGGTGACGAGGGTAGTGAGTGTGCAGGTTACTGGTGACAAGGGTAGTGAGTGTGTGTGAGCTACTGGTGGCGAGGGTAGTGTGTGCGTGTTACTGGTGACGAGGGTGGTGAGTGTGCAGGTTACTGGTGACAAGGGTAGTAACTGTGCGAGTTACTGGTGACGAGGGTAGTGAGTGTGCAGGTTACTGGTGACAAGGGTAGTGAGTGTGTGTGAGTTACTGGTGGCGAGGGTAGTGAGTGTGTGGGTTACTGGTGAAGAGGGTAGTGAGTGTGCAGGTTACTGGTGACGAGGGTAGTGAGTGTGTGTGTGTTACTGGTGACGAGGGTAGTGAGTGTGCAGGTTACTGGTGACAAGGGTAGTAACTGTGCGAGTTACTGGTGACGAGGGTATTGAGTGTGCAGGTTACTGGTGACGAGGGTAGTGAGAGTGTGCGTTCTGGTGACATGGGTAGTGAGTGTGCGGGTTACTGGTGACGAGAGTAGTGAGTGTGCGGGTTACTGGTGACGAGGGTAGTGAGTGCAGGTTACTGGTGATGAGGGTAGTGAGTGTGCGAGTTACTGGTGAAGAGGATAGGGTGTGTGCAGGTTACTGGTGACGAGGGTAGTGAGTACGCGGGTTACTGGTGACGAGGGTATTGAGTGTGCAGGTTACTGGTGACGATGGTAGTGAGTGTGTGTGTTACTGGTGACGAGGGTAGTGAGTGTGCAGGTTACTGGTGACGAGGGTAGTGAGTGTGTGTGTTACTGGTGACGAGGGTAGTGAGTGTGCAGGTTACTGGTGACAAGGGTAGTGAGTGTGTGTGAGTTACTGGTGACAAGGGTAGTGAGTGCGCATTACAGGTGACGAGGGTAGTGAGTGTGTGAGTTACTGGTGGCGAGGGTAGTGAGTGTGTGGGTTACTGGTGAAGAGGGTAGTGAGTGTGTGCGTTACTGGTGACAAGGGTAGTGAGTGTGCAGGTTACTGGTGATGAGGGTAGTGTGTGTGTGTGTGAGTTATTGGTGACGAGGGTAGTGAGTGTGCTGGTTACTGGTGACGAGGATAGTGAGTGTGTGCGTTATTGGTGACAAGGGTAGTGAGTGAGTGGGTTACTGGTGACGAGGGTAGTGAGTGTGTGTGAGTTACTGGTGACGAGGGCAGTGAGTGTGCGGGTTACTGGTGACAAGGGTAGTGAGTGTGCAGGTTACTGGTGACGAGGGTAGAGAGTGTGTGTGTTACTGGTGACGAGGGTAGTGAGTGTGTGTGAGTTACTGGTGACTAGGGTAGTGAGTGTGCGGGTTACTGGTGACGAAGGTAGTGAGTGTGTGTGAGTTACTGGTGACGAGGGTAGTGAGTGCGCGGGTTACTGGTGTCAAGGGTAGTTAGTGTGTGAGTTACTGGTGACAAGGGTAGTGACTGTGTGTGTTACATGTGACAAGGGTAGTGAGTGTGTGGGTTACTGGTGACAAAGGTAGTGTGTGTGGGTTACTGGTGACAAGGGTAGTGAGTCTGTGAGAGTTACTGTTGACTACGGTAGTGAGTGTGCGGGTTACTGGTGACGAGGATAGTGAGTGTGTGCGTTACTGGTGAAAAGAGTAGTGAGTGTGCAGGTTACTGGTGACGAGGGTAGTGAGTGCGCGGGTTACTGGTGACGAGGGTTGTGAGTGTGCAGGTTACTGGCACCGAGGGTAGTGAGTGTGTGTGAGTTACTGGTGACGAGGGTAGTGAGTGTGAGGGTTACTGGTGACGAGGGTAGTGAGTCTGTGAGAGTTACTGTTGACTACGGTAGTGAGTGTGCGGGTTACTGGTGACGAGGATAGTGAGTGTGTGCGTTACTGGTGACAAGAGTAGTGAGTGTGCAGGTTACTGGTGACGAGGGTAGTGAGTGTGCGGGTTACTGGTAACGAGGGTTGTGAGTGTGCAGGTTACTGGCACCGAGGGTAGTGAGTGTGTGTGAGTTACTGGTGACGAGGGTAGTGAGTACGTGGGTTACTGGTGACGAGGGTAGTGAGTGCACGGGTTACTGGTGACGAGGGTTATGAGTGTGCGAGTTACTGGTGCAGAGGATAGTGTGTGTGCAGGTTACTGGTGACGAGCGTAGTGAGTGCGCGGGTTACTGGTGATGAGGGTAGTGAGTGTGGGTTACTGGTGACGAGGGTAGTGAGTGTGCGCGTTACTGGTGACAAGGATATTGAGTGTGCGGGTTACTGGTGACGAGGGTAGTCAGTGTGCGGGTTATTGGTGACGAGGGTAGTGAGTGTGCAGGTTACTGGTGACGAGGGTAGTGAGTGTGTGTGAGTTACTGGTGACGAGGGTAGTTAGTGTGCGGGTTACTGGTGACGAGGGTAGTGAGTGTGTTTGAGTTACTGGTGACGAGGGTAGTGAGTGCGCGGGTTACTGGTGACAAGGGTAGTGAGTGTGTGTGAGTTACTGGTGACGAGGGTAGTGAGTGCGCGGGTTACTGGTGACGAGGGTAATGAGTGTGGGTTACTGGTGACGAGGGTAGTGAGTGTGTGAGTTACTGGTGTCAAGGGTAGTGAGTGTGCGAGTTACTGGTGACAAGGGTAGTGACTGGTGTGTTACTTGTGACAAGGGTAGTGAGTGTGTGGGTTACTGGTGACAAAGGTAGTGTGTGTAGGTTACTGGTGACAAGGGTAGTGAGTGTGTGTGAGTTACTGTTGACGAGGGTTGTGAGTGTGCGGGTTACTGGTGATGAGGATAGTGAGTGTGTGCGTTACTGGTGACAATAGTGTGTGTGAGTTACTGGTGACGAGGGTAGTGAGTGTGTGAGTTACTGTTGACGAGGGTAGTGAGTGTGCAGGTTACTGGTGACGAGGATAGTGTGTGCGTGCTACTGGTGACGAGGGTAGTGAGTGTGCAGGTTACTGGTGACAAGGGTAGTGAGTGTGTGTGAGCTACTGGTGGCGAGGGTAGTGTGTGCGTGTTACTGGTGACGAGGGTGGTGAGTGTGCAGGTTACTGGTGACAAGGGTAGTAACTGTGCGAGTTACTGGTGACGAGGGTAGTGAGTGTGCAGGTTACTGGTGACAAGGGTAGTGAGTGTGTGTGAGTTACTGGTGGCGAGGGTAGTGAGTGTGTGGGTTACTGGTGAAGAGGGTAGTGAGTGTGCAGGTTACTGGTGACGAGGGTAGTGAGTGTGTGTGTGTTACTGGTGACGAGGGTAGTGAGTGTGCAGGTTACTGGTGACAAGGGTAGTAACTGTGCGAGTTACTGGTGACGAGGGTAGTGAGTGTGCAGGTTACTGGTGACGATGGTAGTGAGTGTGTGCGTTACTGGTGACGAGGGCAGTGAGTGTGCGGGTTACTGGTGACGAGGGTAGTGAGAGTGTGCGTTCTGGTGACATGGGTAGTGAGTGTGCGGGTTACTGGTGACGAGAGTAGTGAGTGTGCGGGTTACTGGTGACGAGGGTAGTGAGTGCAGGTTACTGGTGACGAGGGTAGTGAGTGTGCGAGTTACTGGTGAAGAGGATAGGGTGTGTGCAGGTTACTGGTGACGAGGGTAGTGAGTACGCGGGTTACTGGTGACGAGGGTATTGAGTGTGCAGGTTACTGGTGACGATGGTAGTGAGTGTGTGTGTTACTGGTGACGAGGGTAGTGAGTGTGCAGGTTACTGGTGACGAGGGTAGTGAGTGTGTGTGTTACTGGTGACGAGGGTAGTGAGTGTGCAGGTTACTGGTGACAAAGGTAGTGAGTGTGTGTGAGTTACTGGTGACAAGGGTAGTGAGTGCGCATTACAGGTGACGAGGGTAGTGAGTGTGTGAGTTACTGGTGGCGAGGGTAGTGAGTGTGTGGGTTACTGGTGAAGAGGGTAGTGAGTGTGTGCGTTACTGGTGACAAGGGTAGTGAGTGTGCAGGTTACTGGTGACGAGGGTAGTGTGTGTGTGTGTGAGTTACTGGTGACGAGAGTAGTGAGTGTGCTGGTTACTGGTGACGAGGATAGTGAGTGTGTGCGTTATTGGTGACAAGGGTAGTGAGTGAGTGGGTTACTGGTGACGAGGGGAGTGAGTGGGTTACTGGTGACGAGGGTAGTGAGTGTGTGTGAGTTACTGGTGACGAGGGCAGTGAGTGTGCGGGTTACTGGTGACAAGGGTAGTGAGTGTATTTGAGTTACTGGTGACGAGGGTAGTGAGTGCGCGGGTTACTGGTGACGAGGGTAATGAGTGTGGGTTACTGGTGACGAGGGTAGTGAGTGTGTGCGTTACTGGTGACAAGGGTAGTGAGTGTGTGTTACCGGTGTCAAGGGTAGTGAGTGTGTGAGTTACTGGTGACAAGGGTAGTGACTTTGTGTGTTACTTGTGACAAGGGTAGTGAGTGTGTGGGTTACTGGTGACAAGGGTAGTGACTTTGTCTGTTAGTTGTGACAAGGGTAGTGAGTGTGCGCGTTACTGGTGACGCGGATAGTGAGTGTGCGCGTTATTGGTGACAAAGATAGTGTGTATAGGTTACTGGTGACAAGGGTAGTGAGTGTGTGTGAGTTACTGGTGACGAGGGTAGTGAGTGTGGGTTACTGGTGACAAGGGTAGTGAGTGTGTGCGTTACTGCTGACAAGGGTAGTGAGTGTGCGGGTTACTGGTGACGAGGGTAGTGAGTGTGCGGGTTACTGGTGACGAGGGTTTTGAGTGTGGGTTACTGGTGACAAGGGTAGTGAGTGTGCAGTTTACTGGTGACAAGGGTAGTGAGTGTGTGTGAGTTACTGGTGGCGAGGGTAGTGAGTGTGTGGGTTACTGGTGAAGAGGGTAGTGAGTGTGCAGGTTAGTGGTGACGAGGGTACTGAGTGTGCAGGTTACTGGTGACGAGGGTAGTGAGTGTGTGTGAGTTACTGGTGACGAGGGTAGTGAGTGTGCGGGTTACTGGTGACAAGGGTAGTGAGTGTGTTTGAGTTACTGGTGACGAGGGTAGTGAGTGCGCGGGTTACTGGTGATGAGGGTAATGAGTGTCGGTTACTGGTGACGAGAGTAGTGACTGTGCGTTACTGGTGACGAGGGTAGTGAGTGTGTGAGTTACTGTTGACGAGGGTAGTGAGTGTGCAGGTTACTGGTGACGAGGATAGTGTGTGCGTGCTACTGGTGACGAGGGTAGTGAGTGTGCAGGTTACTGGTGACAAGGGTAGTGAGTGTGTGTGAGCTACTGGTGGCGAGGGTAGTGTGTGCGTGTTACTGGTGACGAGGGTGGTGAGTGTGCAGGTTACTGGTGACAAGGGTAGTAACTGTGCGAGTTACTGGTGACGAGGGTAGTGAGTGTGCAGGTTACTGGTGACAAGGGTAGTGAGTGTGTGTGAGTTACTGGTGGCGAGGGTAGTGAGTGTGTGGGTTACTGGTGAAGAGGGTAGTGAGTGTGCAGGTTACTGGTGACGAGGGTAGTGAGTGTGTGTGTGTTACTGGTGACGAGGGTAGTGAGTGTGCAGGTTACTGGTGACAAGGGTAGTAACTGTGCGAGTTACTGGTGACGAGGGTAGTGAGTGTGCAGGTTACTGGTGACGATGGTAGTGAGTGTGTGCGTTACTGGTGACGAGGGCAGTGAGTGTGCGGGTTACTGGTGACGAGGGTAGTGAGAGTGTGCGTTCTGGTGACATGGGTAGTGAGTGTGCGGGTTACTGGTGACGAGAGTAGTGAGTGTGCGGGTTACTGGTGACGAGGGTAGTGAGTGCAGGTTACTGGTGACGAGGGTAGTGAGTGTGCGAGTTACTGGTGAAGAGGATAGGGTGTGTGCAGGTTACTGGTGACGAGGGTAGTGAGTACGCGGGTTACTGGTGACGAGGGTATTGAGTGTGCAGGTTACTGGTGACGATGGTAGTGAGTGTGTGTGTTACTGGTGACGAGGGTAGTGAGTGCAGGTTACTGGTGACGAGGGTAGTGAGTGTGCGAGTTACTGGTGAAGAGGATAGGGTGTGTGCAGGTTACTGGTGACGAGGGTAGTGAGTACGCGGGTTACTGGTGACGAGGGTATTGAGTGTGCAGGTTACTGGTGACGATGGTAGTGAGTGTGTGTGTTACTGGTGACGAGGGTAGTGAGTGTGCAGGTTACTGGTGACGAGGGTAGTGAGTGTGTGTGTTACTGGTGACGAGGGTAGTGAGTGTGCAGGTTACTGGTGACAAAGGTAGTGAGTGTGTGTGAGTTACTGGTGACAAGGGTAGTGAGTGCGCATTACAGGTGACGAGGGTAGTGAGTGTGTGAGTTACTGGTGGCGAGGGTAGTGAGTGTGTGGGTTACTGGTGAAGAGGGTAGTGAGTGTGTGCGTTACTGGTGACAAGGGTAGTGAGTGTGCAGGTTACTGGTGACGAGGGTAGTGTGTGTGTGTGTGAGTTACTGGTGACGAGAGTAGTGAGTGTGCTGGTTACTGGTGACGAGGATAGTGAGTGTGTGCGTTATTGGTGACAAGGGTAGTGAGTGAGTGGGTTACTGGTGACGAGGGGAGTGAGTGGGTTACTGGTGACGAGGGTAGTGAGTGTGTGTGAGTTACTGGTGACGAGGGCAGTGAGTGTGCGGGTTACTGGTGACAAGGGTAGTGAGTGTATTTGAGTTACTGGTGACGAGGGTAGTGAGTGCGCGGGTTACTGGTGACGAGGGTAATGAGTGTGGGTTACTGGTGACGAGGGTAGTGAGTGTGTGCGTTACTGGTGACAAGGGTAGTGAGTGTGTGTTACCGGTGTCAAGGGTAGTGAGTGTGTGAGTTACTGGTGACAAGGGTAGTGACTTTGTGTGTTACTTGTGACAAGGGTAGTGAGTGTGTGGGTTACTGGTGACAAGGGTAGTGACTTTGTCTGTTAGTTGTGACAAGGGTAGTGAGTGTGCGCGTTACTGGTGACGCGGATAGTGAGTGTGCGCGTTATTGGTGACAAAGATAGTGTGTATAGGTTACTGGTGACAAGGGTAGTGAGTGTGTGTGAGTTACTGGTGACGAGGGTAGTGAGTGTGGGTTACTGGTGACAAGGGTAGTGAGTGTGTGCGTTACTGCTGACAAGGGTAGTGAGTGTGCGGGTTACTGGTGACGAGGGTAGTGAGTGTGCGGGTTACTGGTGACGAGGGTTTTGAGTGTGGGTTACTGGTGACAAGGGTAGTGAGTGTGCAGTTTACTGGTGACAAGGGTAGTGAGTGTGTGTGAGTTACTGGTGGCGAGGGTAGTGAGTGTGTGGGTTACTGGTGAAGAGGGTAGTGAGTGTGCAGGTTAGTGGTGACGAGGGTACTGAGTGTGCAGGTTACTGGTGACGAGGGTAGTGAGTGTGTGTGAGTTACTGGTGACGAGGGTAGTGAGTGTGCGGGTTACTGGTGACAAGGGTAGTGAGTGTGTTTGAGTTACTGGTGACGAGGGTAGTGAGTGCGCGGGTTACTGGTGATGAGGGTAATGAGTGTCGGTTACTGGTGACGAGAGTAGTGACTGTGCGTTACTGGTGACAAGGGTAGTGAGTGTGTGAGTTACTGGTGTGAAGGGTAGTGAGTGTGTGAGTTACTGGTGACAAGGGTAGTGACTGTGTCTCTTACTTGTGACAAGGGTAGTGAGTGTGTGGGCTACTGGTGACAAGGGTAGTGAGTGTGCAGGTTACTGGTGACGAGGTTAGTGTGTGTGTGTGAGTTACTGGTGACAAGGGTAGTGAGTGTGCGGGTTACTAGTGACGAGGGTTGTGAGTGTGGGTTACTGGTGACAAGGGTAGTGAGTGTGCAGGTTACTGGTGACAAGGGTAGTGAGTGTGTGTGAGTTACTGGTGGCGAGGGTAGTGAGTGTGTGGGTTACTGGTGAAGAGGGTAGTGAGTGTGCAGGTTACTGGTGACGAGGGTACTGAGTGTGCAGGTTACTGGTGACGAGGGTAGTGAGTGTGTGTGAGTTACTGGTGACGAGGGTAGTGAGTGTGCGGGTTACTGGTGACAAGGGTAGTGAGTGTGTTTGAGTTACTGGTGACGAGGGTAGTGAGTGCGCGGGTTACTGGTGATGAGGGTAATGAGTGTCGGTTACTGGTGACGAGAGTAGTGACTGTGCGTTACTGGTGACAAGGGTAGTGAGTGTGTGAGTTACTGGTGTGAAGGGTAGTGAGTGTGTGAGTTACTGGTGACAAGGGTAGTGACTGTGTCTCTTACTTGTGACAAGGGTAGTGAGTGTGTGGGCTACTGGTGACAAGGGTAGTGAGTGTGCAGGTTACTGGTGACGAGGTTAGTGTGTGTGTGTGAGTTACTGGTGACAAGGGTAGTGAGTGTGCGGGTTACTAGTGACGAGGGTTGTGAGTGTGGGTTACTGGTGACAAGGGTAGTGAGTGTGTGCATTACTGGTGAGAAGGGTAGTGAGTGTGCAGGTTACTGGTGACGAGGGTAGTGAGTGTGGGTTACTGGTGACAAGTGTAGTGAGTGTGTGCGTTACTGGTGACAAGGGTAGTGAGTGTGCAGGTTACTGGTGACAAAGGTAGTGAGTGTGCGAGTTACTGCTGAAGAGGATAGCGTGTGTGCAGGTTACTGGTGACGAGCGTAGTGAGTGTGTGTGAGTTACTGGTGATGAGGGTAGTGAGTGTGGGTTACTGGTGACGAGGGTAGTGTGTGTGCGTGTTACTGGTGACAAGGGTAGTGTGTGTGCAGGTTACTGGTGACAAGGGTAGTGAGTGTGTGTGAGTTACTGGTGACGAGGGTAGTGAGTGTGCAGGGTACCAGTGATGATTGTAGTGAGTGTGTGTGTTACTGGTGACAAGGCTAGTGAGTGTGCAGGTTACTGGTGATGATGGTAGTGAGTGTGTGTGTTACTGGTGACAAGGCTAGTGAGTGTGCAGGTTACTGGTGACAAGGGTAGTGAGTGTGTGTGAGTTACTGGTGACGAGGGTAGTGAGTGTGTGGGTTACTGGTGATGAGGATAGCGAGTGTGTGCGTTACTGGTGACAAGAGTAGTGAGTGTGCAGGTTACTGGTGACGAGGGTAGTGAGTGGGGAGGGTACTGGCGACGAGGGTAGTGAGTGTGTTTGAGTTACTGGTGACGACGGTAGTGAGTGCGCGGGTTACTGCTGACGAGGGTAGTGAGTGTAGGTTACTGGTGACAAGGGTAGCGAGTGTGCAGGTTACTGGAAACGATGGTAGTGAGTGTGTGTGTTACTGGTGACGAGGGTTGTGAGTGTGCAGGTTACTGGTGACAAGGGTAGTAACTGTGTGAGTTACTGGTGACGAGGGTAGTGAGTGTGCAGGTTACTGGTGACAAGGGTAGTGAGTGTGTGTGAGTTACTGGTGACGAGGGTAGTGAGTGTGTGGGTTACTGGTGATGAGGATAGTGAGTGTGTGCGTTACTGGTGACAAGAGTAGTGAGTGTGCAGGTTACTGGTGACGAGGGTAGTGAGTGTGCGGGTTACTGATGACGAGGGTAGTGAGTGTGTGCGTTACTGGTGACAAGGGTAGTGAGTGTGTAGGTTACTGGTGACAAGGGTAGTGAGTGTGTGTGAGTTACTGGTGATGAGGGTACTGAGTGTGCGGGTTACTGGTGAAGAGGGTAGTGAGTGTGGGTTACTGGAGACAAGGGTAGTGAGTGGGGAGGGTACTGGCGACGAGGGTAGTGAGTGTGTGTGAGTTACTGGTGACGACGGTAGTGAGTGCGCGGGTTACTGCTGACGAGGGTAGTGAGTGTAGGTTACTGGTGACAAGGGTAGTGAGTGTGCAGGTTACTGGAAACTATGGTAGTGAGTGTGTGTGTTACTGGTGACGAGGGTTGTGAGTGTGCAGGTTACTGGTGACAAGGGTAGTAACTGTGCGAGTTACTGGTGACGAGGGTAGTGAGTGTGCAGGTTACTGGTGACGAGGGTAGTGAGTGTGCAGGTTACTGGTGACAAGGGTAGTGAGTATGCGAGTTCCTGGTGACGAGGGTAGTGAGTGTGTGCGTTACTGGTGACAAGGGTAGTGAGTGTGCAGGTTACTGGTGACAAGGGTAGTGAGTGTGTGTGAGTTACTGGTGATGAGGGTACTGAGTGTGCGGGTTACTGGTGAAGAGGGTAGTGAATGTGGGTTACTGGAGACAAGGGTAGTGAGTGTGTGCGTTACTGGTGACAAGGGTAGTGAGTGGGGAGGGTACTGGCGACGAGGGTAGTGAGTGTGTGTGAGTTACTGGTGACGACGGTAGTGAGTGCGCGGGTTACTGCTGACGAGGGTAGTGAGTGTAGGTTACTGGTGACAAGGGTAGTGAGTGTGCAGGTTACTGGAAACGATGGTAGTGAGTGTGTGTGTTACTGGTGACGATGGTTGTGAGTGTGCAGGTTACTGGTGACAAGGGTAGTAACTGTGCGAGTTACTGGTGACGAGGGTAGTGAGTGTGCAGGTTACTGGTGAGTGTGGGTTACTGGTGACGATGGTAGTGTGTGCGAGTTACTGGTGACGATGGTAGTGAGTGCGCAGGTTACTGGTGACAAGGGTAGTGAGTGTGCAGGTTACTGGTGACGAGGGTACTGAGTGTGTGTGAGTTACTGGTGACGAGGGTAGTGAGTGTGTGCGTTACTGGTGACAAGGGTAGTGAGTGTGCAGGGTACTGGTGACGAGGGTTGTGAGTGTGTGTGAGTTACTGGTGACGAGGGCAGTGAGTGTGCGGGTTACTGGTGACGAGGGTAGTGAGTGCAGGTTACTGATGACGAGGTTAGTGAGTGTGTGTGAGTTACTGGTGACGAGGGTAGTGAGTGTGTGGGTTACTGGTGATGAGGATAGTGAGTGTGTGCGTTACTGGTGACAAGAGTAGTGAGTGTGCAGGTTACTGGTGACGAGGGTAGTGAGTGTGCGGGTTACTGGTGACAAGGGTAGCGAGTGTGTGTGAGTTATTGGTGACGAGGGTAGTGAGTGTGCGGGTTACTGGTGACGAGGGTAGTGAGTGTGTGCGTTACTGGTGACAAGGGTAGTGAGTGTGCAGGTTACTGGTGACAAGGGTAGTGAGTGTGTGTGAGTTACTGGTGATGAGGGTACTGAGTGTGCGGGTTACTGGTGAAGAGGGTAGTGAGTGTGGGTTACTGGAGACAAGGGTAGTGAGTGTGTGCGTTACTGGTGACGAGGGTTGTGAGTGTGCAGGTTACTGGTGACAAGGGTAGTAACTGTGCGAGTTACTGGTGACGAGGGTAGTGAGTGTGCAGGTTACTGGTGACGAGGGTAGTGAGTGTGCAGGTTACTGGTGACAAGGGTAGTGAGTATGCAAGTTACTGGTGACGATGGTAGTGAGTGTGTGTGTTACTGGTGACAAGGGTAGTGAGTGTGGGTTACTGGTGACGATGGTAGTGTGTGTGCATGTTACTGGTGACGAGGGTAGTGAGTGTGCAGGTTACTGGTGACAAGGGTAGTGAGTGTGTGTGAGTTACTGGTGATGAGGGTACTGAGTGTGCGGGTTACTGGTGAAGAGGGTAGTGAGTGTGGGTTACTGGAGACAAGGGTAGTGAGTGTGCAGGTTACTGGTGACAAGGGTAGTGAGTGTGTGTGAGTTACTGGTGATGAGGGTACTGAGTGTGCGGGTTACTGGTGAAGAGGGTAGTGAGTGTGGGTTACTGGAGACAAGGGTAGTGAGTGTGTGCGTTACTGGTGACGAGGGTTGTGAGTGTGCAGGTTACTGGTGACAAGGGTAGTAACTGTGCGAGTTACTGGTGACGAGGGTAGTGAGTGTGCAGGTTACTGGTGACGAGGGTAGTGAGTGTGCAGGTTACTGGTGACAAGGGTAGTGAGTATGCAAGTTACTGGTGACGATGGTAGTGAGTGTGTGTGTTACTGGTGACAAGGGTAGTGAGTGTGGGTTACTGGTGACGATGGTAGTGTGTGTGCATGTTACTGGTGACGAGGGTAGTGAGTGTGCAGGTTACTGGTGACAAGGGTAGTGAGTGTGTGTGAGTTACTGGTGATGAGGGTACTGAGTGTGCGGGTTACTGGTGAAGAGAGTAGTGAGTGTGGGTTACTGGAGACAAGGGTAGTGAGTGTGTGCGTTACTGGTGACAAGGGTAGTGAGTGGGGAGGGTACTGGCGACGAGGGTAGTGAGTGTGTGTGAGTTACTGGTGACGACGGTAGTGAGTGCGCGGGTTACTGCTGACGAGGGTAGTGAGTGTAGGTTACTGGTGACAAGGGTAGTGAGTGTGCAGGTTACTGGAAACGATGGTAGTGAGTGTGTGTGTTACTGGTGACGAGGGTTGTGAGTGTGCAGGTTACTGGTGACAAGGGTAGTAACTGTGCGAGTTACTGGTGACGAGGGTAGTGAGTGTGCAGGTTACTGGTGAGTGTGGGTTACTGGTGACGATGGTAGTGTGTGCGAGTTACTGGTGACGACGGTAGTGAGTGCGCAGGTTACTGGTGACAAGGGTAGTGAGTGTGCAGGTTACTGGTGACGAGGGTACTGAGTGTGTGTGAGTTACTGGTGACGAGGGTAGTGAGTGTGTGCGTTACTGGTGACAAGGGTAGTGAGTGTGCAGGGTACTGGTGACGAGGGTTGTGAGTGTGTGTGAGTTACTGGTGACGAGGGCAGTGAGTGTGCGGGTTACTGGTGACGAGGGTAGTGAGTGCAGGTTACTGATGACGAGGTTAGTGAGTGTGTGTGAGTTACTGGTGACGAGGGTAGTGAGTGTGTGGGTTACTGGTGATGAGGATAGTGAGTGTGTGCGTTACTGGTGACAAGAGTAGTGAGTGTGCAGGTTACTGGTGACGAGGGTAGCGAGTGTGTGTGAGTTATTGGTGACGAGGGTAGTGAGTGTGCGGGTTACTGGTGACGAGGGTAGTGAGTGTGTGCGTTACTGGTGACAAGGGTAGTGAGTGTGCAGGTTACTGGTGACAAGGGTAGTTTATGTGGGTTACTGGTGACAAGGGTAGTGCGTGTGCGAGTTACTGGTGACAAGGGTAGTGAGTGTGCAGGTTACTGGTGACGAGGGTAGTGAGTGTGCAGGTTACTGGTAACGAGGGTTGTGTGTGTAAAGGAGGGTTACTGGTGACAACAGTAGTGTGTGTGTGGATTTTACTGGTGACAAGGGTAGTGAGAGTGGCTGTTTGATCCAGAACTGGTTTGCAGATAGAGGACAGATGGCAGTGGTTGATAGGACTTATTGAAGCTGGATGTCTATAATTAGTGGAGTTCTGCAAGGATCTGTGCTGGAACCTCTGCTGTTTGTAATGTATTTCAATGACCTGGATGAAAATGTGGATGGGTTGGTTTGTAAATTTGTGGATGATACCAAGATTGGTGGAGTGGTGCAAAGTGTAGACCACTGGTAAAGAATATAGACCAATTACTAATATGGGCTGAGAAATGGCAGATGAAGTTTAACCCAGATAAATGTGAGGTGTTGCATCTCGTTCAGGCAAATACAAGGAGACAGCACACTAAAAGGCTGAGCAGAGAGATCTTAGGATCAAGCTCATAGCTCCTGGAAAGTAGCGACACAGGTTGATAAAGTGAGGAAGAAGGCTTGTGGAGGGTTGTTCTTTTTGAGTTGAAGCAGCATTGAATTCGAAAGTCAGGAGGTTATAAAACTCCGGTTAGGCCGCATCTGGAGTATTGCATTTACTTCAGGTCACCCCACTATAGGAAGGATGTTGAGGCTTTGGAGGGGATGCAGAGAGGTTTACCAGGATGCTGCCTGGTTTAGAGGAAATGTGTTATCATGAGAGGCTGGATAAACGTGGGTTGTTTTCTCTGGAGTGTCGAAGGCTGAGGGGAGATCTGATAGAGGTTTACAAGTTGATGAGAGGCACAGGTAGAGTAGTGAGGAGGTATCTGTTTCCCAGGATTGGAATGTCTGATACCAGAGGGCGTGCATTGAAGGTGAGAGGGGGTGGGTTCAAAGGGGGGTCTGAGGAGTAGGTTTTTTTCCACCCTGGAAGTAGTCGATGCCTGAATACACTGCCTGGTATGGTTGTAGAGGCAAATACATTACAGGCTTTTAAAAGACGTTTGGATAGTCACATGAATGTGAGGAAGATGGAGGGATATCGACATTGTGCACACAGGAGGGCTCAGTTATCGGGTATTTTTGCCTTTGATTTTCAGCTGGCTCAGCACAACATTGTGGGCCGAACAGCCTGTTGCTGTACTCCTCTGTTTTCTATGTATTATCCTTCATCCATCATCAAAGAGATTACCTAGTTATTTAAATCTTCGCTGCATTTCCCCACAGTAGGAATGATTACACCACTTCAGAAACTGTTTTCAATATAAAAAATGTGGTATGTTCATCTGGGTGCATGTGGTATGTTCATCTGTTTTCAATATAAAAAATGTGGTATGTTCATCTGGGTGCACCACATCAGAATCGGGTTTAATATCACTGGCATAAGCCGTGAAATTCATTGTTATGTGCTGGCAGTACATTGCAATACATCATAATTACAGCAAATATATAGATATTTAAGTAACTAGTGCAGAAAGAGAAAAATAATAGGGAGGTAGTGTTCATGGAGTCAATGTCCATTGAGAAATCTAATGGCAATGGGGAACGGGTTCCTGAATCGTTCAAAGCACTATTTTCGATCATTTCATTAAAAACTTGCTATGCTCAGTAACTAAGCCTAATCTTCTCTACCTTTCTCATTGGCTTGAATTCAAAAGAAGTTCAAAAGAAAAATTAGAACATGAAGTTTCTCCGCACAGAAGTAAATATGTTTTCTTTTCTCGTTTTCTCTGGGACAACATCCTTGTTTACCATTGGGAAACAGCGGGGCGTTGCTTCGACCTTCAGGCCCGATATTCGTCGAAGCATCAACTTCCGCGCTTTTACTAAACGCCCCGGAGTTTCTCCTGAGACAGGATTTAGTGGGGAGGAGCGAAAATTATTCATGAACTACACGTACATCTCCCCTGAGCTGCTGAGTATTCCCAGCAAACACGAGGAAATCTGCGATGCCGGAAATTCAAGTACCCCAGCGATTTTGATTGTTAACACGATGCAAAACAAACCATTGTTTGTGTTAGTGAACTGAAAACCTCTCACAGTTTCCCACGTACATTCGCCGCCGCCAACCGGCTTCAGTCAGAGAGCAGCGGGCAGCTTCTCCTTCAGCTTCCAACTGTGCGGTCATGGGAGGCAGCCTCAGCAGCACTAACGTGTCCTTTCCGACCGGAGACCCGTCACCTCAGCTCGGGCAAGCCACCGCTCACCGCCCCGCTGCCTCCTCAGCCTGCGACCGACCTCACCGCCCCGCCTGCCTCATCAGCCTGAGACCGACCTCACCGCCCCGCCTGCCTCATCAGCCTGCGACCGACCTCACCGCCCCGCCTGCCTCCTCAGCCTGCGACCGACCTCACCGCCCCGCCTGCCTCATCAGCCTGCGACCGACCTCACCGCCCCGCCTGCCTCATCAGCCTGAGACCGACCTCACCGCCCCGCCTGCCTCCTCAGCCTGCGACCGACCTCACCGCCCCGCCTGCCTCATCAGCCTGCGACCGACCTCCCCTTATCTGCCTGCCAGCTGGAAGACAAAAATGACCCGGCAAAGGCCGTTCGGCCCCTCGAGTCTCCGGCGCCATTGAACACCCGGTGTTTAATCCCAAACTGTTTTCCTGCCCTTTTCACAAACTCTTCGATTCCTTTAAGGTCCAGAAACCCTCTAATATCTCATTGCTCATACCTTAAACAGAGAAAGTTTATACCTTGCTGCTAAAAGTAAATTTTTTTAATGTGTACCTGTGAATAATGTCCTTTTGCATATGAGAATCAACTCACTTTTGAATGATTGTAACGGCTGAGCCTCTGGGATAGAAAATTCCAGTGAGTGGAGACATTTCTTATTTCAGCCCTCCTCTAGTGTCCTGGATTCTGCGCCTGTAAATATTTTGTTATGTTTCCCTGAAGTTCTCCTCCTACATTGGACAAAACAGCTCACTCTCTTCCCCTATAAAGACCACATTTCAGCAATCAGACTGGCCTTTACTCAGCTCTAAATCAGGTATATCCTTTTTTAGGTAAGGCTGCCAAAACCACTACAATAACCAATTACAGTTTCATCTAGTCCCCATATAATTATAGTGGTATCTTACCACCACTCACACTGCTTCTCCCTCACTGCCTACATCTGATGTCACCAGTCAACCTGTAATCTGAGTGATTTGTCCTCCTTTATTCAGGGGTGCTCAATGACAGAGTTTGGAGGCTTGCCTGCCTCAATGACCCGGAGAGCTCTGTCGGCTGGAGTCTGGGCTCTAAGCTTTGGCTCTTGGTAGGGTCAGTCATGCCAAACAGGTCAAAGGGTAGAGGCCAGAGGAAGAGTGTCCTCCAGGTTTGGGGGTTCAGCTCAGAGCTAACAACCAGGTCTGGCCAAACAAAACTGTTATGGAAACAGCAGTGAAGAATCCTTCTACATCTGATTGCGACGATATTTCTGAGTCTCCACCCGCGACTTGAATGACTGACAGTAGTGAAAACCGAGAGGAAGCTACGGACATGATGAAGGAAGCCCTGAACATTATCAGAGATGGAGGACCTTCGTTGCTGCCCTGAACTCCAGCAGCATTATAGACAGTAAGATGCTGCTCAGTGATATTCAAAGTTCAAAGTAAATTTATTATCAAAGTACATGCATGTCACCATATACAATCCTGAGGTCAATTTTCTGTGGGCATGCTCAGTAAATCCATAATAGAGTAATAACCAGTATAGCATCAGTGAAAGGCCACAGCAACTTGGACACTTGACCAGTGTTCAAAAGACAACAAACTGTGCAAATACAAAAAAAAAGAAACAATAATAAATAAATCAATAAGTATCGAGAACATGAGATGAAGAGTCCTTGAAAGCGAGTCCATAGGTTGTGGGAACAGTTCAGTGATGGGGCATGTGAAATTATCCCCTCTGGTTCAAGCGCCTGATGGTTGAGGGGTGATAACTGTTTCTGAACCTGGTGGTGTGAGAACAGGTAAAATGAGGGAAACAGCCTGCATGGGTTTGGGTGCCAAGCAGAAACCGTGTATCTGGGGCGTCTCACATTTATGATTGTGAAAAAGTTCACATGGCTATCTGACAGTAAAAATAGTGTCAGAAACAGGTTTATTATCACTGATAAATATCACAGAGTTTGTTGTTTTACCCCAAAAGTACACTACAATCACTACAAATTACATGAATTACAATAAGAATATATTGTATGTATACTTAAAAATAAATCATTCGTTCATTGTTTGCTGTGTGGTATGACATAGGCGATGATGGTCTTTCCATGACCGTGATTGTTCTTGGCAAATTTTTCTGCAGCACTGGTTTACCATTGTCTTCTGGGCAGTGTCTTAACGAGACGGGTGCCCCCAGCTACTGTCAACACTCTTCAGGGCTGTCTGCTGGGCGTCAGCGATCACATCACCAGGATCTGTGATCTGCACCGGCTACTCGTAAGATCACTCACCACCTGATAGAGACATATCTACAATAAGAAAATATATCTTAAAATCAATAAATAGTGCAATAAGAGATCAGAATGGTGAGGTAGTGTTCATAGGTGTGTGGACCATTCAGAAATCTGACAGCGGAGGGGAAGAAGTTGTTCCTGAGAAGTTAAGCATGTGTCTTCAGGCTCCATGATGGTGGCAATTAGAAGAGGGTATGTCCTGGACGTTGAGGGTCCTTCTGTTTTGAAGATGTCCTCGACGGTAGGAGGCTAGGGCCCATGATGAAGCTGGCCGAGGTTACAACCCACTGCAGCCTTTTCCAATCCTGTGCATTGGTACATCTATATTGGGGGGTCCCAACCTTTTTTTATGCCATGGACCCCTACCGTTAACCGAGGGGTCTGTGGACTCCTGCGCTGTACTGTGCCAAGTGGTGATGTAACCAGTCAGAATGCTCTCCACAGTACATCTGTAGAAATTTGCTAGAGCTTTTGGTGACAACGCCAAATATCAAATAGGTGTGGTTGTGATGTCCCACACGGTCACACAAGATGGGGAACAAGTTGAAAGCTTTGTACTTTTATTTGCTGCGATGGCACAGATCAAACGAATACGCACAAATCATTCCCCACCCGTCTACATTCTCTCAACATACGCACTTTAAATTGCTTGGACTGTGCTTAAAGAAATCCATCTGTAAATTATTCAGATTAAAATAATCCAATCCAGCTAGTATGGTTCTCCCAATTAGTTGGTCCATATTGCAGGGAAAATCTGTATTCGAATTGCACAATGTAACATCACAATTTATCACAGAAGCTTTCTTTTATTACTTGCCTAGATCCGTTTTAATCAAAAAGAAGCAACAGGTGGGATCAAAGTACATGTATTATCAATGCACGTGCACAGGATATAACCCTGAGATTCTTCACGCAGCTAGAAACGGCTGATGTCCGAAGCTCAGAGTCCGCAGCCACAGCCTTGCCATCTATTATGGATATATTGAGATTTATTTCCAGCAGGGCCCAGCTGCAGAATAGGTTTTAAAGGGAATGAAAATTAAACAGAAACTTGTGGCAGCAGAAGAAGAATTATTTTCACCTCTGATTTTTTTTTTCAAAGATATATTCATGAAAATCTACATTCAGTGGCCACCAAACCAGATGCCTCCTGTACCTAATAAAGTGGCCACTGTGTTCATGGTCTTCTGCTGCTGTAGCCCATCCACTTCAAGGTTTGACGTGTTGTGTGTTCAGAGATGTTTTTCTGCACACCACTGTTGTAACATGTGGTTTTTACTGTTACCTTCCTGTCAGCTTGAACCAGTCTGGCCGTTCTCCCCCGACCTCCCTCACTAACAAGGTATCTTTGCCCACAGAACTGCTGCCCTGCTCTCTGGATGCTAATTGCTTTCTTTGCGCCATTCTCTGTTGAATGGTGGAGTGGAGATACGCCTCTACCAAAGGGAGGTGTAAGGCGCTCCTTCCCTCTGCTAGCCTGCAGGTCACCCTTGGGCAAATTGTAGCATCTGTTTAGACACCCCCCCACCACCCGATCAGGGTCATGTGAAGCCATGAGAGTCGTCGGTGCATATCACAGGTCCTGGTTATGCAACCATTGCCCCCCGGCAGAAAATCTCCGTAGAGTATTGATAATGGCTGGGGTCACCCACCTTGCCCAGAAGAAGGCAATGGCAAACCACTTCAGTATAAAAACTTGCCAAGAACTATCATGATCATGGAGAGTGCAACAGCGTGAAGGGGTCTCCCCCACAGGCAACGGCCCCTTGCTCAGTAGACAGATAGAAGACCATCATTGCCCGCATCATACGACACAGCACATAATGTTGATGATAATTTCTGTACGCTCTAGAGACCATTGTGTGTCAAAATCCCAGGAAATCAGCAGTTTTTGAGATACTCAGACCACCCCATCTGGCACCAACAATCACTCCACTGTCATAGTCACTTGGATCACATTTCTTCCCCATTCTGATATTTGGTCTGAACAACTGAATCTTTTGATCATGTCTGCATGCTTTTACGCATTGAGTGGCTGGCACCTGATTGGCTGATCAGATATTTGCATTAACAAACAGGTGTACAGGTATACTTAATAAAGATGCCACTGAGGGTACTTAGGGAATTCAGAAAAACTTTCTTTACATTCCTGCGCATGTAACACAAACATTTAAATTTAGCAATGCCACATGTTTTCTGTTGATTAAGTTGTCTAGGAGCGTTGTGGAAACTGGAGCATTTAGCAAAATGATCAAAAGGTTTTTTTCCACATTTACTGTGTATTACTGCCTCACCTCGACATTCCAGAATGAGTTAAGTCTCACTTGTCCTCTCACCATTCAGCAGCCCAAGGGTCCTGAAATTCTGGGCAGTGGCTGGATCCTTGGAGAAAGGAACAGCCTGCCAGCACAAGGGCTGGAAGATTGAGGACAAGACGAGGGTCCATTGGTCCATTCACTGATTCCCTTCTCCAAAAGGCAGCGGCTTGGTGACTGCTGAAGGACCCTGAAGACCCACAGACTTTTACCATTATCCAAGGGTCTGGGGTCCCCAGGCTGGGACCTCCGCTGTAGATCCAGCCCGAGCAGTAGCACAGCCTCTCAGCCCCAAACTGCATAAAGAACTCGGCAGGCCAAGCAGCATCCATGGAGGTCAGCACACCAGAGCCATTTGGCCCATCATGTTGTGCTGCTCTTTTAACGTCCTCTAAGACCAATCCAACTCTTCTCTCATACGACCGTAGCCTTAATCCTTCTATCACCCTTGTGCCTATGTAAGAGTTCCTTAAATGCCCCTTTACCACCACCCCTGGCAGGGTATTGCACATCTTCACCGCTCTCTGTGCAAAAAAAAACTTAACTTTGACATCCACCCTACACTTTCTTCCAATCACCTTAAAATTATGTTCCCAGGCATTAAGCCATTTTCTCCTGGGGAAGATGTCTCTGGCTATCATTTGATATCTGCCTCTTCTCATCTTGTAAACCTTTATAAAGTTACCTCTCATCCTCCTTCACGCTGAAGAGAAAAGCCCTAGCTTGCTCAACTTATCTTTATAAGACATCTTCTCTAATCCAGGTAGTATTCTGGTAAATCTCCTCTGCACCCTCTCTAAAGCTTCCATATCCTTCCTATAATGACTTGACCAGAACTGAACACAATACTTTAGGTGTGGTCTAAACAGGGCTTAATAGAGCTGCAACATTACCTCACAGTTCTTGATCTTAGTCTCCCTACTAATGAAAGCCAACACACCATACACCCTCATAATGTCCCTGTCAACTTGTGTGGCAACTTTGAGGGGTCTATGGATGTGGACCTCACGATCCCTCTGTTTCTCCACACTGCTGAGAAGCCCATCACCAACCCTGTATTCTGCCTTCGAATTTGGCCTTCCAAAGTGAATCGCTTCACACTCCTCCAAGTTGAACTCCATCTGCCAGTTCTCAGCCCACCTCTGCATCCTGTCAATGCACCATTGTAACCTTAACCTTCTGCATCAGGGGTTCACAACATTTTTATGCCGTGGACCCCTACCATTAACCAAGGGGTCTGTGAACCCCAGATTAGGATCACTGTTCTACGCTATGCACAACTACGCCAAACTTTGTATCATTTGCAAACTTATTAACCCACCCAACATGGCGTTACCCTGAAGGTGGGTGCTTCAGGTTGAAACCTTGAGGGGCAAAGGTAGGGTGGAGGCATACTGTCTTTTTCATAGGATTGGGGAATCAAGAACAAGAGGGCATAGATTGAAGGTGAGAGGGGACAAATTTAACAGGAACCTGAGGGGCAACTTTCACACAGAGGATGGCGTGTTGTCAGGAGAATGAAAGGGTCATTTCATCATCTGAGCAGTGATCGAAAGCTCGGGGCCTGTACTCCCTGGTAGTCCGAAGAATGAGGGGTACCTCACTGAAACCTATCAAATGTTGAAAGGCTGAGAGAGAGTGGGTGTGGAGACGATGGTTACTTTCATTGCGGAGTCTAGGACCAGGGGGCACAGCCGCAAAACAGAGATATGCCCATTCAGAACAGAGATAAGGAGGAAATTCTTTAGTCATGGAGTGATGAATCTGTAAAATTCATTGCCACAGGCAGCTGTGGAGGCCAAGTCATTGGGTGTATTAAAGGGTGTTGATAGGTTCTTGATTAATCAGTGCGTGAAAGGGTACGTGGAGAAGGCAGGAGGATGGTATTCAGAGGAAAATGAATCAGCTATATCGAAATGGCAGAGCAGACTTGATGGCCTAATTCTGCTCCCATGTCTCATGGTAATTGAAATGAGCTACCATCTGGCTCTGTAATCAACAACACTTAAATGATACTTGGACAGATATATGAAAAGGAAAAGAGTGTGATCTGGGTCTAATGTGGGCAAATGGGACCAGCTTAGATGTGCACCTTGATAACAGGGAGCACTTAGGCCTAAGGTCTTGTTTCGGTGCTCTTTGACTATCGTCTGGCATCTCAGTCCTGGGCCTGCAGGTACAGCTTACGGACACTGGGTGGCAGTGTGGTGCAGTAACCCAATATTTTGCTAATATAACGGGCCAGAGCAGGGATGTGTTGCATTGTAGAACTAGTTTGTCTTTAACGTCACTTTCTTGGAGGAATACTGGCTACAACTCTCCTAAAGTCATCTCAGACCTCCCCATGCCGTCACATAACTTCAGATCAAGGGAAAATCCCCACCTGTTCCCAACATTCCCTCTAACTTTTTTTAAACCGCTGCGCGGACCAACCGTTGCTCTGAACAGTAAATTTTTACGCAGCCTGAAAACTGTGTGGCGGTTTAAATGTTTCTTTTTGTGATAGGGAAACTGTGAATATTTAGAATGAAAACTGAAACAGATAAGTACTTTTGATTCTATTTATTAATTGAAGGGTATAATGAAATACAATACAACAAAGAAAACTTTTCACGATTTGTAAACTTTTTCGGGCCTGACTTTATTCCAGCTGCGCAGCACTGAAGGTATGTGTGTGGGAGCATTTCGGTTACCGTGCGGCCTTACTGCTTAGAGGGAAGAGTGCTTCTCTGACTTTGCCGCAGTCTCTCATGCTCAGGACTATTTCCGGCCTCTGCAACAGGTTTAGTCTTCTGTCTGTCTCATCCGTTGCTGGGTTCTGCACCCAACAACAGTAGTCCACCTCTGAAACTCTAATAGGGGCTCCTCTAGAACAGTTGCCAGCACAGGCCCCAAAACAGGACATCATTCCACACATCTCATCTCAAGAGAAGCTTAAAACCCAATGGTATGAACCAGAACTTTCCACTTTCAGGTAATCTACACTCATTGTGTTCTCCTCCCAGACACACTCACCTGTCCTCCTGGTTTTCTTCTCTCTTTCCCATCCCACCCCCTCCTGGTTTATCTGCCCATCAACCTCTCCTCATTTGGTTCAATCCTATCACCTGTTCCCACATTCTCCACCCCCGCCTCTATTCTTACAGGGGACAGTGAGGGAAGAGGCCTAGTCAGGTTAAAACTGTGGGAGTTGGTAGGTTTATAATAGAATAGAATTGGTTGGAAGAGCAACACCTCATATTTCGACTGAGGGCATGAATAACTTCCGGTTATTTTTCCTCCTCACCTCCCCTTGGTGCCCCTCCTCCTTCCTCGTCTCCCATGGTCTACTCACCTCTCTAGTCAGGCTCCTTCTTCTCCAGCTGTTTGCCTTTCCCACCATCACCTCCCTGCTTTGTAAATCCTCTCCAACCCACTTCACTTCACCTTCTAGCGTCTTCTCCCTCCCCTCTCCCTCCTTCTTATCCTGGCTCCTTCCCCCTTCCTTGCCAGTCCTGATGAAGGGTCTCGGTCCCAAAGTCGACTTCCACAGATGCTGCCTGACCAGCTGAGTTCCTCCGGCATTTTGTGTGCGCCACTTTGCTTCAAAATTGTGTTTATTAGGCCAGGAGGAACTAAGTCTCTCTTCGAACTCCAGAAGAGTAACGTGGACCGAACGTCCAATGGCTGGGTTGGTGGGTGTTTCTCACCGGCTGGAGAGCAATGAACTGCAGCAGGTCCTCCAGTGAGTGTGGGAGGTCTGATTCCAAAGCCAGGTCTCCTTCTGATGGTCCTGAGTAGTCAGCCCTTCGCACCTCTGATGTCCAGCCTGTGATTAAAGTCTGGATGGCAAGCAGGCAAATCTTTCAACTGTAGTGTGACAATGTGACAATATTAACGTTCCAATACCAAGTCCAAAATTTCAGGAGTACGAGAAAGTCTGCAGATGCAGGAAATCCAGAGCAACACACACAAAATGCTTGCGGAACTCAAGCAGCTTCTACAGAGAGGAATAAACAGTTGATGTTTTGGGCCAAAACTCTTCTGGAGGACCCAGGCTTCATGGTATCTGGGGTCAATTTCACAGAGGTCATGCCAGCTTCAGTCAGTTTCCTTCCCCTGTTGACCACGGGTTAAAAATTTATAAAGAATGCTGGGTACTCACTGTGACAACCTACCAGCACAAGTTAGAGTTCCCAGTGTCTCCTTGTAGTTGGCAGATAATCTCCGGACACCTGCAACAGGACCAAACGCATAAACCAGTGAGGATGTTGCTCCGTAAACAGACGGGGGCTGATAAATAGTGTCTCGTTACAAAGAGGATTTGTAGATGATGTTATGAGTCTAAACATTATTAAGAGCAGTGTTGCCTTGCTCGCCGATGAGTGTGTCTGAGTAGCAGAACAAGTCGTGGGAGAACACCCTGAACAGACGTGGGACAGCACACTGGGGCAGAGAGTAACGCTCCTCCCTGACGGCTCCAGCAGCCCAGGTTTGACCCCAACCCCTGGTACTGTCTGTGTGGAGTTTGAACGTGATTGTGGGCGGCATGGTAGTGCAATTGCTTTACGGTGCCAGTGATTACCGATCAGGGTTTAGTTTCCACTGCTGTCCGTCAGGAGTCCGTACATTCTTCCCGTGACCGCTGTGGTTTCCTCCGGGTGCTCTGGTTTCCTCCCACATTCCAAAGACGTACAGTTAGGGTTAGTGGGTTGTCGGCGTGCTACGTTGACACCAGACGTGCGGGCTGCCCCCGCAATCCTCTCTGATTTGATTTGGTGCAGATGTTACATTTCACTGTATGTTTCTATGCTTCAGTGCACATGTGACAAATACAACTAATCTTTAATCTGCTTCCCTCCCAGCACCCAAAGGTGCTGCCCCCTGTAAATGGCCCTTGAAGAGTACTGCCCTGATTTGTGTACCTAGACAGCTAAGATACGACATCCACGGTCGACTCTGCCCAACAGAGGCCTCAGATCCTTGAAGATGTTGACGGAAGTGTGCGGGGAATAAAATGTGTTCCCTGTAGGACTGGTGTAAATGGGTGTTTAATGGTCAGTACAGAATTGTTGGGCTGAAGGGCTTGTTTCAGCTCTGAGTGTTTTGGCCTCAGGAGACATTGTGAAGTTTCACATCTGTGACACCAATAGGTCAGAGTATAGACCATCTCGTGTTATCTGAGGGTCTGGGAAAGAGGGAAGGTTTTATACAAAACTTTTACAAGCTCTCTCACTTCAGAACTTCTCAGGCTTGCACCAGGACCATAGGGGACAGTGAAACACAGATAAATTCCACTGTATCTGCACTTTCAATGTTAAAGTGTAACTCAAGGCAACTTGTTGGGATATTAGAAAGGAGAGGAGGTCAAATCATATTTGAAAAGTGTTTTTAAGCAAAAGGGGAAGTCATTTGTAAATGTAATTCGACCATTCTAGGTTTCAACTTAGAATATTTGTGGAAGGAAAGACTTGTAACTAATAATACCTGCCATAAGTTCAGTAACTAAACCACTTCAGTCACTGAGGCATCTTTGAGGTTGTTTTGACACCTTGAGAACATTGTGGTGGCCCACATGTACACAGTCAGATGCCAAATGCAGCAATGTAATTTTAGTGAAGTTTATCAGGGCACCAGGAACAGGCTCCCCTGCTCGTCCCAGGAGTAACGACATGGGAAGCTCTGCCATCACTGAAGAAATTGTTGCTTAATCAATCCAGTTTGCTTCACTTTGTTTACTCATGGTACTGAAACGGTTTGGCCTGAAAACCCAGTCCAAGCGAAACATAAATAAATATCCACGTCACATCCAAGGAAAAGGCAGTGCACATTCTCCATGAGATCATTGTCTGCAAGGGGATGTTCCAACAGTGGTATCTGTCCTTCCAAATGGGTTCTGTGAACATTTCATCATGTTATTCTGCTATGTTTGTTGTTCATTCCCATTCTTGTTCTTTGACCCCGCACACTCTCTAGAAAATAGCTTCCCCCCGATCTTTTCCCACTCTCTCTCCAAAAATAAGTGTTAACAAAACAAATCCTATTGGCTAATTCAACAAGCCTAACTTAATCAATGGAATTTTTATTTTAAACAGCAAAAATGAAATACTCAATTGTAAGGAACACTTACTGAACTTTGAGAACATTTGCAGAAAACAAAATACCCAACAGCATAACTGTATTAATGAAATAATGTATGGTCTGAAAGATGTCTACAAATATATATTCATTCACCAGGGATAATACATGTCTGGACCCTGTTCCAATAGCAGGGTTTTCAGATCTTCACCTCAGTGGCAGTCCTCGTCTCCTCGTTTAGCTGGCAAAACCACCCCAAGGCTACATACTTGTCAAACACTAGAGTTTCAAATAGGAGCTGTACAATGTGGAATAGGTCTGGGCTGTGCAGAGTATGAACATTTCAAGAATATCCTGAAGTTTGAAAACAACTGCTCCTTCTCCACTTTGCAGAGGCTTTGATCATATTCCTGAGTCTAATGCTTAGTCATCTCTTCCCACGACAGAGGTTGGAATAGCAAATCTATTTTGGGAGTCCAGCACCAGGAATGCAAACAATCTGCCTGCCAAACATAACCGACTGAGGGTAACATTGAACACGAGGGACTCTGCAGATGCTGGAAATCCAGAGCAAAACACACAAAATGCTGGAGGAACTCAGCAGGTCAGGCAGCATCTATAGAGAGAAGTAAACAGTCGACATTTGGGCTTTGTTCTTCTTCCGAAGCATTCCCTTACAGTGTGGCTACAGACAACATATTCCAGGCCATCTCAGACCCAGTATAACTCTGTGAAACAGCACTCAACCATGCCTATGGCAGGAATTCATAAATTTAAAAATAGCACCTGCATGTAATAAACATAATGCATTTGATATATGATCCGTGATACGAGTGTGTGGAACACGGAAATGGGAGATTTGAAATTTAAACTGAAAATGTAGTAAGGCAAAATCTGTGGAGGGAAACACAGGTAATATTTCAGAGTCGTTACTTCAATTCAGTTCAGTATTTTCAACATTTCTTTTGATTTGTCTATAGATAAACTTAATGATGTAATCCCAAGAGATTCTGTAGATGCTGGAAATCCAAAGTAACACACACAAAATGCTGGAGGAACTCGGCAGGTCAGGCAGCATCTATGGAGAGGAATAACCAGTTGACTTTTCGGGCCGAGACCTTTCACCACAACCGGAAAGGAAAGGGTCCTGGCTTCTTCCTCCTTCCTTTCCAGTCCCGATGGAAAGTCTCGGCCTGAATTGTCAAGTGTTTATTCCTCACAAACAAGAGAAAATTTGCAGATGCTGGCAATCCAGCCTTCAACTCTGTGTCTTCAAAACCAAGGAATTGATTGTGGGCTTTACGAAGGGGAAGTCAGGGGAACACACACCAATTCTCGTCGATGGATTAGCTGTGGAAAGGCAGAGCAGCTAGGAAGCTCCTGGGTGTCAACATCTCAGAGGGTCGATCCTGTCCCCAACATATTGAAGATGTCATTAGGAGTTTGAAGAAATTTGGTATATCACCAAAGACAGTGAGTACATTAATCTGTCCTGATCTATCAAAGTCTGATACGGAGCCTTCAACGCACAGGATCACCACAAGCTGAAAGGTTTATAGACTCGGGCAGTTCCATTGATGGTACAACCCTCTCCTCACCAGAGGGCATCTTCAAGAGGTGGCAACTCAAGAAGGCTGCAACCATCATTGAAGGCCCTCACAATCGGAACATGTCCTGCTCACAGCACTACTATCGGTGAGGAGATGCAGAACCCCAAAGACTCACTCAGCATTTTAATATCAACTTTTTAGACCGTAAGACATAGGAGCAGAATTTAGGCTATTCAGCCCATCAAGTCTGCTCCACCATTCCATCATGGCTGATTTCTTATCCCTCTCAACCCCATTCTCCTGCCGGCTTGTTCCTTCCTCGAAGAACTGTAACAGATTTGTCAGGCAAGATTTCCCTTTACAGAAACCATGCTGACTTTGACTTATTTTATCATTAGTCTCCAAGTACCCCGAAACCTCATCCTCAATAATAGATTCCAACACATTCCCAGCCACCGAGGTGAGGCTCACTGGCCTATAATTTCCTTTCTTTTGCCTTCCTACCTTCTTAAGGAGTGGAGTGACATTCGCAATTTTCCAATCCTCCAGGACCCTGCCAGAATCAAGTGACTCTTGAAAGATCATGACCAATGCATCCATTATCTCTTCAGCAACGTCTCTCAGGAATCTGGGATGTTGTCCATCTGGTCCAGGTGACTTATCCACCTTAAGACCTTTCAGTTTCCCTAGCACTTTTTCCTTTGTAATAGCAATGACACTCACGGACCTCTGGCACACTGCTTGTGTCTTCCACAGTAAAGACTGATGCAAAGTACCCATTAATTTCACCTGCCATTTCTTTATCCCCCATTATTGCCGAACCATTATCATTTTCCAGTGGTACAATATCAACCCTTGCCTCCCTTTTACCCTTTATTTAACTGAAAAAACTTAGGTATCCTGCTTTATGTTATAGGCTAGTTTGCCTTCATATTTCACCTTTTCCCTTATAACTTATCTAGTTGCCTTGTGTTGGATTTTAAAAGCTTCCCAATCATCCAACCTCCCACTCACATTTGCTACCTTATACGCCCTTTCCATGGCTTTTATGTGATCTCTAAATTCACTTGTCAGCCACAGTTGTCTACCACTGCCATTTGACAACTTCTTCTGTGGGACATATCTATTCTGTACCTTGTGAACTATTCCCAGAAGCTTCACCCGTCTCTGCTCTGCCATCATCCCCACCAGTATCCTCCTCTAATCCACCCGGGCAAACTCCTCTCTCATGCCTCTGTAACTCTCATTATTCCATTGTGATACTGATACATGCGACTTATGCTTCTCCCTCTCAAATTGCAATACGAATTCAATCATATTATGATCACTGCCTCCTAAAGGTTCCTTTACATTAATCTCCCTAATAAGATCTGGGTTGTCACACAACACTCAATCTAAGATATCCTTTACCTGAATAGGCTCAAGCATAAACTGCTCTAAAAAGCCATCTCGTAGGCATTCAACAAATTCCCTCTCTTACGATTTGACACCAACCTGATTTTCCCAATCCACTTGCATATTGAAGTCCCCCATTACAATTGTGTCATTGCCCTTATTACATGCCTTTTCCAGCTCCTTTTGCAATCTCAACCCCACAGTTTCTTAGCTCCTCCCACAAAGATTTGATATTCTCTGACCCTATTCCATCTCTTACCAACAGAGCCACACCACCGCCTATGCCTTCCTGCCTGTCCTTTCGATACAAAGTATATCCTTCGCTGCCAACTATGACCTTCTTTCAGTCACGACTCAGTGATGCCCAAAACGTCATACCTACCAATCTGTGATTCTGACGCAAGTTCATCCACCTTATTCCGAATGCTACGTGCATTTAAACACAGCACCTTCAGTCCTGCATTCTTTGCCCTTTTGAATTTTGCCTCTGTGGTACAATTTAACTCTTTGCTCTGTCTACATTTGTACCCAGTCATTGGCTGGTCCTTCCTTACATTCATGTAACACCCATCATCTACATCTACTTGTAAATCTGCTGGCTCATCCTCAGCTCTGTCACACTGGTTCCCATCTCCCTGCCATATTAGTTTAAACCCTTCCCAACGGCTCTAGTAAACCTGCTCACAGTAATATTGGTCCCCCTGGGATTCAAGTGCAACCCGTCCCTTTTGTACAGGTCATACTTGCCCCGGAAGAGGTCCCAATGATCCAGAAATCTGAATCCCTGCCTCCGCTCCAGTTCTTCAGCCACGCATTTATCCTCCACCTCATTCAATTCCTATCCTCACTGTCACATGGCACAGGCAGCAATCCCGAGATTACTACCCTTGAGGTCCTGCTTCTCAGCTTCCTTCCCATCTCCCTGTATTCTTTATTCAGAACCTCCTCCCTTTTTCTACCTAAGTCGTTGGTACCAATATGTAGCACAGCTTCTGACTGCTCACCCTCCCTTTTCAAAAGGATGCGTTCAAAAACATCGCAGACCCTGGCACCTGGGAGGCAAACTACCATCTGTGTTTCTTTTTCACATCCACAGAATTGCCTATCTGTCCCCCTAACTATAGCGTCCCCTATTACTACTGCCACTGTCTTCAATTCCATACCCTTCTGAGCCACAGGGCCAGATTCAGTGCCAGAGGCACAGCTGCTGTTGCTTCCCGCATGTAGGTACCACCCCCCTCAAAACAGTACTCAAAATGGAGTACTTATTGTTGAGGTGGACGGCCAGAGGGGTGCTCTCCACTATCTGACGTTCTCCCTTCCCTCTCCTGCCAGTCACATGGTTAGCTGTCTCCTGTAGCCTTGGGGTGACTACCTCCCAGTAGTTCCTGTCTATCACCTCCTCACTCTCCCTAACAAGCCAAAGGTCATGGAGCTGCAGCTCCAGTTCCCTAACTCGGTCTCTAAGGAGCTGCACCTCGATGCACCTGGCGCAGATGTGGCCATCGGGGAGGCTGAGAGTCTCCTGGAAATCCCACATCTGATACCTAGAACAGGTCACTGGTTCTGTAGACATACCCCCTATTCTCTCAAAAGTTAATTTAGAAAAAAAGAAATACGAAATAAGGAATAAATTTACCTGCTTACCTTGCCTCTGACTGTTCTCAGTGAAGCCTTGTTGAGCCAAAGCTTTACTACTCAAATGCAAACTACTCTGACGATGACGGCTCCCACGATGACCGATCCGCAAGACAGTACCCCTCCTTGATAGAGACTGAGCTTTTAAAGCTCATCACCGGACCTGTGCGGGAATACCTCTGTTGTCTCTGCACAGTACTTCAATCTTCTGCAAACTTGGCCACGGAGCTATCAATTCCATCACCCAGATCATTGACAAATAACAGGAAAATAAGCAGTCCCAATACTGATCCCTGCAGAACACCACTAGTCACTGGCAGAAGAGGCTCCCTTTATTCCCATTCTTTGGCTCCTGCCAGTCAGCCAATCCTCTATCCATGCTAGTATGTTTCCTGTAATACCTTGGACTCTTGCTAAGCAGTCTCAAGTGCAGCATCTTGTTGAAGGCTTTCTGAAGATCCAAGTACACAACATCCACTGATTCCCCTTTGTCTCTCCTGACTGTTATTTCCTCAAAGAATTCCAACAGATTTGCCAGGCAAGGTTTCCTTCTAAGGGCATGCTGACTGTGCCTGCAAGTGCCCTGAAATCTCACCCTTGATAATGGACTCCAACATCTTCCCAACCACTGAGGACAGACTAACTGGCCTATGGTTTCCTTTCTTTTGCCCCTCTCCCTTCTTGCAGAGTGAAGTGACATTTGCAATTTTCCACTCCTCTGGAACCATTCCAGAATCTGATGATTCTTAAAGGACCATTACAAATACCTCCACAATCTCTTGAGCCACTCTTTCAATACCCTGGGGTGTAGGCCATCTGGTCTAGTTGACTTATCTACCTTCAGACCTTTCAGCTTTCCAAGCAGCTTTTCCTTAGTAATAGCAACTACCCTGACTTCTACCCCATGATACTCTCGAATTTCTGGCATACATTTCACGTGGTCGCAGGACTCTGTTGGACAGTGATAATGTAAGTTGCCGCAGTCCTGTTGCCCTTGTCTGGTGCTGCAACAGGTGACATGGAAGCTGCGTAGTCTCAGCTGTAGTGAAGACTGGGCCTCAAGCTGTAGGCCAGGTGAGGAAACGGTGGAGGCGGTGCAGCGTGGCGTCCACGCTCGGCGGTGGGCTAGCTTCTCCTATCAGTGCTGCTCTCCCGTGTTGGTGCGGTGGAATGACAGGCTGGATTGCACTGCTGGGAGATTGTACCATCAGTTGCAGGACAAGCTGCGGACGGTCTTGGACTATAGATAAAAAGTTTTTTTCACTTGAATATGCCTCTTCGCTCACTATTTTGTTAGTTTCTTCCAACCTGAGTTTAGCCTCATCATGGCAGTAGAGGAGGCCATGTATGGACATATCTGAATGGGAATGGGAAGCAGAGTTGAAGTGGGTGGCTACCGGGAGATCCTGGAGGAGCAACACCTCATATACTGTCTAGGTAGTCTCCAGCCCCTTGGTATGAACATAGAATTCTCCAACTTCCTGTAATTCCCTCCCCCTCCCTTCCTCTATCCCTATTTCACTCTGCCCCCTCCCCCAGCTGCCTATCATCTCCCTCACGGTTCCGCCTCCTTCCTCTACTACCCATTGTTTTCCTGCCTATCACCTCCCTGCTTCCCCTCCCCCAACCCTTTGTCTTTCAAATTACTGGTTTTTCAACTGAAACTACGAGCCTTCCTCCAACCCTCCCCCACCTTCTGTCTTCAGTCCTGACGAAGGGTTCAGGCTCGAAACGTCGACTCATCATTTCCACTGATGTTGTCCGACCTGCTGAGTTCCTCCAGCGTATTGTGAGTGTTGCTTTGATCCCAGCATCTGTAGATTGTTTTGTGTTTGTAAAGACACTGCCCAGATGAAGGCATTGGCAAACCACTTCTGTAGAAAAAATTACCAAGAACAAATCTTGGTCATGGAAAGACCATGATCGGCCATTTCATAGACACATAACATAACGACCATCAAAAATACATAGTGATGTGCTAAATCAAATCAGCGAGGATTGTACTGGCAAGTGTTGCTACGCTTCTGGCTCACAACTCACTCACCTCAACCCGCATTTCTCTGGAGTGTGAGAGGATACCAGAGCACCTGGAGGAAACCCATATGGCCACGAGGAGAACAAATTCCACATGGACAGCAGTAGGAATCGAACTCCGATATCGTACAGCTGGCGGTGTAAAGCGATTGTGCTGAACCGCTGGTCAAGGTGCTTCGGTCATGATGGAAATCAGGCAATCTGTTTCCAGTAGTGGGAGGCTGGTCATTTAACATGGAAACATAGAAAACCTACAGCACAATACAGGCCCTTCGGCCCACTATGCTGTGCCAAACATGTACTTACTTTAGATATTACCTAGGGTTACCCATAGCCCTCTATTCTTTGAGCTAAATGTACCGTTTAAATCTGAGACATGTAGAAATTTCTTTTCTCAGATGATAGTTAATATTGGTGGGCACGTGGCCAAGTGGTTAAGGCATTTGACTAGCAACCTGAAGGTTGTGAGTTCGAGCCCCAGCTGAGGCAGCGTGTTGTGTCCTTGAGCAAGGCACTTAACCACACAGTGCTCTGCGACAACATCGGTGCCAAGCTGTATGGGTCCTAGTGCCCTTGCCTTGGACAACATCTGTGGCGTGGAGAGGGGAGACTTGCAGCATGGGCAACTGCTGGTCTTCCATACAACCTTGCCCAGGCCTGCGCCCCGGAGAGTGACTTTCCAGGCGCAGATCCATGGTCTCGTAAGACTAACGGATGCCTTTACTTATTAGTTAATATTAGGAATTCTCTGCTCCCGAGAGTGTTGGAGGACAGATTATCAGATATATTTAATGTGGAGATAGATGAGCTATGAAACATTGGGGAAAAAAAAGGGTTATGGGGAACTAGCAAAGAAGAGACCTACATAGATCAGTCATAATTATATTTTATGGCACGACAGGCTGGAGGGGCTAGCTGGCCTAATTCTACTCCTATTTCCCTTGCGTTCTACAGAACAGGTCACAGAGATAATGTTCTTTATCTTAAATACTGTCACGTAGTTTTAGCAGAGCTCTGAGTGCAACAGCTTGCGTCTTTGCTTTCTAGACAAGGGTAAGCCACATTTCCTCTGTGGAAGATAATGTGAAAATGGCCTATCAGCGGGAGCATACAGAAGGGGAAAGATAACCATGCTGCTCATGTGATGGAAAGAAAAAGAGTTCAGAAGAAGGGTGGTACAAGTGAGGATTCAGTATGCTTGACCTCAGCCACAAGGGTGAGAACTGCAGAGTATAGGAAGGTTATTGCAGAAAAACCAAATAACGTTGTGCAGAGCACGGGTTCCCAATCTTTTTATGCCATTAAGCAGGCGGTCCGAGGGTCCCAGATTGGGAACTCCTGGGTTAGAGCATAGCTTGAGTGCCATGTGGAGTTCAGGTTATCACCGTACAGAAAAGGCACGATTGCAACAGAAAGGCTGCAGCGGAGAATTGCAAAGATATAGCCAGGTCTGGAAAGCAAAAATTGGCGACGCTAGGGGTGTTTTCTGAGGTTCAAAGGAACTGTGCAGAGACTTAATTGATCTACATAAAATTTCTCAGCCTCCCCCATCGATCAGGGTCACGTGAAGCCATGGGGGCAGGTGGTGGATGGCCGTATGAGCAGCTGGTGCACATCACAAGTCCTGGTTATGTGACCACTGACACCAGGCTGACAATCTCTGAAGAGTATTGATAATGGCTGGGATCACCCATCTTGTAAAGCCACTGCCCAGAAGAAGGCAATGACAAACCACTTCTGTAGAAAAATTTGCCAAGAACAATCATGGTCATGGAAAGACCATGATCACCTATGTCATACTACACAGTACATAATATAAAATTAGGAGGGGTCTAGGGAGAATAACTAGTGTATTTCACTTAGCAAGCGGCTTAAAGAAACAGGTCGGATGGGTTGATAGAAGGGACAAAAAGACAAGGGAAATTATTTTTCCCTCAGAAGGGAGTATTGGCCTGAAAGGCTCATTGTCTCTGAAAAAATGCTTGATGCGTTTATGTGAAAAGCCGTATGTAGGACTGACAAGTAACAGCCAGGAGTTTTGTTGGTTAGGTTCAACTGGTGGAGATATAGTCATAGTCATAGTCATACTTTATTGATCCCCGAGGAAATTGGTTTTCGTTACAGTTGCACCATAAATAATAAATAGAAATAGAACCATAAATAGTTAAATAGTAATATGTAAATTATGCCAGTAAATTATGAAATAAGTCCAGGACCAGCCTATTGGCTCAGGGTGTCTGACCCTCCAAGGGAGGAGTTGTAAAGTTTGATGGCCACAGGCAGGAATGACTTCCTATGACGCTCAGTGCTGCATCTCGGAGGAATGAGTCTCTGGCTGAATGTACTCCTGTGCCCAACCCAGTACATTATGTAGTGGATGGGAGACATTGACCAAGATGGCATGCAATTTAGACAGCATCCTCTTTTCAGACACCACCGTGAGAGAGTCCAGTTCCATCCCCACAACATCACTGGCCTTACGAATGAGTTTGTTGATTCTCTTGGTGTCTGCTACCCTCAGCCTGCTGCCCCAGCACACAACAGCAAACATGATAGCACTGGCCACCACAGACTCATAGAACATCCTCAGCATCGTCCGGCAGATGTTAAAGGACCTCAGTCTCCTCAGGAAATAGAGATGGCTCTGACCCTTCTTGTAGACAGTCTCAGTGTTCTTTGACCAGTCTAGTTTATTGTCAATGACCAGTCCAGTTTATTGTCATTATATGGTGGACGGAATGGCCTCCTCCTGTGCTGTACATTTTCTATGATGTGTGATTGGTGTACAAGTTCTGAACTACTGATCACGGATTACCTTGATAAGATTTTTAACCTTTCTTAGCAGGAGCGAGGTTACACAAAGAGCGTGGAACTAATAAAGGGTTTGACTGAAAAGTGAAAAATACAAGGCGGCAGGAGATCTGCAGCCCTCCCTCCCTCCCTCCCTCCCTCCCTCTCCTTAGCCCAGTTGGCTGGTCAAGGATCTCCTCTCTGCTCTCTGCTCCCTGCTCTGTACCTCCTGTTCAGGGCAGTGCAGAAGCATCGTGGTTAGCGCTCTGCTCTACAGTCCCGGCAATCGGGGTTCAGTTCCTGCGGTGTCCGTAAGAAGTGTGTTCGTTCTCCACCCACCCGCCGTGACCACATCCGGGTGCTCCTTATTCCTCGCACATTCCAAAGGGGTAGGGGGCTGTCACTGGAGGGGTGGCGACACCCATAGGGTCCCCTCAGCATCTCATTGGTCTGTGTTGGCCGTTGACGCAAACGACACATTTCACCGAGTATCTCAATGTCCCTGTGTAAAAAAAAACTAATCTTTTATCTCTACTAGAGCTCATCTCTCATTTTTGCCTGCTTTGCTAGGATTGGAGGCAGTAAAGATTGTCAAATCAACCACATTTCTGCGGATCCCACCTTTTCTTGTTTGATCCTTTTACAGTCTGGTATCTTTCTGCTGTGACAATGCCCACTCTGAAGCAGACAGATATTGACCCAAGCACAGGCTGTGCTGTGGTCAGGTGATCAGAATCAGGTTTAATATGTTGTGAATTTTGTTGTCTTTGTGGCAGCAGTGCATTACATACACTACTTAATAATAAAAACGGTGAATTACATTAAGTATATATGTGTCTGCATGTATACGTGTGTGTGTGTGTGTGTGTGTGTGTGTGTGTGTATATATCTATGTACGCCCTGGGAAAGGTTTCACTGCTAGTTGTAATGGTTTCTCTGTAGCAGCAGTGTTTGGGTTATGACTAGAGATAACAGGGGCTTTGGAGTGTGCGCTGGCCACTGAGGGGAGGTGTTTTCTTTCTTGTGTGCCCGAGAGCGAAGGTTTCAGGGCCTTTTGATTGGTGGAAGATGGAGAGAGAAGATGCCAGAACGGGGAAGTCGTAGTCTGCAAGACGGAGTGGACTTGGAATGGGGTCGGGAGTCGACGACGCTCGGGGGAAATCGATGGAGAACTAAAAGATGGGAAAACATTGAGCTCCAACGTCCGCATTAGACTGTTTCATGACAATAGACCCTTTTTCTTTTTGTTTTCTTTACTAACCTATAGTCAAATTAAGAATTACAATGCTCAATCATTTAATTGCATATTGTGTACTGTTTGTTATTTCATGGTATTGATTTGTAACAGGGAGCACATCGCGCAGCATCCACCCAAACAAGATTTCTCAAGTTTGACCGGGCCGGAGGCTGTAAGCTGCTAGCCGAACCTGAGGGTTACAATTGTGGGGGCTCATCCGGGATTGATTTTGATGCATGTTGTGTGATTACCGAGCATTGAACCAGTGGGATAGATATTTGTGCTCCGGATGAATTGTTAATTCCCCTGTTCAATACTGTTAAAGTTATGATTGCAGGGCGGAGGTTTGATAGAATAGCAGGCATAGCTCTCGTTTTAATGTAGACCAGCCCTGATATAGCGGTGGCTGGGTGTGGAGATTTCAAAGATAGAGTTCTATCATTTCTGTCGAGTGAGGGGAAGGAGTGGTCAGATTTGAAATATCTAATTAGTCCCTGTCCCCCAGGGGAGAGTGGAAACACTGAGTTAGTATCCGCCCTTACTTCCCTGGCGAATAAATGGGAAAATGCCCAGGTTCAAAGTCCCAGCTATGGTAAGTTTCACCTATTCTCTTGAATAATGCCCACCCATAAAGGGAAAGAGGAGTATGAGGCTTGGGTGGAGTGGACCTCCCAGTTGTTAGATGAGTGGCAGTGCTCTGATGACATAAAGTGACAGAGATTGGTTGAGAGTTTGAGTGGGGGGGCCACTGACTTTGTGAGAGCCGTCAGGTTGCCATATCCCTTAGCCACCATGAGCGATTACATGTGAACACTGGAAAATGCCTTTGGCATGACAGGAAACCCAATGGAGTTCATGGTGGGGTTTCAGAACATGCGTCAGGAGAAGGGAGACAAACTTACTGCTTTTATTTTTTGGCTAGAGAGGCAGCTGAATTGTTTGCAGCGCGGGGGTGTCATTCAGGCGGCTGAGGTGGATCAGTTAAGAATGGACCAGATATCCAGGGGTGCCCAGTTCCAGGACCTGAGTGCTTGGGGTCTCCGACAGTCTCATAAGACGCGCCCCCCACTCCATCTTTTGTTGAGCTGATCAGAGAGGTATGGGAAGAGGAGAGTGTGTCGGTGGTGCAGGAGGGCTCCATCAGCAGGTACAGGCCTCGGTAGTGGCCCTCCTGCGGTGTAGTGACCACAGATAGCCTGCCCCGGGGAGTGGTAGAGGAGATTGAGGCAGAGTTGAGAACGGAGATCTCTCGGCTGTCATCGACGAGTTTGACCCCCCCCCCCCACTTTTTATGGAGCTGATGGAGGGGTGGATCCCCCAAGGGGACGGACAATGCGGAGGGCTGCTCGAAGCAGGTGTCTTGTGAGAAGGAGAGTGAGCCCCAGGTACCTGAACAGAGTTGTTGAGAAAACTTATTGGAGATCCAGTGAGGGAACGGCCTGGTGTCTCTGTGGGAGCACGCTCCTAGCAATATACCAAGGAACCACCGAAAGCAAAAGGCCCTATTCCTGAAGGTTTAGTGGGACTATGCTCCAGTGTGTTGCTATGGAAAGAGAGTATTTATGCTAAAGCCATACTTGACACCGGATCGTAGGTCACGTTGTACCATTCATTTCACAACCGGCATCTGAAGCGTTTAACATTGACCCCATTCAGGGCACTGGAGATCGGGGGTCTCACTGCCGATGATTATCCCTATGACAGTTACTCGTCAGTGAAACTGGAGTTCTCGGAGGCCAATGTGGGAGTGTCTGAGGTTCTTGATACATTAGTGCTGGTTTGTCCGGACCCTGTTGAGAAGGGCGGCGTTTCAATTCTGGTGGGGACCAACACCCCCCTTGTGAGGAGGCTCATGGGGGTCTGCAAAGAGAAGACTGGCGAAAGCTTTCTGGGAACATTGTCCGTGCACCCAGTGTTTCAAGCTGCTTTTGAGGGAGTGTATAGCTGCACTGAGCCAGATACCGAATTTAGACGAGGGACTGTGTGGTTCACCCAGTCGAAGCCAATGGTGGTACGGCCCGGGGAAGTAGCAAAAGTGATGGGGACCCCCAGATTTCCCAGAGTGCCTGAGGGTGAGGCACTTTTAGTGGACGCTCCAGAAGAGCACAAGGGGAAGTTGGGATTTCCTGCTGGAGTACTGGTGAGGCTCAAACTACAGAAGCCCTCAGTTGTACAGGCGAGCAGGATGGCAGTGATTATCAGGAACACTACGAAGAGGGAGGTCACCTTCAAGCGGGGGATGCCCCTGGCGCATTTGTTCCCGGTGACGGTAATGTCTACTGTCCCTGGGAGACAAGCCAGGGAGAAACTATCGGAAAAAGGGGGAAGGTTGGTTGTTGAGTCATTCAACTTTGGGGATTCCCCAGTTCCTGTGGGTTGGAAGAGGAGGCTGGTAGAGAAGATGTGGAAGCTGGAAGGTGTCTTTTCCACTGATGAGTTTGATATGGGTTGTTCCAAGAGCTCTCGTCACACTATCCAGGTGACCGAGGTCACGGAGACTGGCCCTTGCAGAGGTGGAGGACGTTCGGCAGCATTTGTGTAGATTGAAGTAAGCTGGGATCATCACCAAGTCCTTAAGCCCCTATGCGTCCCCAATAGTAGTGGCCCGAAAGAAGAATGGGAAGGTATGGATGTGTTTAGACTATGGGATTCTGAACAGGCGTACTGTCCCTGACCAGTATACTGTCCTGAGAATCGAAGACACGCTGGCTTGTCTGAGTGGTGCGAAGTGGTTCAGTGTGCTGGACTTGAGGAGTGAGTATTACCAGATCCCCATGAGTGAGGCTGACAAAGAGAAAATGGCATTTATATGTCCCCTGGGATTCTTCCAGTATGAAAGGATGCCCCAGGGCATATCAGGAGCCCCTGCAACCTTCCAGCAGGTTATGGAGAAGATTGGTGTATCTGGATGACCTCATAGTATTTGAATCCACTTTGGACGAACATGAAGCGAGGCTACTGAAGGTGCTGGTTGCCTGAAAGCTGAAGGGTTAAAACTTTCTCTGGACAAGTGCCAGTTCTGCAAAATGTCTGTTAGCTATGTTGGGCACATAGTCTCACTAGATGGAGTAGATCCAGCTAAGATAGAGGCAGTGACCACTTGGCCAAGACCCCAGACTGTGAGCGCTCTGTGCTTGTTCCTGGGGTTCTGTGAATGCAATAAGAGGTTTTTGAAGGGCCACGTGAAAGTGAGTCACCCATTGAATCAGCTCCTGTGCGGTTACCCTCCCTTGGGGAAGAAAGGGTGGGGGGAAAAGGACAGGAGGGTAGAGAGTATCTCAGCCCGTCAGAACCCTTTGGACCGAGGTGGGATGCAAAATGTGAGGAAGCCTTTCATTTGCTGAAGGAGCTGCTGACTCAGGCACCAGTGCTGCGTTTTGCAGACCCCCGATTGCTGTATGTACTGCACACCGATTGAGACCTGTTGCGTTTGTCAGCTGGAGTCTGTCATCATCCAAGAAAAACTATCCCATGCACAGGTTGGAATTTCTGACGTTGAAATGGGCGGTGGTGGATAAGCTGAGTGACTACCTCTACGGGGCCAAGTTTGAGGTAAGGACAGACAACAACCCCCTAACTTATATCCTAACCTCGGCGAAACTGGATGCCACGGGCCATCGGTGGTTGGTGGCATTGTCTGCCTATGATCTTAGCCTGGAATACCATCTGGGAAGCAGGAACATTGATGCAGATGCTTTGTCCCGACGGGTGCATGAGGGACTGGACAGGGATGGGGAGTGGGAGAGCATTTCTGCCCCAGCGGTGTCTGTTTGCCATCACCGTGAAGGCAGAGGGAAAGGAGGGGCAGGATCAAGCAGTGGATCAATTGGGAGCTTCTGATGACGCCATCCCCCAAGTTTACTGTAACCTGACTGCTCTGAAGACAAATCAGCTGCCGGAATTGAGTTCTGGGGAAGTGGCAGCTGCTCGGCGAGATGACCTGGGCATCGGTACCACTTGGTCAGCGGTTGAAAAGAGAGACATGGCTCAGGCAGAGAAGACGAAACATGCGGCGGTGCCTCCATTACTGAGAGAGTGGCCTCAGTTGGAGTTGAGGAACCAGATCTTGTACCAGGTCACATCACCCCGGACCGACCTCGATGTTGCTAGCTGGTTCTGCCAGAGAAGTATTGGAGCATTGCATTGAAGTCACTTTACCATGATTCTGGACATTTGGGGATGGAAAAGACCTATGGATTGCTCAGAGACCGGTTTTACTGGCCCCGAATGAAGTCAGAGGTGGAAGAATACTGCAAGTCGTGCATTCGATGCATACGGCTGAAGATGCTGCCTACGCGGGCAGCTCCTTTGTCCCACTCGCAGAGTGCGGGGCCCCTAGACCTGGTGTGTATGGATTTCCCGTCTATAGAACCTGATGCCAGCAGTATGGTGAATGTCTTAGTCATCTCGGGCCACTACACCAGATATGCACAGGCTTTTCCTACCAAGGACCAGAGGGTGTCCACAGTGGACAAAGGGTTATGGGAGAAGGATTTCATTTATTATGGCCTCCCCAGGCGGATACATGGTGATCAGGGATGGGGTTTTGAGAGCAGACTCATCCATTAGTTACTGGAAATTCTTGGAGTCGAGAAGTCAAGGACCACACCTTATCATCAGCAGGGTGATCCCCAGCTAAGGGGTTTAATTAGACTTTGCTAGACATGCTTTGGGACCTTGGAGATCAGTAAGAAGAGCAGGTGGAGTCAACATATTGGACATCAAGTCCACAGTTACAACTGTACCTGAAATGAAGCTACTGGGTACTTGCCATGCACCTTAACTCGATGTTTGGGCACGAGGCAAGGTTGCCCATTGACCTTTGTTTTGGGACCAATGAGGGTGACTTACCACTGAAGACTTATCTGAAGTATGTGTCTGATATGAGAAGAGAGCTGAAGAGGGCTTATGAATTAGCTGTTGTCGTGGCTGCCAAGCAGAATCAAGGAAATAAGAGGAGGTACGATCAAGAGGTGAGGTTCTCCCAACTCCTACCGGGAGATCGAGTCCTCATAAGGAATTTGGGACTACCTGGAAAGCATAAGTTGGCTGACTGCTGGACGGCTACGCCCCATGTGGTGGAGAGTCAGATGCCAAACCTACCAGTTTTCTGGGTGAAACCAGAGGATGGGAATGGGCCTGTCAAGATTCTCCATTGGAACCACCTGCTGCCCCAGGACAAGAGGTACAGATAGACCCAGAGCCTGACTTGGAGACTACACCTAGGAAGAGGACTCTGCAGAAACACGGGGCGACTTCAGGGCGACAGCAGGAGAGATTGAGCTGGGCCCCACCCCTCAAATGGATACTGATTTGGAGAATGAGGACCTGGATGTGTGGTATATACTGCCTCTTGCTAACTCCCCATTGACTGAGGAAGAGACTCCCAGCTCCTCCCGCTGAGTCAGGTGAAACTGGAGGACTATCTGTGGACAGCCTGGGTTGCAGTGGGACCCTGCAAGGTGTAACGTTCCGTTATATTGGCTCGTGTATGTCCAGGGGAAATCCCGCCCAGCACCTGCTTCAACACTCCCCTCAGGGTCAGTCGTCGCTCGAATCAATCACAAACATCAATCATCAGCCAGCACACCCAGTAAATTTTAACACATACACTTTATAGATATTACTAATTCTATAACATTAATATACATTTGATACAGAGAGGAAAGTAATGGGAAAAAAAAGGCGCCAACACTTATCAAAGTCCAAGTTCTTCGCGCGCTACCGTTGGAGCTCAGTTCGACGTCAGACGACCACCCGAATTCCGTCGACTCACGGCTCGGGACCACCCGGAGTGATCGACCGGAGCCTCTCCGCACGTCCGCCGTCCTCCTCGTCTCTCCTCCGACTCCCCGCCAAAACCCAGTCCACAGTCATATCATACAGCATGGCATCCGAAAACAAAACGATACGTAACCACCCATTGGCTAATAGAACCTGGTTATCTCATTTAAAGTAAAACAAACTGTTAGCGCAAACTCTCTGCAGTGTTAAACACAACAAAGCCACATTCCCCAGATTAACATAACAAAATCGCCATTTTAAATGTAACAAAAGAAAGACCCCGTACACTCTCCCCCCACCTCAAAAAGTCATGCCCTCATGACGTTAACAGAGTTCACCAGTGTTCCTTGTAAAACACACAACCCAACCCAGGTGCATAAAGCAGTGACATAACTTTGCAGGGCAGTAGAGATCACACCCTGCTCTCCCGGCGCTATATAAGTGAGTCTTTCCGGGGGATGCCTACTCCTCTGAGGCCTCAGGACTTCCTCTGTGGACTCTCCCTGTTCAGACACCCCAGGTGACCCCTCGAGCCGATCTGTCGGACCTTCCCCTTCACCGGGATCCCTCTGCCCCGGTGAGCCCTCTGGCTCGGGTTCTGCCTCCACCCTCTCCTCCCCCAATGCCGGCTGTAATACAGGCGGCTCTGCAACACCCTCCCTCGGTTCCCCTGACTCAGTGATGGAAGGGCCAAGAGTCTCTTCTCCCGGCACCGGGGAATCAGCGAACGGAAGCAGGTACCACACGTCCGAATCATCATCTTCCGATGACGTATCCCTTCTCGAGGTGGGGACCGGCCCCGTTTTCTTCGCAGCGGCCTCTTCCCGCGCCCCGCGCCCTCGCAGAGTCCTCGTACTAGGAGTAAACTCCCATTCGGGCTCTGGGTCCATCTTCACCTCTCGACCCAGAGGCAACAGGTGGTTCCGATGGAGTACCTTGACAGGCCCCTGCCCGCCCTCAGGTCTCACCCGGTAAACCGGGAGATTCAGCATCTGACTCTCCACCACATATGGGGTGGCTGCCCAACGGTCCGCCAACTTGTGCTTACCCTGTAGTCCTAAATTCCGGATAAGGACTCGGTCTCCTGGCAATAGCTGAACGAACTTTACCTTCTGATCATACCCCCTTTTATTCCGCTGGTTCTGCTTGGTGGCTGCCGCCTCAGCCAACTCGTACGCCCTTTTCAACTCTCTCCTCATATCGGACAAGTACCTCAGACACGGCTTCGAAGGTATTTCCCTCGCTTCAGTCCCAAAACACAGATCAATGGGCAACCTCGCTTCCCGTCCGAACATCAGATAGTAGGGCGAGTACCCCGTAGCATCATTGCGAGTACAATTGTAACAATGAACCAAATGGGCGATGTGCTGACTCCACTTACTCTCCTATCCAATCTCCAAGGTGCCGAGCATGTCCAGCAGGGTCCGGTTAAACCTCTCGGGCTGAGGATCACCCTGCGGGTGATAGGGGGTGATTCTGGACTTTTCAACCCCAAGCATATCCAGCAATTCATGGATAAGCTTGCTCTCGAAGTTCCGTCCCTGATCACTGTGGATCCGCCGGGGAAGGCCACAATGAACAAAGTACTTCTCCCATAACACCTTCGCCACTGTAGTCGCTTTCTGATCCTTAGTAGGAAAAGCCTGCGCATATCTAGTGTAGTGATCCGTGAGGACCAAGACATTCGCGGTATTGCTGGTGTCTGGCTCAATAGACGGGAAATCCATACACACCAGGTCCATGGGTCCCGCACTCTGCAAGTGGGATAACGGAGCCGCCTGCGCAGGCAAGGTCTTCCTCCTGACGCAACGGCTACAGGTCTTACAGTATTCTTCCACCTCCCCCCTCATCCGGGGCCAGTAAAACCGGTGCTTGACTAATCCATAGGTCTTCTCTACCCCTAAGTGCCCAGAATCATCATGTAGAGCCTGGAGCACAGCCTTTCGATACTTCTCAGGCATTACCAGCTGCCGGAGCCGGGGGTGGTCCGGAGGCGACGTGACTCGGTACAGGACGTGGTTCTTCAGCTTCAACCGGGGCCACTCCTTCAGTAGTAGAGGAACGGAGGCATGCTTCGCCTTCTCCACCTGCCCCATATCACCCTGGCTAACCGCGTACCAGATAGTGTCAATGCTTGGGTCATCCGCTGAGCCGCCTTTACTTCCTGGGGACTCAACTCCGGCAGCTGCCTGTTCCTCAGAGCAGTCACATTACAGTAAACAGTGGGCAGTGCGTCATCGTCAGCCCCCAATTGATCCACTGCCCGATCCGTTCCCATCTGTGGTCCTACTTCCTCGTCACTCCCAACTTGACACATGGTCTTTACTCCCTGGGCAGGGACACTCTTCCACTCCTCGGCCGTGCCCGACTCGTCGTGCGCCCGACGAGACAGGGCATCTGCATCGATGTTCCGACTCCCCGGGCGGTACTTCAGGCTGAACTCATAGGCAGACAAGGCTGCTAACCACCGGTGCCCAGTAGCGTCCAGCCTCGCCGAGGTCAGGATATAAGTGAGGGGGTTGTTATCAGTTCTCACATCAAACTGGGCCCTATAGGTAGTCACTCAACTTGTCCACCACCGCCCATTTCAACGCCAAGAACTCCAGCTTGTGAGTGGGATAGTTTCTCTCAGATGGCGACAAGCTCCGACTGACAACTGCCACCGGCCTCAAGCCGTTTCCCTGTTCCTGGTACAGAACAGCCCCCAGACCGTCATGACTGGCATCAGTGTGTAGAACATACGGCTTCCGGGGATCAGCAAAAGCCAACACTGGGGCCTGTGTCAGCGCCCTTTTTAGAGATTGGAACGCCTCCTCACATTGAGCATCCCACCTCAATCCAAAAGGCTCCCCCAGGTTCAAGTATCCTCCTACCTCCGACCCTCGGTCTCCCTTCCTCCTCCTCCCCACAGGTGGATAACCACACAGCAGCTGGTTCAATGGATGACTCATTTTCGCATATCCTTTCACGAATCACCGGTAATATCCGCAAAACCCCAAAAACGAGCGTAAGGCGCTCACCTTCTGAGGTCTCGGCCAGGTGGTGACTGCGGCTATCTTACCCGGATCGGTGGCCACTCCATTTCGCGAGATTATGTGCCCGACATAGCTGACCGATGTCTTACAGAACTGGCATTTATCCAGGGAAAGTTTTAACCCTTCCTCCTTCAGCCGACTCAGCACCTTCAGCAGCCGCTCCTCATGTCCTCCAACGTAGATCCAAACACTATCAGGTAGTCCAGGTACACCAATACCTCCAGCAGGTTCATGTCCCCCACTGTCCGCTCCACGAGCCGCTGGAAGGTGGCTGGGGCCCCCGAGATACCTTGGGGCATTCGTTCGAACTGGAAAAACCCCAGGGGACAGATAAAGGCTGTCTTCTCCTTATCAGTCTCGCTCATCGGAATCTGGTAATACCCACTCCGCAAATCCAATACACTGAACCACTGTGCACCACTCAGACAGGCCAATGCATCTTCCACCCTCGGGACCGCATATTGGTCGGGAACAGTGCGCCGGTTCAGGGTCCTATAGTCCACGCACATGCGTACCTTCCCATTTTTCTTCCTTGCCACCACTATGGGGGACGCATCGGGGCTTTGGGACTCCGCGATAATCCCTGCGTCTTTCAGCTGCCGCAAGTGCTGCCGCACATCCTCCACATCTGCTGGGGCCAGCCGCCGCGACCTCTCCCTAAACGGGGTGTCATTTGTTACCCGAATGGTGTGCCGAGTGCTCTTGGCACACCCTACATCAAACTCGCCCTGAGAAAAGACATCCCCTAACTTCAGCATCTTCTCCACCAGCCTGCTCTTATACGCCGGTGGTACAGGGGAGTTTTCAAAATTAAAGGCCTCCTCGGTCAGCCGCCCCCCGTTTCCCAATAGTTCTCTTCCAGTGGGCTTCACGGGGGCGCTGGACATCACCGTCACCGGGAACAAGTGCGCGAGGGATATCCCGCGCTTAAAGGTGATCTCCCTCTCCGTTATATTCCTTACCATCACCCCCATCCGCCGTGCCTGTACAGCTGAGGGCCTCTGCAATTCTGGTCTCACCAGCGCCCCAGCCGGGAACCGGGACTCCCTTTCCAGGTCGTCGGGGGCGTCTACTAGCAGGGCCTCTCCCGGCGGTAATCCGGGGAATCTGGGGGTCCCCATCACTAATGCCGCCTCCCCTGGCTGTATCACCTTAGGCCTCGCCTGAATGCACCACACCGTCCCTCGTTTGCACTCAGGATCCAGCCCCTGGGGGTCACTCACTCATTCGTACACTGCTCGGAACACGGGGTGTACCGAGAGGGTCTCCAAAAAGTTCTCCCCCCCACTTCTTCTTACAGGCTCCCAAGAGCCGTCGCACCAGAGGGGAGTTAGTCCCCACCAACAGGGCAGTACCACCGGTCTCCACCGGGTCCGGACAAACCAACACCAGCGTCTCAAAGGCTTCCGATACTCCCACATCTCCCTCTGAAAATTCCAACCTCACTGACAAGTATCCATCGTACGGGTAATCACCATCACTTATGCCCCAAATCTCCAATGCGTTAAACGGAGTTACTGCCAAATGCTTCAGATATTTGTTGTAGAACGACCGGTACAGTAAGGTAACCTGCGACCCGGTGTCAAGGATGGCTTTCGCAAAGATTCCCTCTATCCGTGGGGACACGCTGGAACGGGGTCCCACCAGCCCATCAGGAATTTGGGCTTGTTCGTTCCGGGGTTCCATAGAGGTTTTCTGGGAACGTGTTCCTCCCGAGACTCCAGTCCGTTCCCTCACTGAGCCTCTCTTAAGTTTCCCGACACCTCTCCCTTCTTGGTGGCCCGGGGGCCCTCCCCCCTCGGCGCATCTCGTCTCTCACAATCCTTCCGCAAGTGGCCAACTTCCCCACGGTGGTAGCACGCCCCCGGCCACTCACATTCCCGGCGGAAATGCCCCTCTCTCCCACAGTTATAGCACCCACTACTCGCCGCCTCTCTCCTCCCGATACGGGCCCCCGGGGACCCCTTGGATTTCTCTGGTCTCACCCCGGCTACCACCTCCTCAACCGCTGAAGACCGTCCCTGAGGGTCCGAGCCCCCTGGTCGGCCCAAAGCACACTCCTCGGCCCGTACCTCTCGGATCAGCTGTCCGAATGATGGAGGGGAGTTCCGCTTAAATGACTGCCGTACACTCCAAGCCACCCTGTCATCCTCCCGGGAACCGCTACATATCTGGCTCATCCTTAACTCCGCCACATCGTCCTCCCTCACTACCCTTCGTCGCAGCAACCCCGTAAGCTTTCCTTCCAGCCTGAAAGCATAGTCTGAGAGCTTTTCCCCTCTTCTCTGCCCCATCCGTTGAAACTCTGCTAAATGCCGCCAGGGATCCCCTGACAGTCCAAACACTTCCTCCAAAGCGTCCAAACACTCCGATAGGGAAGCCAAGGGGCGTGCCGCTCTCAGATCGCGGACCACCCGAGCCGCCCCGCCCCTTAAGCTTTCCACCAATCGCTGTCTCTTTTCCTCATCCGAAACTGGCCACACCTCTAACAATTGGGATGTGTCTTCAACCGAGGTATCATAGTCATCCTCCCCGTCCGGGGTGGGCTTGGCTCCCGAGAAAATTCTCAACTTCGGGCGGGGCCCCTCAACCCTTCTCGCCAGGGAGGTAATGGCAGCCGTTAACACGGCGGTCTCCTCAAGCCCATGGGGGCGAGGCCTGGCCAAACCTTCCCACTCCACACCTCCACCTCTTGCTACGGGCACCCGGCCGGGGGCCTCATCTAGCTCCTCCTCCTCCGACACCTCCTCACTTGCGTCCTCGGGGAGAGTGTGGAGACCCCCCGGCCCCGCCTCCCCCGGACGTGGACTGTCGCTGGTAATTCTAAAGTCATGACGTCGGCACTCGCCCGCACCAACATCCAGCTAGCCTCCAGTTCTTTCCCACCCCTTCTAGCTACAAGTTCTACCTGCCCGATACCTTTAATCAAACTCAACCCTCGCACCAGTACCTCTGCCGAAATGCGATAATCGACCCCGCTTACCACACACGCATGATTCACCGGTACCTCCTCCATTTCACACCAACTTACAATCTTATCTCGATCCATCTTCACACCATTTACCGCAACAACAAGTACAACTTTCCCGAAAAAGTCCAAATCCAGGACGGTAACCCCCACTTGTAACGTTCCGTTATACTGGCTCGTGTATGTCCAGGGGAAATCCCGCTCAGCACCTGCTTCAACACTCCCCTCAGGGTCAGTCGTCGCTCGAATCAATCACAAACATCAATCATCAGCCAGCACACCCAGTAAATTTTAACACATACACTTTATAGATATTACTAATTCTATGACATTAATGTACATTTGATACAGAGAGGAAAGTAATGGGGAAAAAAAAGGCGCCAACACTTATCAAAGTCCAAGTTCTTCGCGCGCTACCGTTGGAGCTCAGTTCGACGTCAGACGACCACCCGAATTCCGTCGACTCACGGCTCGGGACCACCCGGAGTGATCGACCGGAGCCTCTCCGCACGTCCGCCGTCCTCCTCGTCTCTCCTCCGACTCCCCGCCAAAACCCAGTCCACAGTCATATCATACAGCATGGCATCCGAAAACAAAACGATACGTAACCATCCATTGGCTAATAGAACCTGGTTATCTCATTTAAAGTAAAACAAACTGTTAGCGCAAACTCTCTGCAGCGTTAAACACAACAAAGCCGCATTCCCCAGATTAACATAACAAAATCACCATTTTAAATGTAACAAAAGAAAGACCCCGTACAAAGGGATGAAGCAGGGCTTGGCCAGGGGACAGAGGGGTCCGAGTTGCCGGTGGGCACGAGTGAGAGGCCAGGGGAGGCCTCGCCAGGTAGACCAGAAGTATCCCCAGTACTGTGGGAATCTGAGGAGTTAGGTGAGGAGGGACGGAGGTCTCAGGGAATTAGGAGACCACCGGATAGGCTGGCCGATGTAGCACCGGGGGAACAGAGTGTGGCCCCTACCGTCGTGGGGAGCTATGTCACTGCCTATTACACCTGGCTTGGACTTTGTGCTTTGCAGGAAGGGTTGGCAAATTATCTCAAAGTCATGAGGACGTGACTAAATTTGGTGGAGGGAGAGTGTAACGCCCTGGGAAAGGTTTCCCTGCTAATGTTATGGTTTCTCAGTTGCGCAGTGTTTGGGTTATGACTAGAGATAATGGGGACTTTAGAATGTGCGCTGGCCAGTGAGGGGAGGTGTCTTCTTTCTTGTGTGCTCGAGCGAAGGTTTTACAGCTTTTTGTTCATTGGAAGAGGGAGAGAGAAGATGTCAGAATGGGGAAGTCATAGTCTGCAGGATGGAGTGGACTTGGAATGGGGTCAGGAGACGAGGCCCGAGGGGAAAATCGATGGAGAACGAACAGACGGGAAAACATTGAGTTCTAACGTTGTGCATTGGACTGTTTCATGAAAAAAGGACCTTTTTCTTTTTTGTTTCTTCACTAACCTATAGTCAAATTAAGAATTATAAAGCTCAATCGTTTAATTGCATATTGTGTACTGTTTGTTATGTCATGGCACTGATTTGTAACAGGGGAACACATCACGCAGCACCCACCTGAACAAGATTTCTCAAGTTTGGCCGGGCCAGAGGCTGTCTTCCCCAGATTAAGCCGCTGCCGAACCCGAGGGTTACATATACTGTATATAATTAGTTAAATTAAGTAAGTAGTGAGGGAGTGTTCATGGGTAATGCCCATTCAGAAATTGGGTGGCAGAGGGGAAGAAGCTGTTCCTGAATCGCTGAGTGTGTGCCTTCAGGCTTCTGTACCTCCTCCCTGATGGTAGCAATGGGAAGAGGGCATGCCCTGGGTGACGTGGTTCTTAATAAAGGATTCTGCCTCTTTGAAGGTGTCCTGGTGCTGTGGGCAGGGAAACTCCACAGAGACTCAGTGGTAGGAGCTGCTGTGGATATCTCTGCACAGAAACACAATGCCCATAAAGCTACAATGTTTGCATCACCGAATCTTGGTCATACTTGGCAAAATCAGGGAAAGGAAGGAAGGAGGAAATGAGACGGAATTGATGGGGATGGAATTCAGACGGTAAACCGAGAGCAACAAAGCTGAAGAGTCCAGCTTTAGGTTCAGATATTGATATGTCACTGATCACAATGTGTGTGTACATGTGTCTATGTATTGCTTTGAAGTGGAACATGGAATTCTAAAATCTTCTTATTCCTTGCTTATTATCAAAGCAGTACATGAACAGGGTGGAGTTAGAGAAAACCCTTCTGAATGTATTGCAATAAGATATAGGATCCACCCCTCAATCAGAAAAGCTAATGCAAAAGTTTATCTGCTAAGCTTAAAGCCTGGGCCTCAGAGTGAGGAGTGACCTAAGATTCAATCGATTTAAGCGTCAGGCCAGATTGGAAAGTTCAGGTGCGGGCTGAATTGAGGCAGGAAGCCTGGGCCCGAGAGTGTATCAGACTGGCAGGGGCCAGATCCAAGAGCGAGGAGGAACAGCCTGAGGTTTGGATGATTTAAGTGCCGGGCCAGATCGAAAAGGTCAGGGTGTCTGGCCCGGGGGCAAGTGACAGGTTCAGCTCACTGCTCTGTGAGGTCCACTCACCTCTGCACTGAACTGAGGCCGTGGCCTGCAAATAACGGGCCCCTGGATCAGCTGTGACTGGCCTCGTGGCTGTGGACTCACTTTAATGAGCTTCAGTTGTTTGCTTGCTTTAGTTGTTTGTGTGTTCTGTTTTATTTCCCTGCACATTGGATGCTTGACGGTCTATTTTTAAAGAATGATTTCTATTGGGTTTCTTTGTTTTGTGGCTGCTGGTAAGGAGACAAATTTCAAGGTTGTATAAAGTATACATCCTTTGATATAAACATACTTCGGGCAATTTTCTTTATGGATTTCCTTACCTACTGCAGCTTCCCTGCAACATCACGTCCCTGGCACCTTCTTTTTAACTGAAAAGCCTTTGACTCCAGTTTGTCTTGGACCCAGAATCTGAAGCAGGTTTAATATCACTGGCATATGTTGTGAAATTGTTGTTGTTTGAAACCATCCTCCTGGAATTGCTTGAACATCTCCCTGGTGGGTCCTAGGCACTGGTTCCATAGAAAACAAATCGAATACAATGAGAGCTGTGAATCCATTTACAGAGAATGAATGAATTAAATCGAGGTATGTCTGGCACGATCAGCCCTTCATAGGGACTGAACTGTACCAGAAACTTGCTGTAAAACCAGATTAAACCATTATTAAACAAACTATAGTTTATATTTGTAAATTGATTTATTTAAATCACAGCTTATAAAACTTTCTTACTGCAAGTTAGAGCAGCAATGAAGGTCCTCTATCTCAGTCTGTACCATTGCACAGAGATGAAAAAAGGATTCTTCATTACTGTTTCCATAACAATTTTATTTTCTCACTCAGGGTTGTTAGCCCTGAGCTGAACCCCTGAACCTGGAGGACTGGTGGACCACTCTTAGTCTGGCCTCTACCCTTTGACCTGTTTGGCACGGGTGACCCTACCAAGAGCCAAAGCCCTAACTCCTGCTGGCTTAGCTCTCCAGGTCATTGAGGCATGCAAGCCTCCAAACCCCATAACAAGGCTGTAGTGCTCTTGGAGGATAAAAAGTACATGTTAAAAATATTTATTAAAATCAACAAAAAAGAAACACACTTGACAACAGGGTATATCTTCACTACCCAGATCCCATTTTGTTTCTTTGGCTTTCAGTTTAATCCACTATCACAGTTCTGCCAACTGTGGAAGCTTCACATTAGTTGTTACCATCAGCTGAGAAGTCAGACTTAGAAAAGCACAGCACAGAAAGTGTACAGTGGTGATTTGCCTTAACTAAGTGTAAAGTACTGAGGAGACACTATGTCCTGTCTGACGTACAAATACCGTGCCTATAAAAAGTATTCATCCTTTGGAAGTTTTCATGTTTTATTGTTTTACAACATTGAATCACAGTGCATTTAATTTGGCTTTTTTGACACTGATCAACAGAAAGTCTCTTTTGTGTCCAAGTAAAAACAGATCTCTACAAAATGATGTAAATTAATTACAAATATAAAACACAAAGTAATTGATTGCATAAGTATTCACCCCTTTAACATGACACATCAAATCATCACTGGTGCAGCCAATTGGTTTTAGAAGTCACATAGTTAGTGAAATGGAGATCACTTGTGTGCAGGCAAGGTGTTTCAATTGATTGTAGTAGAAATACACAGGTATCGGGAAGGGCCAAGGGCTGGTGAGTCCGTATCCTGGCAAAAACTACACCATGAAGACAAAAGAACACTCCAAGCAAGTCTGTGAAAAGATAATTGAAAAGCACAAGTCAGGAGATGGATACAAGAAAGTTTCCAAGTCACTGAATATCCCCTGGAGTACAGTTAAGTCAAACATCAAGAAATGGAAAGAATATGGCACAGCTGTTTATCTGTCCAGAGCAGGCCGTCCTCAAATACTGAGTGACCATGCAAGAAGGGGATTAGTGAGGGAGGGAGCCAGGAGACCCATAACAACTCTGGAGGAGCTGTGAGCTTCAGTGGCTGAGCTGGGAGAGACTGTGCGTATACCAACTGTTGCCCGGGTGCTTCACCAGTCACAGCTTTATGGGAGAGTGGCAAAGAGTCTGTTGAAAAAAGATTTGTGTGAAATTTTGGCTAGAGTTTGCCAGACGGCATGTGGGAGACTCTGGAGTCAGCTGGAAGAAGGTTCAGTGGTCTGACAAAACCAAAATTGAGCTTTTTGGCCATCAGACTAAACACTATGTTTGGTGTAAGCCAATCACTGCACATCATCAAAAACACACCATCCCTACCATGAAGCATGGTGGTGGCTGCATCATGCTGTGGGGATGCTTCACTGCAGCAGGCCCTGGAAGGCTTGTGAAGGTGGAGGGTAAAATGGATGCAGAAAAATACACAGAAATCCTGGAGGAAAACCTGATGCTGTCACAAGGGGAGCATTAGTAACAGACCCAAATGCAAGACACAGACACTGAAGTACAAGGAACAGGACTTGACTAGAGTAGGGACGTGACAGGATACAGACAAGGAGCAGGGACAAGAATGCAGACTTGGGCTTGGGAAGGCAAGACCAGGACTGGGAACCATGAACTAAGAGCCAGGGCTTGGGCTCTGAGCCAGGGACTGGACAAGGACCCAGAACCTGGGTCTTTCCTCGGGCTCGGGCTCCAGAACCGGGCAAGGACAGGACATGACTACAGGACAGGAGGCTGGGGTCTGGAGGCTTGAGCTTGGAGACAGACTGGGAACTGTACATCAACAAAGAGCCAGGACTTATCCTTCGAAAAGCCGGGACTCATCTTTAACACGACACCAACATGAGACTGGACAGAACATGGACATAGAGCCAGGACTTATACTTAGACAAGCCGGGACTCAACTTCACCTACACACCAAGGTGGGACAGGTCCATCTGTCAGGTAATGGCAGAACGACCGGACTTGCCCCATGGAGGCGAGGACAAGACAAGACAGATCCCCCCACAGGGCAACAGCAGAACAGCCTGACTTACCCCACAGAGACAAGGACAAGACAAGCACCGAAGAACGACAGACATTTCCATCTCTGCATCGGGGTTGCTCCGAGTTGCAGTTCGGCCAGCAACCTCAGCTGGCTATGGAAACAGCCGAATCCCTGCCTAGCTCAGAGTGGTTGGTAGCCACTCAGCTGGCCTGGGAAACAGCCGAATCCATACTGCAAAGACAGCTCCGACTACCGACAGCAAGGCTCCATGAAGCGATGGTTCTCCAACACGGCCTAAAAATGGCAAGTGGCGGCTCTAGCCTTCCACTGGCAGGTTGCTCCCAGAGGATTTTGACAAGACAAACCAGCAGATCACACTCGACCCCAAGGCCACTTGTAATCCAAGCCTCAAGATGGGAATCAGGTGCCTATGATTAACTCAACCAAAACAAGGGACAGCTGGAAGACCCGGAGTCCTGAGTCTACGGACCGGACCGTGAACCAGAATGCGGACTTAACGGACTGGACCATGACAGATGCTGTCTGCAAGAGAACTGCGACTTGGGAGAAGATTTGTTTTCCGGCAAGACAATGACCCCAAGCATAGAACCAAAGCTACACAGGAATGGTATAAAAACAACAAAGTTAATGTCCTGGAGTCACCAAGTCAGAGTTCAGACCTCAGTCCAATTGGGAATTTATGACTGGATTTGAAAAGACCTGTTCACTCACAATCCCCATGCAATCTGACAGAGCTTGAGCAGTTTTGTAAAGAAGAGTGAGGAAAAATTGTAGTGTCCAGATGTGCAAAGCTGATAGAGACCTATCCACACAGACTCAAGGCTGTAATTGCTGCCAAAGGTTCATCTACTAAGTACTGACTTGAAGGGGGTGAATACTTATGCAATCAATTATTCTGGGTGTTTTATATTTGTAATTAATTTAGATCACTTTGTAGAGATGTTTTCACTTTAACATGAAAAAATTCTTTTTCTGTTGATCAGTGTCAAACAAGTCAAATTAAATCCCCTGTGATTTAATGTTGTAAAACAATAAACCATGAAAAGTTTCAACGGGAGTGAATATTTTTAAATCAGCACTTTGCTGAGTAAGAGTGCGATTTTGTTTTAATTATTTAATTGCCCAATTCTACTTAAACTGTGATATTGTCTAATTTTCATTCATAGCTGTAAACAAGTTGTATAATGTAAATAATTTGCTTGGGTGCCCTCAGGTAATGAGGTAGCCAATTAGAACCCATTAATCATAATTTATGTGACACAAGCTTTTTGTTCTGCCGAGCCATAACATGGGCGTCGGTGCTGTAAGAGCAACAACCAATCGAAATAAAATAGTCCAGGGTGTCAGGGCAGGTGATTTGCTGCAGGCTTGGTATGTGGGAGTTGTAAGGAGCCAGTAAACGCCCATCTGTAGTCAGTGTTTACACGCTGAGGCGCCTCCGTTCAGAGTTGATCATCTAGAGTCAGAGGATTGGGCTTATTACATAAAGAAGGGGGAGGGATACTTTGTAGTGGAGACAGTCAAATAGTGTATCAGATTAACAGCTGCAGAACTGACCTGTCAACATAGACAGGAGGGGCCGAGTACCTGCAAGAGGGTTTCAGGAGAGCGAGGTCCAGCACTTGCATGTATTGAACAGGTGAACCATTTTTACAAGCTGTAGAGATGGGAGCAGAGAATACAGCGATGAACAGCACAGCATAAGACATAGGAGCAGAGTTAGGCCATCTGACCCATCGAGTCTGCACTGCCATTCAATCACGGCTGATCCTTTTTTTTTTCTCCTCCTCAACCCTAGTTCCCGGCCTTCTCCCCGTAACCTTTGATGCCATGCCCAATCAAGAACCTATCAATCTCTGCCTTAAATACACCCAGTGACCTGGCCTCCACAGCTGCAAGTGGCCACAAATTCACAACCCTTTGGCTAAAGAAATTTCTCCACATCCCTATTTTGAAAGGGCACCCCTCTATCTTGAGGCTGTGCACTCTTGTCCTAGACTCCCCCACCATGGGAAACATCCTTTCCACATGTACTTTGTCCAGGCCTTTCAACATTTGAAAGGTTTCAATGAGATCACCTCTCATCCTTCTGAATTCCAATGAGTACAGACCCAGAGCCATCAAATGTTCCTCATTTTTTTTTAATTGTTTTTTTTTCTTTTTTTTTCCATTTTTCATTCCTGGAATCATCCTTATGAACCTCCTCTGGACCCTCTCCAGTTCCAACACATCTTTTCTAAGATGAGGGGCCCAAAACTGTTCACAATACTCAAGGTGAGGCCTCACCAGTGCCTTATAAAGCCTCAGCATCACATCCTTGCTCTCGCATTCTAGATCTACTGTAATGAATACTAACATGGCATTTGCCTTCCTCACCACCAACTCAACCTGCAAGTTAACCTTTAGGGTGTTCTGCACAAGGATTCCCAAGTCCCTCTGCATCTCAGATTCCTGGATTTTCTCCCCAATTAGAAAATAGTCCGCACATTTATTTCTACTACCAAAGTGCATGACCATGCATCTTCCAACATTGTATTTCATTTGCCACATTCTTGCCCAATCTCCTAATCTATCTAAGTCCTTCTGCATCCTACCTGTTTCTTCAATACTACCTGCCCCTCCACCAGTTTTCTTATCATCTGCAAACCTGGCAACAAAGCCATCTATTCCAACATCTAAATCATTTATATACAGCATAAAAAGAAGTGGCCCCAACACTGACCCCTGTGGGACACCACTAGTCGCTGGCAGCCAACCGGGAAAGAATCCTTTTATTCCCACCCACTGCCTCTTACCAATCAGCCAATGCCCTAACCATGTTAGTAACTTTCCTGTAATACCCTGGGCCCTTAACTTGGTAAGCAGCCTCATGTGTGGCACCTTGTCAAAGGCCTTCTGGAAGTCCAAATATACAACATCCACTGCATCCTCTTTATCTATCCTACTTGTAATCTCCTCAAAGAGTTCCAACAGGTTCACCAGGCAGGATTTTCCCTGAAGGAAACCATGCTGACTTTGTCCTATCTTGTCCTGTGTCACCAAGTACTCCATCACCTCATCCTTACAATTGACTCTCACATCTTCCCAACCACTGAGGCCAGGCTAACTGGTCTATAATTTCCTTTCTGCTGTCTTCCTCCTTTCTTAAAGAGTGGAGTGACATTTGCAATTTTCCAGTCCTCTGGCGCCATGCCAGAGTCCAATGATTTTTGGAAGATCATTTCTAATGCCACCACAATCTCTAACGCTACCTCTTTCAGAACCCTCGGGTGCGGTTCATCTGGTCCGGGTGACTTGCAGCTTAGGTCTTTCAGCTTTTAGAGCACCTTCTCTCTTCCTTCACACACTACAACATCAGGCACACTGCTAGTGTCTTCCACAGTGAAGACTGATGCAAAGTACTCATTTAGTTCATCAGCCATCTCCTTGTCCCGTTATTATTTCTCCTGCCCCATTTTCTAGTGGTCCTATATCCACTCTCATTTCTCTTTTATTTTTAACATACTTGAAAAAACTTTTACTATCCACTTTGATATTATTTGCTAGCTTGCTTTTATATTTCATCCTTTCCCTTCTAATGATTTTTTTTTTGCTCTCTGTAGGTTTTTAAAAACTTCCTTAAACAGGAAATTAGTAATATGTGCAATAAAGGAACAGCAATTATAATGGGTGACTTCAGTCTACATATAGATTGGGTGAACGAAATTGGTAAGAGTGCTGAGGAAGAGGATTTCTTGGAATGTATGAGGGATGGTTTTCTGAACCAACATGTCGAGGAACCAACTAGAGAGCAGGTCATTCTAGACTGGGTATTGAGCAATGAGGAAGGGTTAGTTAGCAATGTTGTCATGAGAGGCCCCTTGAGTAAGAGTGACCATAATATGGTGGAATTCTTCATTAAGATGGAGAGTGATGTAGTTAATTCAGTACCAAAGGTTCTGGTAATTTTGAAGGTATGAGACATGAATTAGCTAAGATAGACTGGCAAATGATACTTAAAGGGTTGACGGTGGATATGCAATGGCATTTAAAGATTGCTTGGATGAACTACAACAATTGTTCATCCCAGTTTGGTAAAAGAATAAACCAGGGAAGGTAGTGCACCCGTGGCTGACAAGGGAAATTAGGGATAGTATCAATTCCAAAGAAGAAACGTACAAATTAGCCAGAAACAGTGGCTCACCTGAGGACTGGGAGAAATTCAGAGTCCAGCAGAGGAGGACAAAGGGCTTAATTAGGAAAGGGAAAAAAAGATTATGAGAGAAAGCCGGCAGGGAACATAAAAACTGTCTGTAAAAGCTTTTATAGATATGTGAAAAGAAAAAGATTGGTTAAGACAAATGTAGGTCCCTTACAGTCAGAAACAGGTGAATTGATTATGGGGAGCAAAGACATGGCAGACCAACTGAATAACTACTTTGGTTCTGTCTTCATTATGGAGGACATAAATAATCTTCCGGAAATAGTAGGGGACTGAGGGTCTAGTGAGATGGAGGAACTGAGGGAATTACATGTTAGTAGGGAAGTGGTGTTAGGTAAATTGAAGGGATTAATGGCAGATAAATCCCCAGGGCCAGATGGTCTGCATCCTAGAGTGCTTAAGGAAGTAGCCCAAGAAACAGTGGATGCATTAGTGATAATTTTTCAAAACTCGTTAGATTCTGGATTAGTTCCTGAAGATTGGAGGGTGACTAATGTAACCCTGTTTTTTAAAAAAGGAGGGAGAAACCAGGGAATCATAGATCAGTTAGCCTGACATCGGTGGTGGGGAAACTGCTGGAGTCAGTTATCAAAGATGTGATAACAGCACATTTGGAAAGCGGTGAAATCATCGGACAAAGTCAGCATGGATTTGTGAAAGGAAAATCATGTCTGATGAATTTCATAGCATTTTTTGAGGATGTAGCTAGTAGAGTGGTTAGGGGAGAACCAGTGGATGTGGTATATTTGGATTTTCAAAAGGCTTTTGACAAGGTCCCACACAGGAAATTAGTGCGCAAACTTAAAGCACACGGTATTGGGGGTAAGGTATTGATGTGGATCGAGAATTGGTTGGCAAGGTGGGAATGAACGGGTCCTTTTCAGAATGGCAGGCGGTGACTAGTGGGGTACCGCAAGGCTCAGTGCTGGGACCCCAGTTGTTTACAATATATATTAATGACTTAGACGAGGGAATTAAATGCAGCATCTCCAAGTTTGTGGATGACACGAAGCTGGGTGGCAGTGTTAGCTGTGAGGAGGATGCTAAGAGGATGCAGGGTGACTTGGATAGGCTGGGTGAGTGGGCAAATTCATGGCAAATGCATTTTAATGTGGATAAATGTGAGGTTATCCACTTTGGTGGCAAGAACAGGAAAACAGATTATTATCTGAATGGTGGCCGATTAGGAAAAGGGGAGGTGCGTGACCTGGGTGTCATTATACACCAGTCATTGAAAGTGGGCATGCAGGTACAGCAGGTGGTGAAAAAGGCGAATGGTATGCTGGCATTCATAGCAAGAGGATTCGAGTACAGGAGCAGGGAGGTACTACTGCAGTTGTACAAGGCCTTGGTGAGACCACACCTGGAGTATTGTGTGCAATTTTGGTCCCCTAATCTGAGGAAAGACATTCTTGCCATAGAGGGAGTACAAAGAAGTTTCACCAGATTGATTCCTGGAATGGCAGGACTTTCATATGATGAAAGACTGGATCGACTAGGCTTATACTCTCTGGAATTTAGAAGATTGAGGGAGGATCTTATTGAAACGTATAAAATCCTAAAGGGATTGGACAGGGTAGATGTGGGAAGATTGTTCCCGATGTTGGGGAAGTCCAGAACGAGGGGTCACAGTTTGAGGATAAAGGGGAAGACTTTTAGGACCAAGATGAGGAAAAACTTCTTCACACAGAGAGTGGTGAATCTGTGGAATTCTCTGCCACAGGAAACAGTTGAGGCCAGTTCATTGGCTATATTTAAGAGGGAGTTAGATATGGCCCTTGTGGCTAAAGGGATCAGGGGGTATGGACAGAAGGCAGGTACAGGGTTCTGAGTTGGATGATCAGTCATGATCATTCTGAATGGCAGTGCAGGCTTGAAGGGCCGAATGGCCTACTTCACCTATTTTCTATGTTTCTATGTTTCCTATATCATGTATCTTCCACTAATTTTTGTTTCGTTGTAAGCCCTTTCTTTTGCTATTACAATAGCTTTGACTTCCCTTGTAGGCCACCGATGTACTATACCATTTGAGTACTTCTTCATTTTTGTAATACATATGTCCTGCACCTTCCTCATTTCTTCCAGAAATGCATGCCATTGCTGCTCTGCTGACAACTTTGCCAGCAGCTCCTTCCAATTTACTTTGGCTATCTCCTCTCTCAGACCACTTTAATTTCCCTTAGTCCACTGAGGGTCTTTACTTGTTGTTCTGTCGGACTGTACTTTCTCCCTATCAATCTGATCGAGTACACTGAGCGAAATGGATCAAGGTAGCAAAGGGAACACAGTATCACAGTAGAAATGGTTCTTTCCAGCTATGAGTGCAAGCCTCAAAGGCTGTCTAGTCTAGGATCAAAGTCATCTCCTCAGGGCTGGAAACAAACTAGGAGTGGGAGAAGAGAGACCCAGTAATCCAGGGCCATTTGGTAACCAGATGTTGGAAGTACAGAGGTGGAGGCTCCACTAGAGGTATGAGCAGTTTGGATCTAAATTTAAGAGTCACTAAGTGAAATTTCTGGATTACAACAGAGGCACATTTAGATTGGCAGAAATGAATGCCTACAGATGAGTAGCCAATGAACAGCATGGATTTGATGGGCCGAAGAACCAGCTTCTGTGGTCAGGGACTGAATATGAGGCTAAACAACTGGTGTTCGTAGAATGGGGTTTCAACTTAGGGGCCGTCAACATCGGTATAGGGGAAGGTGATAGTTCTTTGCTTTATCAATCTTTTTATTAATTTTAAAAAGGTACATATATACAAACAAGAGGAGGATCATCTCAGATATCTATATCGATAATACATATAAAAGGTAAAATAATTATCAAGATCACATAGTATCATCATAGTATGTCCAAGACCGAAAGAAGCTGCAGAAGATCGTGAACATGGCGCAGCACATCACACAAACCAATATTCCATCCTTGGACTCACTTTACACCACACGCTGTCGGAGCAGTGCTGCCAGGATAATCAAGGACACGACTCACCCAGCCAACACACTTTTCGTCCCTCTTCCCTCCGGGAGAAGGCTCAGGAGCTTGAACACTCGTACGGCCAGATTTGGGAACAGCTTCTTTCCAACTGTGATAAGACTGCTGAACGGATCCTGACCCAGATCTGGGCTGTACCTTCCAAATATCCGGACCTGCCTCTCAGTTTTTTTGCACTGCCTCACTTTCCATTTTTCTATTTTTAATATTTGTAATCCAGGGAGCGGGAAGCGCAGAATCAAATATCGCTGTGATGATTGTACGTTCTAGTATCAATTGTTTGGCGACAATAAAGCATAAAGTATATGAGGAAAGTATAATAGTATATAATAAAAAATAAGGTAATGAATTCTCCTCTTATCGTTGCATAAACAATAGTTCTTTAGGGTTGCTTCTTACTTCAATGGATTGGTAACAGGGTCACCAGGGATGCCGATAAGGCTTTAAACTAAATGGATGCGGTGGTTGGAAACATCGAATGTCTATTCATTTCTGTAGATGCTGCCTGACCTACTGAGTTCTTCCAGTGTTTAGTGTGTGTTGCTTTGGATTTCCAGCATCTGCAGACTTTCAAGTTTATGAGATGCAAGATTTGGGAGGGAAGGGTTTATAAAATAGTGATAAAACATTAATACCCATGGCAGAATGGATAACAATCACCGAATGTCTGTCAGAAAGGACAGAACCTGTTCTTCCAGTTGGAGAGTAGGAGAAAGTATCAACAATGATAAAAGTGAAGGCCACCGAGGACGTGCTTTGTTACCATCAGGGAGGGAGGTACAGGAGCCTGAAGACACACACACAGCCATTCAAGAACAGCTTCTTCCTCTCTGCTGTCCGATTTCTGAATGGGTATTGAACCCGTGAACACTACCTCACCACTTGTATGTTTCTGTTTTTACACTACTTATTTAATTTTAACTATTTAATATACATATATACTTACTGTAATTCCGCTTCCCCCTATATTTATAATGAACTGCTGCCACAAAGTCTCACCACATAGGCTGATAATATTAAACTTGATTCTGATCCTTTTAAAAAAAATGTGAACCTACACAGCTTTCATAGCAAAGGATGGCACAAGGATAAATGTGTGCAATCATTTGAGATAGATAGATACTTCACTGATAAACAGTGTCACAGTAAGCATCACAAGTGCACAGGTATATAAATATTAGAAGAAAAGTAGAGAGAATTTGAAATGTGTTACCACAAACAGTCGAACAGGAGGGGGTCATCACTTCCCTGTCTATAGCTTGACTCAGTTTTGAGCCTAATGGCTGAGGGTAAGAATGACTTCATACAGCGCTCTTTGGAGCAGGGCAGTTGTCTTATTGTACTAAAAGTGTTCCTCTGTTCAGCCAAGGTGGCATGCAGAGGGTGAGAAACATTGTCCTGAATTGCCAGGATTTTCCATAGGGTCCTTTGTTCTGCCACAGCCTCCAGTGTGTCCAATTTGACTCCTATAACAGAATCAGCCTTTCTAAACAATTTATTGAGCCTGTTGGCACCAGCTGTGTTGGTGCCATTGCCCCAGTACACTATTGCATAGAAAATTGTACTGATGGCAACAGACAGGTAGAACTTGTGAAGAAGAGGCCTGCATACTTCAAGGGATCCCAATCTCCTCAGGAAGTAGAGGTGACTCTGGCCCTTATTGTACACGGCCTCTGTGTTGGTGCTTCACTCAAGTCAGTCATGCAGGTACACCCCCAGGTACTTGTAGGTCCTCACCACATTCACATTCACATCCTCACCATCAACAGTAACCGGGAGCAGTGCAGGCTTAGTCTTCCTAAAGTCCATCACCATCTCCTTTGTCTGACTGATGCTGAGCCGCAGATGCATCATTTGACAAAGTCCTCCACCACAGCCCTGAATTCGTCATCCCTTTATACACCTAACTATTGCTGAGTCATCAGAGAATTTCTGCAGATGACATGACTCAGTGTTGTATCCAAAATCCAAAGTATACGGACAAAACAGGAAGGGAACCAATACGGTGTCCTCTGGGGCCCCAGTGCTGCTTATAGCCATGTCTGACACACAGCTCTGAAGCCGCACATCCTGTTGTCTGCCAGTCAGGTGGTCCTTTATCCAGGACACAATGGAGGTGCCAATCTTCATTGAATGGAGCTTTTTGCCCGGCAATGAGGGCTGGATGGTATTGACAGCACTTGAGAAATCAGTGCCTTCCACTCCAGGAACATGATTGACAAGAACCTAGGGTGGGTAAAAAATCATTCCAAGGTACTTAACTTTCAGCGGAGATAAGCAAAGTAGAAAAGGAGGAGTTGCTGCAATCATCAGAGATGGGATAACGGCCACAGGGAGAAAGCTAAAACCAAGAAGAACCTATTTTGTAGGAGATAACGAACTGCAAGGGGGACAGAGGCGATACATGAGCTCATAAACTGTAACGATATCACAGGGTGAAATATAAATCAGGACATTTGAAATGCAGACAACATAAACACAGAAAAATGGAAAACAGGAACAACAAAGGCCACTTGGCCCTTTCAGCCTGGTGCACCAATTAACATGACTGTGGTTATAAGGGCGAAACAATAATTGTATCAACAAACAGACTGCACAGTGACAGACCAGAGCACAAAGTCACAGAGGGCATAAGAGATCAGCAAGTTCAGGAATCAACATCAGAACAGTATATCTTATATGTATTCTTCAGTAATAAGAATCGTTATTAATCTCATGGTTATGGAGTCTTTACAGAATCAGGTTTACAGTATTATCACTGGCATGCAACGTGAAATTTGTTAACTTAGCAGCAGCAGTGAACAAGTAAATCAATTACGTACATTGAATAGATTTAAAAAATGTGCAAAAAACAGAAATACTGTATATTTTTTAAAGAAGTGAAGTAGTGTCCAAAGCTTCAATGTCCATTTAGGAATCAGATGGCAGAGGGGAAGAAGCTGTTCCTGAATCGCTGAGTGTGTGCCTTCAGGCTTCTGTACCTCCCATCTGATGGTAACAGTGAGAAAAAGGCGTGCCCTGGGTGCTGGAGGTCCTTAATAATGGACGCTGCCTTTCTGAGACACTGCTCCCTAAAGATGTCCTGGGTACTTTGTAGGCTAGTACCCGAGATGGAGCTGACTAGATTTACAACCTTCTGCAGCTTCTTTCGGTCCTGTGCAGTAGCTCCCCCATAGCAGACAGTGATGCAGCCTGTCAGGAGTTCTGCAACTTCTCAATCAGGATTGTGGGAACGATGGTATTAAATGCTGAGCTATAGTCGATAAACAGCATCCTGACATAGGTGTTTGTGTTGTCCAGGTGGTCTAAAGCCACATGGAGAGCCATTGAGGTTGCATCTCCAATTGACCTTTTGTGGTGATAGGCAAATTGCAATGGGTCCAGGTCCTTTCTGAGGCAGGAGTTCAGTCTAATCATGGCCAACCTCTCAAAGCATTTCATCACTGTTGATGGGAGTGCTACTGGGCAATAGTCATCAAGGCAGCTCACACTATTCTTCTTAGGCACTGGTATAATACAGAAGGTGAAGCAATTCAAATATAAAACTGGGTATAATATGTCCAACACTAAAACCCTAAGGAATGCAAAAAAGGGATAGTCACTGACTGCTGCACTGAAAGAGTTAGAGTTAGGCTTCTTCTGTCTGGTGCATCCAGTCACCTTTAAAATCCACAATGACAAAAGAAGGTTTTGCTGCAACAGGTGAAAATACTGGAATAAAACGGGCGACCACAAAGATGTCAGGCGCAGCATCTTTGGTGAAGGGCTATTTTCTTCTGAAACTACTAACAAGGGTGCGGTGAGTGATGGCAGCTAACAAGTCCCAATCCTGGCCTTTCTCCAAAGGACTGTTTAGCATTTCTCCTGTCCCTGGAGCTGACTGCAGCAGAAAGACAGGGCTGGACAAGGACCAGAATGTACAGACTAGCAGTCAGCTTTTACATTAGTTGTGGACAGCTCAGCCAAAGTAAGTTGCTGCCAACTGCACTTCTATAAGACCTTAATTCAGAGGAGCAGAATTAGGTTATTCATCCCATCTAGTCTGCTCTGATTTATCATCCCTTTCAGGGTTGTATTCTGCATAGTAACTGAATCTGTGAACTCCATTCTGCTGGCTCCTCCCTGTAACCTTTGATACCCTTACTATTTGAGAACCTATCAACCTCCGCTTTAAATATACCCAATGACTTGGCCTCCACAAATGTCTGTGGCAATGACTTCCACAGATTCATCACCCGCTGGCTAAAGAAATTCTTCCTCACCTTTGTTCTAAAGGGATGTCCTTCTAGTCTAAGGCTTAATGCCCTGATACAACTATCAATGACTACATATCCACAAAATGTATCTTGTAACAGAATTTTTAATAAAAATACAATTCATTAAATATTCACATGCATGACCACTTGTATGGTATACATGTGACCATAAACAAAGCATTTCATTGGAGGTCAGTTTTGTTCTGGAATGTAAAGACATATATAAAGTAAGTACAGTCACTCTAAACATACAGGAAGTTATTGTGATTTAAACACTTGTACATTAACCAATCTGCTTCATCGCCACTCAAAAATAATCAATATGGATGGTGCTGACAACATAATTGCTAGTGCTTCCCCAACCATAACAAACTATCAAATAGATTATGACAGAAAACATCGCTGAAAGCATGGAAAATGTTGGACACACTGAACAAGTCGGGCAGCATCAGGGAAGAATGAGATAGTTAGATTCTCTCCCAGGTTAGTGAACCGAAAAGCTAACTTTGATTGCTCTCCACAGGTGCTGCCCGACCTGCTGAGTATTTCCTAGTTCCTGTTTTGTTCTGAAAGTAGAAGTGTAATTTAATTAAACGTTTTAAAGAATTGGTGATTCTCGGAACTGGAGATTTCTAACGTTTCACAAGAAAACAGGAAGAGAGAGAGTAGACCAGGTGACTTTTGTGAAGCACTTGTGCTCTCTTTGTAATTACCATCCAGAGCTTCTAATTGTATGGTGCTTTAACTCCCTTCCCATTCCCTCACCCACCACCCTGTCCTCTGTGGAGAGGCCAAAAGTAAGACTGGAAGAACATTTCATTTCTGCTTGGGTATCTCTTATCCCATTGGTGTGGATAGTGACCCTTTCTATTTACAGGTAACTCCCACCTCCCCAGTGGTGCTCTCCTCATACACACACACACACACACACACACTCAGCTGTCTACCTAGGTGGCTTCTCCTATTTATCCCTTCCTCCACATGGTCTCATTTGCCCTTCCTCCCCTCTTTGTCTGGCTCCACCCATCTCCTACCAGCCTGTCATAACACCCCCTCCCACCCCAAACCTAGTTCCATTTTGCCCTCAATTCCTCTCCACCTAATTCTCCCTCACAGCTACCAGCCTCTCCCAACCACCACCCCCTTCATACCTTCCTAATACTGGAAGCATAGTAATGAATACTATATGTGTATTAGGTATAGAGTGGAACATGGTGGGGTCTTCTACTGCTGTAGCCCGTCCACTTCAAGGTTCGATGTGTTGTGCATTCAGAGATGCTTTTCTGCACACTACTGTTGTAACAGGTGGTTATTTGAGTTACTGTCAGCTTGAACCACTCCAGCCATTCTCCTCTGATCTCTCTCGTTAATAACATTTCACCCACTGAACTGGCACTCACTGGAGGGTTTTTGTTTCTCACACCATGCTCCGTAAACTCTAGGGATTGTTGTGTATGGAAACCCCAGGAGATCAGCAGTTTCTGAAATACTCAAACCATCCCATCTGGCACCAACAATCATTTCGTGGATAAAGTCACTTAGATTACATTTCTTCCCCATTTTGTTGTTTGGTCTGAACAATAAGTGAACCTCTTGACCCTGTCTGCATGCTTTTATACATCAAATTACTGCCACATGATTGGCCAATTATATATTTGCATTAATGAGCAGGCATATCCAATAACATGGCCATTGAGTACACATACAGCATACAATACTATATATATATATCTATCTGCTAAGTTCTACCAGTGCTCTGTTTTTATTGTGCAGCTGCAGACTCTTCTCTCACCCCCCCCCCCCCCAAAACAGACTTCACCTGGGGAACCAGGTTTATAATGAAGTGAAGGCATGCTCTTTTGTTTACAAACCAAAGATACATATGCTTATATTCCATGTTCTCGATGTCTTGAAAAATCTTCCAATTTTCATGAGTTGCAATGTAGCTGCAGGATGATTTCCTCTCAGTTTGCTCTGAGACTGAGTGACTGACACCTGATCCTTCTTCACCCAAATCACTATCACCCTTTGTTTGATTTCCATTCAGCCATTACACCCAACAGTGCACAATTTGATACCCAACAAGACGGTCTCCCACCAATCTGTACTTTCATCAAAGGCTCAGAACAGAATACTGTAATGTAGATTCACCTCACTGGATCAGAAAATAAAAATCACAGCGTTTATAATTCAAGACAGCAAACACAAGTAGATTCCAGACAAAATTTAACGGAGATTGCATTTGATTTTCCAAATATGGCATTGTCAACCCAACTTAATATCTAACTTTTCCAGTTGCCCATTAAAAATCCACTGAATATAAGACATAGGAGCAGAATTAGGCTATTTGGCCCATTGAGGCTGCTCTATAAAGTCGTTGAATTGATTTCATTAAAAGGTGTTATCATAAATAAGCTGACAGGGTAAAGGTGGAATCAACAATCAGCCAACTCTCCCATATTCAGAAGTTTTGTTGTCATTGTTAACTATTTCTTCTTGGGTGTTAATTTCCTACAAGCTCCAATTCATTCAGTGTAAGGTCACCTCTGCATCATTCTAAAGTTGAACCCTCAGACAGAGTTGTTGAATGGCAGCGTGAAGTGAGAACAACTGAACTCAGCAATGTTGAAACCAGTAGTTCTGGGCTGGACCCATTGATGTTAGAGATTGGTTCTTCTGTGTAGTTGCTTCTCTTTAATGATAGCCAAGTTCCTCCCCGCACCAACTTGGTGCTTCGGGCAGCAACTTTGCCACTGATAACCATCTAACAATTACAGCACAGAAACAGGCCATCTCAGCCCTTCTAGTCTGTGCCGAACTCCTACTCTCACCTAGTCCCACCGACCTGCACTCAGCCCATAACCCTCCATTCCCTTCCTGTCCATATATCTATCCAAATTAACTTTAAAAGACAACATCGAACCTGCCTCAACCACTTCTGCTGGAAGCTCGTTCCACACAGCTACCACTCTCTGAGTAAAGAAGTTCCCCCTCATGTTACCCCTAAACTTTTGCCCTTTAACTCTCAACTCATGTCCTCCTGTTTGAATCTCCCCCATTCTCAATGGAAAAAGCTTATCCATGTCAACTCTATCTATCCCCCTCATAATTTTAAACACCTCTATCAAGTCCCCTCTCAACCTCCTATGCTCCAAAGAATAAAGACCTAACTTGTTCAACCTTTCTCTGTAATTTAGGAGATGAAACCCAGGCAACATTTTAGTAAACCTCCTCTGTACTCTCTCAATTTTATTGACATCTTTCCTATAATTTGGTGACCAGAACTGTACACAGTACTCCAAATTTAGCCTTACCAATGCCTTATACAATTTCAACATTATATCCCAACTCCTATACTCAATGCTCTGATTTATAAAGGCCAGGATACCAAACGCTTTCTTCACCACCCTATCCACATAGTCCTTCAGGGGACTATGCACCATTATTCCTAGATCCCTCTGTTCTACTGCATTCTCCAATGCCCTACCATTTACCATGTATGTCCTATTTTGATTAGTCCTACCAAAATGTAGCACCTCACATTTATCAGCATTAAACTCCATCTGCCATCTTTCAGCCCACTCTTCTACCTGGCCTAAATCTCTCTAGCAAGGCAGAGTTGCTAGTTCGATGCTCCACCCAGCACAAGCAGAACTCGTGCAAGGAGCCAGCTGGACTGGAACTCTGAAGTCTGGTATGGATGCCACATCGCCACCAGCACAGAATAATAACCAGCGAAAACATTTCTATACCATCACACACAGCAGCATAGATGCAGTTGTGAAGCAGGAGGAATCAGTCAGTAATAATGGTGAGTCTCCGAGCATTTTCGATAAGGCTTCAATAATGGAATGGCAATTCTACTTAATATGTTAGAACCACATAGAAAATCAGTCATCAATTTTGAATGTAGATTCCTTTCACTGCAGCATATCTGTTAGTGAATTTTTACAGAGTATTGAAATCAGGCAGTGGGTCTGGTCACAATGGTCTTCAGTGATGATGCAAGAGGCTGCTATTCCACATGTTTTGGTGATCATTTCCAATACAACTTTTCAAATAATCCCAGCACCAACACAACTTCATCAAACATTGATGATGCCCTCCATTCCCTGACATTGATTGTTACCTATTCTGACTAAGCTCGCTGCCTGGGTTACTTAACATTCTGGAAATCCTTTCACACAGAGACAGAATGGTTAATTAAACAATTAAGATAAAGTGATAGTCTGTCCCCACAAAATTTTGTTTCAGTGTCTCTACTGAAAGGAAAATACAACCCCATAAAAAGTTTTCCCAATACTTCATCCATAATGTTTCTTTCATTTAAATATATAATGATATTATGCTTCTCCAGCAAGGTTAATCTTGTCAGTGTAGATGTAATGTGGAGGTGTATGCATTTCCCATTTCAGTTTGATCACCTGGTCCTGGCTTCCTGCTGGCATCACCTCATTGACTGGAGAAACTGAAGATCGAAGACGCTGAAAAACGAAGTATGAGAATCTAGTTTATTTGTGTTGATGGACCTTGCAGGAAATTCCCAATACAGTGGATTCCGGTTCTGTTTATTTGGGACAATTCTTAAAGAATAAAAAACAAATTGAGTAAATGGCTGGGATTCCCTTCATTTATTCGGGACACTGTGCTGCGTAACTGAGATAGGCCACTGTAACCGAACAGTTTCTACCTAGCATCAGTCACACACACTTGAGTGGCCGTTAGCATCACACCATGTTTAGAGTGAAGTTCTTTTAAAATAGCATCAATTGTGTGTGTTTCTGTTCAAAAAGCAGTGATTTTTGTCACTGATAGTTGGTGAGAAATAAGCAGCAAGACAATTCACAACTGTTTTGCTCTCTGCAGTTTCAAGCATTCAGGCTTGGAGATGCCAGAAACGGCCGGGAGTGCAAATGAAATTATTTCACTGCTTCAACAAGTTAGGAATTGCAAAGAATTTGAAGGTATCGACAATAATCTTGAATGTTACAATGATTTGAAAGATCCAATCATCAAAAGTATTGTATGAAGGCAGTCCATTATCTGCACTAGGAGCCTGGGCTGATTTTGTTGATTTAAGACAAGATACACTGGATGAATTCCTCATTCAGTAACTATTAGGAACTAATGCAATTTTAGAGTGCTGTATTAGTACTGAGTGTTCTAATTTGTTCTGTATTTCATTTAAATACATGATTTGTTACTCAGTTAAATAGTAGTTTGACTTTTAAAAGAAATATCTTTTTAACTACTTCCATGAAACTTCAGTCATTTGGGGCAGACGCTTAACTGGGCCCAAATGTACTGGTTCCAATGTGTCCCAATTAAGATGAATCCTCTGTATTTGTGACCTGGATTTTCATTGAGCTGACTTCACCTAATGTCATATAATACCCAGAAAGTTGGTGAAGCTTCTGAATAAGTGAAGCGAAACAATATTTTTGGCCATTACCCCATTGCTGGGGGAAGGTGGGATTGGAGGCCACAGTTTGTCATGGTATTCCCATTTTCCAATAATGGAGGAGACACCAGATCACTTGGAGAAGTTGGAGGGAGAGAGCTGGAAGAGGTTTGTAAAAAGCATATTTGGTTTGACTAATATTAATACATAGCTGTGAGAGAGACGGCAGTAGAAGCAATGCATTGGATTTTATTCACCTTAACAAGGGGAATTGAGTACAAGAGCAAAGAGGTCCTTCTGCAGTTGTCCAGGGCCCTGGTGAGACCACACCTGGAGTACTGTGTGCAGTTTTGGTCTCCAAATTTGAGGAAGGACATTCTTGCAATTGAGGGAGTGCAGCATAGGTTCACAAGGTTAATTCCCAGGATGGCGGGACTGTCATATGTCGCAAGATTGGAGCGACTGGGCTTGTATCCTCTGAAATTTAGAAGGCTGAGAGGGGATCTTATTTAAACATATAAGATTATTAAGGGATTGGACACGCTGGAGGCAGGAAGCATGTTCCCGCTGATGGGCGAGTCCAGAACCAGAGGCCACAGTGTAAGAATAAGGGGTAGGCCATTTAGAACAGAGTTGAGGAAAAACTTTTTCACCCAGAGAGTGGTGGATGTATGGAAGGCTGTGGAGACCAAGTCTCTGGATGCAAGAAAGAGATGGATAGAGCTCTTAAAGATAGAGGAATCAAAGGTTATGGGGATAAGGCAGGAACTGGATACTGATTGTGGATGATCAGCCATGATCACAGTGAATGGCGGTGCTGGCTCAAAGGGCCGAATGGCCCACTCCTGCACCTATTGTCTATTGATTTTCAGAAGTTGCTTGATAAAGTCCCACGTAAAAGGCTGGTTTTCAAAATAGACTCAAGGAACAAAAGGATCAGTACCAGAACTGGGTCAGAGGCAAGAAGCGAAAGGTTTTGGCAAATGCTTGTTATTCACGCTGGAGGATAATAAGACAGTGGTGTTCCCCAGAGACACTGCTGAGGTACTAATATTTCTATGAATGGTAGCTTCACATTAGTGGCCCCTCAGGCAAAGCATACACAGCAAATATCTGAATCTATGGTTCCTCTTGTACCTTAAGGCTTGAATGTGCAGGGTAATGCTTCCACACTTGGGAGTTACACCAAGCGTTGACATGCAGTAAACCGTGAGAGACTGCACAAGGAGGCAGGCTAGGATAATGGGAGGACAAGCAGCAAATAAAATTTATTAAAGAGTAGCTAAAAGTGATACACTTCGTCAGAAAGAACAATGAGATACAAAGGAACAAGGAAATTAGTGCATAAATTATTGAGAGTGGCAAAATAAGTACAGAGCGATTGCTAAGGCAAGTGACGTCCTGGGATTTATAAGCAGAAGCACAAGACAACACAAGCTGTAAGATTATGCCGAATCTGACTAAAATACTGGATGGCTCACCAAAGGAACTTCACTTTCCATTCTGTTCACCCTGTTTAGGGAGCACAGGTAGTTTGCAGAGAAGGTATGGATAGTATTTACCAGAATGGCTTCACTGCACTGCTCCCTGTTACTGTTGATGGTGAGGACGTGGATGTGGTGAGGACCTACAAGAACCTGAGGGTGCACCTGGATGACAGACTTGAGTGGAGCACCTACAGAGGCCGTGTACAAGAGCCAGAGTCACCTCTACTTCCTGAGACTGAGGTCCTCTGGAGTATGCAGGCCTCTCCTTCACGTCCTACCACTCTGTTGTCGCCAGTACAATATTCTGTGCGATGGTGTGCTGGGGCAATGACATCAGCTAATAAACTGATTTAAAAGGCTGATTCTGTTATAGGAGTCAAACTGGACACACTGGAGGCTGTGGTAGAACAAAGGACCCTACAGAAAATCCTGGCAGTTCTGGACAATTTTTCACATCCTCTACATGCCACCTTGGCTGAACAGAGGAGCACTTTTAGTAAAAGACTACGACAACTGCCCTGCTTCAAAGAGCACTATATGAGGTCATTCTTACCCTCGGCCATTAGGCTCTATAATGGGTCAACCTATAGCTGGGGAAGTGATGACTCCTTCCTGTTAGACTGTTCAAGGTAACATGTTATTTGTTCCTATTTATTCTTTCTACTTCTCTTCTAATATTGATACCTGTGCACTTGTAATGCCACTATGATACTGTAACTTCCTTTGGGATCAACAAAGCATCTATCTAATAGAGGCTATTGGCTACAAGGTTAGATTGAAGAAGGTGGACGGTCCTTGGAGCAGAGGAAGTCAAGAACACAAATGGTTTAGGTAAGGGAAACAAGGGGAATCGGTCCCCATTAGTCGTGGTTCAAGAGCCTCTCCTCAGCACGAGAGAGCCAGGTTCAATCCTGTCTGTGTGGGCTTTGCATATTCTCCTGGCGGGCCGTTTCTGTACTCTATCACTTGACCAAGGCCACAGATTTACAGTCCTGCCCACAAAATGTCAAATAATGCCAGGAACTGCACGAGCTGTTACAATTTGGAAATGCTTGCCTGTGAGGGGGCTGGAAACATGGGAATTGTTTCGGAGCTTGGAGGAAGATAATTGGCTGGGATCCGGAGATAGAGGAGAGGTGATGTCCTTCCTGTATCATCGATAGGTTGATTCGCCTCCTCCAGCGGTGGAACATGATCTGACACGGTAATTCGAACGGGCAGGAAAATGAAACTCGGCAGAGAACTGTAGTCTCAACCCAATAGCCAACAGGCACACCTCTCCCCAACATCGGAAGTACCTAAGAATGCACCATTGAACATTATGATCCACACCATCCAGGCCATGCTGTCTGCTCGCAGCTGCCATGGGAGAGGAGGTACAGAAGCCTGAAGTCCCACATCACCAGGTCCAGTGACAACTACTTCCCTTCAACTGTAATCACTATATCAACACTGTAACACTATGACACTTAGCTCTGTAATAAACTTCTGTTCTAATTGTGCTCTGTCTTGCATAATCTGCGTTTTTCTAGTGAGTGTGATTGATGCTGCTACAAGTACGTTTTTTCGTTGTACCTCTGCTTATGGGTAGGACAATAAACACATTGACTTTTGATGAAAAAGTCTCCTGCAGACCATTGACAAATAAAGCCTTCCCTGTTCCCACAACTGTTCATCTCATCTCTGCTGCAAATACACAAGTGAATTTCAATTGAGCACATGATTTTCTGCCCTTTTGGTTAGGCCATGCATACAGGAATGTAGTCTTTTATGAAAAATTTGACATGACCACCAGGGAAGGGAATGTAATGGCAGAAAATATATTTTAAATGCAAGACCATAACACATAGGAACAGAATTAGTCCTTTCAGCCCATCGAATCTACTCTGCCATTTGATCATGGTTGACCTATTCTTTCTCTGAACCCCATCCCCCCCCCCCCCCAAGGAGGGCCACAACCTTGTCACTGGGTTTAGAGGCTTGCATGCCTCAATGACCTGAAGAACTGTCTTGGCTGGAGTCAGGACTTCATGCTTTGACTCTTGGTAGGGTCACCCATGCCAAACAGGTCAAAGGGTAGAGGCCAGGGTAAGAGTTGTCCACCGGCCCTCCAAGTTCAGCTCAGGGCTAAAAACACTGACTGGTCAAACAAAATTGTTACGGAAACAGCAATGAAGAATCCTTCTACGTCTGAGTGCGACGATATTCCTGAGTCTCCACCCAGGACTCACATGGCTGACAGTAGTGAAAAGCAGGAGGAAGCTACTGACATGATGAAGAAAGCTGTGGACACTGCAGGACTCAAACAGCAGCAGTGTAATGGACAGCAGGTAATTAAGAACCCCGTGTCTCTGCCTTCTCCCTGTAACCATTGATGCCCTGACTAATCAAGAACCTTATCAATCTCCGCTTTAAATATACCCAATGATTTGGTCTCCACAGTCATCTGTAGCAATGAATTCCACAGACAGACCACCATCTAGCTAAATAAATTCCTCTTCATCTCTGTTCTAAAAGGATGTTCATTTCTTTATCCTGGTTAAGTTTAAATCTGCCAATTTATACTTTCATCTGTACAGAAAGGTGGGTAGGCTAATGTTGCAATTATGATTTGAGGGCATTGGTTCAGTTTGATCAGCTTCGTAGAAACTGTGAGCTCTTACATGGGCAGCACACTGAAATGATCTCTTCCCGCCTTCAGCCATTGCTCTTACCTGAATGAAGGAGCCTTTGCTGTTGTACAAGGTGTGCACAGCTCCAAGTGGAATCCAGATGATGGAGCAGAGGGAGATGATCCAGCCAAGACTCTCGGCCCAAGCCGGGTACCTGTATGTTTTACCATAGCGAGCAGGAGTGTAGCGGACTATGCTGGACACCAGGATAACCTGCAGGGTTATCAACACAAACTCCATTAAAGTCTATTTGAAAAATGGAAATTAAAAAATCATAAATGAAAATATCACAACCATTTGTACAAATTGCACTTTTATTGGAGAGATGCAATTCATGATAAACAGGAGAAAGTCTGCGGATGCTGGAAATCCAAAGCAAATCACATACAAAATGCTGGAGGAACTCAGCAGGTCAGAAAGCATCTATGGAAATGAATAAACAGTCGATGTTTCAGGCTGAGACCCTTTAGGACTGGGTGAAGGGTGAAGACGTCAGAATAAAAATGTGTGGGAGGGGAAGGAGGATAGCTGGAAGGTGATTGGTGAAGCCAGGTGGGTGGGAAAGTTCAAGGGCTGGAGAGGAAGGAATCTGATAGGAGAGAAGAGTGGACAATAGAAAGAAGGGAAGGAGGACGGGACCTGGGGGAAATAATAGGCAGGTGATAAGAGTTAAAAGGTCAAAAGGGGGAGGGGGGGTATTTCCCCCCCACTTAGTCGATATTCAAACCATTAGATTGCGGAGTACCCAAAATGAATATGAGGTGTTGCTTCTCCATCCCGACGGTGGCCTCATCTTGGCACAAAAGGAGGCCATGGTATGGGATACTTACATTCACTAATTTTTGCCTTTAAAAAAAATAGACACCAATAGGTGATGAATAAGTCCACTGAAGTCTATTCTTAAAATGGCAAATAAGAGAACAAAGTGAGTTTCGTTTTTCTGTTAAGTTCATCATCTGAGCGCAGGTTCATTGGCTGAACCCTTCTGTGTAGCTCGAACTCAAGACTGACCAGCAGCGAGCGAGAGACAGAGAGAGAAAAAGAATCTGAAAGTCTGGTGGAACAGATGCTGAACAGCGTTAATCCCAACATGATCCAGCTCCAACCATGCATTAAGTGGCTCAGTCCAATAATTCTAATCATAATGACTCATCTATTGAGTGCAACAGATGGAATATTGGCTCTGCCCAAGCAAAGCTTGTTTTGGACCATTGGAAGGGAGTTTGAATCCTGCAGTGCCCCTCACTCGGAGGACAGTTAAGTGCCAGACCAAGATGCCTGCTGATTGTTAATGACTCGTCTTCGTTCCTCAGAACCTCACCACGTCACATCACCTTTCCAGGAAGATCGGCTACCGCCCAGTCACTCATCAAGTCTCTGTATTGAGACTATCAGTCCCTAGTGCCACAGTTGTATTGTTCATCACAGTCCCAATCTTTTTACTTCTCCACCCAATGCCATCCAATCCTAAACTCCCATCAAACACAACATCAGTCCTGATCCTTACACCCAATCCTCAGTCCCTATCTATCTCCCTCTTTGACTCACTGCCTCCTCCAACATCCATGCTACTGACAGCAGAGGACCATCAACCAAACCAGGTTGTCCACTGAGGGTGCACCAGAACTTCAGGAACATTCTTCAAATTCTAATCCTCTCAGCATCAGCTTCTCCACACACCAAAACACCTCACGTTAACATTCACTAGGTGGTAATACTGTATCAACTGATTCTGGGACTCTTGGGCTGCCATATGGGGTAGATCATATTTTGGCTTTGCTCCGAACATTTTGCAATCTTTTTACCACCCTTTTACTATCTATATCAAAGTGTTTATCACATTCTTATATGCTTGAATTTCTATTTTTAATCGATGGAAATGACTACCAGACGAAAAAAGGCATTAGCTGAAGGCAAGGAAGCCGGTAATGGAAATGGAAAGAAAGGTGTTTCTGAACAGCCTAAACAGTCTCAACTTACTTTGGAGGCAATCTCGAAGCTCCTGGATGATAAATTCAATAAAAGATTAGCTACTTTGGAAGCATTGTTAAAGGAGATCGAAGGTAGGTTGGCAGTATTTAAGCAGCAGAACGAAAAACAACAACAAAAAAATTTCCAAACTCGTTGAAGCTGGGAGACAGAGAGATCGCAGACTGGATCAATTGGAAAAGAAACTAACTTCGACCACTCAAACACTGGAACAGTATAAAGTCAAGACTATTGACTTGGAGAGTCATAGTCGGAGACAAAATTTGCGAATAATAGGACTCAGTGAAGACGTTGAGAGCGGTGACCTTACTAAATTTCTTTCCTCAATTTTTAATGGAGGTGTTCGGTTCCGATGTTTTTTCTTCTCCCCCTATACTCGATTGCGCCCACTGGTCTTTAAGAGTTAAACCACCTAAGGAGTTGAAACCCCAACCTGTAATACTCCGATTTCATTAGGTGAATACTAAGGAGCATTTGATTCGAATTGCTCATCAAAAAGGGGTTATTGTGCATGGAGATCTGAAGTTTCGTCTGGTTGAAGATCGCTTTTTAAACTAGTGATGTCCGAGTTATATCAAAGAAATTTCCGACCACTTCTGCTATTTCCAGCTCGCCTAAGGGTTGTTCTGCCTGATAAATCGCGTAAATAGTTTAAATCTGTGGACAAAGCATATCAATTTCTTGAGGATCAAAGTTCAAGCTCAGATGTCTAATAAATTTGCTGTTTCTTCATGTTTGTATTCATTTAGCCTATAAACTGGTGATGTCCAAGCTCTATCAAAGAAAGTTCCAACCAGTTCTGCTATTTCCAGCTCGCCTAAGGGTTGTTCTGCCTGATAAATCATGTAAATAGTTTAAATCCGTGGATGAAACTCATCAATTCCTTGAGGATCAATGTTCGATATCAGCTGTCTAATAAATTTACTGTTTTTTTCATGCCTGCATTCATTTGTTTATAAGTTAGTAACCAGTTCATAGATTTGGACTTTTAAAGTTTGAAGAATTTTACCCTTGGTTTGATAATGCTCATACTTTGTTTTGGAGTATGAATATTTATCATGCTTTTATGTTAAAGTTCCTTTCTCTTTCTCTCCCTTTATTATTTTATTCTATTATTTTCAATTGTTTGTTTTAGAAAATAATTAATAATCTGATTTGGTGATTGATTTTTTTTCTTGAAATATTAATGATTGTATTCTGTTTCACTTTCCAAGATCTTGCCTTTCAAAATGTTTTGCAAATGGCTGTTTTTTTTAACATTTGTTTGGTGTTTTTTTTATGGCATTCTCTTCTCAATGTTTTGACTGCGGGTAGTGTTTTGCATTCCATTTTCATTGGAGACTTGCTTTCAAGAGAGATGGGGAAGTGTCTAGATAGCTTTCTTGCAGTCTATTGGCCAGTTTTCAGGCTTTTTTTGGGTGGGGGTGGGGTTATTTTTAGTTTATTTTTTTACATCTGGGCTGATCTGAAACTACAAAGATGTCTGAATTGTCGTAACTTCCAGTTCCTCTTTAAGCCTTTTTCCCTCTTCCTGATTCATGAGTTTCCTATGCAATAAGGTTAGCCCTTTACACACCACATGGTTTATTCAAGTACAATGGATAATATTATTAACTTTTATTCATGGAATACGAATAGTTTGAATCATCCGATTAAATGGAAGATGATTTTTAAAGTTTTTCATAGATTGAATGCTCAGATTATCTTTGCCCAGAAGACTCATGTAAGGAAGGAGGATAATCAGCGTTTTTCTTTTAGGTTTTGGAAAGAATAACAATTCACTCTAATTCACAGGCTAAGGTGCAAGGAATCTCTATTTTTATAGATTTCTCGATTTCATTTGTTCACTATGAAACAACTTCAGACCCGAATGGTAGATTTCTGTTAATTACCGGTTTACTTTATAACCAAAAAGTTGTTATAGTTAATATCTATGCCCCAAATACCGATTATCCTGAATTCTTTAAGCATTTATTTGCATCTCTTCCGAATTTAAATGAATATACGTTGATAATGGGCAGAGATTTTAACTGTTGCCTGAATCCCTCGATGGACAGGTCTGTGCCCAGTCAGGTACTTCCAAACAAATCCACTATTTTTATTAATTCCTTTTTAGTTGACGCCGGAATTTTAGAAGTTTGGAGTTTTTTTTACATGCTAACGATAAATAATTCTCATTTTTCTCTCATATAATTACTCCAGAATTAATTACTTTTTCATTGACTCTCAATTTGTTTCATCTGTTACTGCCTGTGAGTATGATGCAATTGCTGTCTCTGATCATGTGCCCCTGCAACTATCAATCAAATTAACTGATGTAACTTTCAGTGCTAGACAATGGCGGTTCAATTCTACTCTGCTTAAGGACTTAAATTTTGTTAACTTTATCAAAGAACAGATTGCCTTTTTCTTCTCAACTAATTTTACGGAAGAAATGCCTAGTGGGATATTATGGGACACCTTTAAAGTATATATCCGCGGGCAAATTATTTCCTATTCTGCTGGATTGAAAAAAACAAATTAATAATGAAATACGTACATTGGTTGATAAGATTACAGAAATTGATTAAAAAAATATTCTGTTGCTCCTAATTTGGAGCTTTACAAAAATAGAGTTGAACTTCAGATGCAACAGAGTTTGTTATTAACATCCCCAATTGAAAATCAATTACTTAAATCTAAGAGTCAATTTTATATACATGGTGATAAATCGGGTAAATTACTGGGCAACCAATTGAAAGCTGCTTTGGCTAACATCAGATTATTAAAGTTCATAAACCGGATGGTACTTTGACGGTTGATCACAATGAAATTAATAAATTTTTCAAGAATTCTATCCCTCTTTATACCAATCAGAATTTCCTGATGATTCTACCATAATGCATGAATTTCTAATAAAATTGACTATTTCAAAATTACCACTCAATGAATGTTTAGCATTAGATGCACCCATTACGGAAGAAGAAATAAAGAAAGCAATTTCTTTGATGAATTCCGGTAAAGCACCCGGCCTGGATGGGTACACAGTAGAATTTTTAAAATCTTTTGCGAGTCTACTTTCTCCTTGGTTATGTAGAATTTTTAAGGATGCCTTATTTGTAGGTAAGTTACCACAATCTTTTTATGAAGCATCTATTTCTTTAATTCCTAAAAAAGATAAAGACCCCACTGAATGTGCATCATATAGACCTATATCCTTGCTAAATGTGGACTCCAAAAGATTTCCCAAAATATTAGCAATTAGATTGGAAAATGCATTGCCACAAATTGTTTCTGATGACCAGACAGGATTTATTAAAAATCGTTATTTGTATTTTGATGTTAGGAGGTTGATGAACATTGTATATATTTCTTCATCTAAAACTCCAAAACGTGTTACTTCACTTGATGCCGAGAAGGCATTTGATAGAGTTGAATGGGAATATTTAACATCCTTGAGAGATTTAATTTTAGCCCAAAATTCTTTTCTTGGATTAAATTGATATATCATATACCTTTGGCTTCTGTACTTACTAACAATCTGAGATCCCCCTTTTTTGAGGTACCAGACAGGGCTGTCCTTTAAGCCCTTTACTGTTTGATATTGCCTTGGAACCCTTGGCAATCACTCTTCGTGATTCACCCAACATATTTGGCATTATTTGTGGGAATGAGACGCATAAGGTATCATTATATGCAGATGACCAGTTACTATATATCTCTAATCCAGAGAAATCCATCCCTGCAGTAATATTATTACTTGCTCAGTTTAGTAGTTTTTCTGATTATAAATTGAATCTTAATAAGAGTGAGCCTTTTCCATTAAATATGCAAGTTCCAATCTATAGACTATCACCATTTAGACTGGTCACTGATTCTTTTACTTATTTGGGTGTTAAAATTACTAAGAAGCATAAGGATCTATTTAAAGTTAAATTTTTACCCTTAATTGATCATGTTAAACAACTGCTTACTAAATGGTCCCCATTGTCCCCATCATAAGACCATAAGACAAAGGAGCAGAAGCCGGCCATTCGGCCCATCGAGTCTGCTCCACCATTTTATCATGAGCTGATCCATTCTCCCATTTAGTCCCACTCCCCCGCCTTCTCACCATAACCTTTGATGCCTTGGCTACGCAGATACCTATCAATCTCTGCCTTAAATACACCCAATGACTTGGCCTCCACTGCTTCCCGTGGCAACAAATTCCATAGATTCACCACCCTCTGACTGAAAAAATTTCTTCGCATTTCTGTTCTGAATGGGCGCCCTTCAATCCTTAAACCATGCCCTCTCGTACTAGACTCCCCCATCATGGGAAACAACTTTGCCACATCCACTCTGTCCATGCCTTTCAACATTTGAAATGTTTCATTCTTCTAAACTCCAAGGAATACAGTTCAAGAGCGGACAAATGTTCCTCATATGTTAACCCTCTCATTCCCGGAATCATTCTAGTGAAGCTTGTCTGTACCCTCTCCAACGTCAGCACATCCTTTCTTAAATAAGGAGAACAAAACTGCCCACAGTACTCCAAGTGAGGTCTCACCAGAGCCTTATAGAGCCTCAGCATCACATCCCTGCTCCTATACTCTATTCCTCTAGAAATGAATGCCAACATTGCATTCGCCTTCTTCACTACTGACTCAACCTGGAGGTTAACTTTAAGGGTATCCTGTACGAGGACTCCCAAGTCCCGTTGCATCTCCGAACTTTGAATTCTTTCCCCATTTAAATAATAGTCTGCCCGTTTATTATTTCTGTCAAAGTGCATAACCATACACTTTCCAACATTGTACTTCATTTGCCACTTCTCTGCCCGTTCTTCCAACCTATCCAAGTCTCTCTGCAGACTCCCCATTTCCTCAGCACTACCGGCTCCTCCACCTATCTTCGTATCGTTAGCAAACTTAGCCACAAAGCCATCTATTCCATAATCCAAATTATTGATGTACAATGTAAAAAGAAGCGGCCCCGACATGGACCCCTGTGGAACATCACTGGTAACCGGCAGCCAACCAGAATAGGATCCCTTTATTCCCACTCTCTGTTTCCTGCCAATCAGTCAACACTCTATCCATGTATGTAACTTTCCTGTAAATCCATGGGCTCCTATCTTGTTAAGTAGCCTCATGTGTGGCACCTTGTCAAAGGCCTTCTGAAAATCCAAATATACAACATCCACTGCAACTCCCTTGTCTAGCCTACTGGTAATTTCCTCAAAAAATTGTAATAGGGTTATCAGGCAGGATTTTCCTTTAAGGAATCCATGCTGAGTTCTGCCTATCTTGTCATATGCCTCCAGGTACTCTGTAACTTCATCCTTGACAATCGACTCCAACAACTTCCCAACCACAAGCTAACAGGTCTACAATTTCCTTTTTGCTTCCTTGCCCCCTTCTTAAATAGCGGAGTGATATTTGCAATCTTCCAGTCCTCCGGAACCATGCCAGAATCTATTGACTTTTGAAAGATCATCACCAATGCCTCCGCAATCTCCACAGCTACTTCCTTCAGAACACATGGGTGCATTCCATCTGGTCCGGGAGATTTATCTACCTTTAAACTATTCAGCTTCCTGAGTATTTTCTCTGTCGTAATTGTGACTGCACACACTTCTCTTCCCTGCCACCCTTGAGTGTCCGGTATACTGTTGATGTCTTCCTCAGTGAAGACTGATGCAAAATACTCGTTCAGTTCCTCTGCCATCTCCTTATCTCCCATTACAATTTCTCCAGCATCATTTTCTATCAGTCCTATATCTACTCTCACCAGTCTTTTACTCCTTATACACTTGAAAAAGCTTTTAGTATCCTCTTTGATATTATTTGCTAGCTTCCTTTCATAGTTAGTCTTTTCCCTCTTAATGACCTTCTTGGTTTCCTTTTGTAAGGTTTTAAAAACTTCCCAATCCTCTGCCTTCCCACTAATTTTTGCTTCCTTGTATGCCCTCTCCTTTGCTTTAACTTCTTGTCAACCACGGTTGCATCCTTCTTCCATTCGAAAATTTCTTCTTTTTTGGAATATACCTGTCTTGCACCTTCCTCACTTCTCGCATAAACTCCAGCCACTGCTGCTCTGCTGTCTTTCCCGCCAGTGTCCCTTTCCAGTCAACTTTGGCCAGTTCCTCTCTCATGTCACTGTAATTTCCTTTACTTCATTGAAATACCGACACATCATTGATTGGTCGAATCAATATTATCTTACCTAAATTTCTGTATCTATTTCAGGCGGCAACAATCTTCAGCTCTAAACCCTTTTTTGATATTATTTATTCTAAAATTTCTTCATATATATGGCAGAATAAAAATCCTAGATTAAGAAATATTTACAGAAATCAAAAAAGGGTGGTGGTTTGGCATTGCCAAACTTTAGATTCTATTATTGGGCAATTAATATTGGATACCTAACGTTCTGGACACAAGATTTGGATGAAATTCAGTGTCCACGATGGGTGAACCTCGAGTGTGAGTCTGTACAGGGGTTCTCATTGGTTTCTATTTTAGGGGCTTCGCTTCCCTTTGCACTTACTAAACTGAATAAACGAATGATTAATCCAATAATTAAACATACAATACAAATATGGTTTCAATTTCATAAATTTTTTGGATTGAATAAATTTATCCTATCAAGTCCTATTATATCCAATTTTTTCTTCCAACCATCCAGAACTGATCAAGCTTTTCTTTTATGTTTTCGTGATTTATTCATGGATGATTGTCTCATCCTCCCCAATTTTAGATTTTATTATTGGGCAATTAATATTCAATACTTAAAATTTTGGTTACGAGATTTGGACGCAACTTCAAGTCCACATTGGGTAAATCTTGAATGTAATTCATTACGAGGGTCTTCTTTGGGTTCGTTTTTAGGAATTTCGCTTCCTTTTATTTCTTCTAAGTTGTATAAACAAATGAATAATCCAATAGTTAAGCATACTTTACGTATATGGTTTCAATTCCGAAAATTTTTTGGGTTGAATCAATTTATTTTAGCAAGTCCTATCTAATTTCCTTTTTCAACCTTCCACTATGGATCAAGCTTACTTTGATTGGAAAATCAAAGGTATAGTACGTTTTTCATGAGTTATTTTTGGATAATTGTTTCACGTCCTTTGATCAACTTTCTAATAAATATAATTTACCCAGATCTCACTTTTTTAGATACCTACAGATTAGAAACTTTTTAATTACTGTTTCTCCTAATTTTCCACACTCATATCCAATGGATATTTTGGAAAAAAAATTAGATCTAAATCTCTCTCAGAAAAGTGTTGTAGCAATTATTTATAATATAATTATGAATTTATGTCCTGACGTTTCTAATAAAATTAAAACTGATTGGGAAAGAGAACTTAAGATTATTATACCGTTTGAAAAATGGGAAAAAATTCTTCAATTAGTTAATTCATCCTCTATATGTGCTAAACATGTGTTGATACAGTTTAAAGTAGTGCACAGAGCTCATATGTCCAAAGATAAACTATCTCGTTATTACTCTTATATTAATCCTATATGTGATAGATGTCATTCTGAGATAGCCTCTTTAACTCACATGTCCTTTGCTGGAAAAATATTGGAAAGATATTTTTGATATTATTTCAACGGTTTTGAATACAGACTCACAACCTGACCCAATTACTACTATTTTTGGATTACCAGTGATAGCATCAAATCATTTAACCTCTTCAGCTCGTCGGATGATTGCATTTCTTACTTTAATGGCTAGAAGATCTATTTTCCTGAATTGAAAAGAGATTAACTCTCCTACTGTATTTCACTGGTTTTCACAAACTATGTTGTGTTTAAATTTGGAAAAAATTAGAAGTGTGGTTTATGACCCTTCCATTAAATTTGAAAAAACTTGAGGCCATTTATTCAGCATTTTCATTTGATGTAATTTGACCATTTCCAAACTTATTTTACTTCTCTGTAGTGTTGGTTGAGAGGAATGGAGTCGTCGACACTAAGGTTTTCTTTTCTTCCATTTTTACGTTGTGAAAATCGCCCAGGCCTTTTTTCAGTTTAGTTGACTAATTCTGTTTAGATTAGGTTTTTTTTTGAGGGAGTTTTATTTTATTTTTTTTTCCTTTTGTCATGATTTTTGTCTAGATATTTTCTTTTTGTCCTGTATTATTCATTGGTATCCTACATGATTGGGAGTTTTGTCAGTTAAGTACTATTTGGTTTTATAATTACTCATGTTAAGTATAACAATGTATTCCCAACAACTTTGTATTATTGCTATGTTTATATTCTATAAAACTAATAAAAAGATTGAAGATAATTGTCTCATGTACTTAGTACAGTTGTCTAATAAATATAATTTGCCTAGATCACATTTTTTCAGATATTTACAGATTAGAAACTTTTTGAAGGTTATTTTACCTACTTTTCTGATATCACATCAAACTGAAATTACAGAAATTTTTTTAGGTTTAAACCCCTATCAGAAGAGTTTACTAGTAATTGTTTATGATTTAATTACAAAAATACATTTAGGTATGTCTGATAAAATTAAGAATGAATGGGAAAGAGAACTTCAGGTATTCTCCAACTTCAAAATTCTCCAACTAGTTAACACTTCTTCAATGTATGCTAGACACGCTTTGATACATTTTAAGGTGGTGCATAGGGCCAATGTGTCTAAGGATAAGTTAGCTCGTTTTTATGGTCATATAAGTCCTGTCTGTGACAGACGTAATTCTGAGGTAGCTTCCTTGACGCACATGTTCTGGTCTTGCCCTCTTTTGGAAAAATATTGAAAAGACATTTTTGATATTATTTCAGTAGTTTTACATATTGATTTACAACCTCATCCTATTACTGCAATTTTTGGATTACCAGTGATAGACTTTATTCATTTTCCCCTTTAGCTTGCCGTTTGATTGCATTTGTTACATTAATAGGCAGAAGATTCATTTTATTTAAATGGAAAGATTCTAATCCTCCTACTACATTTCAATGGTTTTCCCAAACTATAACATGTTTAAACTTGGAAAAAACAAGGAATTTCAACAGATGTTCTGTGGGGAGCATTCCGACCGGTTGCATCAGCACCTAGTGTAGAGGTTCCAAACTCAGCCAGGTCCATCATGGGCACTAGCTTCACCACCACCACCAGAGGACATCTTTGGAAGTAGGTGCCTCAAGAAGGTGGCATTCATCACCTTCCAAGATTACTGCCACCAGGGAGGAAGTACAGGGGCCTGAATGTGCACACTCAATGTTTCAGTCACAGCTTCTTCCCCTCTACCATCAGATTTCTGAATGGCCCATGAACACTACCCCACTATTTTGCTTTCTTTTTGCTCCATTTTAAATATATTTTATTGTAACTTACAGTAATTTATGTATTGCACTGTACTGCTACTTCAAAACAAATTTTATTGCATTCATCAGCGATAATAAATCTGATTCTGATAATGTCTCTACAAATTAATCACGTGATCGAGGAACGAACTGAGTTCAGTATTTTTCAACCGCTTGGCTTTCACTGAAGAGAAAATCTGTCATCCAACTGACTTTCTGCTTGTTTCCCAAATGATCATTCTATCGATCTGTCATTCAATCTATTGATTGATCGATTGATTGAGATACAACACAGAATAGGTGTTCTGGCCCCGTGAGCCACACTGCTCAGCAGCCACCAAGATTTAACCTAAACATGGGACAATTTACAATGACCAATTAACCTACCAACCGGTGAGTCTTTGGACAGTGGGAGGAAGCTGAAGAACCCAGAGGAAACCCACGTTGTTATGGGGAGAACACACAAACTCCTTACAGGCAGCGGTGGGAATATGCAACATGAGCTAAGGGCCCACAATGCAGCCAGAGGTGGAAATCCCGAGTACGGCCAGAACAAGGCTCCAACAAGGGGTTGGGATCGTGGATGGGTTCCTAGCACAAGCCATGGCGCAGGATATTTTTGCATAAATGTTAAACCAGATTCACCGGGGTTTCTATTCAGCAGATCTTCTAAATAAACTGCTGCTTCTTTATAAGTGCTTCTAGTGAGATCAGTCATCATGTGCCATGTTGTATGACATGGGTAATCATGGTCTTTTCATGACCATGACTGATCTTAGCAAATTTTTCTACAGAAGTGGTTTGCCATTGTCTTCTTCTGAGCAGTGTCTTTACAAGATGGGTGACCCTAGCCATTATCAATACTCTTCAGAGATTGTCTGCCTGGTGTTAGTGGCTGCGATACACCAGGACTTGTGATATACACCAGCTGCTCATACAACCTTGGCCTCATGTGACCCTGATTGGGGGGGCGGGGGGAGCTAAGCAGCTGCTACACCTTGCCCAAGGGTGACCTGTAGGCTGATGGAGGAAAGGAGCACCTTACACCTCCATTGGTAGAGACGTATCTCCACCGAGCCACTCTGGTGAGTGCATGGTGTTTTCGTATTCTCACTGCAGTGACAGGATCAGAGCTGCAGTTTCAGCAGGACAGCTGGGCACATCCTCCCCCACTTCTAACCAGCAGGGACAGGGCCAGGGATGCCACTGATGATGCCCAGCATACTGAGGCAGGAGAAACAAGCACTCTCTCCCACCTGCAGAAAAGTTAGTGGGGCTCTGCTTGCCAATTCACTTCAGTGGGGCTAAACAACTGATGGTGGGCTTGGCTGGAGAGTTTCCCAGTTTTGTGCTGGTTTGGAAGCCATAAACTACAGCAAGCTTCCAGTGTGTGTGGGAGGCCCGAATCCAAAGCCAAGCCTTGCAGCGTCCGCATCTCCTCTGATGGGCTTCAGCGATCAGCCCTTCATACCTCTTGCATTCACCAAAAGTTAAAGTCAATCCCTTGGGAGCTGGGGAGAGGATAGGGGGACAATTTCACTATGACCCCTGCCTCCCTGAATTTTCCTTTCTCCTACAGGCAAGAAAGTTATTAGAAAACCAATTACTCACTGTGACAAGTAGCGGTGAAACAACCCGCCAGCACAGCTTGAAAAAGAAGTTTAGAGGAGTCCCAAGCATCTCCTTGTAGTTGGCAGATAATCTCCGGACACCTGCAACAGGACCAAGCAGACGAACCAGTGAGGGTGCGGCACCGTACACAGACGGGGGCTTATGAATACTGTCTTGTTTTAAAGAGGGTTTGTAGATCACATAATTATGGTACAAATTCATTATAAAGAGCAGAGTCGCCTCGTCAGCCATTAACTCAAGATTCCTATGTATCGCATCCGCTTCAGTGAAATGCGTCATTTGCCTCAACAAAAAACATGCCCAAGGATGTGCTGGTGGCAGCCCGCAAGCACCACCACGTATTCCGGCGCCAGCATAGTGTGCCCACGATGCTTGGCAGAACAACACAGAACAGAGCAAACAAACAACAAAACAAACCACCCCGTACATAAGCAACACACACAAAATGCTAGAGGAACTCAGCAGGCCAGGCAGCATCTATGGAAAAGCACACATTTGACGTATCGGACCGAGACCTTTCTCAACTGTACATTTTTTTCCCCCGATAGATGCTGCCTGGCCTGCTGAGTTACTCCAGCATTTTGAGTGTGTTGTTTGGATTTCCAGAATCTGCGGATTTTACCTTGCTTCTGATTTCACCGCATAAACAATTCTCCATAGAACGATGACTGGCTGGATGGAAGCACTTAATAAACATTTATTTATTTAATGATTGAGATACAACGCAGAGTACCTCCTGCCGGCCCCAACAGCTCCCGCTCAACCGATTCACCCTAACCTCATCGTGGGACAACTTACAATAACTCTGTATGTTTGTGGACTGTGGGGGGAAACCTGAGCACCAGGGGAAACTCACGTAATTCATGAGGGGGATGTATAGGACGCCGCCAGGACTCCAGAACACCTTGAGCTGTCACAGTTTCGTGCCAACCACTACACTACCGTGGCCCTGTGACACCAGGATTGGGAGTAACGAACTGAGGAGTAAACAGCCTCCTCATTCTCACTTTGCCCTCCTTCACTAGTTTTGAAAATCAATTCCTTTGGACGTACAGATGCTCCTGGAATCTGGGAATTCTGATAGCCAAACAGCACACAGGCTGTCTAGACAAGATATACTTTTAAAGTGATTGGAGGAAAGTATGGTGGGGGGATGTTAGAGGTAGGTGTTTCTCCTCCCGCCCCCCAGAGACTATATGGAATGCAGTGCCAAAGGTAGAGGCAGATACATTAGGAGCATTTAAAACAGACACACGGATGACAGAAAAATAGAGGGCTACGTTGGATTGATCTTGGAGGTTAGCACATCATGGGCCGAAGGGATTGTACTCTGCTGTACTGTTCTATGTTAATGATGGCCAGATAAACTGCATCATTGAAATCTATTACTGCCTGTTACGCCACTGGCAGCAATGAAGGTCTCCATCTCTGACAGTGTTCAAGGCTTCTTTCACCAAGCCAGTGGCTTCCTCTTGGTTTTCACTGCTGTCAGTCCTGCAAGTCTCGGGTGGAGACTCAGGAACACCGTCACACTCAGATGTAGAAGGATTCGTCATTGCTGTTTCTGTAACAGTTTTGTTTTACCAGTCAGGGTTGTTAGCCCTGAGCTGAACCCCCGAACCTGGAGGACTGGTAGACCTCTATCGTTTGACCTGTTTGGCATGGGTGACCCTACCCAAGTGTAAAACCCTGACTCCATAGCTCTCCGGGTCATTGAGGTACGCAAGCCTCCAAACCATGACAAGGTTATCGTGCTCTTGGAGGAATGAAATCTATGAATCGATGAATGCTAGCCAAAAAGAACAGGGAGAACACAATCAATTCTTCTTCTTTTTTTTTTTTTAAAAAGCAGTACCAATAGTACTGGGGACTCCTGTTTTAGATCTACCTCAGGAAGTAGGCAGCTCCATAATGTAATACTGCATCAGAAAGTCAACAAGACAGCACACACGATTGGCTCTGCACTTCAGTGTCAAACTAAACTCTTCGGCACAAGAGGCAATTGTTAGCAAGGTGCATGGTACCATCTGGCGTGTAGGACTGTGGATCTTCACACATAGGTTGGTGGGACAAGGTCATAAAGGAATTCATGGACAAATTCTTTTATGGGTTATGGACCATAGTTTTGATGGATTCTGGATCAAGGTCTCCTTGGGAGGCTTCTGCTGTTGTTTGCATGGTGGGGGGTGGGGGGTTAATGCTTTTGCTGGTGCAGAAGGGGGTTGGGTCAATGCTTTTACTGCTGCTTCTGCAAAGGGTGGGGGGCGGGGTTTGGGGCTTCGATGTTTCTACCATTCATTCTATGGGGCTTCATGGATGTCTGTGAAGATTACGAATTTCAGGTTGTATACATTCTCTGATATTACATGAACCTTTGAACAGTACAGTACAGGAAAGGCCCTTCAGCCCACAATATCATGTACATCCCTTGCTATCCAAACTTCAACTGTCTGAACCCATATTAAATCTTATCACAGTTTCTGTTCACCGTAACAACATTGTGCTCTTCTCTTGGAATGAAGATGGTGTAAAGATTATACCTGGAGTCCAGTACATGCCACGTTAGTGGGATGGGATTAGTGCAGGGCCGGGCAATGCTAGAATACACTTGAGAATTCTAATGTTTGGTAGAAGAATACTTTGCTGGCTTAAGGTTAATTAAGGAGGCTTGTTCGCAATTCATCTTCCTCCTTTATGCTAGGACAGTCCTTTAGCTTATCTGTGCTAGTGTGACGAGCTTGAGGGCAGAAAGAAGAAACAGTGGAGCTAGACTGTGAAACTGGTTGAAGCTGAGGGCAAGAGCTGGACAAATTAAAGCAAGAAAGGGCAGAGCACGCCAAAGACTTATCGGTGTCAAGAAGGTAAAATGAAGACTGTACCATAAAGCCAACAGATGGCGACGACTTCGAAAAAAGCCAAAAACATGAGAGACACAACGGCTGTGTAGTGATCCATTAGTTGGAAGAAATAAATTCCACCCTTTTAAAAAAAAAACAACAACACACAAAAAAAGAGTTAATCTTTTTACTTAGAGATACAGCACGGTAAGAAGCCCGTACCACCCAATTAACCCAATAACAGTTACTACCCCTCAACCATCAGGCTCTTGAACAACAGGGGATAACTACACCCACTTGCCCACCATTGAAATGTTTCCCCAACCAATTATCTCACTTTAAGGACTCTTTATCTCATTATCTCATGTTCTCATTATTTTTTGTTATTTATTTACATTCGCACAGTTTGTTGTCTTCTGCTGGTTGATCTTTTGTTGATCCTGTTATAGTTACTATTCTATAGATCTGCTGAGTATGCCCACAGGAAAATTAATCTCAGGGTTTTATGGGGTGTCATATGTGTACTCTGATAATAAAATTACATTGAACTTTTGAGTTTTTACCCTGTACGCCTTTAGAACGTGAAAGGGCCTGAAGTATCTGGAGCAAAGCCACGCAGTCAAGGGGAGAACGTACAAACAGCGGTGGGATTGAACCCGAGTCACTGATGTGGTAATAGTGTTAAGCTAAACGCTACTGATCTGTTTTGTTGTACAAAGGCAAAGTTTAACACACGTTTCAGCAATCTCAAGGCTACTACATTCTAAAAGCAAAATAAGAGAAGATCAGAATCGAATGGATCTGCTGTATTTGGTAGTTTCAGTCTGATCACTGCACAGCTGTTCCCTGCACCATTTGTGAATTCCAGCATTGTAGCTGGGGCAGAGCTACATGAGGTAGCAGGACAGTGTCAGAAAACACACGCAGGACTGAGGACATAATACAAGAATAGTACACAACCAAGTAATTTATTGTGAATTAAAGACTGGTTCAGGCCCAATGTTGGCCATGCAATTCAGGACAAAAAACAGACTTTTTTTTTCCCTTTTACACAGAGGGAGGTTGTTATCTGGAGCCAGAGGTGATGTTAAAATAAGATACAATATCTAGGTTTAAAAAGGCAGTTGAATAGGTCAATACCCTTCTGCACCTTGCCTAATGCAAGAAAATGGGATTGATATAGATGGACAAATTGGCTGGCATGGAGATGGTGGGCTGATTAGCCTGTTTCTATGCTGTACAATTCCATGAATGTGAAGTAGATGTTGGCTGCCCGGCCAGCCAAACCCAATGGATTTATACTGTGCTGGCATGAAGTTGGCAGGGCCAATGGCCCAGTTCTATGATGTACAACACCATGTGTGTGAAGGAGAGGTTGGCTGCCTGGCCCCAGCCCAGTGGATTTATACTGTGCAGAATCACAGCTACAAGATAAAAGGGGAAAAATACTCTGTTGCAGATGATGGAAAATGGGACAACCTGAATTACTCTTAAAAAAATAATGAGTGCAACGCTTAATTTATTAGCAAGTTATCTTGTCCACTTCACCAGCACATTGTACCAATGTCAAAAAGTATAATGTTGCAGATGCTGGAAATCTGAAATAAAAACAGAATGCTGGAAATACTCTGCAGGCCATGCAGCATCTCTGGAGAGAGAAACAGGGGTAATATTTCAGATGGATGACTATCATCTATCTTCAACATTCTTGGTTTACACTAAACACATATGGATAAGGATCACATACAACATCCAATCGCAGCAGTTATCCTGCACATCTACTAAGTAATCCATTTTACGATCGTTATTGATAGCAATGACAATTATTATGCCTCAACCATCAGGAAGAAGCTACAGGAGCCTCAGGACTCACACCACCAGGTTCAGGAACAGTTATTACCCCTCAACCATCATTGGCTCTTGAACCAAAGGCAATAACTTCACCTGCCCTATCACTGAAATATTTCCACAACTTGTGAACTCACTTTCAAGGACTCCATCTCATATTTGTTATAATAATCGTTGATTTATTATTATTCTTTCTTTTTGTATTTGCAGATTGTTGTCTCCTACACTCTGGTTCAACACCCAAGTTGGTGCAAAATTTCATTGGTTCTGTTATGGTTATTATTCTATTATGGATTTATTGAGTATGCCTGCAAGAAAATTAATCTCAAGATTGTATAAGGTGATATACAGTATGGGCACTTTAATCTTCATGAATTTTGAAGGAAGAACAGTACCTGGGTGACATTGGGAATCCCAAGCAAAAAGGCTACAAAACAGACAGCAAGAACCACCATTTCTTTACGTCGGAAGAAGCGGAGAAGACCCTTCCCCCAGCTATCCATTAGACTGACCACCATCACCTCCACCATGGCGAACTATGAGGACAAAATAAAGAGGTGTATTAACACAAAGAAGATGCACAGATTCAAAAACATTCACAGCAAAGCTGTTTACAGCAGGAAGAATTTGCATTAAAACTACAAACCAGAACCATCTGCATCCCTGTGTTATACTGAGAGCACTCTGCAGTTCAGAAGCATGGACGTGTTGGTAAATGGAAACGTCTCTGCTGGTTTACATACAGAAAACGGCCATAGGTAACAAGATGGCACAATCAGGCACTTTTGCTTTGATCAAAGTTGCTTGGGAGAAAATAATGGCTTGGTTACCATGGAATGACAGTCCCAGCTCGTCTTTGTGGGATCTCTTGGTTTAAAGTTTCAGTGGTAAAATGTGTACACTAGACTGGGTGCCTGAGTTTGATCCTCAGGTCTGTGGAGTGGGGCACAAACTGAAGTACTTAGATCTGTCGGACTGAGACATTGCGCTTTGTCATAGCCCTCACAGAAGTGAGAGTCTGCTGCAGATGGACGTATGGACTTGCGTCAAACAGGGGTAGAGAGGGCAGTCCGTGCCAAAAGGTTACTGACCTAAACTGGCACGGCCATAAGATATAGGAGCAGAATTAAAACGTTCGGCCCATCCAGCCTGCTCGGCCATTCCATCATGGCTGATTTATTAACCCTCTCAACCCCATTCTCCTCTAACCTCTGACCCCTTTGCTAATCAAGAACTTATCAATCTCCACTTTAAATAGACTTGGCTTCCACAGCCACCTGTGGCAATGAATTCCACCACCCTCTGGCTAAAGAAATTCCTCCTCATCTCTGCTCTAAAGAGACATTGTTCATTAGAAGGACATCTCTCTGTATCTGCCACCTGCCCCACTAAACAGCACACTTATTGAAAAGTGTTGAACAGTAAGTTCCAAAGTGAATTCCGCACTCATTAATCTGTAATTGTTTTCTGACCACCGTCAGCAAGGGGAAGGCAAACAGTAATGCACAGATACCGCATCACAACTCCAGCATCCTGGGTCCAATTTTGACTTCCAGTCTGGTCTGTGTGGCGTATTCATTCTCTCCCTACAATCCATGTTTCCTCCAGGCCTTCTGGTTTCCTCCCACAGCTCAAAGTTGTACGGGCTGGTTGGTTCATTAGCCACGGTAAATTGCCCTTTTGGACAGCGGGGTCCAGGTGCGTCTTTACCAAAGGAGGTGTTTGGAGCTCCTTCCCTCTGCTAGCCTGCAGGTCACCCTTAGGCAAGGTGTAGCCCCTGCCTAGTCCCTCCCCCCCCCCCCCCCACCACTGATCAGGGTCACGTGAAGCCATGGGAGCAGGTGGTGGATGGTCATATAAGCAGCTGCTGCACATCACAAGTCTTGCTTATGCGACCACTGACACCAGGCAGACAATCTCTGAAGAGTATTGATCATGGCCGGGGGTCACCCGTCTTGTAGACACTGCCCAGAAGGTGGTGATGGCAAACCACTGCTGTAGGAAACTTTGCCAAGAACAATAATGATCATGGAAAGACCATTATCATCCTTGTTATATGACATGGCACATAATGACGATGATGAAATTGCCCCTTGTGGCAGAATCAGTGGGGGGAAAGAGTTGAGAAATGCTGCTCTAGATTCACCAAGATTGCTCTGGATTCTTGAATTTGCCTTGAACAATCATAGTCATGTATAGACCACTTATACTGTAATGCTGATGATGAAATTGCCCCTGGTGTGTAGGTGAGTGGTAGAACTGCATGGATTTCCTCCACGTGCTCCGATTTCTCCCACTTTCCACAGGGTTAGGGTTAGAAAGCTGCGGGCATGCTATGTTGGAGCAGGAAGTGTGGTGACACTCGTGGGCTTCCCTCAGCTCATCCTCAGGCTGTGTTTGTCATTGACACAAAACCACCCATTTCACTGTACGCTTTGAAGTACGATACTTGTGATAAATAAATCTAATCTTTATCAAGAATCTTTGCATCTTGCTTCTGGCTTCTCACCTGGCTGTCCACTCCTAAGCAGAGAAGCATGAAGAAAAAGAGAGTGGCCCACATCGGGGCAATGGGCATCGTTACAAATGCTTCTGGGTAAACAACAAACACTAGTCCCGGGCCTGCGGGAGACAGTAAGACATGGATTAGACAAAACATTGCACCACAGTCACTCCCAAACGTTCCCAACTCTTTTGGCATTGATGTAACAGCTACTATATTTCTCTGCCCAACTAGCGTGACCATGAGGTCGAGAAGACTTGTTTAAAAATCCTGCCAGTCTTTATCAGCTGCAAATGGAATTTTCCTTCTGATCCTCCCTTAAGGTTTACACTCCCTTCTGCCTTGGCCTGATTGCCAAATATCAGCCCCAACTAACCCTGGTTTTTCACCTGTCCTGTACCTGCATCAGTTCTGTGAAGTATCAGCAAAGCTACAGTCTGAGTCAGGTGACAAAGCTAAACTTTCAAATGCCAACTCCCACACTTTTCCTCCCTGCTGTCTCCTCCTGAATCTATATTGTTGGTGAAGTGGTCAAATCCTACCATAGTGTTGCTACTGATAAAGTAACATTCTAAAAACAAAAAGACCTTCAGACATGGCAGGAGAATTAAGTGGAGTTACATAAAGCTCTCATTTATTACCTGACAGATTTTTAATCATTTTGCATTTTCGAAGACTATGGGATATATATTGGCAGGTGGCGGGGTGGAGATACGTCTCTACCAAAGGAGGTGTAAGGTGCTCCTTCCCTCCGCTAGCCTGCAGGTCACCCTTGGGCAAGGTGTAGCACCTGCTCAGCCCCCCACCCCCACTCCGATTAGGATCGTGTGAAGCAACGGGAGGAGGTGGTGGATGGTCGTGTGAGCAGCTGGTGCACACCACAGGTCCTGGTTGTGCGACCACTGACACAGGCAGACAATCTCTGAAGAGTATTGATAATGGCTGGAGCCACCCGTCTTGTAAAGACACTGCCCAGAAGGCGGCAATGGCAAACCACTTCTGTAGAAAAATTTGCCAAGAACAATCATGGTCATGGAATCACGATCGCCCAAGTCAAACGAAAGGCACAAAATAATGATGGTGAGAGATTTGTTTTATGAATTTCAGTTTTTAAAATCAATAGTCAAGAATCACAGGGGATCTGTGATAGTTACTTTTAATAAATACACATCTATCTTCTCCCACCTTGTGCACTTCCAAAGCCTTGAGTTACTAATTTACTGATACTGTTGGCCCTCCATCTCTGTCTGTCCTTGGCTATCTTCTCTGAGCCCCAGGTGTGGTTCAGGGTCCTCATTTCTGCCTGCATGGTACGGTGCCCAGTTGTCTTTGGTCTCAGGTGTTCCTGGCTTGCTGGTGTTGTAAATGGAACAATTTTGGTCTTGGTCTTGGCGGTGTTCAGGGCTTCCTTCACAATGCCAGCAGCTTCCTGTTGGCTTTCACTGTTGTCGGCCGTGGAAGTCCTGGCTAGAGACTTGGGAAAACCCTCGTGCTCAGATGTAGAAGGAATCTTCATCGCTGTTTCTGTAACATTTTTGTTTGACAAGTCAGGGCTGCTGATGAACCCCGAGATAAACCCCCAAACCTGGAAGACCAGTGGACCACTCTTGGTCTGGTGTCTACCCTATGAGTGGTTTGGCATGGCTGACCCTGGCAAAAACCAAAGCATAAAGCCTCCACTCCAGTAAACATCGCTCTCCGTGTCATTGCAGGCATGTAGCAACCAAACCAAATGACAAGTTTGTGGGCCTCGTGGAGGTTAGTTCTCACATGGGGTAGACTGGAATATTAAGTTGGCTTTGGCCCCCAAATGCCTATATAGTAAATCTATTTAGCCTTGTTAATGTGGATGAAGTCTGCGACTTATTCTACTGCAGATAAAGCCGCATGAACAATCCAAGACCCAGGGGTGATCTGCAGACTCACCGTCAGTGGCAATATTCTCAACCGGCAGCTTGTAAATGTGGCTCATGTATCCAATGGCAGAGAAAATAACTAATCCTGCAAAGATACTTGTCAGCGAGTTTATCACTGCGACGACCACTGTGTCCCTGGGAGGAGAACAAAGCCAAGTTCAGCCATGTAATGCATGCATGAGGAGAAACATCCACCAAAAATAATTTCCCATCTGTTGTTATATGCAGAGCTGGCAATTAAAGTCACAGCGTTGTATCAATTCAGAACTGGGCAACTCTTACAGGTTCTCACAAGACACCACCCCGAAAATGAGTTCCCTATGGATGTTCTGATGTGTTGTTATTCTAATATTATTGAAATATTAAATACACATGATCAAACTCTTGATCAAGGGTCTTGGCCTGAAACGTCAGCTGTTTATTCCATAAGACCACAAGATATAGGAGAAGTAGGCCATTCAGCCCATCAAGTCTGCTCTGCCGTTCAATCATGGGCTGATCCAATTCTTCCAGTCATCGCCACTCCCGACTTCTCCCCATACCCTTTGACACCCTGGCTAATCAAGAACCTATCTATCTCTGCCTTAAATACATCCAATGACTTGGCCTCCACAGCTGCTCATGACAAATTCCACAGATTTACCACCCTCTGGCTAAAGTAATTTCTCCGCATCTCTGTTCTAAATGGGCGTCCTTCAGTCCTGAAGTTGTGCCCTCTTGTCCTAGATTCCCCTACCATGGGAAATAATTTTGCCATATCTAATCTGTTCAGGCCTTTTAGCATTCAGAATGTTTCTATGAGATCCCCCCTCATTCTCCTGAACCCCAGAGAATACAGCCCAAGAGCTGCCAGATGTTCCTCACACGGTAACCCTTTCATTCCTGGAATCATTCTCATGAATCTTCTCTGAACCCTCTCCAAATAAGGAGCTCAAAACAGCACACCAGTACCTTACAGAGTCTCAACATCACATCCCTGCTCTTATATTCTAAACCTCTAGACATGAATGCCAACATTGCATTCGCCTTCTTCACCATTGACTCAACCTGGAGGTTAACCTTTAGGGTATCCTGCACGAGGACTCCCAAGTCCCTTTGCATCTCTGCACTTTGAATCCTCTCCCCATCGAAGTAATAGTCTGCCCATTTATTTCTTCCACCAAAGTGCATGACCATACACTTTCCAACATTGTATTTCATTTGCCACTTCTTTGTCCATTCCCCTAAACTATCTAAGTCTCTCTGCAGGCTCCCTGTTTCCTCAACACTACCCACTCCTCCACCTATCTTTGTATCATCGGCAAATTTAGCCACAAATCTATTAGTACCACAGTCTAAATCACTGACATGCACAAATCCATTAATCCCATATTCCTATCCACGGATGCTGCCTGACCTGCACATCGTGTGTATTGTTGTAGATTTCCAGCATCTGCAGTACCTCTTGTGTCTATGTCCTAACTGAATCTCTGCCAAGTTATTGTATACTCATTCCCTTGTCCGTTGCGCCTCTTCAAATGGATGCTCTCGTACATCTTTAGATTGAACTAAATTGCTCACATTTCTACCCAGGTGACCTGCAGACTACAGTCCCCCCCCCCCCCACATGTCAAACACTGTCTCCTTTCTTCATTAAGTGTCCTTTCAATTATCTTGTGCATGCACAATCCATTACATATTTGCACGTTGATTTCTTGAACCCGATGTTTGGACGACGATTTCAGTGACGGGTCAAATTGGACAGGGTGGGTAGAGGCTGAATCGAGGGGTGGGGTCCAGCCCCCAGAACGTATTGAAGCAACTGAACCTGATGTTTGGACCAGAACGATTCAGGCGCCGGGCCAGATTGAAAAGGTCAGGGTGTCGGGGCCCAATACGAGTGATGGATCTCACTGATCCGCTCCGTGCTGAACTACGGGTCTGTGGACAGACTTGCTTTGTGGACTTCAGTTCAGAACGCTATTTGCTTGCATTTATTGTTTGTATGATTCATTCTTTTTTCTCTCTGTACATTGGGTGTTTGAAAGTCTGTTTTTTTAAAAAAAAAGTGCTCTTTTGGGTTTCTTTGTCTTGTGGCTGCCTGCAAGGAGACAAATCTCAAGGTTGTGTAATGTAGACATACTTTGAACTTTGATATCATTCACTGTTTAAATATTTAACTCTGCGGACAGAATTTCTTCAGTGGCTGCAAGTTCTGACTACTTTACCCAAGCAGGGATTCATTACTTGTGAATCCCTCACAAAGAAACTTCTTTCATCACATTTAACTCTGCTGGTGTTCTTAACATACAAATGCTACCATTTTTAATATAAACACTGATCAGAAGTTCAGTTTCTTACTTGAGGATGTTGTTATTGAACTTGTTGTAACTGGCCAAAGACACCATGCTGCCAAACCCAATTCCGATCGAGTTAAAAATCTGTGCAGCAGCGTTCACCCATACCTGTGGCAAGAATGCAGACAGTTAAGAATGATATACAAGTAATATACTGTATATAAAATATAAACAAATTTCACAACATACATCAGTGATCATAAAACTGCTTCTGATTCTATGGACAGAGGTGGTGGTACGTTAGCATCAGTCAGTGATAGTGGGAAAAATATTGCAGATGCTAAAATTCTGATATTAAATTTTCTTTCTCTCTCCACAAAGGCTTTGGCATCTGCCAAGTCAACATAGGGAATAAGAATAGGCTATTTGGCCCTTTCGTCCAGGAGGTCCAGACCTTGTCGTGAGGAACCTTTTTGGAGGCTTGCATGCCTCCATGACCTGGAGAGCTATGTTGGCTGGAGTCTGGGCTTTGTGCTTTGGCTCTTGGTAGGGTCACCCATGGCAAGCAGGTCAAAGGGTAGAGGGCAGACTAAGAGTGGTCCACTGGTCCTCCAGGTTCAGGGGTTCGGCTCAGGGCCAAAAAGCCTGACTGGTAAAACAAAATTGTTATGGAAACAGCAATGAAGACTCCTTCTACATCTGTGTGTGATGGTATTCCTGAGTCTCCACCCGGGACTTGCATGACTGACAGTAATGAAAATGAAAACTGAGATACTGACATGATGAAGGAAGCCCTGAACAGCACCAGAGATGGAGGACCTTCATTGCTGCCTTAAACGCCAGCCACGTAACAGGCAAAGAAAAAAATTCAGCCCTTCGAGCATGCACTGCCATTCAATATGATCAAGGTTGATCTTGTTTCTGTCTCCTGTTCCCTGATGTCTTTTCAAGACATTCATCTGCTTCCTGCTTTAATATATTCAGCACCACAGCCTCTGCAGTCACGTGGTGTGAAATTCCACACGTTATCACCCTGTGCAGACCCATGTGGTGTGAAATCCCATACGTTACTACCCGTGTTGTCCTTATCCTGACACTAACATCCCATTCCAAATCAAAACTAACCCATTCTTATCCATAGGGAATATTCCCTGTATCTTGTCAAAACTTAGCAGTATCTTATAAACTATAAGGGGATGCCTCTCTTTGATCTAAACTGAAGTTCATGCTGAACTGGTCAACCCAGTCTCTCCTCATGCAAAACCCCTGCCACATCACCAAATTTCTAAGTCCAAATTCTTTTACTACCAAAACCCATGTTTTCACTTAACATAACCCTCTGGTTAGGAAGGTAAACCTAGTTTCATGTGCCTTGTAAATCATCCTGCTCACTTCCCTCCTATCTAACAACATGAAGTACATGCACCAGTTTTCCTTTCCTTCTCTCTCACATCTTTTGCCTTTTATATCCAACTTTCCTTCTCCAGTGTGGAAGGTACCCACAGTCCAGAGGGTGACAAGGACCCTCATAACTCTCGTAACCAGGTTGGATCCTTAGAGTGTGCAGCTTGCGTGTTCTGGCAGCCACTACATTCCCTTCGCTTCTCTGGTTTCCTTTTAAATGCCTACAGTGTGCTAGTTGCTAGGTTACTCGGCCACTGTACATTATTCCCAAGGGTTCAGTATGAAAGAGAGAGTGGAAACAGAGGATGGGATTACTCAGTGAGTTGGCACAGGACAGGGCAGCACAGCCAGCACAATGTTTTACAGTACAGACAATCCAGGTTCAATCCCCCACCACTGTCTGTACGTTCTCCCCGTGACTGCATGCTTTCCTCCAGGTGCTCCAGCTTCCTCCCACAGTCCAAAGGCCTACGGGTCGGTAGGTTAATTGGTCATTGTAAATTGTCCAGTGATTAGGTTAGGGTTAAATTGGGGGTTACTGGGAGAGGAGCGGAAGTGACGACACTATTGTTTCTATCTGAGGTATCATAATAGCCCTTCCTTTTCTTTTCCTTAGTTTTCTTTTAGTTTGGGTAGATCAGTTTTTTTTTTTAAAAAGGGGATGTATATTTTTTTCTTCCGTTTTTTTTAAACAATATTTTTGTATTTTATGTATACTCTTTATATATTTTATTGTTAATTTGTGAGATTTTGGGAGGTTTACTAACTATGTGTTACCTGACGGTATACTTTTATAATATAATTATTAATTAATACAATCCCAATTGCTCTGTACTTTTTTGTAATGTGTATGATGTTGAAACTAATAAAAAGATTGAAAAAGAAAAAGAAATTGGGGGTTACTGAGCAGTGCAGCTCGAAGGGCCAGAAGGACCTGTTGTGCACTGTATCTCAATCAGTCAATAAAAGATTCATGGCAGACTGAATGGCCCCATTCTGTAGAAGAAAATATAAAAATGAAATATGAAAGGTGGTCTTCTACTAAAGTCCTGGTCCTGTCATTTTAAAATACAATATACTTCCTTCCTCCTCACAACTCTGAAAACAAAAATCTACCGGAGAATAATCTGAATTGGGGCCACAAGGTCTTTTGAATGGACAAATGTAATCATAAAGCTGCAGCAAACTGCACAAAATGTTGGAGGAACTCTGCAATTCTGGCAGTATCTATGGAGGGGAATAAAGAGTTGACATTTCAAGTGAAGACCCTTCTTGGTAACTCTTTATTCCACTTCTCAGAAGCTGCCTGACCTGCCGAGTTCCTTCAGCATCTTTTACATGCCAGCATCTGCAGAATCTGTCGAGGCAGCAACCTAGTGGACAACTACAGAACTTTCCAGTGCTGGCAAAATCAAAACACAGCAATCACTCTGGTAGGTACCTGGACTTCTAGTAGCTTGCTCCAGTTGGGTCTGAGGAAGAAGAGGATTCCATCCTTGGCTCCTGGTAGTTGGATGTTGTTGATCAGCAGGATCATTAAGATGAGGTATGGAAAAATGGCTGTAAAATACACAACCTAGGAAGATAGAGGATAGAATAGATTGGTTCTAACCTGATTCACAACAGGGTCCTACATAAATGATAAAAACACTTAATGTCCTTTTACATTCATCATCATGTGCTGTGTCGTATGACATAGGCAATCACGGTCACATGACCATGGTGGTTTTTGGCAAATTTTTCTACAGAAGTGGTTTGCCATTTAATATTCTAGAATATTTGGGGACTGTACAATTCAAAGAGTAAAAAAATGCGCAACTTTCTACCTGGAAAGCAGGAAGTTTTTCCACATTCAGTGAGTGCAAGTGGTGGCTTATTTCCCCACTCAGTGAACTTCATAGTAATGATTTGTAATGGAATCTCAAAGACACCAAGAACTGTTATTCAGGAAAAGCCTAATTTTTTAGTTCTAACATAAATGATCAAGGATCAGCTTTATTTGTCATATACATTTACAGGTATTACAGGTACTGCTGTGGTGTGTTGAAGCACCATGGAACAAAAAAAAACATCATTATCATTATGTGCTGTGTCGCAATACATGGGTGATCACAGTCTCAGGACCATGATTGTTCTTGGCAAAGTTTTCTACAGAAGTGGTTTGCCATTGCCTTCTTCTGGGCAGTGTCTTTACAAGATGGGTGATCCCAGCCATTATCAATACTCTTCAGAGATTGTCTGCCTGCGTCAGTGGTCACATAACAAGGACTTGTGATATGTACCAGCTGCTCATACGACCATCCACCACCTGCTCCCGTGGCTTCACACGATCCTAATCGGAGTGGGGGTGGGGGGCTGAGCAGGTGCCACACCTTGCCTGAGGGTGACCTGCAGGCTAGTAGAGGGAAGGAGCACCTTACACCTCCTTTGGTAGAGACGTATCTCCACCCTGCCACCCAACAACAGCAACATTCCAATTGTAAAGAATAAATAATTATATAAAAATAAAGTGAGAAGGATGGGTATGGAATAAAATGTGTATAAATACCAGCAAGTATATACAGTGTAAACAGCATTACACTGAGTGGTTTAAAGTGATTGAGGTAACTGATAAAGGAGGGTGGGGGAGCCACCTAGAATATTTGATCAGATTAACTACCTTTTCAGATGGGTGTGAGGTTTTTGTTTTAATAGCCTGATAGCGCTCCCCCGAGGGGAGCTTTTGGGGAAAGCACTTTGCCGGTTGGGTAGAATGGGTAATGATCTCTCCTGACTGCATCGTTGTCCTGGAGGCATTCAAGTCTGACAGCGATGGCAGAATGCAGTCCTGACAGTTTGCTGAAGTTTTCGTATGTTGCAAGAAGATGCTGCACCAAACCAGACAGTAATGGCTGGCCCGTTGACAATATTTACCTCTGCGCTACTTAAGCCCTTGTTTATATAACGGAGATAAAACAGAATTGCTGGTCACACAGTAGTCAAATTAAACGTGGAATGATAGCCTTTCATCCGGCGTTCAAATAAAGGATCAATACCTTCTGTGAAGTATTCACTTGCAAGCTTTTAAGTTGAAACAGTTCCCTTCCCTTTTGCCCTTTCTCACCTTTCCCGTTGATTTCACTCCTTTGAATATACAGAAGTAAACAATGATCCAGGACACGAGCAGAAGGCCAAACAAGCTCCAGCGGATGCTGCCAATCTCTTCAATCCCATTACTCATCTCCAGCAATCTGTAACTGTTTAAAAAGTGAACGTGTGGAACTTTTAGTTACTTCTGTGGCATTCACTTTAACATTTAACAGCATATTTATTTTTCAGGACGTTGTGATGAACTGCCCTATCACAGAGACAGAATAGGAAGGTGTGTCACACTTCACACACAATAAATACCATCTAGGAAATACATGCCAGTACTTTAGGAGATACAGTGGAATTCTGCCATACACAACCTTAAGAGTTTGATGACAAAACATCTTAACCCCACTAACCTCCGTGGCCTTCAGCATCCTGATAACGAGGCTCAAAGCACGCTTCTGATACAAACACCTTATCTTCTGCCTGGAGATCTTGTAGCCTAGAGGATTCACTATTGAATTCTCCTACTTTAGATCATTCCCTCCCATACCTTGGGTGGTAGGGTGTAGGGTGCATATACGTCTCTACCAAAGGAGGTGTAAGGCACTGCTTCCCTCTGCTAGCCTGCAGGCACCCTTGGACAAGGTGTAGCACCTGTTTTGCGCCCCCCCCCCCCCGCCACCCTGGTCAATGTCACGTGAAGCCATGGGAGCAGGTGGTGGATGGTCGTTATCACAAGTCCTGGTTATGTGACCACTGACAACAGCAGAGAATCTCTGGAGAGTACTGATAATGGCTGGGGTCACCTGGCTTGGAATGGCACTGCCTAGAAGGCAGCAATGGCAAACAACTTCTGTAGAAAAATTTGCCAAGAACAATCAAGGTCACGGAAAGACCATGATCACCCACTTTATATAACAACAGCACATAATGATGATGTCATTCAACAAGGCACAATGATGATGATGCTCTCATTCTGTCTGTGACAGAACTGCCCATTTCTGTCGGCATCTATCACTGCTCCTGACTCAGCCTTTCTGAATCCTTGCCTACTGGACACATCTCATAGTAATACACAAGAGACAGAAGCAAAACCTGTTTCCAAAGGCAAAACCAACCCATTCGGTGTCCTCCTTGTAGGTCAGCGGTCCCCAACCACCGGGCCGCAAAGCATGTGCTACCGGGCCGCGAGGAAACAATATGATTTGGCGATATGAGTCAGCTGCACCTTTCCTCATTCCCTGTCACGCCCACTGTTGAGCCATTATGCACGCGAGGCCATTACCCGCACGTCATCCATGTCAGCGCGGGAAGGAGATCAACTCCTCGAGCTTTCAAATGACAGCGGGTTGAAAAGTATGTTTGACATAACATCTCTGCCGGCATTCTGGATCAAAGTCAAGTCTAAATATCCTGAGACAGCCATGAAAGCACTGAAAACGTTGCTTCCATTTCCAACATACCTCTGCAATGAATGCGACCAAAACTAAATTGCAGAATAGACTGGACATAAGGAACCTCCTTCGAGTATCGCTGTCTCCCATCACCCCTCGATGGGACCGTCTTGTTGCAGGGAAACAAGCCCAGGGCTCCACTGATTCAGCGAGATTGGTGTGTTGCAATGATTTTATATGTTCATACGGGGAAAATATGTGCTGTGTGTTTAATATCCAAACGTTACTTAAAATGTTATGATGCTATTGACTTACTTATATAATCATATAACAATTACAGCACGGAAACAGGCCATCTCGGCCCTTCTAGTCTGTGCCGAACGCTACTCTCACCTAGTCCAACTGACCTGCGCTCAGCCCATAACCCTCCATTCCTTTCCTGTCCATATACCTATCCAATTTTTCTTTAAATGATAATATCGAATCTGCCTCTACCACTTCTACTGGAAGTTCGTTCAACACTTACTTCAAGCTCCCCTGTTCTCCCCTGATAATTGACTTATCGCTATATTAATGTGAGGAAAATATGCACTGTGTTTAATATTAAATTTGTTAGATAAACCCTTTTAAAAACAAAATTGAGTGTATTAGCCACTTATCACCTAGATTCTGGTTGTGATTAACACCACCCCCCCGAACAGAATCGCCAAAAACGATTTGTAGAAACACGCAAATCACGCATGCGCACTGGTGCCCGCGCAAGGCTTCATGATCATTGTAATCTCTAGGTAAACATATTTGACTGCTACTCTTGTCTGTTGGCAACCCTACACCGTCCCCCACCCCCCTGGGTCAGCCGGTCCGCAAGAATATTGTCAATATGAAACCGGTCCGCAGTGCAAAAAAGGTTGGGGACCCCTGCTGTAGGTTATATACTGTTTATGCTAATTCCTCTCACACCTTCTCTGCAACTGAAAACTATTTCCCAGTCATGAGAAGAATGCGAGACCGGAAATATTTACACTGTTCTTCCTTCCACAGACGTGGCCTGATCTGCTAAGAGCTTCCAACATTTTCCATTTTAACTCAGATGTTGCCCATCTGCCTGGGATGTGCATTGGATTACTAATTTAATTGGTTTGGCACAACACCGCAGGCTGAAGGGCCTGTTCCTGTGCCATGTTCTATGATGGTTCTGGGCCTGTACTCATTCGAGTTTAGATGAGGAGGGGAATCTCATTAAAACCTATCAAATATTGTAAGGCCTGCATAAAGTGGATGTGGAAAGGAGAAGCCAGTATCTGTGGGTTTGAGTTATATGAAGTCCATTTATCTTTGGTTTGGAGTGTATTGAATTTAGAATCCTATAGCCTTGAATGCAGAAATGTAGAAACTTGGAAAGGATGTTTCCTACTGTGGGGGAGTCTAGGACCAGAGAGCACAGCCTCAAAATACAAAGGTGTCCACCCAACATGGCGTTACCCTGAAGGTGGGTGTTTCAGATTGAAACCTTGAGGGGCAAAGGTAGGGTGGAGGCACACTGTCTTTTTCATAGGATTGGGGAATCAAGAACAAGAGGGAGTAGATTGAAGGTGAGAGGGCAAAATTTTAAATGAGCACGTGAGGGACAACTTCCACACGGAGGATGGCGTGTAGTCACGAGAATGAAAGGGTCATCATCTGAGTGGTGATTGAAAGCTTGGGGCCTGTACTCGCTGGTAGTCCGAAGAATTTGGTGGGGGGGAATCTCATTGAAACCTATCAAATGTGAAAGGCCGAGATTAAGTGGATATGGTGTGGATATTTCCTTTCATTGGGGAGTCTAGGACCAGAGGGCACAGCCTCAAAACAGCAATATCTCCATTTAGAACGGAGATGTAGAGAATTTCTTTAGACAGACAGACATACTTTATTGATCCCGAGGGAAATTGGATTTCGTTACAGTTGCACCAACCAACCAAGAATAGAGTATAAATTAGCCATAAAGTAGAGAATTTGTAGAATTCATTGCCACAGGTAGCTGTGGAGGCCAAGTCATTGGGTATATTTAAAGCGGAGGTTGATAGGTCGTTGATTAGTAAAGGTGTCAAAGGTTACGGGGAGAAGGCAGGAGAATGGGGCCGAGCAGGAAAATAAATCAGCCATGGTCAAACGGTGCAGCGATCTCGAGGGGCCAAATGGACTAACCCTGTTTCTATTTCACATGAGCTGTGGGGGGTGAGACCCAAGGAGAAAATACACATTCAAAAGGATGCATCCTTATGGCCATATCAAAGGAGTTTCTTTCCGCAGTGGAAAATTACTTCTGGAGATAATTTCTTTGCGTTGTAGAAAGACAATGAACAGGCACAACAAGTAATATTGATAATATCCGACAGGGGGACTGGATTATAGGGACAGGCAAGTTTTCACAAATATGGAAAGTGGAATATCTATGGAATGAGCTGCCAGAGAAAGGTACAATTTATTTATTTGAGATACAGTGTGGAATAGGCTTTTCTGGCCCTGCGAGCCGCATCACCCAATCCCCCAACTTAATCCTGCCCTATTCATGGGACAATTTACAATTAACCTACCAACCAGTAGGTCCTTGGACCGTGGGAGGGAATCTACACTATCACGGAGAGAACGTACAAACTCCTTACAGGCAATGGCAGGCATTGAACCTGGGTCGCCTGTACTGTAAACCATCATGCTAACCACTATGCTACAGTGCAACCCCCAGCTTACAGGAAACACACGGTCAGGGACACAGATAGGAAAGGTTTAGAGCAGGGCTTCTCAACACTTTTTATGCCACGGACCCCTACCATCAACTGAGTGGACCCCGAATTGGGATCCCCGAGTTTAAAGGGATATGGGCCAATGCTCGCAAATGGGACTAGCTTAAGTGGCACAGATTAAGTTAGACTGAAGGTTAAGCAATAGCAGGGGCAATGAGCTGGTACAATTACCAAAGAGTAACCAGACAGATCATAGGTGGCACTGTAACTGTCCAGAGTATTTGCAAATAACTTAACATGGAATAGAAAGTCCCATGTCCAAATTTGCAAATCACACAATTATAATAAATTTTAAAGTTATTAAAAGATTACACAACTGACCAAAACAGATCTCAATGCAGGTAAAAGTAGGATATCCACTTTGGATTTGAAACAATCAGAATCAGGTTTAATATCACCGGCATATGTCATGAAATTCATTGTTATGCAGCAGCAGTACATTGCAATACATAAAAAATAAATTTGCTGTAATTTAGTTTTTATTATATATATTAAACCAGTTAAATTAAATAAGTAAAAAGAGAAAAAAAAGTAGTGAGGTAGTATTCATGGCAGAGGGAAAGAAGCTGTTCCTGAATCGTTAAGCCTGGAAGGAAACTACTCTGTCCAAGTGCCCATGTACATTAATCATTGAAATAAAAAAAACTTTTCCCTTTTTATTGCGCTTTAGTGCCCTGTACTGTTTAAAGTCCTCACATGTGGTCTTACCAGGGTGATTGGTAGGTGTGATGCCTAGTGTTCAGGACAAATCCACACTGGCATTCTATTAGCCTTTCTGATTATTAAGCATCAAGCACAGAAAATAATCAATGTAGGCAGGAATATAATGGTTCAGAAAATAAAGTTCCTGTTGATCCTAGGTTAATTGTTAACTTTAAATTGGAGACTGATAACCAATAAAACAGATATATGGATACAGGTCACAAAGCTATAACAACTTCACTGAATAACGGAAGTGCGGAGGTCTAAATTCTTCATGTCTCTTTCTATGCTTCTGCAATGGGGTTTGCAACCAGGGGTCTATGGACCCCTTGCTAATGGTATTGGTCCATGGCATAAAAAGAGTTGGGAACCCCTGTTCTACAGGAAGCTTGTACATCTACAACTTGCATGTGTGTATCCAATGCAAAATAGTCATCAAGATGTCAGATTCATGGAGCAAAACTGCATGGGTACAATCCCCCTGGCCCACCAAGTTCTTGCCGAACTTGGTGAGAACGCAGCTAGTCATGGAAGTGGGAAATCGTACTGGAGATTTGCCATTCCAGAACCTTACGAACATCCACAATGCTATTCTTAGAAGTCAAGTGTTATGAAGAAGACAGATAGAAGGAAGAAAAACAATTAGAGAAACAGAACCATTGGTGATGTCCTGATTTGGGGGAAAACAACACTGCAGGCTTGTAAAAAAGGAAATATCTCCAAACAACATTGAGACTAATGCTGGTGCCTTGGCGTCACACATTTGGGTAGGGTGAATGAAAAGAAAAGAAAGTTGAAGCAAGGGTCACTCCCATGTTGGATATTTATTCAGCAGGTACATTTTAGAGAAAGACAGACTCATAACTGGAACTGCATATTTTACAATATCCAAACGGTTCATTTTTTCCCCTATTTTGACATTTCCGTGTTGTACTTACTCAAAAAATTGTTGACTGGCTGATTTGAGGTAGGTGGCATTCCCAGGAAATCCACTGGAGCAATTTTCCACCACGTTCCATGTATTGTTGCAGCTTTGCCAGGGCAGTGTTGACCGAAAGGAGTTGAAGAGGTAGTACAGAGCCCAGGTGATAATAACATTGTAATAAGTACAGAGCAAGAATGAAATGACAACTGTCGCCACGCCGACACCTGCACAATATTAGAGAGAAGGTCATTAACAGAAGAATGGTACGATGAACACTTGTGCCCCTGGCTGAGTCACGGTGAGCTTGAAGTTCCAATACGAAGCCTTGCTCATGGATGAAAACCAACTTCATTAACCATATGAGGACTGTGTGGCTCTCCTCCCCCTTTTCCACCCATGGCAGACGATGAAAGGGGATAAAATAATTTAGATGATACTTTTGAAGTGTCTATTTGGTCTTCTCTTCTCTCATGCCCAACTGCCCTTGCCCAAAGGCAATTGGTTCAGAGGTTTTCTACTGAAAGGAAGTGGGTAATTGTAAATTTTAGTGAGTCTAATTCAAGTTATCATCATCATCATCATCGAGTGAATGCTACGGATAGGTTCAACTGCACTGTGCTTTCAGATCAATTCCAATCCTCAAAACTTGGCTCATTTGGATCACAAAACAGACACTAGATTATCTCACATATTCAGCCACATCTAATGAACCTGTTTTGTACATTAGGTAGCAAAACGGTCCAGAGACGGTCAAGTGCCAAATGAAGCATCCATAGATAGGTGTCACTAGTAAATGAAGACAAATATATGCAGAACTCAAATTCATCATGCACAACCCTCAACACATCAATCAAATCTGTCTTAATCCTGTTTCACTGTAGCATGTTCTTCCAAAGCAACACATACACACACAAAATGCTGGAGGAACTCAACAGGTCAGGCAGCATCTATGGATGGGGAATAAACAGTTGCCGTTTTGAGCCGAGATCCTTCATCAGGACTGGAAAGGAAGGGGAGTGTGGGGGGGGGTGGGGGGAGAGCCAGCCAAATGGAATGGTGGGGGGTGGGGAAGGTGGATATATGTTTGAGAAGTTGGAGAGCAGCAGAGATGACAGTGGGGAGTAGTGAGAGTGGGTCTCACTGAAGAGAAGATTTAAATTTCTTCAGAGAAGACATCCCTCAAAGAGAATCTTCTCTTTAACGCGAGTTCAGTGAGACCCCCTCTCGCTGCTGCTTACTGTGATCCCTGCTGCTTTCTGACTCCTTGACCATGTATCCACCTTTCTATTCTGGCATCTTTCCCCGCAGCCCCCCCCTTCCTTTCCAGTCCTGAAGAAGGGTTTCAGTTCGAAATGTCTATTGCTTATTCATTTCCATAGATGCTGCCTGACCTGCCAAGTTCCTCCAGCACTTTGTGCTGCTTTGGATTTCCAGCATCTGCAGAATTTCTCTTGTTTATAATGTTTCTCCATGGGCTTTTCTTCTATAACTATGACATTGTTTATGAGACATTCTGATGAGAGACCAGAATTCTGGGATTCTTCCTGGCCACAAACACATCAAGAACAGAGCTCCCCTCCACATCAGAATGGATTCTGTATTGGGCAGCAAGTGCAAGGGAATACAATCTCCAGGACTTTCTCAACATTGGAGGGCACGAGGTTGGGATGCGCTACCACTGCCCTCTACAAGCTACAATGTAAGTGGTCAGATCTAGAGGTTCAATAACATGCTGGACTCCGAGAACGAAGATGCTCTTGGAAACTTCCCCTCCTGTAGTTCACTTACTCAACCACTGTTTTTCCATACATAACTTAGACCGGGGTTTCTCAACCTCTATGTCGTGGACCCTATCATTAACTGAATGGTCCATGGACCTCAGGTTGGAAACCTCTGAGCTAGAGGCAGGGTCACAGATTTGTAAGACTGATTAGCTGTGTCACATTGGTCCCTCATTGTCAGTTGTACAAGACCCTCTATTCTCTTCTGCACTCTTCACCAAGCAAACGTTCATGGAAATGCAGTAGTGATTCATTTATGGCAGGTCCTGCTTTTGGGTTTGAATTCTTAAACCAGTTCCTTTGAGCCTACCAGATGTAGCAGTAATGCCACACTGCATGGAGAGAATTGCTTGTCAGGGAACATGACCTCATTTCAGTGACACATACCACTACTGAAAAAGGACAACATCTACAATAGGTAGGTCAGGAAGGTTTCAAATTGGTTATTACTCTGTTTTAAGCAAACTCTAGCAGCAACAACCTCAAGGTTTTAGCTGGAAGAGCCTACGCTAATTTTAACTCCCACATAATAAAGGGATGAAGGATAAAGGAATGCCGATACACTTCCGAGATAGCACAGCAGAAATGAGTAACAATGAGAGACAGTCAATACCAACAAACCTCCAATTTAATTCAGGTCGTTGGTTCTTCCATCAGCTCTAATGGAAGATAAAAGAGTGGCCAATTTTTTTATTTCCATTGATTGGTTGGGTTCTGCTTCACATTTCTTAACAAGAGCATCTTGCTGTCATTACTACATCAGCGGAGATATGATCGTTTAGACTGCTTACAGAACAATCCATGAGCTGACCACAAGGGCCCTTACAATGTACAGCCTCCTGGGGTTGTTCAGCATCAGGCATTCAAACCCAGCGAGACGGTCCGTCTTTACCTGGCATCTTTGTGGTCCTCGGCGTCAGAATCCCAAGTCACAACTAAATTAGCAAGTTCTTTGAGATATAGCTTCGACAGAAGTTTTCCCATGTGATGGCCTTCTTCCAGTCTTGAACATAGAACACATTTGGTAAGATATTATCACTATCATGTCATATTTCCTACAACCCAGGAGACCAGATGGACCATCAAGTCCATGCAGTCTCCCACTCATTTCTACGTATCTCACTCCCTCTTACATGTTAATTACTGACCACTACATCAGCTCCTGCCACTGATTTGTGCTGGACTAATTTAAGTTAGTTACTGCCTGTTACACTACTGGTGTTCAGGGCAGCAATAAAGTCTCCATCTCTGGTAGCGTTCAGGGCTTCCTTCATCACGTCAGTAGCTTCCTCTTGGTTTTTACTGTCAGTCATGCAAGTCCCAAGTGGAGAATCAGGAAATCCATCACACTCAAATGTAGAAGGATTCTTCATTGCTGGTTCCGTAACAATTTTGTTTTACCAGTTGGGTTGTTGGCCCTGAGCTGAACCCCCAAACCTGGAGGACCGGCAGATGACTTTTAGTCTGGCCTTTGCCCTTTGACCTGTTTGGCTTTGGTGACTATCAAAAGCTAAAGCATAAAGCCCCGACTCCACACAACCTAGCTCTTTGGATCATTGAGGCATGCGAGTCTTCCAACCCAATGACAAGTTTGTGGTCCTCCTGGAGGGGGTAATTTAAGGTAACCAATTAATGTACTAACTTGCATATTTTTGAGATTGGGAGGAAAATGGAACCCACAAGGTCAGAGTGAGAACCTGCAAACTCCACTCAGAAAGCACCAGCGGGTCAGTACTGAATCTAGATCACTAGAGGTGTGTGACTGCTGTATGAGCTGCAGCACCATTCCAATGTTACAACCAGCCAAGTTCCTCTTTTACCTCGTGATGCCATGAAATCTTATAGAAAGCAGCTTCCACTCATGTTAGAGGCACCGATCTTTTGCAGTCAGCACTGCTTTATCTCAGAAATATTGGGCAGCATACAAGGATTTCTTGGAGAGGCTAGAGCAGGACCTCCACCTGCTTTAGTGCAAAACCCAGGCACTGTTGGTCTGGTATCGTTTAGGAGGTTCTCCTCCAAGTAACTAGAGATCAAAACAGAGACGGAAGACACCTAAACAAGCCCCTTAGGCATTGGAGGTTCCCCCTGTACCTGCCAGTAATTGCACATTAGGCTTTCATTCTGAAGCGTGGGGAAATGATTAACTAGTTGTTGGCAGATGGCTTCTCTCCTTAAGTCAGATCTCCTGGGATCTGGAGCTAATGTTAAGGTATCCTATGAGCAGTTTGTACCCAAGCATTGTGCAGTCCAGATTAGCTCAGGTAGCTTTGATTATCTGAATGCACCAAAGTTCATTATGCACCGTGTTATGACACAGCTGATCATGGTCCTCTATCCGTGATCACGATTGTGCTTGGCAAAATTTGCTACAGAAGTGGTTTGCCATTACCTTCTTCTGGGCAGTGCCTTTGAAAAATGGTTGACCCCAGCCATTATCAATACTTTTCAGAGATTGGCTGCCTGGCGTCAGTGGTCATCTGACCATCCACCGCTCCCATGGCTTCATGTAATCCTGATTCGGGGGGGGGGGGGGTGCTAAGCAGGTGCTACACCTTGCCCAAGGGTGACCTGCAGGCTAGCAGTGGGAAGGAGTGCCTTACACCTCCTTTGGTAGAGGTGCATTTCCACCTTACCACCGTATCAAGTAATACTCTCAAATCTCCCAGCTTTAACAGCTGTCCCCTGAAGTTGCTTGGGAGAGATTGCAGGTTCAACTCAGAAAGATAGGCCTTAAAAAGAAGGCCCAATAAACCATTCACAGTAGAGTAGTTTGTTTTGAATCTCCTTATTCTTTTTTGTAGATTATATGCTAAGGTACTTTCAGAGTATGTTATTCATCAGGAGCACTGGTGTCAGACAACAGGCCAGGGAAGAGGTCTGGCTTCTTAAAGAACAGTAAAGAAACTGTTGAGATTTTAAATCATCAGATGGCATTCTGAGAATTCAGAAAAATTAAGTTTGATGGATTGAGTCAAGTAAAATGGAGAGAACTCTCGGCACCCACTGCTCTGTATTTCGGTATTAAAGCCTGATCTTCAATTCAAGCTTCACTGTAGTCAAAATCAAACTGGCAGCTCCAGAGAACTCGAGGCTTAAAGAGAAAAACACACAGTTTGCTGGAGGAACTCAGCGAGACAAGCAGCATTGTTCAGGTGAAAGAAACTGCTACTGTTTTGGGTCAAAACCATGTCTCAGAAATAACTTCAAGTTTCAGGATCTGCGGCCTCTTGTGCTTCCTTCTTAAGAAAAACTTCATCGCAAGTTTACAATAGTTCCAAATCAGATACACAATAGCTCCGCAACTGGTGTCAACTGACACTGCCCCAAAATAAAGATAAAACCTCAGAGATCCACCTTCCTGGTGGTTTCCTATCTAGCTGCTCAGTTACTTTCGTTTTTAAACAGATTTTTCCGTGACATTTATTCCATTTCTGAAGCTTCCCATCCACGATGAAAATTCACATGTACCCCTGCCAACTCCTTCAGGCTCTCCCTGGAAGTCCTGTTGTAAGCATTGAACTCCTTGCTGGCTGCCTGCGCTCTGCCTCTCATCATTCCGATCTCCAAGAAAACTGTATAATCTCTTCCTTATTCCAATGGAGCTTCCATCACAACCACCTGCATTCATCTCTACGCTGCTTTCCTCACTGCACCCTTTCCCCAGCAAGCCCTTCCCACACTCGGCCATCAAAACCATTACATGAACATGCTCTGGTCCAGTACACTCATTAGATGGAAACACTCAAGCAGTATTTGAAAGATTGGGTCGCTTAACGTCTCACTAGAATTCTGACCCATCTAAAGCCGACTACAACAACTCTGCCTTCTTCCCACTCCAGATTTCAGCTTATTCTTTGCCTTGCTCAATAAAGTTCAAAGAATAATCTCTCTCCAATGACCACTTTGTTACAAGCTTTCCATTCATATTCTATCCCTCTTTTTGAAGCTACAGCTGAGACATTCTTCCTACAACCTATTTGCATTGGCAATGTTCTTGAGGATGAACAAATGTAAATTAGTAAGAAGATCCAGTCTTGTCTTCTGGGCGATGTTCTTCCCTTGCCATCTGTTTGATTCATCTGAAATAAAAAGGTGAAGACTACAAGCAATGATTTTTGTATTAAGTTGAAGCAGAAATCGAACTCAGTACACCACTCAATACTCAAAGCGTTAAATGTCAGATGAAATGAAATAATTTCTGTTTCTTTTCTCAGGCTTGCAGTTTTCCTTATTTAGAACTGTTTTAAGGTAGCCATTATCCTATTTACCAACCAGAGATTGATAAAGCTTTTCAGATTGAAGCAAATGTCCGCTTAACTGATTTTAAAAGTACCAAACAGTGGCATAAAGACTCAGTTGTAAGCCAAGCTTCCTCTTTCATCCTAAAGTAAGGAAATTCTGGATGAGAAACAGAAATACTTCTGATCGGCAGTTAACAAAACTCAAATTGCTGAGGTCTAACGTGGTCCATGAAACTCCATCACTCACTATCAGGAAATGAATTTAACTACCATTTCGAATACAAACAGAAAGAAACACCATTTGCTGAAGTTACAGTCCGGGTCCAGCTGATCCTTGTATCCAACCTCATTTCCTAAAATGTGTTGCGAGCCTGCCCTGATAAAATTTGGCAGCTGTAATGGTGCGGTAAAGGAGAGAGAAAGAAAGAATCAATCATTAGGCTGCAATGATTATTACCACAAAAATATTATCAGCACAATGCAGACAAGAAAGGACAAATATGTACTCTTTCAATAAAGAACAGATATTTTCTAAGAGAAAATAAATGAACAAATGTAAACAAATCAAAGGGACACAACAGTGTACAGATAGCTAAACCATTGATATCACTCAGAATGCAGTCCATATCATAAAATCAAAGAATAACGCTATGATGCCACTCAATATTTAAGACAAATAACATTAAGGTAACAACAAGCTATGGTCAATTAAAAAAGTCCAATTATTAATACACAATTGAAAATCAAGACGACAGAATGGCTTTGTGGCAGCATTTCCCCCACATACAAATGTTTGTAGATAACACTAACGATTACACCCTATTAGTAACAATATTTAGTGATAAAAGATTTCCTTGAGGTTCGCTGTATTAGCAAATTCTTCAGAAGATCTTTTTCTTTTTTTTAAAATCAATAGCTGAAGAAAAATGTATCTTTTCTACTCAATAGCGTTTTGGCAAAGGGGAAAAGAAATGCAATAATCTCTCAATATCAAATAGATCTGTCAGGAAACCCACTGAAAAAAGATATCAGAAATAGAAATAGACCTGTTTGAGATGTTAATGCATGATTGAAATGATTTCATATCTAAAGATTAGGTATCAATGAAATTGTAATATGAATATCAAATTATAAAGTAAGAGTTGCTCTTTTTCTCTCACCCAGATGACACTTGTTTGAAAACAACTTGCATTAGATAGAAAATACAGATATTTCACATTTTCATTGCTTCATTTTTGAAAATTGATCATAAGACCATGAGATATAGGAGCAGAATTAGGCCATTTGGCCCATCAGGTCTGCTGTCATTTCATCATGGCTGATCTATTTCTCCTCTTAGCCCCAATCTCCTGTCTTCTCCCCATATCCCATCATACCCTGACCATCCCATCAATTTATCAACCTCTATCATAAGTACACATAAAGACTTGACCTTCGCGTCAATGAATTCCACAGATTCACCACTCTCCTCCTCATCTCCACTCTAAAAGGACATCCCTCTGTACTGAGGCGGTGTCCTCTGGTCTGAGATCCCCCCACCATAAGAAACATCCTCTCATGACGGGCTTGGAAGCAGCACCTCTGAAACTGGCTGCATGACATTGGACCAGAATGTTCTATCATCTGGCAAGTACTTGTGGATCCATTGGCAAATGCCATCCCAATCTTAAACAGCAAGGCCCTGTGCAGAGCAACAAGCTGTACAATGTAATAATGTCCATGTTGTAGGGGTGGGCTATGTGGAAGGAGCAGAAGGAAAAACAAATTGAGAGCCAGCTCAGCCATATCCCCAATCTTAACTGACTGTCTGACCTATCCAAGGACCTTGAATGCTTCTGAACATCCATTCAAAAGCCATTTAACAAATTCCATTATATAATTAAGCATAAAAATGTAACAGATTAAAAGCACAAAACCACTAAAATCATTGAAAAAAATTAATTAAAAATACTGAACTCCCTAAGCCTTGTCCCTTGCTGGCTATTTTTTCTATTCTTTTCCATTGACAGATAGCTGATTCCCCGCCTTTGTGCAGGGGTTCAACACCCCAGGGAATGAGAGGAATAAGACTTCCACCACTGTACAGATATACCAAATATAAGAGTGCATACACACAGAAATATCAGGAGTTTTACACAGCACGACAGCAATTTCCCAGTACATTCTGGCTGGTATTCCAGAGAGATGATTGCCATGGATTGGAACTCAACTCTCAAGCCAAATTCTTCCTGCCAATTGAGTTATAATGAGAATTGTTTAAACCACATTTGGGTTGAACAAGTGGCCAGATCCATTCTATAACATCTCCATGGTTACAGGGTAGTCAGGGCAGGATATTTACAGAGAAAATATTTCAGATGGAATGTACAGACCTAAACAAATATATGCAAAATTTACCACAACCAAAATAGCTTGTCATCCTCTGAGTCTCAACATTTTAAAACTTTGTCACATTGGTTAATTCTACTGAATAACCCACGTGAAACATCTGGATTTCATGCAGTTACACTGACTGTTGCTGTTCACCCAAACTTCTCAAAGCCCCCTTTTACCTGAACGACATTTATGTTACAGGTTTTAATTCAATTTGGACCATTTATTTTATTCAACTATCAGGGACACTTGCTTCTAACATAGGAGACAAGGATTTCTTTGTCCTTGGAGTTTCCTTGTTTTTGGCGTATTTAACTGAAGAGTCCTTTAAACATGCATATTGTTGTGTCAAGAGATAGACAATATTTTATGTAGATGACTTGGTTAACCTGACATGTTCCACTTCTGTGCACTTGCATTTTAAAACCAAAGTTTAAAGGCAGATTTCATTTCTTGATGCCAGATACAAAGAATTCTGTCATAGGCTATGTGTTTTTAAGTTGAAGGCATCCGAAAGCATTCAGCTGCTTCCTTGTATTTTGTTATGAACAAAAAAAAGCTGCAAAAATCTGTATTAAAACATTAACCAAAAAATACATTACAGAGACCAGTGATACTCTTAACAACTTTTGATATAGTGGCGGGGGGCAGGGGGCGGGGGAGGGTGTTGAATAATAACCACTTTAAAGCCCAAATACCCAATCCTCCATAAAGTGCATGAATACAGGTGTCAGCTTATTGTGTGCACGCGCCTTGGAGAAGGCACCCTAATCCTAAGTGTTCAGTTGCTATCCTCACATCATGATCTAAGTGGAAGGAATGCAAAGATATGTAAGCGATGAGATAAGAAAACACCACTTGCAGATTTAAGATATCTAAAGAAACAAACTTGGAAAATAGGGTGAAATGCTGTTGTAAAATCAATCCCACAGAGATTTGGAGACAGTAAATATTAGAGATTGGTTGTTAACTACTGAGACAGAAACTCCTGCTTCATCTTTGGCACACTTTAAAGATTTAATTGAAAAGGTTTCAACTCAGAAGCAGTAAATATCATCTTTTCACTTGCGAGATTGTTTAAAAACCTCTGTTTAAGTAATCAGGATAATCCTCTGCCCCACTCCTTCAGAGAAAGACACACACCTGCTCCTGCCCTTCCTCTGTGATCAAAGCGAGAGACTAGAGAACAGATGCGCGGCACATCTCTGGGGTAGTCAGAGCAATACCTCAAGTTGTTGGGTGACACCCTTCGTGCCAGATCAATGCCATGATAATGCTTTCAGCACTTGCTGATATACAGGGACCACACAACACCATCACATGGTGGAACCGTTGACAGTTACACCATGGCGTTAAACTGGGTTGCAGCTCAAGATGATCAAACTTTGAGTAACATTGAGGACGAGAAACAAACAAGAGTTTATTGACTCAGTACTGTCTCCTTGGTGACTAGTCTCTTAGGAAAACATTACTAATCTATTTAAGATGCACTGGGGAAAAGGCCCTTCTGGCTCTTCAAGCTGCACTGACAGCAATTCCCGATTTAACCCTAGCCTAATCACAGGACAATTTAGCCAACGCAACCGGTATGTCTTTGGGCTGTGGGAGGAAACCGGAGCACCCGGAGGAAACCCATGGAGAACGTAAAACTCCTTACAGGCAGTAGCAGGAATTGAACCTGCGTCGCTTGCACTGTGAAGCGTTGTGCTAACCAGTACACTACCGTGTGCATGCACCCGCCCCCCCATAAGCAAAAAGAAATGGGAGTTTTTAAAAAAATATGGAAGGATGTACATCAGCACAAATATTGGCAAATTCCACCTAAAAACAATGGTGATTTGAGTGAGGTCTGAAACTGGTTGTGGAAGGTTCACAAGTGAATAGTGGCAGCCGGTGGTTAGCATGGGGCACGGGTAACATATGGTGAACCAAATGCGGTGCAACACACACACCACACGGCAAGCTACACAACCCAAGAACAGATACAACAGAACAACGAGGACAAAAATGAGAAGAATTGGATGGAGATGGGGCCAAGGGACATGGAAAGCTACGGTAAGTGCAGCAATGGCTTTGAAGATGTAGGAGCTCCAGCAATAAAAGTCACACTAGAAAACTGATTGAAAATTTATACTGGCCAATACTATGGGATCACAAAACAACTTTCACTTGTTACAATGAAAGAAAAATTCCCACAACTGACTAGATCTCACCCTTTCTGACCGTAGAATCTACCAGATGCTCATCAAGGCATTAACACCTACCCAAACAGGCAGAGTCTCAGATGAACATTTCAGTCTTCTATGAAATCAGCAAGGGTTCATCCCTGCAGTGCACATCAGCTTACATCAGACACCAGTACTCTGGGATAAGACCACAAGACCTTAAGACACAGGAGCAGAATTAGGCCATTCAGCCCATCAAGTCTGCTCTGCCATTCCATCATGGCTGATCCTGGATCTCACTCAACCCCATCTCAAGGCAATAAAACCCTGAAAAGTTATTGAATGCAGAGCCCAAGGTTTTAAAACAGCAGTTTTTATTTTCCTTTTATTGAGTCTTATTCTCTGTACAGTATTTCAAAATTCTATGCAAAAATCAGTAACAATTTATTTGCACTTTATTTTTAATTATATAAAAGCTTCTAATTATTCTCACTTGAAAATTATAATCCTCTTTCCAGACTCTAAAGTCTCAATTTTATTTTACAATAAGCTCTTTACTTCTGGTGGAAGCAATGTCCTTGGAGATAAATAAACCTTTGCTTATTTTGAGGCAGAGAGCTGTTAACTGAACGACACAAATTGCTAAAGAGATGTCTTGATGTTAGGGAGGAAAGTACAGGGGAGGATGTCAGAGGTGTGTTTTTTTTTTTTAAAAAGAAGTACATACTGCCAGGATGGGTGAGGGAAGCAGATACATACGGACATTTAAGAAACTCTTAGATAGGTGCATGGATGATAGAAAACAGAGGGCAATGCAGGAGGGAGGGGTTAGATAGATTTTAGGGTGGGTTAAAAGGTTTGGCACAACATTGTGGGCTGAAGGCATTCTTTAAAAGGTGCTTGAAAGGTGCTTATTTCGCATTTTGGAGCTGCTTAACTCTTACATACTGTTCATATTCTATACCTTCACAGTATGATCCAGCCCAAGAATCCCCTCATAACAAGTATCTATACCAAATTTTGAACCACAGATCTATTTATAATGTATAAATAGCCTATCTGACATTAATAAATGGGTGATTAATCCTTAATTAATGTTTCAGAGATCTAAAATCCATTTCAATAGATACGGGTCAAATTTGACCCAGAGCAGCCTCAATGTACAAAAATTTGTAGCACCTGTATAAGAGTATAACATTTTAAAAATATTTTTATTTTTGCGCATTTTGGGTCACTTTAGGAAAAGTCATTAAATTTCGGCTATAAAAAAAATGGCCTTTAAGGGTGTTTTTACTGCTGTCAAATGTCACCTGGCTCAAATTTGATCACTGAGTAGGCCGCCAAACTTCACAGGTTCAGAACTGTTTGTCTGTGGCTGTGAGCAGTGACAGGGGAGGGAAGAAGAGGAAACAGGATTTGACAGCTGTTATAAACCCAAAATAAGCATTTCTAAAATTCTAGGTCATTAAGACAAAATGCACAGCAGACACTTCAATTGAGTAGTCTTGCTTCTCGTTAACTACCACATTCAGGAATAATTGAATGCAGAAACGACAGTTTGTTCTCAAGCATCAAAACAACAAGCAACTCGCCCAGATTTGCTGATGTGCACTGCAGTCACTTAACTTGCAGAGTCAAAGTTTTTCCCCTCCCCCAGCAAATTTGCAATTCTGAAATTGCTTCACACTGGCCCCCACCCTTCTGCAACCTACATGGTTTAGTTTCTGGGATAGTAAGCTGAAGCAGCCCACTACCGACTTCCCTGTGGCAAAGAGACTGGATCTCATGACCAGCACGTCAATTCTTGCCTCTGAAAGGCAATTTTAAAAACACACATCCAATTCAATGTAAAAAAAAAGCTTCAAATTAAATTACTGTTTCATAGTTCTATTCTTTCTGTGGGGGAGTGTTGGGAAGAAGATTTCTACTCAAAAATACTTCAATCCCGTATACAAGAAATTCCTGAAATATCTCAATCTCATTAAAACCAGCCTAACTTCTGTGCAAACATTGCAGGAACTTTGTCCATTGAATGAAGAGAGAATAGAATGATTATAACCACATAAATCAGGGATTCCCAACCTGGGATTCACAGACCACTGGGTTAATGGCAGGGGTCCATGCAATAAAAAAGGTTGGGAACTGCTGACATGGATGAAGGTAGCAATATTAGTGAGCAGGACCTGGTGCTTGGAAATGTGGACTGGACGATTATGGAGTTTCACCATCAGCAGGAACTTGTGTTCCTTTGCATGAAACACGATGGTGCTAATGCGTCCTGGTGGGAAATTGGAGAGACACTTTTAGGATGTAGCTTATCAGAAATGGGGTCAAAATCAGAACTATTGAACATTTAAAAAAAAAGTGGTTTCACTGAGGACTGAGTTGTTTCAGATAGTCTGTTCTGACTGACGATTTGCTGAGACTGAAGCGAAATGGGGCTACTTCACTGAATTCATCAATATGGGTCACATGCAGGAGCCGAAAAAATCATGGGAAATGTAACAACAGTGTGACTTGCAATCGGGTGAGAAAAAGATGTGGTTTCACTACCTGTCTCTCTCTGTCCAATTAGCACAGACGTGAATGATCAAGCGATTAACAGATTTGATCGGGTAGACTATCTCTGTCTCAACAAAAGAAACTGAGGAGAAATTCTTCAGGTTAGAATTGGAAAATATAGCAGCAACCCCCTTGAGAAAACACAATAAGGTTAAAGATAAAACCAGTTTCTGCCAGTGACTGAAAACCAGGTCCTTTTGCTTCCAATTGTATTACTTAAAAACTCAGAACAGGGAGATTTCCAAATGATTAGGCTTACTTGGGGCCAGAACCCAAATTTAATTTCCAAGCAATACATTAAAAAAACATTTTACAAATTTATTAAAAAAAAAATCAAAGCTGAGGAACTTCATCTGGGACAAGGTTTGTTATTTATCCAAAGAAAGGGAATCTTGGATTTTGAGAGATGTGAATTCAGCCAAGAAAAAGGAAGCAGAAGGTTCAGGAAGTTGAAATCAAGCAGGCTCCTTCAGGAACATGAAGAAATCAGAAAAAACAAACTCTAAAATAGAACAAGCAAAGCCAGTGGAGTCTATGGATCAGTGGGAAGTAGCTTAAGGAGAATTCAAAGGCATTTTAACATACATCATGGGCATGAGGATAACTAGGGAAAGGAAAAGATCACTCAAGGACACGTGCTTTGATGTGGAAAATATGGGTGCAGTTCTAAACATGAACTTTACATCAATATTCACCAAGGAGATTACTGCTGTCAGCGTGGAGCTTGCCAATATGCTAGGACATTTTGAGATAAAGAGGTCTATTGAAGAGCAAGGTGGACAAGTCCCCAGGGCCTGATCTCTTTGTCCTCTCTAGCACCCAGCATCGTCCTGCAGGTCTGCCAAATAGCTAATCCTTCCTTGTAAAGGAAGGAAAAGGGATAATCCTGGAAACTGCAGGCCTGCGAGTCTCAAATCTGTGGCACATAGAACATAATAAAGAAAAGATAGTGCCAGCAGATTTTGCAGACCCAGGCGACTTCTTCCAGTTCATCCACGAAGCAGCTTATATCTCTCCTTGTATTGTTCTTTTCATGGTGTTTGTAGTTCTGCTGGAGTCCATGATCTACAGTTCAAGCTACGGTTCTTCATAAGTGGTGGTGGGGGGGGGGGGGGGGGGTGTTAATCACGACCGGAATATAGGTGATAAGTCAACTATAAGTCACTTATAATTGGCTAATACACTCAATTTCATTTCTAAGAGGGTTTATCTAACGAATTTAATATTAAACGCACAACACATTTTCCTTGCATGAATATAGTGATAAATCACTTATAAGTCAATAGGTCACTTATAAGTCAACAGTGGGCAAGTGGCCAAGTGGTTAAGGCATTGGACTAGCGATCTGAAGGTCGTGAGTTCGAGCCCCAGCCAAGGGAACGTGTTGTGTCCTTGAGCAAGGCACTTAACCACACATTGCTCTGCAACGACACTGGTGCCAAGCTGTATGGTCCTAATGCCCTTCCCTTGGACAACATTGGTGTCGTGGAGGGGGGAGACTTGCAGCATGGGCAACTGCTGGTCTTCCATATAGCCTTGCCCAGGCCTGAACCCTGGAGAGTGAAGACTTTCCAGGCACAGATCCATGGTCTCGCAAGATTAACGGATGCTTTAACTAATAAGTTAATAGCATCATAACATTTTAAGTAATGTTTGGATATTAAACACACAGTGTATATTTTCTTTGTATGAACATATAAAATCATTGCAACACACCAATATCGCTGAATCAGTGGGAGCCCTAGGCTTGTTTCCCTGCAACATCGAGGGGTGATGTGAGACAGTGATTCTCAAAGGGGGTTCCTTATGTCCAGTCTATTCCGCAAGTTAGTTTTCATTACATTCATTGCAGAAAACCCCACTTCACAGAGATATTATGTTGGAAATGGAAGCAATGTTTTCAGTGCTTTCGTGGCTATCTCACGATATTCAGTCTTGACTTTGATCCAGAATGCCGGCATAGATGTTATGTCAAATATACTTTTCAGCCCACCGTCATTTGCAAGCTTGAGGAGTTGATCATCTTGTCGCGCTGACATGGATGATTCACCGGGGACATTCACAAACGGGTCACGGACCCATTCCTTTGCACATCTTCGGTCATTTGCGGTTGGGAAGTAACGCTCGAATTCTGTCGACAGTGAAGATAGGTGATCGCGCACCAGCTGTGAGAAAGACGGTGCAGCCTCAGTCTCTGCCAAAATCCCAGCTAATGTTGGGAACATGTCAAATATGCTCCTGTCCACTCGCCGTCCCCACAGTTCCAGTTTGGCTGTGAAAGCAGACACTTTATCTGCCAACTTGAAGACAGTTGTCATTCTCCCCTGAAGTGACAAATTGAGTTCATTGAGCAGGTTGAAGATGTCACACAGATAAGCGAGTTTTGCTATCCACTCCTCGTCACTGAAGTGTGCTGCCAGTGGTGACTTTTTTCCCCTGAAAGAAATCTCTGTAGCTGCTCTTTTAACTCAAAAACCCTGGCCAGGGCTCTTCCCCTTGATAGCCACCTGACTTCAGTGTGTAAGAGAAGGCGTTTGTGCTCTGCATCCATTTCCTCACAAAGCTGCTCAAACAGACGTGAGTTAAGGGCTTTTGCTTTGATGTGATTGATAACTTCAACAACGTCACTCAATATGCTGTTAAGATCAGGTGACATTTTTCGGCTAGCCAGCATTTCCCTGTGTATGACACAGTGTATTCAGGAGCAATTTCTTTGACTTGGGTAGTGAAACCAGGAAACCATCCAGTCACAGCTGCAGCCCCATCTGTGCATACTCCAACACAGAATAACCAGTACAGTTTGCCTGACATGTAGTCATTCAAAGACTTGAATAGTTCTGCCCCAGTTGTGTTAGCTGGCAGCGACAGTGCAGACAACATATCCTCGTGCACATCGTCTTGAAATATGTATCGCACATAAACCAGCAGTATTGTCTTGTTGTTGACATTGGTAGACTCATCGACTTGGATGACTCGTTAAGCCGTTCCAACAGCTGTGCTTCAATGTCCTCCGCTATGTCATCGATTCTCCTTGAAACCGTGCAGCTGAAAGAGAAACCTCACCGATTTCACCGACTGAAGTGTTGTGGGAGACTGGAACACTGAGACAGCAGGTGGTGTGCTTGCTGATTGCCGGCTGACTTTGGAGGAAAGGCTCTGTACTCCAGCGATCCCTCTCTCTCGCTCGATGGAGAGAGAGCGTGACAGGGGGGTTTCAGGTTGTATACACTCTCATTAAAGGGAACCATTTGAACTTGAACTTCCTGTGATGAAAGGGCAAGTAAAGAAAACAACAAAACAGAAAAAGGCCCATTTTAATTAAACAGTCAAATGTGCACAAGTTGGAGCTCAAAGCTTCTCCATAGTCACCGATCCTCAATCGATCTCACCCTTGGCTTCGTCAAATCACAGTCCTGCTCTGGGTCGAATCCTATTATCTCTTCATCTCCTCTTGAACAAAAGCCCCAAGCCCAACATTAGTGACCCTCACCAGAGAAACCTCCCCTTAATTCAACCATCCCAATTGGATGGCACACATTTCTCTTCATCTCTTATCTTCAACAATAACCCAAACAGGTACTACATCCAATACAGTCAACTCCAAAGAATAAAGAAAAACTTAATAGGAGGCTTTTATGTTGGTCTAAGGATCAGGGTAAAAGCCATACTAACATTCATTGGCAATTCTGCCACACATTAAATCACGTTTTAGAGCTGCCATGGGTTCCATTGAGAGTGGGGGAAGTGGAAATGTGGAGAAGGCACCCCAGGAGGTGGAACAAAAGGTGACAGCCCAGGCGATAGAAAGAATAGCGCAGAAAACAGAATAGAGATCAAGTATAAAAGCTGTTGAGTGAATATTTGATTATCACTGTAATACCTCCTGTTGATTTCATCTGCTGAATTGATTTTAGATAGTGTTTTCAGTCACTGGCAATGTAAAGAATAAAACAGGGATATCAAACATCTTTGCAGTATGCATCTTTTTGCCCCAGTACCACCTGTAGTTAACTTCAAAACACAAGTCAACATTAAGTCCATAGAGGCTGAAATTCAAGTGTTATTTTTAGAGTATGCAATATTAATACAATATTTTGATTAGCATTAAATGCTAATTAAAAAAAAGACCACCAAACGAGCATTTTTGCTCTTTTGACTGCATCAACCAGCTTGCTTACAAAAAAAGGTTTAGGAAATAACCCCACAAGGGTTAAATTATTCATTAAATTCAATTCATGAACAGAAGAAATTCAGAACCAAATTTTAGAAAATTTAATCTGTACTTGACAGCAGAATGATGGAAAAAGGATTGTTATTCCAAAACAAAAACTTGCTCATGAAGACAGTCACAGGATGTACCAGTTAACCATCCCTGATCCACCATTGTTTATTAGCAATTGAGAGTATGCTTTGAGTCAGGGCAACGGGTTGAAATCATTGCAGAATGAGTTTCTTCCCTGGAGATGCAGAAGAGCAGCAGAGTTTGTTATCAAAACGTTGGTTCAAATCACTAGCTGTACCTAGCTGAAAGCCTGGGAAGAGTTTATTAGGCTCTGAAGTTCCAATTGTTTCCAAGTTTGAACAGGCTCGAGAGAATTATTGAGCACTCAGCTTCTGGAAAGTGGTATTAATGGGGATTGGCGGGGGGGGGGGCAGGGGGCAGGGGTAAATGGAGAGATGGAATGGCTGGATAGGTACCAGATACTGAGTGGTTTGCTGAGTTTCAATTTCTTTTGAGCTGACCAAATGGAATTAATGGGGGAAAAAAAAAAAAAGAGGTATGAACCTTGTAATGTCACAGGGGTAATATCTATCAGTCAATACACAGATGGTGTCACTAGATTTCTACAATTTTCCCCACTGTGTTCATCACATTGGATTGATTTTCCTTTTAAAACACACCGAGAATTTTACAGGGATCACTTACACCAGGGGTAGGCAACCTACGGCCTGTGGACCAGCCCGCGTGCAAATATCGGGATACTATGCTTATCCCGCCCGGAAGCAATTTTTCCTTATTCTGAGTGTTTCACGCAACCACACTGATGGACATGCATGTTGTCTTGTTACACTGGCCCCAGGTTCCGTTTTGTTCCAAGCCAAACACTGGTATATACGAACGACGGGAAGGCAGACTACCTTATTAATATGTATTAGATAATCTACGTGCACGCACAGGTTTTCAGATGGGATCGTTCAAATTTGTGAACAGAAACAGTATCACTGTATTTTAACAAGAAATCCATGCTAAATATCCATATACTTACATGCGCTACGATACCTATTGAATAACTCGCGTTTCAAAATAAAATCGAAGAAAAAAATTCCAATGGCAATGAATGCAAAACGCAGGAAGGTAGACGCTGAGTGCCGAAATTTCCAAGACACTTGGACACTAGATTACTTCTTCATCGAGCAAACTGGGAAACCAATTTGTCTCGTTTGCCTAGAAAATGTTGCTGTGAAGACGGTGGCAAGTATCAGGTGACATTAAGAGACCCACCATAGTGGAAAGAAAGCTACAGTGTGGGAGTACCAGATTCAAAAAGGAAATTGTGCATTCTCCTATTTTTCAAAAAAAAGTAAAGCACAAGATCCAGGCATTTTTGTGAATATGGTCCAAGAGAGAAGAATTTTCATCTCGTTTTGCTGATTTTAGCTTGCATGTAAATGAGTTCAAGCTGTTTGCTACTCCATTTGATGTGGAAGTGGACACTGCAACAGAAATTTTTCAAATGGAATTGATTGAGATGCAGTGTGATGACATACTGAGATTGAAATTTCATTCTGAAGATGTGTCAGTGCTTGACTTCTATAGAAAACATATTCATCCAAGTGGGAAGTATCCTAACTTAGTGGACAATGCAAAAAAGATGGCATCATTGTTTGGCAGCACTTATCTGGGTGAGCAACTATTTTCAAAACTGCACACCCCATTTGTAAACAAGATTGACAAATGCCCACCTGGATAATATCTTGCTCTTGGCATCAACAAGTCTGACACCCATTATTGAGAAGCTTTCAAGCAACAAACAGCATCAAGTTTCACACTGAGTTATCAACTGTTTGCATTAAAATTTTCTTTTTTAATATACTTAATTTACCACTATTCAATGCATCATGTTCATACGTTTTATGTTTAAAGATTCTTTGTGTCCTTTTAGTAGATTCAAAGGATGCCTTGATTGAAATAAATTGCAACTAAACTGAGTTCCTTGATTACTAATTGGCATCATTGGTTAAGCACAAATGATTTTCTAGCACGTGTTATTCATTAATTTGAGGCAAAACACAACTAGGTATATTTAAATGGATAATTCCCATATTTCAAGTTGTTGTTGTTTTTTTTTAAAAAAATGGCATTTATCTGGCCCACCGTCCACTCACTAATATGCGATCCAGCCCACAGAGGAAAAAAGGTTGCTGACCCCTGACTTACACCTTCAATTCTTTTCTCTTCAGAGAGAAATGTGCAGACCAGAATTGTGGTATTTCCAATTAAACTGCTTCTCCATCCTAGGTTACTCAACACAACCAGGTCACTACCGTCAGCTGTGGTGCATCTCTTGGGAGTATAGGTGTCCCCTGCTTTTTGAACGTTCGCTTTACGAAACCTCACTGTTACGAAAAGAGGCAGCACGTGCCCCGAGCAGCCAAGCTCCTCCCCCAGAACTGCAATCTGGCCGGCATTGCTTAAACACACGCCTGTGAGCAGCCGTTAGCAAGATGAGTTCAATGGTATTGGAAAAGCCTAAAAGAGCTCGCAAGGGTGTTACACTTAGCGTAAAACTAGATATAATTAAGCGTTTCGATCGCGGTGAACAAAGCAAGGACAAAGTAGTTTGGCTTGTGGAAGTTGACGAAGATGATATTGAAGAGGTTGTGGCATCCCATAAACAAGAACTGATAGATGAACAGCAGATGCAATTGGAAGAGGAAAGGATAACACTCGAAACTAAGGGCAGTAGCGAACGGACCGAAAGTGAAGCCGTCCAGGAACTAAATGTAAAGCAACTGCGTGAGATTTTTGCTGCAATAATAAAGTACGACTTTAATTTTGAAAGGGTACATCGGTTTAGGGCATATTTGCAAGATGGTTTGAGTGCTTACAAAAAACTGTATGATAGAAAAATGTGCGAGGCTAAGCAGTCAAGCAAGCCTTCCACGTCAGCTGACAAACCTCGACCTTCAACATCGAGGCAGGCAAACATAGAAGATGACCTGCCTGCTATGATGGAAACAGACGATGAATAGATTACACCCCAGTGTCCCACCACCCCAACCACTGGGCCGATACTGATTCGTGGAGAATGCAGCGGTAGCCAGGAGGCACCCAGCACGTCTTTAAGAGCCGAAATAAACAAGCTAATTAATTAGGTGCCGCCCAGCACGTAAACGTTGGCCCAGATCAGAGGCAATTGCTGAATTTTGCCTCTGATCTGGACCGACAATTATGTGCCAGGCGGCACCTATTTAATTGGCTTGTTTACTTCGGCTTTTTTTCTTAAAGATATGCTGTGTGCCTCCCAGCCACTGCTGTACCGCTGCATTCTTTGCGGATTGGTAGGCGGCCTAGAGGGTGGGGGCCACTGCATCACCCCAACCTCCAACGACTCAGCCTAACACACCATCATCAGTGTGCTCAGCGCTGTCTTCCCGATTCTGGTAAGTGATACTACACTGGACATACATTATTTCTACTTTATATCAGCTGTGTATTTTTACATGTTATTTGGTATGATTTGGAATCTTCATAGCTTAAAGGTTACTGGAGAGAGTATTTCTGCCGAAAGCGCTTGCACGGGATTTTCACTACCGAGAACAGTGCGGCAATGATTGTAGAGAAGTATTGCTACTTTATATAGGCTGTGTATTTATCATATCATTCCTGCTTTTACTATATGTTACTCTTATTTTAGGTTTTGTGTTATTTGTCATGATTTGGTAGGTTATTTTTGGGTCTGCGAACGCTCACAAATTTTTTCTATATAAATAAATGGTAATTGCTTCTTCGTTTTACGACATTCTGGCTTACAAACCGTTTCATAGGAACGATCTACCTTCGGATGGCGGGGGAAACCTGTAAAAGCAGGATGGAACAGCTTAAAGAATGTCAAAGGTGAAAGGTACAACTCGACTTCAAATATTGTTCCCTTTAAATAAATCCAGGGGAAGAAAAATTTCTCCAAACAAAATCCAATTTCAAATGAAGACCAAGCCTGAAGAAATTCTCCCGGTGCCTTTGTTTTTGCCTCCCTGTTGCTGGCAGCATCCACTTATTGGTATTTAGTGGCTGGAAGTGAAGTGAAATCTGCTACCAAGCATAGAGTAGTGGTCATCTGCACTGTTGTGTGAAATGGTGTAATGCTAGAGCAGAACATATGGAACGGATCACATCAGCTGAGATTATTCGGTCCTGCACTGCCCTTTTCCTGTCCCCGCCAGGCACATACTGAATTAGAATACTTTTGCAAACTTTTAATTTAGTCTCTTTTCTTGGGCTGCTCCTCAGGTTTCACTTCAGCACCACTGGTTCCAAGGTGGCTGGCTGGTGTAGAATCCAGAGATTGGTGAGAATGGGGCAAGTCCACAGATGGGCAGGTGGCTATCAGACTGCTGTGGTGGTGCTCTCCATCCAGTTCACACAGGGTTGAGAACTACCAACATTTGATCCTGGATTCCTTCCTACATTGAGTGGTCACAGGGAGGAAATATTAGTCATTTTCCAGGCAGTTTTGTGAACCCTTCCACCCAGCAATCGTTTGCCTTCAAAAGAGCAAGTCCACTTTGGGAGATGGGCATCAGGCATGCCAATGTGACCACTAAAGTCAAGTGAAAATAACTAGCGCCTCTGTGCTGGACAGGGGAAAGATGCCAACCTTGGCTTATCCTGCTAGAAGATGGAAGATTTTGCAGAGAAAATGCTGGATCTACCTCTACAGTGCTTGCTTATCATTTTGAAGCATCCGTAGAATGGTGGGGACCTTTGAAAATGGATGTTGTATTCATCATGATTGATGAAAGAGCCTGTACTCTATGTCCCAGTAATGAAGTGGATAAGATGGAGAACAGTGGAACATTTCTTTTAAAAAAAAAATCTGTTGGACCACAGTCTTTCAGTTAACAGTCAAAAGGTTAAGATATGAAAATAGGAGTAGTGGTTGGTGCTGATCTTTTGACTATTTTGAGCTTCAGTGAAATTCGAATCTACCAACTCTAGAGTCAATACTATGATCTAAAAAGCATGTCTTCCAAGTCACTGGGAAGATGCAGTTGATGAGGATCCTGGTGATAACATTCCCTGTTGTGGACAGAAGGCTCCTCTTAGATTTGTCTCCATTTTTAAATAGACAGATATGATTGATCCCTGGAATACCCTCCACTTCTGAGACTTGAATGAAGAGGTCATGGATTTGTGACCAAAGCAATTCTCCACCCATGCTTCTAAGAAGCAAACACTGCTCCAGAGGCCTTGGTGTTTTGCAGCCGACGTGTAGTGCTTGGAATTGAGGGATGGTGCAGAGCACACTACGACACCCGCATGCAAGATACTCGATGGAACTGTACTGATAATTCTGCTTGTACAGTTTGTGGGAGTGCTATCCGAGTGGTACAAGAACACTCAACTACCACACAAATTCTTGTTGGTCTTGGGGACCATGGAGAATAGTCAGGGCTAGGTCAGGGGTTCCTAACCTTTAGACCACGGACCCCTACCATTACTAAAGGGGCCAGTGAGGAAGCCCCAGTGTAGTTCATGTAGAATGGAGTTAAATGAGCTCATGGATAGTTATCATTAACAAGTTAATTCTATCAAGTGCTGAAGGTTTCCTCAGTCCTTGACAATCCCATCTCAATTCTTGGTATTCAGAGGCTCCTCAGTGTATAGGTTGTAAATGGTCCCGACACTACCGAACAATCCACCTTTTATGGCTATGAATGAGTTTCTGGACATTGTGCAGCCATGGTACTCACCATGGCCTTGACCTTCAGGGGTGGCAGTTCCAATGCAATGGTGTCTTATGCCTGCTCTTAAGAAATTCCTGGACCTCCTGGTCATTCCCAAACCAATTCTGGTAGTGAAGCCTACAGTTTCTTCACAGAAACTCCTTAAGTAGACTTCAGAACAAGCTAGATAGCCATCCACCACTCCTAGTGGTTTAGTGACAGCGTACTGCCAGTGAGGTGATATCCACTATGAGACTTCAGAGGCGACATTCCTGTTGCAGATGAGGTGACAGTAATTCCAATAGTTATTGACACCAGCTGTGGTGTGGATGTCATGGATATCCAATTCATCTCTTATGCAGGTGAATTTAAAAGGCGTCAGTGCCTGACAAAGCACTTCACTGAGGTCAGATGCACATGTCCATGAACAAACAGGGTGCTAGCTATAACAAGGTTGCAGCAAAACATTTGTAACATACAGTGCTGTATTTGTATTAACAAGCAAGTGTACTTAATAAAACAGCCACAATGCATTTTTGTTGGTGTTTTTTTTGTGTAAAAATGTGTATAATTTGTAGTACTGTGGTGGGGTGCAGACACTAGTACGTCTCTACCAAAAGAGGTAGAAGGCACTCCTTCCCTCCTGCAGGCCACCCTTGGGCAAGGTGTAGCACCTGCTTATAGGATGTGGGCATCGCCAGCCAAGCTAGCATTTATTGCCCATCCCCAGTTGCCTTTGAGGAAGTGGTGATGAGCTGCCTTCTTGAACCGCTGCAGTCCCTAACATGTAGGGACACCCACAGTGCTGTTATGGAGAGAATTCCAAGATTTTCACCCAGCAACAATGAAGGAACTGTGATGTTTCCAAGTCAGGATGGTGAGTGATTTGGAGGGGGATTTCCAAGTGGTGGTCTTCCCAGGTATCTGCTGTTCTTGTCCTTCTAGGTGGTAGTGGTAGTGTGGGTCTAGCCCCCCCACCCACCCACCCACCCAAAATTCAGGGTCACATGAAGCCTTGGGAGCAGGTGGTGGATGGTTGTATGAGCAGCCATAAGTTCTGCGTATGCAACCACTGACGCCAGGCAGACAATCTCTGAAGGGTATTGATAATGGTTGGGGTCATCCATTTTGTAAAGACACCACCCAGAAGGCAATGGCAAACCACTTCTATAGAAAAATTTACCAAGAACAATCATGGTCATGATCGTCCACATCATACGACATGGGATATGATGAGCAAAATTCCCAGGCACCTTAGTTACAGTACATGCCTGCAGGTCCCATGCAAGCCATCAAGTCATGGCATGTTCTCCTACAGCGCAGGGGAAGTTGCAAAAATGCCACACCAACTGATGCTCAACTGCATAGAATTAGAATCAGGTTTATTATCACTGATACAGGTGTCCCCCGCTTTTCGAATGTTCGCTTTATGAAACCTCACTGATACAAAAAGACCTACATTACTACCCTGTTTTCGCTTTCAGAAGGTGTTTTCACTGTTATGAAGACAGACAGCGCACGATAAAAGGCAGTGTGCGTCCCGAGCAGCCGCTCTCCCCGGATTCAGCACGGCATTCTCGCCGGCATTGCTTAAACACGTGCCTGTGAGCAGCCGTTTGCAAGATGAGTTCTATGGTATCGGAAAAGCCTAAAAGAACTCGTAAGGGTGTTACATTTAGTGTAAAACTAGACATAATTAAGCGTTTCGATTGTGGTGAACAAAGCAAGGACAAAGTGAGTTTGGCTTGTGGAAGCTGATGTTCAAGAGGTTTTAGCATCCCATGACCAAGAACTGATAGATGAAGAGCTGATGCAATTGGAAGAAAAAAGGATAACAATCGAAACCGAATGCAGTAGCGAAATGAACGTGAAGCTACTGCATGGGATTTTCACTGCAATGATAAAGTACGACTTTAATTTTGAAAGGGTACGTCGGTTTAGGAGATATTTGCAAGATGGTTTGAGTCCTTACAAAGAACTGTGTGATAGAAAAATGCACGAGGCTCAGCAGTCAAGCAAGCCTTCCACATCAGCCAAGGCAGACAACGAACCTCGACCTTCGACACCAAGGCGGGCAGAGATAGATGATGACCTGCCTGCCCTAATGGAAACAGACGATGACGAGATGACACCCCAGTGTCCCACCACCCCAACCCCCGGACAGATACCGATTCGCGGAGAATGCAGGAGTAGCCGGGAGGCACACAGCACATCTTTAAGAAAAAAGCCGAAATAAACATGCTATTTAATTAGGTGCCGCCCAACACGTAATTGTCAGCCCAGATCAGAGACGGTGCAATCGGAAATCGGCACTGATCTGGGCCGACAATTACCTGCTGGGCAGCACCTAATTAATTAGCATGTTTGTTTTGGCTTTTTTCTTAAAAATGTGCTGTGTGCCTCCTGGCTACCACTGCAACACTGCATGTTTTGCGGATCGGTATCGGTTGGTGGCCCAGAGGGTGGGGGCCACTGCACCGCCCCAACCTGCGACAACTCAGCCTAACACACCATCATCAGTGTGCTCGGCGCTGTCTTCCTGATTCTGGTAAGTGATACTATACTGTACATACATTATTTCTACTTTATATCGGCTGTGTATTTTTATGTGTTATTTGGTATGATCTGGCAGCTTCATAGTTTAAAGGTTACTGGAGAGAGCTTGTGCCGTGTTTTTGCCAACAGCGCTTGTGTGAGATTTTCGCTCCGGAGAACAGTGCAATAATGATTGTGGAAAAGTATTTCTACTTTATATAGGCTGTGTATTTATCATATCATTCCTGCTTTTACTACATGTTACTGTTATTTTAGGTTTTATGTTATTTGGCATGATTGGGTAGGTTATTTTTGGGTCTGCGAACGCTCACAAATTTTTCCCATATAAATAAATGGTAATTGCTTCTTCACTTTACGACATTTCGGCTTACGAACCGTTTCATAGGAACGCTCTACCTTCAGATGGCGGGGGAAACCTGTATATGTTGCGAAATCTGTTATTTTGAAGCACTAGAACAGTGCATATTAAAATTATAAGTTACAATAATATAGAAATAGAACAAAATAGTGAGGTAGTGTTCATGGATCATACAGAAATCTGAAGGCAAAGGGGAAGAAGCTGTTCCTAAAACCTCAAGTGCACATCTTCAGGCTCCTGCATCTCTTCTAATGGCAGTAATGAGAAAGGTACATCCCTCATGGCAAGGCTGCTTAATGATGGACACCACCTTGAGGTATTGCCTTTTGTAGATATCCTTTGTGGTGGGGAGGCTGGTGTCCATGGAACTGGCCAAGTCTACAACCCTTTGCAGCTTTTTCCTGATCCTGTGCATTGGCACCTGTATAGCAGATAGTGAAGCAACCAGCAAGATTCACCTCCATGTTACATCTGTAGAAATTAGCTCAAGTCTATGGTGACTTACCAAAATCTTCACAAAATTCTGAGCACTATCATTGACATTACATCAATATGTTGCACTGAGGATAGATCTTTTGAGAAGTTGACACCCAGGAACTTGAAGGTTACAGCTTCAAAGCTCTGACTGCTGACGAAAGCAGTTTTCCTAATTTGCTCTGCCAGAAGGGGCATCTACTGTTTTGTTCTTTGAACTGGGGTGAGAAAGTGTCCTGGTGCCTGAGTGATGACACCAGAGCAACCCACATCTGTTGCCCTAGGGGGCCCAGAATTTCTAGTCCTGAACTTCAAGGCAATGAGTAATTACAGTTACCATGGGACAGGTTTTAGCAAACTACTGGACAGGCTTACAGAACAATGTCTTGGCCCTGTGGCAGAGGTTCAAGACAGATAAAGACTAGGCTTTGCTAAATAGATGCTAAAAGCATACAAGTAGTTATCCAAGTTTATAAAAGGACCTAGACCAACTTGGAAAGTAGTTCAAGCAATGCAAATGGAATTTGATTTAAACAGGAGAGAGGCATTGTACTTTTGGCAAGTTAAATGGGGGCAACACTTGTAACCTGACAGTCGAGGCACAGGAAGACAGAGACAAAGGCACTGTTTGCTACACTGGTCTTCATCAGTCTGGGTATTAAGTATGTCAGGGATATTATGTTGCAGCTGCACAAGATATGGGCATAAGACAAAGGAAATGGGATCAGTTCAAGTTTAAAAAAAAAGGTCAGCATGGAGAAGTTGGGCCAAATGGCCTATTTCAATGAGGTGCAATTCTAAATTAACACATGTGGTGGAATGTCATGGCAGGGGTTCCCAACCTGGGTTCCACAGACCCCTCTGTTAACAGTAGGGGTAGGTGGTATAAAGATGGTTGGGAACCCATGTTAGAGGTAGCACATAGTTGAGAATGTACAGAAAAACACTTGGCATCTTGCCATAAACCGCACAGGAATTACACCACTTAGGACTGACTAAATGTGTCATTAAGCCGAGAGCACAAGATTAAAGTGTGTTGATGTTCAGAGTTCTACTAGGAAAGAACTAAGCAGCTTTATCCTCAAACTTTAGCCAGGAGAATGCAAATACTCCATTAGTAGAGCAAGTCACTGCAAAACCCCACCAATCTTATGCTAACCAGCTCCTGTGGCAAAAAAAAACAAGTTGTTCCCTGGTTCAATATGTCAAAATACAAATGATGGCTCAGTGATTTGGTGGCACAAGGGACTTGCTGCAAGAGCAAATTACTGGAAATAATTAATGTTGACCAGATTAGTTATGAATAAATGATTTAAAAAAATCATTGACAAAATATCAGCTGGCTGAGCAGTTGAACTCACTCCCTCTGAACACATTTGGAACCTTTGATACTGAAAGAGGCTTCAAAATGTTTCATGAAATCAGCCGTCAGAAGAGAGTGTGCATAACTCTACAAATAAGACCAAGCCAAGGTTCACAATTTGACTTTTAGTCCAACTGAGGAGATTCAGTTATCTGCAGTAATAATTATCTACAAACCTTTCAGAAGAGGACAGATTTTAGCCAAGGCATGCACAGGTCCCAAACTTGTATACTGGCCAATGGTGTATTCTAGGAGGAGCAGTGGCATCCCACACAGCAAGATCATTACCAGATATGGGATGATGAAAGCACCTGTCAGACAAACAAAAATCACAATGAATAATAAGAGGAACATTCTTCTCATTCAGTGTACAAATTCATCCTGAATTATCTTTGGACATTGTAGGATGGGGGGGGGGGGGGGGGGAGAAGAAAAAAGACAAATAGACTTCAAGTCTGCCTTGCTATTTAACAAGGTCACAACTGATCTAACTTCAGTCTTGTTTCTTCAGTCCTGACAGCTCCCTACAACCCTGACCCCAGCTGTAGGTAAAACCCCAAAACACTGCTCATCTCACCCTTGATGACAAGCACACACATGCATACAGCTAAATGGAACAGCATTCCTCTGGGGGCACGTGGCAAAACACAGTGCCAGAAGGCACACACAACACACCATTACAATAGCAGGAACACAGTTACAACAAAAGAAAAAGCCCAAGTCATTGTGAGGGACATCTGAAGATTGATGGTGCATGGGTTGTTGGCCTGAAGCTACATTTCTGCTAGAACAGGCACACAGCAGTTCCTCAACACGTGCTAGTGCAGCCACACGCAATCCAGCACCTCTTCCCAGGAGTTAAGGCTAGAGAGCAGCACCGACAGGAGAGGCCAGCCCAAACCCAGCATGTACTCTAGAGTTCCTGCTGCCCCCACCCACTTTCTCCCACATTTGGGATCTGCAATCCCGCAGCCCAGGGGCTTGGTCTGCACAATGGGGGGCCATGCAGCTCCCCTGTCATTGGGGTGTGCAGTGAACCAGATCTGCAGTATTCTACATTACCAACGTCCAACAGGGGCTTGTGATTACAAGAAAAAAAAACCAAGACAATCATTTACACAATTTACTGATTCAACTTCCAGCTCTCTGGGGTAGAGATTCCAAAGACTTAATGCTCCAAGAGAAGAAATTCTTCCTTTCACCAAAACAATGCCAATCACCCCCACCAATACTGATACCATTTGGGGGGGGGGGGGGGGAAAAGAGGGGAGGAGATCTCTTGGCATCTACCAGGCAAGCCCTCAATTTTGTATTTCAGTTTCAAAAAAAAGTCACTGTCTTCTGAACTTGGTCCATCTAATCAACCTTTCCCTACAAGTCCTTCACTCCAGGAATCAACTTAGTTAATCTTCCCTCAATAGTCTCTTGACTTGACACAGATGCAGAAGAGTTCAATTTCATCTTTAATGATCTGCTACTATACCATTTAATTTTCCCAATTTACCATATCTGGGTGGCAGGGTGGAGATATGTCCCTACAAAGGAGGTGTAAGGTGCTCCTTCCCTCCGCTAACCTGCAGGTCACCCTTGGCTGAGGTGTAGCACCTGCTTAGCCCCCGATCAGGGTCATGTGAAGCCATGGGATCAGGTCGTGGATGGTCGTATGAGCAGCTGGTGCACATCACAAGTCCTGGTTATGCAACCACTGGCACCAGGCAGAGAATCTCTGAACAGTATTGATAATGGCTGGGGTCACTCATCTTGTAAAGGCACTGCCCAGAAGGTGGCAATGGCAAACAACTTCTGTAGAAAAATTTGCCAAGGGCTAACATGGAGACCATGACTACCTATGTCATATGACATAGCACATGATGATTCTCATGCTAGTTGTTCCACTCAAGTCAAAGACTTGATCTGTGTGGGCAGGAAGGAGGAATGAGACTTGTTTAGTTGTTTGTTGTGTTCTGTCAAGCACTATTGACATGCTGTGCTGTGGATACCTGCAGGCCACTCTCAGCACATCCTAGGCTCAGTGCTGGTCATCAACGCAAATGAGACATTTCATTGTGCATCTCAATATGATAAATAAAACCTTTTAAAAAATGTTTTATTTTTATTTGGATAAGGAATTCACAAGTATCATGAATTTTTCACAAGTATAACTATTTCCATTTTTTAAAAAATGTGTATAAATCTATAATTATTTATACATTCCTAAGATAGGAAAAGAAATTAGACACTTAAATAGATAATTATGTACAGTTGAAATTCTACTCTATTAGGCGAAGTAATGATATTAGTTAAGAAAAATAGTAATAATAGTGGATTAATAATAATTTCCATACATCTCTTCTGGACCATTTCTTTCTGGTCCAAAATATTGTACGTAAGCCTATGTAACTACCATTGTAGGGGTTTATATCCTAACTCGTTCATGTTTGCTCCTATCCCCAAACAATTATCCAATCCGTATGTACTTATTTACTTAATTTTATCATTTTTTTTTTATTCCTTTCCCAAATCTTTTCCTTTACTTGTGTTAATTCTCTATTTTCCAAAAAAAGAAAAAACAGAAACAGTAAACATTTAGACCAGGGGTGCTTACGTTAGCAATATTACTGTGTTGATGAGAAGAGCAGTATAAATCATTAGGAGAGTCATCTAAAGTCTGCTCGCTTTGGGGTTATATATTCAATCCATTTATTGCAAATTTGATAAAATTTTTCTTTTTGAATTCTCAGAGAGTAAGTCATCTTTTTCATTTTAAATATTTCCAAGATAATTTCGTGCCAATCTTCTAATGTAGGTGGTATTGGATTTAGCCACTTTCTAGTGATTGATTTCTTACTTGCCGCTAAAAGAGCCTGCAGCAACTTTATATCTTTCTTCTGTTCAAGAAACAATACATGCCCCAAATAGAGCGTCTCAAAGTTCAGAGCTATCTGGGTCTTAAGTACCTTAACTGATGTTCTATGAATACCTTTCCAACATGAACTTAATTTAGGGCAATCCCAGAAAATATGGAAATGATTTGCCTCCTTGGAGCTGCACCTTCTCCAACACGTCACGTTTGTGTCTTTATATTTTTCCTGATATGGGGTCTTGAAGTATCTTATAATATTTTTCCAACAATGTTCTCTCCAAGTCAAAGAATTAGTCGAAGACCACTAACAGCTGCATATTTTCCCCCCAAGCCTCCTCTGAAAGTACCAACCTCGCTTCTTTCTCCCACTTCTCTTTAATATACAACATGTTTACATTTTTAGCATGGGACAGTGCATTACATAATCAAGAAACTGATTTACTTGGTATTGAACTGTAAGCCGAATTCAGAATCTTGAAAAATTCTAATTCTACTGTTGATAGGTCTGTATATCTACAACTCTGGTTAACATCGTGTCGTACTTGAAGGTACCTAAAAAAGTCATTGTGTTCTAGGCCATGTTTGTCCTGCAGGAATTGGAAACTCTGTAATACTCCTTCATGTATAAATGAGAGGTAGGTTGTAAGACCTTTCTTTATCCATGGTTCAAATCTTTTATCTCCTCTGTTGGGAAGGAATTTGGTATCATATGCACACCATCTAAAGAGTTTTAACATGTTATTGATTCCACATGAATTAACCACCTTTGCCATACTTCTAATGTAAGATTTATCCAGCTGTTTTTAAACTTTTCCAATTGGGCCATCAATCCTTTGTCAGCTGTTGAGGCCTGTAGAGGCAAACTATCAACCAATCCGATAAATAAAACTCAAAAATCTTGACAGTTTAACAGAGGTTATTACCCTCCCCAATATTTTTTTTCATAAATCACAAGTGGCCAGAATTAAAACAGGCTGTTTATTAATTCCACGATGCAAGATTAATTCCAAGACCTTGGCTCAAATGCTCAAAGGCAAAAGGTAACATTGAACCTAGTCTACATGACTAGGCAAATCACTTTAGTCCAGTTTAAGACAGTGCTGGTGAATCTCTGACTTCTGGCAGGAGGGTAACGAAACAACCAAACATGTGTTCACCACTTTTTCTGGCAAACGATCATAGTAAGCAATATTCTGCAACTTCCCTTTGGACTTCATATTTCACATTTAATTCATTTTTCAAGAAGAAACAATAGAATTGAATGATGTAGATGCAAAAAAGGTAGAGATTCACAATTAAAAACATTGTTCACAAGTCAAAATGTGTTTTTCCCCCTCCCCAAGATATATCTAGCTGAAAAAGTTCATGTGCAGATTTTGTTGCCTTCAGAAGAATTCAGTTCAGAAAGGTTTCAGTGATAATTCCCCATTATTGAACAGACAATCTTCCTAAAAAAAAAAAGCACTAAAATTGGGAGAAGGGAAGAGGAAAGATGCAGGACAGTTACCAGAGCACAAGAGATATAAATTGTTTAAAACTAAAAAAGTTGGATCTTTCAGGTGCTGAAATAAGTGAGAATTCAGATTTCATATTAACAAAGCTTCAAAGGCAAGAGTCTTCCCATTATCATGAAGTGACTTGGACCTGAAAGATAAACTGTTACTGTCTCCATAGATGCCAGTCAACCTGCTGAATAGCCCCGCAGTTTTCTATTTCATTTCACATTTCCAACAACAGCAGTTCTGAGATTTGAATTCATTTACTCGAGATCCAGCCAGTGGTGTAATGGCATCCGCACCCAACTTTGAGCAGAGTAGACCCAGGTTCAGATCCTGTTGGCTCCACCCATGCTGGGTTGACTGTCGAGCTAGCAACTCTGCCTCATTTTAAAAAAAACACCAGGAAAATGCTAAGAAATGGCAAGATGCACCACAAGAAAGGAACAACTCGGGAGCAGGAGGAGGACAATCAAGCCCCACAATTGGCTAGCAGTCCAACTTCAACTTACACACACTCTCTCTCTCTCTGGCCACTTTATTCGGTGCACCTGCTCTTTAATGCAAATATCTAATCAGCCAATCATATGGCAGCAACTCAGTACACAACAGCAAGCAGACATGGTCAGAGGTTCAAGTGTTCAAATCAAACATCAGAATGGGGGGCGGGGGGGGGGGGGGGGGGAAGAGAAGAAATGTGACCCAAGTGACTTTGACTGTGGAATAATTATTGATGTTAGAACAGGTGGTGTGAGTAATCTCAAAAACTGCTGATCTCCTTGGATTTTCATGCAGAACAGTCTCTAAAGTTCAGAGAGAATGGCGTGACAAACGTAAAAACATCCAGTGAGCGACAGTTTTGTGGGAGAAAACGGCATGTTAATGAGAAAGGCCAGTCTGGTTCAAGTTGACAGGAAAGTGACAGTAACTCATAGCAAACAAGAAAGTCAGCAGATGTTGGAAATCCAAAGCAACTCAAATAACTACATGTTACAACAGTGGCATCCAAAAGAGCATCTCTGAATGTAAAACACATCAAAGCTCGAAGTGGATGGGCTACAGCAGCAAAAGACAATGAACATACACTAAAGTGGCCGCTGAGTAAGTATAGAAGGCACCTAGTAAAATGGCCACTGAATTCATCTAGGGATGGATTAGTCCCCAAAACAAAAGACCAAATCTCAGGAGATCATGTGATAGCAAGATAAAATATATTTTTTAAAAATCACTTTGGAAACATTTATACTCAAACCTTTACCCAATGCAGTATAAAAAGCACATCATCTTTCCTGCCACACTGAATCATTCTCTCCTTTCACACACTATCAAAATCAAATTAAGGGAAACTTCAGTATATTCATGCACCATGACTCACATTTCATTTTGCAAGTCACTGTGGGAGTGGCCAATTGATTACTTAAACTCTCAGAAAATATACAGTGGCGTCAGAAGTTTGTGACCCAAAATGTGATCAGATCTACACACAAGTCCTAAAACTAGAACCCAATTAAATGAATTAACAAAACACATACTTGTTCCTGTGGGAATACTCCAATATTACATGTATTTGTTGGAAAGAAGTATGTGGATTTTGCTTTCAGTAACTGGTGTAAACCCCCCCTCCCCCTTGTATGGCAATAACTTCAACCAAACATTTCTAGCAACTGTTGATCAGTCCTGCACATTGGCTTTGAGGGATTTCAGGTCATTCCTCCTTACAAAACTGCTTCAGCTCTGGAGTTTTGGTCAGCTTTCTTGCATGAACTTCAGGTCCTTCCACAATGTTTCTATAGGATTAAAATCAGAACTTTGACTCGGCCACTCCAAAACATGAATTTTCTTCTGCTTTAACTATTCTTTGGTAGACTGACGTGTGTTTAGGATCATTGTCTTGCTACTTGACCCATGTTCTCTTCACCTTCAGTTCATGGCCAGATACCCTGACAATTCAGAATTCATAGTTCCAGGAATGATGGCAAGCTGTCTTGAAGCAGCAAAGAGGGCCCAAACTAAGTCACTGCCACCACCACATTTCATTGGGACAGGGTTCTTTATGCTGGAATGCAGTGTTTACTTTACACCAAACATAACACTTCTCAATTAAGCCAAAGATTTCTATTTTGGACTCATCCATCCACTGAACATTCTTCCAATAGCCTCCTGGCTTATCCATGTGGTCTTTAGCAAACTTCAGACGGGCAGCAATGTTCTTCTTGGGGAGTAGTGGCTTCTTCCTTGCAACCTTGCCATGCATGCCATTGCTGTTCAGTGTTTGCCTGATGGTTGATTCATGAACATTGACATTAGCCAATGCAATAGAGGCCTGAAGCTCCTCAGACGTTACCCTGGGGTTCTTTGTGACCTCCTGGAATATTATATGCCTTGCTCTTGGAGTGATTTTTGTTGGTTGACCATTTCTGGTGAGAGCAACAACAGCATTGAATTTCCTCAATTTGTACACTATCTGCCTGCCTGTAATTGGTGGAGCCCAAACTCCTTAGAAATGGTTTTGTATCTTTTTCCAGCTTGGTGAGCATCAACTTTTGTTCTGAGGTCCTCAAATCTCCTTCAACTGAGGCATGGGACACTTCCAAAACTCCTGTGTGGTGAAAATCAGACTTCAATGGCAAAGACCCAGGTTTATATTCCTCAGGACTTGCATGAAAGATCTGATCACATTTTAGGTCCCATTAGAGGAAATTCTAAAAGGCTCACAAACTTCCTAGCACCACCATAATACACACCAGCAACAAACAATTCAGAGTGGCTCAGCCCTTTCACAGAATGCCTTCCACAGTGTAGAACTGATCCTGCATTTTTTATGATGGCAAGAACTTACACACTGCAGGTCTGCCCCATCAGTGAGTGGCTTGTTGGCAGAGAAAATAAAGGAGCTGCGCGTCGTGCTGTTGCCTGGGTCAAAAAGACGTGTACAATCTAACAGCAAGTAACCATCTTGGCCATTTTTCCTGTGATCACAAGACCTTTTTAATACATTGTTAATGTGGAATGCCACAAGCTTGATTCACTGATTTATTGCAGACATCCCACCCTGCAAAAACTCATTTCAGGGAGGTAGCACCATCAATTTGTGGGAGACTCCTGGGAGAGGTGGGATGTCTGCAACAGAGTAGCTCCTTAGCAGGTAGCCAGCTAGTTTAAATAACGTTAGCTATGCTAATGAATGAATGGCACCTGTTAAACTCACCTCAACATGTCTTTTACAGTCTTAACCCTCCATGGGCAACAGAAAAGTCACTGTTGCAAACAGCGCAGCGAGCAACACGGTCATTATTTTGACCCCTATTAGGCAGGGGTACACTTTAGTGTAGTCTGGGGTGACGTACGTTTTATATATTTTTTGGAACACTCTCCCATGGCGCGCTCTTGCTCTCTCTCTCGCCTGCTTGCTCTCGCTCTCTCTTGCTTTCTCTCGCTCGCTCTCAAAAAAATTGATTTCCATGATATTGTATATAATTTGCAGGCATCAGGGAGCCACTATTAATATGCGGGAGACTCCCGGAACTTCCGGGAGAGGTGGGATGTCTGTTATTGGCTGAGGGCAGGGGAGCTGTGCGGTCTCAGTCATAGAGAGAATGAGGCCTCAAGCCGAGTTTTCGCCTATTTACAGCCACCAGGTGAACCTGCTGTGCTCCACTGGGAGCAGTGTGGTACTGCGTCCAGGCTGGTGAAGGTGCTGCCACCCCCTCCTCCACTCCCAATGATCACTTGGGAGAAGACAACCTCTGTCGCAGTTGATTGCAGATTTTTGCCACAATTAATGGACTCAGGGGCTCGAGCTGGAGTGTTGCCCATTGACAGCTGCCACTGGGTTGGCCTGGTGCTGATCCCTAGTGCTCACTTAGCAGAAGACAAACTGCATTGTGGTCAAATGCAGATTTCTGCAGCTCAAGTCTGGACTACTTTCTTTGCATGGCTATATCTTACTGATACCTTTATGTGCTTGCTATCTTGTACCTGCAGTGCGTTTTGTGCTGGGTGACTGATGGTACTGTGTTCTGCCCCGTCGCCCCAGAGAAACACTGTCTCATTTGGCTGTACGTATTCATGTACGGTTGAATGACAATTAAACTTCAATTGCGATGCAACCCTTACTAAAATGTCAAACCTGATGTTTGAAATAATGACTTAGCACCGTAGTTACAAAGTAGATTATATGAAGCAACTCATCTTGTGCCAAAGAATGTTGCATATTATACAGTACTTCCACAAGTCTCAAAATGAAGTCAACCTACTTTCGTGCCCATGACACAATAGTGTATTACATTGTTTCCATAATTACAGTGTAATTGATAGAGACAAAGCACTGGTATAATCACACAAGATTACAAACATTGTGAGCCACAAGACCACCAACACTCCACACAGGTTGCATGAGCTCAGTTTGCCCATTATTAATATCACTATTTGACGTTCCTCACTTTGCCATCCTATCACAATAAGGTAGACGTAGGCTATGTTTTAAAAAGTTAGCCAAGAATTGAAATAACTTTAAACAAGCTCTGGTTAAATCACAAACACGAGGAAATCTGCAGATGCTGGAATTTCAAGCAACACACATCAAAGTTGCTGGTGAACGCAGCAGGCCAGGCAGCATCTCTAGGAAGAGGTACAGTCGACGTTTCAGGCCGAGACCCTTCGTCCGGACTAACTGAAGGAAGAGCTAGTAAGAGATTTGAAAATAGGAGGAGGAGGGGGAGGGTTGGAGCCAAGAGCTGGACAGTTGATTGGCAAAAGGGGTATGTGAGGTTCATGGGACAAGAAGCCCAGGGAGAAAGAAAAGGGGGAAGGGGGAAAAATCCCAGAGGTTGGGCAAGGAGTATAGTGAGAGGGACAGAGGGAGAAAAAGGAGCGAGAGAAAAAGAATGTGTGTACATAAATAAATAACAGATGGGGGGGGGACGTCAGGGAGGTGGGCATTAGCGGAAGTTTGAGAAGTCAACGTTCATGCCATCAGGTTGGAAGCTACCTAGACGGAATATAAGGTGTTGTTCCTCCAACCTGAGTGTGGCTTCATCTTTACAGTAGTGGAGGCCGTGGATAGACATATCAGAATGGGAAAGGGACATGGAATTAAAATGTGTGGCCACTGGGAGATCCTGCTTTCTCTGGTGGACAGAGCGTAGGTGTTCAACGAAACGGTCTCCCAGTCTGCGTCGGGTCTCGCCAATATAAAGAAGGCCACATCGGGAGCACCGGACGCAGTATATCACTCCAGCTGACTCACAGGTGAAGTGTCGCCTCACCTGGAAGGACTGTCTGGGGCCCTGAATGGTGGTAAGGGAGGAAGTGCAAGGGCATGTGTAGCATTTGTTCCGCTTATAAGTGCCAGGAGGGAGATCAGTGGGGAGGGATTGGGGGGGGGAGGGGGGGGAAAACAAATGGACAAGGGAGTCGCATAGGGAGTGATCCCAGTGGAAAGCGGGGGGGGGGGGGGGGGAAGGGAGGGAAAGATGTGCTTAGTGGTGGGATCCCGTTGGAGGTGGCAGGAGTTACGGAGAATAATATGTTGGACCCGGAGGCTGGTGGGGTGGTAGGTGAGGACCAGGGGAACCCTATTCCTAGTGAAGTGGCGGGAGGATGGAGTGAGAGCAGATGTGCGTGAAATGGGGAAGATGCGTTTGAGAGCAGAGTTGATGGCGGCGCCCATAATAAGCGTAACAAATGAACACATGACCTTAGAACTCAGTCTGTCAGACCAGTCAGCCTGAATTCTCCCCAAGAAGCAATATCAGTGGTTCGGCTCTCTTCACTGTGGACCTCCCTAAACCCCTCCTTGTCTCTGCACAGAACACGGAAGTTCAAGAGCCAGTTGTCGAGTTAGGGATCTGTACAGTAGAACTGGAGCAAGTTGGCTGCCAGTTTACTGTGTGGAAAGAGCTTTGAATTAAAGAAAAAAAGGAATGACCATTCATTACACACTGTCTAAACAAACATTTGGTGTGATTAAGATTGCAAGCCCTGCACAGTGCTCTCTATGGGATGTGACTGAACATTACAAGCATCTGTGCATCTCTAAACATAAAGATCAAAGTTACATACATAGAATAAAATCAGCAAAAACAAATTAGAATACGTCACTTTAAACTGAGTCCAAAAAGCAGAAAGGCAAGCCTGCAGAAACTGACTGAGGTGTCAACAGCTGCAATGGTTAGTTCTCAATGCTAGACTAGAGCTTTAAGATAGCAAGATCTGTAGTTGACTTTTCTTTGGTGGTGGTGGTGGTGGGGGGTGGAAAATGATGGTGTCTAAGGAATTGGATACTCACAATCCAATTGGTTCACAATGTATCACTAGGTCATTAAGACGTGGGCAGATTAAATTATAAAACTACCCGAAACTTGGCCCCTCCCCCCTTTCTCCACACCGTCGAAGGAAAGCAGCATCCAAAGGTCCTCACCACCCAGGCCATGCTCTTTTCACACAGCAGCCATCAGGTAGAAGGTACAAGTGCCTCAGGACTCACCACCAGGTTCAAGAACAGTTACACAGATTTATATTTGTGGTTTGGCACATTTACTATTCTACAGATTTGCTGACTATACCTGCAGGAAAGTATGTCAGGGTTGTATGTGTTGACATGCACATACTCCAATAAATTTACTTTTAACTTTTCTTTGACCAGTTCCTGTTGTCACCTTCCTCCCAATCCCAGCCCTCCCATTTTCCAGCACGTTTTCAGTCACCCAACACCCCAGTTGCTGCCTCGTTTAATTCCTAGCATCATATTTCTCCAACTCACTAATTTGTTATTAAAATGAGATTCTGTAGATGCTGGAAATCTAGAGCAATACACAGAAAATGCTGAAGAAACTCAGCAGGTCGGGCAGTGTCTACGGAAATGAACACATATTTCCTTTTGCCCAGCTCTCATCCCTCATTCAGATATTCAACTAAATTTTAGCTCATCCAAAAACATTCCCTCTAATTTCAGTAGAGTAGTTTCAAGGTACTACAAGCAATCGAAGGCAGAACAAGTTGTCTCAAAAAGGATCTAGTGCTTTCCTGGCATACATGACGGATAATTCTTCTCGGGCTTCCAGCTGGGTACAGGTATCGATTTTAATTGATGTTTCGATGGCAAACTCTCATCTTCATCAGGGAAGAAGCCTGAGCACGTCCAGTCTAGTGGTCCCTCCCGATTAGTTAGTCCACATCTAACAGGTGTATTTTTCACAGAACGAAGACCTTCATTAGGTAGATACTTTTGCACTACATTTTTTTTGGACAGCATTTCAACCAACATGCCTCATGATGCAGAATACCTACAGAAACCCCTCCATTTTGGAGTAATTCAAGAGCTGAACTCCCCCACTGCCAATACCATTGCTTTCCTTTGGCACAATCCCTTGTGGTTTAAGTGCCCATAAAGTCAGCTTCAGATCTGGAGGGACAACTCCACCTCCACTGCCTAGATTCTCTTAGAGCAGGACTCAAAGTAATTTATTATCAAAGTACATACATGTCAGAAATGCAATCTAGAGATTCATTTTCTTGTGGGCATACTCAATAAAGCTATAGACTAATACCCCTGACAGAATCAATGAAAGACTGCAGCAACCAAAGTGCAAAAGACAACTGCAAATATAAACTGAAAGTAACAATATTAATAAACAAGCATGAAGAGATGAGATGGAGCATCCTTGAAAGTGAGTCAGTTGGTTGTGGGAACGTTACAATAATGGGGCAAATGAAAGTTATCGCCTTCAGTTAACTCATGAAAATTGCCTTAGCCCCTGTTGTGTGCTGGGGCAGCAAGCTGAGGGTGGCAGACACCAACAGAATCAACAAACTCATTCATAAGGCCAGTGATTGTTGTGGGGATGGAACTGGACTCTCTGACGGTGGTGTCTGAAAAGAGGATGCTGTCCAAGTTGCATGCCATCTTGGTCAATGTCTCCCATCCACTACATGATGTACCAGTTGGGCACAGGAGTATATTCAGCCAGAAACTCATTCCACCGAGATGCAACACAGAGTGTCATAGGAAGTCATTCCTGCCTGTGGCCATCAAACTTTACAACTCCTCCCTTGGAGGGTCAGACACCTTGAGCCAATAGGCTGGTCTTGGACTTTTTTCCTGGCATAATTTACATATTACTATTTAATTATTTATGGTGCAACTGTAATGAAATCCAATTTCCCCTGGGATCAATAAAGTATGACTATGACCTTGCTGACAATTGAATGTTTCCAGTACATGCATGCAGCATTCAGAAAATCAAGATTAAATACAAAGTCTGCATATCTGACATTAATCAGAGCGTGGAAAGGATTATTAGTTCTTTGCCTGTTTTCTGTTTAGTTTTAATTCTGGTATAAATTGTCCCATGATTAGCCTAGGGTTTTTTAAAAAAATTTATTGAGACAAGTACAGAATCGGTCCTTCAAGCCACGCCACCCAGCAATCCCCGAGTTAACCCTAGTCTAATCATGGGACGAGTTACAATGACCATTTGTGGAATACTGGGCAACATGGCTCAAAGGGCCAGAAGGGACTACCTCAATAAATAAATTCTCAGCTCAGTTGTTACCAGAGTCAGTTACAATGCCATTAAACACTTGCTCTTGTAATATTTCCACTATTGTTGAAGCATTGAGCACTGCCCTGCCAAATATTTGCAGCTTTTCCCATTTTGTCTATCTTACAAATTGATAAAATGGGAAAAAAAAAGCTGGAACAGTTCAAAATTTTTGAGTTAGATACAACAAATAAAAAATTAAAACCCTGCCGTTTCCCTGGTGGCAAACACGGGGAAGTCTGCAGATGTTGGAAATTGAAGCAACACACACAAAATGCTGGTGGAACACAGCAAGCCCAGGCATCATCCCTTAGTTACATAAGGACTTCTCGCATACACCCTGCAAAACACAAGCATCTATCTCGTGGTTAGTCTCTACCCTGAGTGATAAACCAACTCAAGGCTCTTCACAAGAGCGTTAGTAAACAAAATTTGACATTACTCTTTGTGAAGAGGTACTGGAGGAAATAACTAGAAAAGGCTAGTTTTTAAGGAGGAGGAGAGAGAGAACGATCGTGTATCGAATTGAAGGAAAACCACGAGGCCAGAATTGGAGGAGAGCGGATGGCCTGGAGGTCTGCGAAAGGCCGGAACATAAACAGTGATAGAAAACAAAGTCGGCCACCTTATCTACTCCCCCCCACCCCCCCGCTTTCAACTCCACGTACACATGGCTGGTTCAATTCCCAACCACTTTAGTGATTGTTTCTTTAATACTAGTCATCACAATACGGTGGATGAATTAATATTGGTGTTTGTGTATTTTCTAATTTATAGGCAAAATCTACTTAGTCGTTGGCTGGGGGAGTTTGTGTGAGTGTTGCTGTGAATTTCCAGCATCTGCAGATATTCTCATCTTTTGGATCACAGACCGTCCCTCTGACCCAAAGGACTGCGACCCAGCCCCTCAGCTCAGTGCGCCGTGCTTACCTCCGCCACTCCTGTAACACAGATAGGGGAACCGCCAGATGTTGCCCAGTCCCACCGCGTAGCCGACACAGGCCAATGTGAACTCCAGCCGGCGACTCCAGGTCTCCCTGGCCCGGCGCGGCGGCCGGCATTTGATGTCCGAAGTCTCGGCTCCCCACTCGCTCTCCGGTCCCTTCTTCTCCACATCGACCGGCAGCAACTCCACCTCGGTGATCTGAGCCCCAACCCCCATACGTGCGTTTCCTGGCGCTCACTGTGTGATATAACCGCTTGCTGAGCCTTTTATTCATCGATTGCCTCGTTCAGCTCCTCCCACGGCTCCCATCACCTTCCAATGCCCTCCTCAGAAACCCTCCGATCACAATCCATACACGGACCTTCCAATTAGTCAGCTTTGCCTTACGCTATTCTGCATATCGCTTTCCGCTGTGACCAGCTCCGCCCACTTCCTCTAGAAAGCAGGCGCCGGTACGAGTGAAGTCTATTCCCGTAGTTCTGGGTGAGTAATTTAAAGCGTTTTTCCCATACCGCCGAGCTATCGGCAGTGCCGGCGGCGAGGGAAGTGACCGTGTTCTCTAACGTGGAGTGATGGAGACTACGGGCCATTGGGATTTCTGTCGAAAGGAGACTGCAGGTGCTGGAATTTAGGGAAAACACGGGCATTCCCAATCTTCCTTAATCCACATGGAGCAATGCCATTAAGCGAGGGTCCGTACACCCCGGGTTGGGAATCCCTGAGAGGGAGCCAGGAGGCATCTGGGGGGGGGGGTAGGGGCAGAATTGGACAGTGCAGGGTTCAGCTGAAGACCACACCTGAATGAGTACAGGGGCTGGTAGGAACAGGGTGGGCCGAAGGGCTGCTGTCTGCGCGGTAAGATTTTATGGCTGCAGCTAACGTTACAGGTAGAAGGCCTTTGGTTCTGAAAGGTGCTCGAACTGAAACAACGCAAGCCCGCATCCGGAGGAGGTTCCTGCTTGTGGTGGTTTGGTCCGTGATCGAAAAAAAACACATGAGCCTCTCTGGAAATGATAACCACCACGTCGCCAGCTGTTGTAATGATAGGCATCAAAATCACCTAAGACTAATAATTACTACTAGAGGGGAGAGGAAACTAACTTCGCCGTTTGTAGGAGCAAGCGATGTACATACGTCAGACTTTACAATTTAATACTATGGGAGTTTGTTGGGATGTAGGGGCATCCGTAAACAGGATGATTGTAACCACCGAATAGCCTATAATCCGGCTATCTATCCACAGGTACTGGACTGTCAACCCGAGTTCTGAATCACTTCACGGGACTTCAGCTTGCCCCCAGGTAGCTGCAGAAACTGCAGTAATATTCTCGAGAGAGGGAAATCTCTGCTCCGTGCCCAGTCTAGTCGGCTTGTAGTTCCAGATCCATGAATTGAGGCAATCAGAACTGGATTAATAAAACTGACAACTCGTGAATGCTTTAGAAAAATAACGTAAGTTAGAGAGGCAACTGCACAGCTTGGGGCCATGAGTCTGAAAGCACTGCAGTGAACGGAGCCCGGGAGAGAACAGGAGTCTAGAACTTCAGTGCAAAGATCTAGAAGGGTTCTAAGGTTGAGTCCTTGGAGGGATTTTAAAAGCAACACACACAAAATGCTGGAGGAACTCATAGGCCAGGCAGCATCTATGGAAGAGAGTAAACAGTCGATGTTTTGGGTGAGACCTTTCATTAGGACTGGAAGAAAAAAAAGGTGAGGAGTCAGTGTAAGAAGGTGGGGGAGGAGAGGAAGAAACACAAGGTGATAGGATTTTAAAAGCTGAGGATGAGAACTTTAAACGTTATTGGGCAAGTAAGAATGTTAAGGATTTTTTAAGATTTCTGATTTCCAGCCTCTTGTTTCAATCCCTTTCCTTTGTCATAATGCCACAAATGTCTGGTTAATGAATCATTTTCCTTCGCCTGATCAAAGACCCCGGTAATTCAATATTCTGCATTGTTGTAGTTTCTCTCAGCATCTTGTGACATATCGGCAACCTCCCGTTTCTTTAGCATTTGTCTGTTCTTGTCTTACGAGGCCAGGTTGCAAGATCGATGCTCAACCCAGCACACAAGGAGCCGGCTGGATTTGAACCCGAGACCAGTCACCTCAAAGACCGGTGCAGATGTCACTACACCACCAGCTGGCTAATTCCGCATTGAATTTACTCTAATTCCCGCCCAAAGGACAATGAACTTGATGCAGCTGATACTAAACTTGCTATCTATTAAGGCCTGGCTGATCTTTCTTGCTCTTGTCCTGGTCTTCGATTATCTAAGGACTCCAGGATGCTCATGCATTGAGAATAGCAGCTCTTTTGTTTAACCAGTCAAAGGTTACATCCTTTACCAGGTTACAGGAAATAAAATAAAAACAAACAACAGCAGATCATTCATGCTTGGTCATGTCTCTGCTTAGGAACTGAATATATATATAGCACCCAGTGACTCAGCATCTTTCTCTTCGAGGCAACAGCACAAAAGCCTATTTACTATAAAGCATGTCATAGATTGTCAAGGTAGGTAAAATACTTACTAATTTTATCATTCTATTTTACATTACAGAATAATATTTTTCTTGCATTGTCCTCTTGTGATTTAGATTGCCTTATTCTGCAATCCAGAATTATTTCTAATAATTATGTATTCCTTGAAGAGTTTTCTATGAATTAAAATGAATATATATCTGTACAATGACACATTTCACTGTTTGCTTTCTTGTACATTCGATAGATCTATCTAAATCGATATGCAGATGGGCCATCTAAAGAAGGGGCAAAATTCAACCTCTTCTTGGGAAACAAGACATGGACAAACTACTTCAAGTGTTAGTGGGGGAGCACTTTAAGATAATTAGTTTTAAGTTTGCTGATGACACCACTGTTGTAGACCAAATCAAAGGTGGTGATGAATCAGCATTGAAAATCTGGCTGTGGTGCCACAACAACAACCTCTCACGCAATGTCAGCAAGACCAAGGAGCTGATCATTGACTTCAGGAGGAGGAAACCAGAGGTCCATGAGCCAGTCCTCATCAGGGGATCAGAGGTGGAGGAGCGCCAACTATAAATTCCTCAATGTTACCATTTCAGCGGCTTTGTCCTAGGCCCAGCTCGCAAGAATAATTATGAAGAAAATACAGCAATACCTTTAATCCTCAGAAATTTGCAAAGATTCAGCATGTCATCTAAATCTTTGAGAAACTTCGATTATATGTGTAGTGGAGAATAAATACATTGAGTGGTCACATCACAGCTTGTTATGGAAACAAACACCAATACACTTACCCCATCTCTGCACTGTTTTCACAACCTATGGACTCTTCATCTCATGTTCTTGATATTTATTGTTTATTTATTTGTTCTTATTATTTCCTTTTGCCTCTGTGTTTGTAGTTTGTCATCATTTGCACATTGGTTGTTTGTCTATCCTATTGGGAACAGACATTCTGTGATTCTACCTTGGCTCTTGGATTTACTGAGTGTGGCCACAAGAAAATGGATCTGATGGTTGTAAATGGTGACATTTATGTACATTGATAACAAAATTACTCTGAACTTTGAATTCTGGAAAAGGTTAGGACTGACTGATCCATATGTTAAAGTAAGGTACTAGACAAGAACTTTCAAAAGTTGATTGTGGCTGGTTTTGTAGATGAAGGAATGTATGCCAAGTGGGAAGATTTTAAAAGTAAGTCAGTGGGAGCTCTGGGCTAGCTTGTTTTCGTTGGAATGAAGGACAAGGGTGTCAGGAGTAGGGAACTCTGGCTGACAAGAGGTATTAGGTCAAGAATGAGAAGGAGGTTTTTGTCGTATTGGCAGCCAGGATAAAGTGAGTAGTAGTCAGCAGGGCAAAAAGAGATACCAGATAGATTTGAAAGAAAAACAGAATCCAGTGAAGTTCCACAAGTATTTTAAGTGCAAAAAGAGTATCTAGGGAGAGAATAGGACCCTTTAAAGATCAGTGAGTCCATCTATGAATTGAACCACAGAGGTGGACAAAGTCTTAAATAACTATCTCTCATCTGTATTTATTGTGGAGAAGGTATGACTGCTGGGGATTGTGAGACAGTTCCATAAACTATCTGAAAATTTTCCTCTCCACAGGTGCCGCCTGATCTGTTGAATATTTCTAGATTTTTTTATTTCTGATTTCAACCCTCCACCGCATTTTGCCATTGCAATGACTTGCACAACTACTTTAAAAAGTAATGTAAGCAAAAAATGCAGGAAGTGCATGAGGTATCTTTGGAGAGAGAAGCAGAGATCCAGTACGTAGTCAGGCAGATGATTGAGTCATTGGGTAATACAACGCTGACCCTTTGTCATTGGCAGTCCGCTGGACACAGCATAGTGCTGGATTCTTTGAATGAGTCCCAAATAGCACATCCCAGGCTCCAACAGTTTCTGTAACAGAAACAAGACATAAAGAGCAAGCAGAAGGCAGAGAAAAAGTGGAAACATTGGAAAGATTTGCTGGTGCCCAGGAAATCAATGTTCGCTGATCGCATGCCCTTTACCAATTCAATCTCTTACTGTCCACTGAGCCATGGAACTGTTTATGCAATTGGAACTACAACTGCCTCTGTTCTATTCTTTTGATGTTTTATACTTTATTGTCACCAAACAATTGGTACTGGAACGTACAATCATCACAGTGATATTTGATTCAGTGCTTCACACTCCCTGGATTTTCAGGAATTGAAGGGAACATTATGATTATGAAGACATGTAGTCCTCTTTTATTGTCATTTAGCAAGGCATGTATTAAGAAATGATACATTATTTCCTCCAGTGTGATATCACAAAACACAGGACAAACCAAGACTGAAAAAACTGACAAAACCACGTAATTATAACATATAGTTACAAACAGTGTAACAATACCATAACTTGAAGAAGAAGTCCATGAGCACAGTAAAAAGTTCTAAGTCTCTAAAATGTCCCACATCTCACGCAGACGGGAGAAGGAAGAAAAACTCTCCCTGCCATGCCGACCACAATCCAACTCTGAGTCATTCGAAAACTTTGAGCTCTGATCAGCTCTCCGACTCTCTGTCCAAACGATTCGACCTCCTTCTCGGTCGCCAAAAGTAGGCAAGGCCAGGGATTTTGAGGCCTACCCTCTGAAAGATTCACGACCACACAGTGATGACAGCAGCGAATGGGCGTTTCAGAAATCTCTCCAGATGTTCCTCTGTGCTTTCACGTCTGTCTCCATCAAATCAGAATTGTCCATGGCCCCTATTTAACAGATACAATATCATTTTCACTGGAGGGCTGCGCACACGCGGCGCGCTGCCATCTTCTCCTCTTGCCGATGGTAGCATAAACTGGGTGGTGGGGTGAAGATACGTCTCTAACAAAGGAAGTGTAAGGCACAAAATAATCTGCAGATGCTGGGGTCAAAGCAACACTCACAACACGCTGGAGGAACTCAGCACGGCGGGCAGCATTCCGGCCTGAAACGTTGACTCGTTTCCACGGATGCTGCCGACCTGCTGAGTTCCTCCAGCGTGTTGGAAGTGTAAGGCGCTCCTTCCCTCGTCACCCTTGGGCAAGGTGTAGCACTTGCTTAGCCACCTGATCAGGGTCACGTGAAATCATGGGAGCAGGTGGTGGATGGTCGTACGAGCTGCTGGTGCACATCACAAGTCCTGAACAATCAAGATCATAGACAATGATTGCCCACGACAGATGACATGGCACATAGGGATGATGATGTTGACATAAACATTCTAATTTCGTCCAGGTGAGGTAGAGATACCACAACACTTCTCCCTTTCTGCTGCTTCCTGTGCTGATCAATGTCCATTGGGGAAAACATTAATAAAGGCTGGGCCTATGATCGATGGATCTCATTGGAAGCAATCATGATGACTTGCTCGCATATCAACCAATCACATGATATCTGATCATGTGCCTTCTTACAGTTGCTCATACATGTTGGAGCATTGCAGCAGATCAGGTCACTATGGCTGGCTCGGAAGTTCAGCAGGGACGGGAAAAGTCAGGCAGAATGATAGCAAAAGGAGGCTGGATAGTTAGGAGGACGGAGATTTGGTGGCCATGAACGAGTTACTAGAATGGTGTGCTGTGTCCTGGGTGCCAGGATGGAGGGTGTCTCAGAGCAGCTGCAAGTTATTTCCTAGGGGAGTGTGAGCAGTCAGCAATCACGGTGTACGTTGGCACCAATGACCTAGGCAGAAAGGGGAAGAGATCCAGCACAGTGAGCATAGGCAGATGAAAAAAATAATCTGAAAAGCAGAAAAGATATGCAGGCAGATTAGGGAAAGGTGTAAAAACAACAGAGTCGTGGTAACGTAAAGTAGGGAACTTCAACTTCCCTAATGTAGTCCGGGAACTTCTTTAGTACAAGAGGTTTAGATGGGGCAGAATTTGTTAGGGTTTCGTAAATCATTATGTCAATAGTCCATGGCAGATGTGCTGGTCGGAAAAGAGCCTGGCCAAGTGACTGACCTTTTGGTGGAAGACCAGCTGGGAATGGTGATCACAACTCCCCAAGTTCTAAGATAGCTACAGATAAGGATATGCACGGAGTGTGTTAAATTGGAGCAGGGAAAATTACCGGAGTTATTAGGCAAGAACTGTGAAGAGTTAATTGGGAACTGCTGTTTCGGGCAGTTCACATCTAACATGTGGAGGGCATTTAAATACTGACTGGACAGATTACAGGACAGGTATGATCTAGTCAGAATGAAAGATAAGGATGGCACGATCAGGAAACTTCGGATGTTCAGAGAGGTGGTGAACTTAGTCAAGGGGAAAGTATATATGGTTTAGGAAGCTAAAATCAAAAAACAAAGTCTTTGAGGATTATACTGAAGCCAGGAAAAAACTCAAGGAGGGAATTTGGAAAGCCAGGAGCAGCCATGAAAACTCCTTGGCAAGTAGGATTAACAAAAATTTCAAATCATTCCACACGTCCATCAAGAGCAAGAGGATAAATAGAGATCAGGTTGGACCACTTAAGGATAAAGGAGAGAATGTGTGCTTGGAGGTGGAGGATGCAGGAGAGGTCCTAAATGAGTACTTTACATTAGTATTTATTACAGAGGATAGGGAGACCAGTGTGGAGTGTGCTCATTTGCTAAGCTATGTTGGAATAAGTAAGGAGGTAGCGAGGGTCTCCTAAAGAAAATTAAGATTGAAGAGTGTAATACCAGAGGGCATGCACTTAAGGTGAGAGGGGGCAAGTTTAAGAGATTTGTATGGCAAGTTCTATTTTAACAGAGAGCGGTGGGTGCCAAAAATACGCGACCCAGAGTAATAAATACAATAGGAATGTACGAGAGGCTCTTAGATGCAGCTTAATGTGAAAAAGACTAAGGAGCTGGCGGTAGACCTGAGGAGAGCTAAGGTACCGGTGACCCCTGTTTCCATCCAGGGGGTCAGTGTGGACATGGTGGAGGATTACAAATACCTGGGGATATGTATTGACAATAAACTGGACTGGTCAAAGAACACTGAGGCTGTCTACAAGAAGAGTCAGAGCCGTCTCTATTTCCTGAGGAGACTGAGGTCCTTTAACATCTGCCGGACGATGCTGAGGATGTTCTACGAGTCTGTGGTGGCCAGTGCTAACATGTTTGCTATTGTGTGCTGGGGCAGCAGGCTGAGGGTAGCAGACACCAACAGAATCAACAAACTCATTCGTAAGGCCAGTGATGTTGTGGGGATGGAACTGGACTCTCTGACGGTGGTGTCTGAAAAGAGGATGCTGTCTAAGTTGCATGCCATCTTGGTCAATGTCTCCCATCCACTACATAATGTACTGGGTGGGCACAGGAGTACATTCAGCCAGATACTCATTCCATCGAGATACAGCACAGAGCGTCATAGGAAGTCATTCCTGCCTGTGGCTATCAAACTTTACAACTCCTCCCTTGGAGGGTCAGACACCCTGTGCTGATAGGCTGGCCCTGGACTTATTTCATAATTTACATATTACTATTTAACTATTTATGGTTCTATTACTATTTCTATTACTATTTATTATTTATGGTGCATCTGTAACAAAAACCAATTTCCCCCTGGGATCAATAAAGTATGACTATGACTAGATGGCACATGTATGTACAGGCAATTGAAGGATGTGGGCATTATGTAGTTTGAGGGCATGAACTTAGTTAGTCATTTGATGCTGATTTAATTAGTTTGACACAATATTGTGGCCTGTTTCTGTTCTGTAATATTTAATGTTCTCAAGGCAATGGGTCAATATCTTCAAGACGGAGATAAAACAATTTTTGGGTTCCAGGTGGTTAAAGGCAATAGGCATTAAATTGCAGTTGAGCTTGCTCAAGATGATGTTACGTGGTGGAATAAAGTACTGTACGATCCCTTCATTTCTTGTCTGCAGGGGTTCCCAACCGTTCTTATGCCATGGACCCCTATCATTAACCGAGGGGTCCGGGGACTCCAGGTTAGCAACCCTTGGCCTGGTGTAAAGATTAACTGTGTATTCCCCCCAAATTAAGCAATAACTACTTTTGAAGTGCTTCATGTGCAGAGGACAATACAGTAGAGTCTTGTTTTCTGTCCCTAGAATATTTCGGGTCATCATGCAAGCTCTTCACAACATTAAAGCATGAAAGATTCAAATCGGCAGATACTGATGCTTCTGGTGGAGATTTCAGAAGAGGGGATGTGTGAAATCTTCCAAAAATTATCATCTGACAAAACTGGATCAAGAAAGCTTACAGACAGTGTGAGAGGGAGGATCGAGATAGAGAAGGGATAAGCTCAGACCGATGGTTTGAGATGTGTCTATTTTAATGCAAGGAGTATTATGAACAAAGCGGAGGAGCTTAGAGCGTGGATCAGTACTTGGAGCTATGATGTTGTGGCCATAACAGACTTGGATGGCTCAGGGGCAGGAATGGCTATTTAGAGTGCCAGGCTTTAGATGTTTCAGAAAGGACAGGGAGGCAGGCAAAAGAGGTGGGGGCATGGCACTGTTGATCAGAGATAGTGTCATGGCTGCAGGAAAGGAGGAAGTCACGGAGGGGTTGTCTACAGAGTCTCTGTGGTGGAAGTTAGGAACAGGAAGGGATCAATAACTCCACTGGGTGTTTTTTTCATATATATATATATAGACCATCCAATAGTAACAGAGACATCGAGGAACAGATAGGGAGACAGATTCTAGAAAGATGCAATAATAACAGGGTTGTCATGGTGGGAGATTTTAATTTCCCCAATATTGATTGCCATCTCCCTTGAGCGAGGGGTTTAGATGGGGTGGAGTTTGTTAGGTGTTTTCAGGAAGGTTTCTTGACACAATATGTAGATATGTAGAGGAGAGACTGTACTTGATCTGGTACTGGAAAATGAACCTGGTCGGGTGTCAGATCTGTCAGTGGGAGAGCATTTTGGAGATAGTGATCACAATTCTATCTCCTTTACCATAGCATTGGAGAGGGATAGGAACAGACAAGTTAGGAAAGCGTTTAATTGGAGTAAGGGGAAGTATGAGGCTATCAGGCAGGAACTTGGAAACAAATGTTCTCAGGGAAATGTACAGCAGAAATGTGGCAAATGTTCAGGGAGTATTTGCGTGGCGTTCTGCATAGGTACGTTCCAATGAGACAGGGAAAGGATGGTAGGGAACAGGAACCATGGTGTACAAAGGCTGTAGAAAATCTAGTCAAGAAGAAAAGAATAGCTTATGAAAGGTTCAAAAAAAAAAAAAAAAAACAAGGTGATGATAGAGATCAAGAAGATAATAAGGCTAGCAGGAAGGAGCCTAAGAATGATATTAGGAGAGCCAAAAGGGGCCATGAGAAGGCCTTGGTGAGCAGGATTAAAAAAACCCCCAAGGCATTCTACAAGTATGTGAAGAGCAAGAGGATAAGAAATGAGAGAATAGGACCAATCAAGTGTGACAGTGGAAAAGTGTGTATGGAACCGGAGGAGATAGCGGAGGTACTTAATGAATACTTTGCTTCAGTATTCACTACAGAAAAGGACTGTGGCGATTGTAGGGATGATTTACAGTGGATTGAAAAGCTTGAGCATATAGACAATAAGAAAGAGGATGTGCTGGAGCTTTTGGAAAGGATCAAGTTAGATAAGTCTCCGGGACCAAATCAGATGTACCCCAGGCTAGTGCAGGAGGCGAGGGAGGTGATTGCTGAGTCTCTGGCAATGATCTTTGCATCATCATTGGGGATGGGAGAGGATTCAGAGAATTAGAGGGTTGCAGATGTTCTTCCTTTATTCAAGAAAAGGAGTAGAGATAGCCCAAGAAATTATAGACCAGTGAGTCTTACTTCAGTGGTTGGTAATTTGATGGAGAAGATCCTCAGAGGCAGGATTTATGATCATTTGGAGAGGCATAATATGATTAGGAATAGTCAGCTTGGCTTTGTCAAAGGCAGGTCATGCCTTACAAGCCTGATTGAATTTTTTGAGGATGTAACTAAACACATTGGTGAAGGTAGAGCAGTAGATGTAGTGTATATGGATTTCAGCAAGGAATTTAATAAGGTACCCCATGCAAGGCTTATTGAGAAAGTAAGGAGGCATGGGATCCAAGGGGACTTTGCTTTGTGGATGAAGAACTGGTTTGCCCACAGAAGGCAAAGAGTGGTTGTAGACGGGTCATATTCTGCATAGAGGTTGGTGACCAGTGGTGTGTCTCAGGGATCTGTTCTGGGACCCCTTCTCTTCGTGATTTTTATAAATGACCTGGATGAAGAAGTGGAGGGATGAGATAGTACATTTGCTAATGGCACAAAGGTTGGGGTGTTGTGGATAGTGTGGAGGGCTGTCAGAGGTTACAGCGGGACATTGATAGGATGCAAAACTGGGCTGAGAAGTAGCAGATGCAGTTCAACCCAGATAAGTGTGAGGTGGTTCATTTTGGTAGGTCAAATATGATGGCAGAATATAGTATTAATGGTAAGACTCTTGTTAGTGTGGAGGATCAGAGGGATCTTGGGGTCTGAGTGCATTGGACACTCAAAGCTGCTGTTCAGGTTGACTCTGTGGTTAAGATGGCGTACCGTGTATTGGCCTTCGTCAATCGTGGGATTGAGTTTAAGAGTCGAGAGGTAATGTTGCAGCTATATCGAAACCTGGTCAGACCCCACATGGAGTACTGTACTCAGTTCTGGTCATCTCACTACAGGAAGGATATGAAAACTATAGAAAGGGTGCAGAGGAGATTTACAAGGATGTTGCCTGGACTGGGGAGCATGCCTTATGAGAATAGGGTGAGTGAACTTGGCCTTTTCTCCTTGGAGTGACGGAGGATAAAAGGTGAATAAGATGATGAGAGGCATTGATCATGTGGATAGTCAGAGGCTGTTTCCCAGGGCTGAAGTGGCTAACACGAGAGGGCACAGTTTTAAGATGCTTGGAAGTAGGTACAGAGAGGATGTTGGGGAATAGTTTTTTTTTAAATAACGCAGATGGTGGTGAGTGCATGGAATGGGCTGCCGGAGATGGTGGTAGAGGCAGATGGAGACTCCTGGATAGGTACATGGAGCTTAGACAAATAGAGGGCTATGGGTAACCCTAGGTAATTTCTAAAGTAAGTACATGTCAGCACAGCATTGTGGGCCGAAGGGCCTGTATTGTGCTGTAGGTTTTCTGTGTTTCTCTGTTTTTAATGAAGCAAATTGTCAAATTCTCAGAACAAGGCTGTCCGCGCAGATCTATTGGAATCCCAAGGAAACAAGAAAGACCAAAGTTTGTAATTCACAATCATTGAATATGAGTTGATGTTTTGTGAAATCTGTTTAAAAACCAGTTGAACTGGCAACCCCCATCGTGGACACTAGTCTCCCCAGCACTGAGGACATCTTCAAAAGGAAATGCCTCAAAAAGGCGGCATCCGTCGTTAAGGACCTCGTCACCCTTCTCATTACTACCATCGGAAGGAGGTACAACAGCCTGAAGCCATACAATCAACTTTAACGTTTCAGGAACAGCTTCTTCCCCTCTGCCATCAGATTTCTGAATGGACAATGAACCCATGAACAATAGCCCACTGTTACTGCTCTCTTTTTGCTTTACTTATTTAATTTTTAAATATCTATTTCTTATTGTAATTTATAGTATTTTTTATTGCAATGTACTGCTGGCAGAAAACAACAAATTTTACAACATAGGTCAGTGATATTAAACCTGATACTGATCCTGTTGCGTTGCCTCTAACTCTGTTTGTCTCAGTTTAGGAAACACAGGAAGGTTTGTGAAAAGGTCCAGAAATGATTCTAGGCTAGTGGGATTTCATCACCAAGTTTATCATCAACAAAGTGGACTTGTCCTTGGAGCAAAGAAACACAGAGAGAATCTAAAAGACATGTGTAAGGTCTTGACTGATTTATGTAGGGTGGAGGAAAGCTGGCCCAGTTAGTAGATGGTTTGAGGACTTGGAATTACAGGTTTTAAACTTTTTACATGTCATTTTGTTACATTCACTGCCTGTTTAGTGTGGAAAGAGCAGGTAAACATTCTCATCTGTAATGAGAGGGTTAAAAACATTTCTTTTCATTTGGAATTGAGTTGTCTGTCCAGTACTCATAATGAGCTAACCTGTCAATTTGGAAGATATAATCAAAACATGAGGCCTTTTAGTGTTCAGATGTAAAGCCATTAAGGAATATGATAATTTACTTTTCAGAGAAAACTAAAATTGCTCTCGACTGAGAAGAGTTGGGGAACCAAGTGGGATTAGTTTAGAGGAAAGTATTAAATCACCACTGGGCACCTATAATTGAGAAATGGTCATTTTTAGAATTGTGGCTGACTGCTATGGGCAGATTAGAAATGAAGTGATGGCCACCTCTGGGAGTTTGCAAAACACCAGTTAGTTGGTATAATTATGAAATGTAGCAATCACCACACTTCACATTTAATTCACTTTTCAAGAAGAAACAATACAATTGAATGATGTAGATGCAAAAAGATGGAGATTCACAATTGAAAACATTGTTCACATGTCAAAATGTGTTTCTTCCCCCTCCCCAAGATACATCTAGCTGAAAAAGTTCATGTGCAGTTTTTGTTGCCTTCAGAAGAATTCTGTTTAGGAAGGTTTCAGTGATAATTCCCCATTATTGAACAGACACTGTTCCTAAAAAAAAAAACACTAAAATTGGGAGAAGGGAAGAGGAAAGGTGCAGGGTAGTTACCAGAGCACAAGAGATATAAATTGTTTAAAACTAAAAAAAGTTGGATCTTTCAGGTGCTGAAGTAAGTGAGAATTCAGATTTCATATTAACAAAGCTTCAAAGGCAAGAGTCTTTCCATTATCATGAAGTGACTTGGACCTGAAAGATAAACTGTTACTGTCTCCATAGATGCCAGTCAACCTGCTGAATAGCCCCGCAGTTTTCTATTTCATTTCACATTTCCAACAACAGCAGTTCTGAGATTTAAATTCGTTTACTCAAGATCCAGCCAGTGGTGTAGTGGCATCCGCACCCGACTTTGAGCAGAGTAGACCTGGGTTCAGATCCTGCTGGCTCCATCCATGCTGGGTTGACTGTCGAGCTAGCAACTCTGCCTCGTTTTAAAAAAAACCGGGAAAATGCTAAGAAATGGCAAGATGCACCACAAGAAAGGAATGACTCGGGAGCAGGAGAACAATCAAGCCCCACGATTGGCTGGCGCGCACACACACACACTCTCTCTCTCTGAGGCCACTTTATTCAGTGCACCTGCTCTTTAATGCAAATATCTAATCAGCCAATCATATGGCAGCAACTCAGTACACAACAGCAAGCAGACATGGTCAGAGATTCAAGTGTTCAAATCAAACATCAGAATGGGGGGCGGGGGGGGGGGGGAAGAAATGTGACCCAAGTGACTTTGACTGTGGAATAATTATTGATGTTAGAACAGGTGGTGTGAGTAATCTCAAAAACTGCTGATCTCCTTGGATTTTCATGCAGAACAGTCTCTAAAGTTCAGAGAGAATGGCGTGACAAACGTAAAAACATCCAGTGAGCGACAGTTTTGTGGGAGAAAACGGCATGTTAATGAGAAAGGCCAGTCTGGTTCAAATTGACAGGAAAGTGACAGTAACTCATAGCAAACAAGAAAGTCAGCAGATGTTGGAAATCCAAAGCAACTCAAATAACTACATGTTACAACAGTGGCATCCAAAAGAGCATCTCTGAATGTAAAACACATCAAAGCTCGAAGTGGATGGGCTACAGCAGCAAAAGACAATGAACATACACTCAGCGGCCACTTTAGTAAGTATAGGAAGCACCTAGTAAAATGGCCACTGAATTCATCTAGGGATGGATTAGTCCCCAAAACAAAAGACCAAATCTCAGGAGATCATGTGATAGCAAGATAAAATATATTTTTTAAAAATCACTTTGGAAACATTTATACTCAAACCTTCACCCAATGCAGTATAAAAAGCACATCATCTTTCCTGCCACACTGAATCATTCTCTCCTTTCACACACTATCAAAATCAAATTAAGGGAAACTTCAGTATATTCATGCACCATGACTCACATTTCATTTTGCAAGTCACTGTGGAAGTGGCCAATTGATTACTTAAGCTCTCAGAAAATATACAGTGGCGTCAGAAGTTTGTGACCCAAAATGTGATCAGATCTACACGCAAGTCCTAAAACTAGAACCCAATTAAATGAATTAACAAAACACATACTTGTTCCTGTGGGAATACTCCAATATTACATGTATTTGTTGGAAAGTAGTATGTGGATTTTGCTTTCAGTAACTGGTGTAAACCCCCCCTCCCCCTTGTATGGCAATAACTTCAACCAAACATTTCTAGCAACTGTTGATCAGTCCTGCACATTGGCTTTGAGGGATTTCAGGTCATTCCTCCTTACAAAACTGCTTCAGCTCTGGAGTTTTGGTCAGCTTTCTTGCATGAACTTCAGGTCCTTCCACAATGTTTCTATAGGATTAAAATCAGAACTTTGACTCGGCCACTCCAAAACATGAATTTTCTTCTGCTTTAACTATTCTTTGGTAGACTGACGTGTGTTTAGGATCATTGTCTTGCTACTTGACCCATGTTCTCTTCACCTTCAGTTCATGGCCAGATACCCTGACAATTCAGAATTCATAGTTCCAGGAACGATGGCAAGCTGTCTTGAAGCAGCGAAGAGGGCCCAAACTAAGTCACTGCCACCACCACATTTCATTGGGACAGGGTTCTTTCTTATGCTGGAATGCAGTGTTTACTTTACACCAAACATAACACTTCTCAATTAAGCCAAAGATTTCTATTTTGGACTCATCCATCCACTGAACATTCTTCCAATAGCCTCCTGGCTTATCCATGTGGTCTTTAGCAAACTTCAGACGGGCAGCAATGTTCTCCTTGGGGAGTAGTGGCTTCTTCCTTGCAACCTTGCCATGCATGCCATTGCTGTTCAGTGTTTGTCGGATGGTTGATTCATGAACATTGACATTAGCCAATGCAAGAGAGGCCTGAAGCTCCTCAGACGTTACCCTGGGGTTCTTTGTGACCTCCTGGAATATTATATGCCTTGCTCTTGGAGTGATTTTTGTTGGTTGACCATTTCTGGTGAGAGCAACAACAGCATTGAATTTCCTCAATTTGTACACTATCTGCCTGCCTGTAATTGGTGGAGCCCAAACTCCTTAGAAATGGTTTTGTATCTTTTTCCAGCTTGGTGAGCATCAACTTTTGTTCTGAGGTCCTCAAATCTCCTTCAACTGAGGCATGGGACACTTCCAAAACTCCTGTGTGGTGAAAATCAGACTTCAATGGCAAAGACCCAGGTTTATATTCCTCAGGACTTGCATGAAAGATCTGATCACATTTTAGGTCCCATTAGAGGAAATTCTAAAAGGCTCACAAACTTCCTAGCACCACCATAATACACACCAGCAACAAGCAATTCAGAGTGGCTCAGCCCTTTCACAGAATGCCTTCCACAGTGTAGAACTGATCCTGCATTTTTTATGATGGCAAGAACTTACACACTGCAGGTCTGCCCCATCAGTGAGTGGCTTGTTGGCGGAGAAAATGAAGGAGCTGCGCGTCGTGCTGTTGCCTGGGTCAAAAAGACGTGTACAATCTAACAGCAAGTAACCATCTTGGCCATTTTTCCTGTGATCACAAGACCTTTTTAATACATTGTTAATGTGGAATGCCACAAGTTTGATTCACTGATTTATTGCAGACATCCCACCCTGCAAAAACTCATTTCAGGGAGGTAGCACCATCAATTTGTGAGAGACTTCCGGGAGAGGTGGGATGTCTGCAACAGAGTAGCTCCTTAGCCCAGGTAGCCAGCTAGTTTAAATAATGTTAGCTATGCTAATGAATGAATGGCACCTGTTAAACTCACCTCAACATGTCTTTTACAGTCTTAACCCTCCATGGGCAACAGAAAAGTCACTGTTGCAAACAGTGCAGCGAGCAACACGGTCATTATTTTGACCCCTATTAGGCAGGGGTACACTTTAGGGTAGTCTGGGGTGACGTACGTTTTATATATTTTTTGGAACACTCTCCCATGGCGCGCTCTCGCTCTCTCGCACGCGATCTCTCTTGCTTTCTCTCGCTCGCTCTCAAAAAAATTGATTTCCATGATATTGTATATAATTTGCAGGCATCAGGGAGCCACTATTAATATGCGGGAGACTCCCGGAACTTCCGGGAGAGGTGGGATGTCTGTTATTGGCTGAGGGCAGGGGAGCTGTGCGGTCTCAGTCATAGAGAGAATGAGGCCTCAAGCCGAGTTTTCGCCTATTTACAGCCACCAGGTGAACCTGCTGTGCTCCACTGGTAGCAGTGTGGTACTGCGTCCAGGCTGGTGAAGGTGCTGCCACCCCCTCCTCCACTCCCAATGATCACTTGGGAGAAGACAACCTCTGTCGCAGTTGATTGCAGATTTTTGCCACAATTAATGGACTCAGGGGCTCGAGCTGGAGTGTTGCCCATTGACAGCTGCCACTGGGTTGGCCTGGTGCTGATCCCTAGTGCTCACTTAGCAGAAGACAAGCTGCATTGTGATCAAATGCAGATTTCTGCAGCTCAAGTCTGGACTACTTTCTTTGCATGGCTGTATCTTACTGATACCTTTATGTGCTTGCTATCTTGTACCTGCAGTGCGTTTTGTGCTGGGTGACTGATGGTACTGTGTTCTGCCCCGTCGCCCCAGAGAAACACTGTCTCATTTGGCTGTACATATTCATGTACGGTTGAATGACAATTAAACTTCAATTGCGATGCAACCCTTACTAAAATGTCAAACCTGATGTTTGAAATAATGATTTAGCACCGTAGTTACAAAGTAGATTATATAAAGCAACTCATCTCGTGCCAAAGAATGTTGCATATTATACAGTACTTCCACAAGTCTCGAAATGAAGTCAACCTACTTTCGTGCCCATGACACAATAGTGTATTACATTGTTTCCATAATTACAGTGTAATTGATAGAGACGAAGCACTGGTATAATCACACAAGATTACAAACATTGTGAGCCACAAGACCACCAACACCCCACACAGGTTGCATGAGCTCAGTTTGCCCATTATTAATATCACTATTTGACATTCCTCACTTTGCCATCCTATCACAATAAGGTAGACGTAGGCCATGTTTTAAAAAGTTAGCCAAGAATTGAAATAACTTTAAACAAGCTCTGGTTAAATCACAAACACAAGGAAATCTGCAGATGCTGGAATTTCAAGTAACAGACATAAAAGTTGCTGGTGAACACAGCAGGCCAGGCAGCATCTCTAGGAAGGAGGTACAGTCGACGCTTCAGGCCGAGACTCTTCGTCAGGACTAACTGAAGGAAGAGCTAGTAAGAGATTTGAAAGTGGGAGGGGGAGGCAGAGAACCAAAATGATAAGAGAAGACAGGAGGGGGAGGGATGGAGCCAAGAGCTGGACAAGTGATTGGCAAAAGGGATATGAGAGGATCATGGGACAGGAGGCCCAGGGAGAAAGAAAAGGGGGAGGGGGCAACCCAGAGGATGGGCAAGGGGTATAGTCAGAGGGACAGAGGGAGAAAAAAAGAGAGAGAGAAAAAAAGAATGTGTGCATATAAATAAATAATGGATGGGGTACGTGGGGGAGGTGAGGCATTAGCGGAAGTTAGAGAAGTCAACATTCATGCCATCAGGTTAGAGGCTACCCAGACGGAATATAAGGTGTTGTTCCTCCAACCTGAGTGTGGCCTCATCTTTACAGTGGAGGAGGCTGTGGATAGACATGTCAGAATGGGAATGGGATGTGGAATTAAAATGTGTGGCCACTGGGAGATCTAGCTTTCTCTGGCAGACAGAGCGTAGGTGTTCAGCGAAACGGTCTCCCAGTCTGTGTCGGGTCTCGCCGATATATAGAAGGCCACATCGGGAGCACCGGACGCAGTATATCACCCCAGCCGACTCACAGATGAAGTGTCACCTCAACTGGAAGGACTGACTGGGGCCCTGAATGGTGGTGAGGGAGGAAGTGTAATGGCATGTGTAGTACTTGTTCCACTTACAAGGACAAGTGCCAGGAGGGAGATCAGTAGGGAGGGATGGGGGGGACAAATGGACAAGGGAGTCGTGTAGGGAGCGATCCCTGTGGAAAGCAGAGGCGGTGGGGGGGGGGGGGGGAGGAGGGAAAGATGTGCTCAGTGATGGGATCCCGTTGGAGGTGGCAGAAGTTATGGTTCACAATGTATCACTAGGTCATTAAGACGTGGGCAGATTAAATCATAAATCTACTTGAAACTTGGCCCCTCCCCCCTTTCTCCACACCGTCGAAGGAAAGCAGCATCCAAAGGTCCTCACGACCCAGGCCATGCTCTTTTCACACAGCAGCCATCAGGTAGAAGGTACAAGTGCCTCAGGACTCACCACCAGGTTCAAGAACAGTTACACAGATTTATATTTGCGGTTTGGCACATTTACTATTCTATAGATTTGCTGACTATACCTGCAGGAAAGAATGTCAGGGTTGTATGTCAGGGTGACATGCACATACTCCAATAAATTTACTTTGAACTGTCCTTGGACCAGTTCCTGTTGCCACCTTCCTCCCAATCCCAGCCCTCCCATTTTCCAGCACCTGTTTTCAGCCACCCAGCACCCCAGTTGCTGCCTCGTTTAATTCCTAGCATCATATTTCTCCAACTCACTAATTTGTTATTAAAATGAGATTCTGTAGATGCTGGAAATCTAGAGCAATACACAGAAAATGCTGGAGGAATTCAGCAGTTCAGGTAGCATCTACGGAAATGAATAGATATTTCCTTTTGCCCAGCTCTCATCCCTCATTCAGATATTCAACTAAATTTTAGCTCATCCAAAAACATTCCCTCTAATTTCAGTAGAGTAGTTTCAAGGTACTACAAGCAATTGAAGGCAGAACAAGTTGTCTCAAAAAGGATCTAGTGCTTTCCTGGCATATATGACGGATAACTCTTCTCGGGCTTCCAGCTGGGTACAGGTATCGATTTTAATTGATGTTTCGATGGCAAACTCTCATCTTCATCAGGGAAGAAGCCTGAGCATGTCCAGTCTAGTGGTCCCTCCTGATTAGTTAGTCCACATCTAACAGGTGTATTTTTCACAGAACGAAGACCTTCATTAGGTAGATACTTTTGCACTACATTTTTTTTGGACAGCATTTCAACCAACATGCCTCATGATGCAGAATACCTACAGAAACCCCTCCATTTTGGAGTAATTCAAGAGCTGAACTCCCCCACTGCCAACACCATTGCTTTCCTTTGGCACAATCCCTTGTGGTTTAAGTGCCCATAAAATCAGCATCAGATCTGGACGGACAACTCCACCTCCACTGCCTAGATTCTCTTAGAGCAGGACTCAAAGTAATTTATTATCAAAGTACATACATGTCAGAAATGCAATCTAGAGATTCATTTTCTTGTGGGCATACTCAATAAAGCTATAGACTAATACCCCTGACAGAATCAATGAAAGACTGCAGCAACCAAAGTGCAAAAGACAACTGCAAATATAAACTGAAAGTAACAATATTAATAAACAAGCATGAAGAGATGAGATGGAGCGTCCTTGAAGGTGAGTCAGTTGGTTGTGGGAACGTTACAATGATGGGAGAAGTGAAAGTTATCGCCTTCGGTTAATTCATGGAAACTGCCTTAGCCCCTGTTGAGTGCTAGGGCAGCAAGCTGAGGGTGGCAGACACCAACAGAATCAACAAACTCATTCATAAGGCCAGTGATGTTGTGGGGATGGAACTGGACTCTCTGACGGTGGTGTCTGAAAAGAGGATGCTGTCCAAGTTGCATGCCATCTTGGTCAATGTCTCCCATACACTACATAATGTACTGGGTGGGCACAGGAGTACATTCAGCCAGAGACTCATTCCATCGAGATGCAACACAGAGCGTCATAGGAAGTCATTCCTGCCTGTAGCCATCAAACTTTACAACTCCTCCCTTGGAGGGTCAGACACCTTGAGCCAATAGGCTGGTCCTGGACTTATTTCCTGGCATAATTTACATATTACTATTTAATTATTTATGGTTTTATTACTATTTAATTATTTATGGTGAAACTGTAATGAAATCCAATTTCCCCTGGGATCAATAAAGTATGACTATGACTATGAACTTGCTGACAATTGAATGTTTCCAGTACATGCATGCAGCATTCAGAAAATCAAGATTAAATACAAAGTCTGCATATCTGACATTAATCAGAGCGTGGAAAGGATTGTTAGTTCTTTGCCTGTTTTCTGTTTAGTTTTAATTCTGGTATAAATTGCCCCATGATCAGCCTAGGGTTTTTTAAAAAAAATTTATTGATACAAGTACAGAATAGGTCCTTCAAGCCACGCCACCCAGCAATCCCCGAGTTAACCCTAGTCTAATCATGGGACGAGTTACAATGACCATTTGTGGAATACTGGGCAGCATGGCTCAAAGGGCCAGAAGGGACTAACTCAATAAATAAATTCTCAGCTCAGTTGTTACCAGAGTCAGTTACAATGCCATTAAACACTTGCTCTTGTAATATTTCCACTATTGTTGAAGCATTGAGCACTGCCCTGCCATATATTTGCAGCTTTTCCCATTTTGTCTATCTTACAAATTGATAAAATGGGAAAAAAAGCTGGAACAGTTCAAAATTTTTGAGTTAGATACAACAAATAAAAAATTAAAACCCTGCCGTTTCCCTGGTGGCAAACACGGGGAAGTCTGCAGATGTTGGAAATTGAAGCAACACACACAAAATCCTGGTGGAACGCAGCAGCCCAGGCATCATCCCGTAGTTACATAAGGACTTCTCGCATACACCCTGCAAAACACAAGCATCTATCTCGTGGTTAGTCTCTACCCTGAGTGATAAACCAACTCAAGGCTCTTCACAAGAGCGTTAGTAAACAAAATTTGACATTACTCTTTGTGAAGAGGTACTGGAGGAAATAACTAGAAAAGGCTAGTTTTTAAGGAGGAGGAGAAGGAGAGGAGGGGAGAGAGAACGATCGTGTATCGAATTGAAGGAAAACCACGAGGCCAGAATTGGAGGAGAGCGGATGGCCTGGAGGTCTGCGAAAGGCCGGAACATAAACAGTGATAGAAAACAAAGTCGGCCACCTTATCTACTCCCCCCCACCCCCCCGCTTTCAACTCCACGTACACATGGCTGGTTCAATTCCCAACCACTTTAGTGATTGTTTCTTTAATACTAGTCATCACAATACGGTGGATGAATTAATATTGGTGTTTGTGTATTTTCTAATTTATAGGCAAAATCTACTTAGTCGTTGGCTGGGGGAGTTTGTGTGAGTGTTGCTGTGAATTTCCAGCATCTGCAGATATTCTCATCTTTTGGATCACAGACCGTCCCTCTGACCCAAAGGACTGCGACCCAGCCCCTCAGCTCAGTGCGCCGTGCTTACCTCCGCCACTCCTGTAACACAGATAGGGGAACCGCCAGATGTTGCCCAGTCCCACCGCGTAGCCGACACAGGCCAATGTGAACTCCAGCCGGCGACTCCAGGTCTCCCTGGCCCGGCGCGGCGGCCGGCATTTGATGTCCGAAGTCTCGGCTCCCCACTCGCTCTCCGGTCCCTTCTTCTCCACATCGACCGGCAGCAACTCCACCTCGGTGATCTGAGCCCCAACCCCCATACGTGCGTTTCCTGGCGCTCACTGTGTGATATAACCGCTTGCTGAGCCTTTTATTCATCGATTGCCTCGTTCAGCTCCTCCCACGGCTCCCATCACCTTCCAATGCCCTCCTCAGAAACCCTCCGATCACAATCCATACACGGACCTTCCAATTAGTCAGCTTTGCCTTACGCTATTCTGCATATCGCTTTCCGCCGAAGTCCATTAAGATAGTTTTTGGTGAGTAATTTAAAGCGTTTTTCTCGTACCGCCGAGCTTAACGTTTACATTATGTTACAAAACGTTATGTAAAACGTTACTTTACATAAGGTACGTTATGTAACATACGTTATGTAAAATCGGCAGTGCCGGCGGCGAGGGAAGTGACCGTGTTCTCTATCGTGGAGTGATGGAGACTGCGGGCCATTGGGATTTCTGTCGAAAGGAGACTGCAGGTGCTGAAATTTAGGGAAAACACACGGGCGTTCCCAACCCCCCTTAATCCACATAGAGCAATGCCATTAAGCGAGAGTCCGTACACCCCGGGTTGGGAAACCCTGAGAGGGAGCCAGGAGGCATCTGGGGGGTGGGGATAGGGGCAGAATTGGACAGTGCAGGGTTCAGGCTGAAGACCACACCTGAATGAGTACAGGGGCTGGTACGAACAGGGTGGGCCTTTCTATTCAAAAGGTTCAAAGGAACATCTAAACAAGGCTGATGCATTTTGGAAACAAGTCCTGTGGACTGATGAAGTTAAAATAGAACTTTTTGGCCGCAATGAGCAAAGGTATGTTTGGAGAAAAAAGGGTGCAGAATTTCATGAAAAGAACCCCTCTCCAACTGTTAAGCACTGGGGTGGATCAATCATGCTTTGGGCTTGTGGTGCAGTCAGTGGCATGGGGAACATTTCACTGGTAGAGGGAAGAATGAATTCAATTAAATACCAGCAAATTCTGGAAGAAAACATCACACTGTCTGTAAAAAAGCCGAAGATGAAAAGAGGATGGCTTCTACAACAGGATAAAGAACCTAAACACATCTCAAAATCCACAATGGACTACCTCAAGAGGTGCAAGCTGAAGGTTTTGCCATGGCCCTCACAGTCCCCTGACCTAAACATCATCGAGAATCTGTGGATAGACCTCAAAAGAGCAGTGCATGCAAGACGGCTCAAGAATCTCACAGAACTAGAAGCCTTTTGCAAGGAAGAATGGGCGAAAATCCCCCAGACAAGAATTGAAAGACCCTTGCTGGCTACAAAAAGTGTTTACAAGATGTGATACTTGCCAAAGGGGGTGTTACTAAGTACTGCCATGCAGGGTGGCCAAATTTTAGCTTTGGGCCCTTTTCCTTTTTTGGTATTTTGAAACTATAAAAGATGGAAATAAAAAAAGTTTTCTCACTTAAATTATTAAAGAAATGTGTCATCTTTAACTTTATGCCTTTTGGGAAACAGTTCATCTGTTACTCACTTAGCTATTCACAGTAACAGAAATTTTGCATGCCACTGTATGTACATTGATAACAAAATTACTCTGAACTTTGAATTCTGGAAAAGGTTAGGACTGACTGATCCATATGTTAAAGTAAGGTACTAGACAAGAACTTTCAAAAGTTGATTGTGGCTGGTTTTGTAGATGAAGGAATGTATGGCAAGTGGGAAGATTTTAAAAGTAAGTCAGTGGGAGCTCTGGGCTAGCTTGTTTTCGTTGGAATGAAGGACAAGGGTGTCGGGAGTAGGGAACTCTGGATGACAAGAGGTATTAGGTCAAGAACGAGAGGGTGGTTTATGTCACATCGGCAGCTGGGATAAAGTGAGTAGTAGGAGGGTGCACGAGTTCCAGAGGGCAGTCAGCAGGGCAAAGAAAAGAGATACAAGATAGATTTGAAAGATAAAGAGAATCCAATGAAGTTCCACAAGTACATTAAGTGCTAAAGAGTATCTAGGGAGAGATTAGGATTCTTTAAAGATCAGTGAGTCCATTTAGGAATTGAACCACAATGGTGGACAAAGTCTTAAATAAATATCTCTCATCTGTACTTTTTGTGGAGAAAGTATGACTGCTGGAGAACTTGGGCAACTTGTAATGACTATCTCAGTGTCTATACACTACAAGCGTGTTTGGAAAATAAAGTCAGTTCCACAAACTATCTGAAAATTTTTCTCTCCACAGGTGCTGCCTCATCTGTTGAATATTCCTAGTTGTTTACTTCTAATTTGAACCCTCCACCACATCTTGCCATTGCAATGACTTGCACAAAACATGTATTTAATATATGACGAAGGGTCTCAGCCTGAAACGTCAACTGTACCTCTTCCTAGAGATGCTGCCTGGCCCGTTGCATTCGTCAGCAACTTTTATGTGTGTTGCTTGAAATTCCAGTATCTGCAGATTTCCTCATGTTTGCATTATTAAATATATAACTAGTTTAACAAGTAACGTAAGCAAAAAATGCAGGAAGTGCACGAGGTATCTATGGAAAAAGAAGCAGAGTTCCAGTACATTGTCACACAGATGATTGAGTCATTGGGTAATACAACACTGACCCTTGGTCTGAATTCACATGCACTGACCCCTTGTCCGAGTTCACATGCACTGACCCTTTGACTGATACTTGATCATGCGGGGATTAATCAAACCTTCTTTGATTTTTATTCTTCCTTATATCAATCAGAGTCTCCTTGAGACTCTAAATATATGAATGATTTTTTAGATAACCTAGACTTCCCTGAGATTTCACAGGATATGTCTTCTATGCCAGATACTCCTATTACCACTGATGAGATTAAGAATGTTATTTCCTCTATGAACCTGGGGAAAGCTCCTGGCCCTGATGGGTTTACCGTAGAATTTTATAAATGTTTTGCACCTTCATTAATCCCTTGGTTCTGTAGGGTTTTCAAGGCTTCATTAAAACTTGGTAAACTTCCTGAATCTTTCAACAGAGCGTCAATCTCTCTAATATTAAAGAAGGATAAAGATCCTGCTCAATGTGCATCTTATAGACCAATATCTTTATTAAATGTTGATTCTAAAATTTTTTCTAAGTTATTAGCAAACAGATTAGAAAAAGTACTTCCTTTTATTATTTCGGAAGACCAAATGGGTTTTATTAAAGGTTGTTACTCTTTTTATAACATTCGCACACTGTTAAATATTGTTTATACCCCCTCACAAAATGTTCCTGAGTGTGTTATCTCTTTAGATGCTGAGAAAGCTTTTGATAGAGTAGAATGGCCTTACTTATTTAAGGTGCTTGAAATGTTTAATTTTAGCTCGAAATTTATATCCTGGATCAAACTGTTATATCATTCTCCTGTGGCCTCGGTCCGTACTAACTCTTTAAGTTCACCTTTTTTCCCTCTTTTTCGAGGTACTCGACAAGGTTGTCCTCTTAGTCCTTTATTATTTGATATTGCATTAGAACCTCTTGCAATTGCCATTCGAGAATCTCCAAATATTACTGGGATAACTTGGGGCTTAAAGTCCCATAAAATATCACTCTATGCTGATGACTTACTTTTATATATTTCTAATCCTCAAAAATCCATCCCTGCTGTTTTAGAGTTATTAGCACAATTTAGTCTCTTTTCAGGTTATAAATTAAATCTTAGTAAGAGTGAACTTTTCCCGATTAATAAACAACTTCCCTTATATCATAACTTTCCGTTTAAATTGATTAATAATTAGTTTTCATATCTTGGGATTAAAATTACTTGTAAATACAAAGATTTCTTTAAGATTAACTTTTTACCCTTAATTGACCATATTATTCAACTTTCATCTAAATAGTTTCCTTTATATTTAACTTTGATTGGTCGTATTAATGCAGTTAAGATGTTTTTTCTGCCAAAATTTCTATATATATTTCAGGCATTACCGATTTTTGTTCCAAAATCTTTTTTTGATAAAGTTGACTCAAAAATTTCTTCATTTATTTGGCAAAATAAGAACCCGAGACTGGGTAAAATACATTTACAGAAAGCTAAGAGAGATGGAGGTTTAGCATTACCTAACTTTAGATTCTATTATTGGGCAATTAATATTCAACATATGAAATTTTGGTTACTTGACCAGGATATACTATCCATTCCTAAATGGGTAGCATTGGAATTACAATCTGTTCAGGGTTATACACTTGGCTCTATTTTAGGTTCCTCTCTTCCTTTTGATTTGAAACGCCTCAAACAGGTATCTAACCCAATAGTTAAATATACCTTACGTATTTGGTTTCAATTCAGAAAATTTTTTGATCTTAACCAATTTGGGCTAGCGATTCCTATTTTAGGTAACATATTTTTTCCTCTCTCTATTACGGATCGTGCTTTTCAAATTTGGAAGACTAAGGGTATTTCACGGTTTTTGGATTTATTTTTAGATGGTTCCCTTATGTCTTTTGAACAATTATCTAATAAATATAATTTACCAAGAATACATTTTTTTAGATATCTACAAGTTAGAAATTTCCTAAGTACTATACTTTCTTCTTTTCCAATGCTTCCTCCTACATACATTTTAGATACTATAATTAACCTTAATCCATGTCAGAAAGGTGCATCGGCTATGATTTATAATATTATTATGAAACTTAGGAAAGCTCCATTTGATAAGATTAGGGTAGATTGGGAACAGGAATTGGGGTTTATCATTTCCGTGGATGACTGGGGGCAGATTTTACAATTAGTCAATACTTCCTCTATCTGTGCTAAACATTCCCTAATTCAATTTAAAGTTGTTCATAGAGCACATATGTCCAAAGATAGATTAGCTCGCTTTTATTCTCACATTGATCCTTTTTGTGATAGATGTCCGGGGCAGATAGCCTCTTTAACTCATATGTTTTGGTCTTGTCCTACTCTTGAAACTTTTTGGAGAGACATTTTTAATATTATCTCAAAGGTATTGAATATAGATATCTCTCCTCATCCTATTGCTGCTATCTTTGGACTACCTAAAATTTCCAGTAATCTTTCTCCTTCAGCCATTAGAATGATTGTATTTCTTACTTTAATGGCGAAAAGATGTATTTTACAACATTGGAAAGAGCTTAATGATCCAACCACCTTTTTTTGGTTTTCTCAGACGATATTATGCTTGAATTTGGAGAAAATTAGAAGCAATCTTTATGATTCCTCACTTAAATTTGAACAGACCTGGAGATCTTTTATTCAATATTTTCATTTAATGTAATTTTTTTTTCTTCTTCTCTTTTTTGCTCCATATTTATATACCCTTCTTGTTTTTTTTTACTGTTTTTAATGAGGTCGGGTTTGAGGACGTGATTTTAAGTTCTTTAACTCTACTTGGTTCCAAGTTAGCCCATTGCTTTGCTTTGCTTTTAGTTAGTTGCACGGTGGGTTTTTTGGGGGTTTTTTTTTCCTTTTCTCTATTGATATATATATATATATAAAATTAGTATACTATTATGTTACCTTAGTATCTTATATTTAAATTACATTGTTTGTATCACTTTTTTTCTGTATTAATATCTCCTGTAATTTTATTATATTCTAACAGTGTATTAGTGCCTATATGGCTTACCTTTTTGTATACTTATTCAATAAAAAGATTTAAAAAGAAAGAAAAGAGTCCAGATTATATAGTAGGAAATGCCAGATAATGGTAGGTAACCCCACCTCCCCACCCCACCCGGGGACCTGATTATGTGCACCTTGTACACTGTGGGAAGCTAGAGAGGAAATTGAGGCCCCTACCAGAGGTCTTTGTATCATTGATGGCTGTGTTTGAGGTGATGGGAGCCTGGAGGATAATGGGCCTTTATTTAAGAAAGAGTGCACGGAAATTCCTGGCATTTACAGGCTGGTGACTGACCGTCCGCGGTGGGAAACCTAGCGGAGGGGTCCTGGGGGACAGGATCTCCTGCATTTGGAAAGGCAGGGACAGATTAGAGATAGTCAGAGTGGCTTTGTGTGTGTGAGTAACCATTGTCATGAATTTGACTGAGATTTCTGAAGAGGTGATCAAGAAGAGAGATGAGGGCACCATAGCTGATGTCGTCTACTTGGATTTCAGCAAGGCCTTTGGCAAAATACTGTTTGGTAGGCTTATTTGGAAGGTTAGATTACATGCGATCCTGGTGAGCTCATGAGATGGAGATAGAATTGCCTTGACAGAAGGAGACACAGCTAGTGCTGGAGGGTAGGGGAGTGTTGTAGAACAGAGGCCTAAGGGTACAGATTCATGTTTGCTTGAAAGTAGCAATTACAGGCAGACAAGATGGTGAGGAAGACACTTTGCACACTTGTCTTAATCGCTCAGGCTTATGGTGACCTTACAGGTTTATGAAATCACAAGGGGGAGATAAGGTGGATAATAATTATAGCCTTTTTACCAACGTACGGAAGTTTAATAGGCCAGTACTGGATGTCAGGAGAGAGAATTTGTAGAATGTCTAAGGGATGGCTTTTTAGAACAGCTTGTTGTTGAGCCCACTAGGGGAACGGGTGTGTTAGGTTGGATGTTGTGCAATGACCTGGAGGTGATAAGAGAGCTTAAGGTTAAGGAACCCTTGGGAAAAGTGATCACAATATGATTCAGTTCACTTTGAAATTTGAGAAGGAGAAACTAAATCCCAATGTGTTGGTATTTCAGTGGAGTAGAGGAAATTACAATGGCATGAGAGGGGAATTGGCCAAGGTTGACTGGAAAGGGACACAGGCAGGAAGGACAGCAGAGCAGCAATGGCTGGAGTTTCTGCAAAAATGAGGGAAGTGCAAGACAGATATATTCCGAATAAGAAGAAATTTTCAAATTGAAGAAGGACACTACCATGGCTGACAAGTGAAATCAAAGCCAAAGTAAAAGCAAAAGAGAGGGCATACAAGGGAGCCAAAGCTAGTGGGAAGATAGAGAATTGGGAAGCTTTTAAAAACTTACAGAAGGAAACTAAGAAGGTCATTAGGAAGGAAAAGAAGAATTATGAAAGGAAGATGGCAACTAATATTAGAGAAGATACTAAAAACTTTTTTAAGTATCTAAAGGGCAAAAGATAGCTGAGGGTAGATATTGGACCAATAGAAAATGACGCTGGAGATATTGTAATGAGAGGCGCATAGATGGCAGAGGAACTGAATGCATATTTTGTGTCAATTTTCACTGTGGAAGACACATCTGCTGTATACCGGACATTCAAGAGTGTCAGGGAAGTGAAGTTTGTGCAGGGAAAATTACGACTGAGAAGATGCTCAGGAAGCTTACTGGTCTGAGGGTGGATAAATCTCCTGGACCCGATGGAATGCACCCATGGGTTCTGAAGGAAGTAGCTGGAGAGATTATGGAGGCATTAATAATGATGTTTCAAGAATCAACAGATTCTGGCATTCTACCGGATGACTGGAAAATTGCAAATGTTACTCCACTATTTAAGAAGGGTGGGAGGTAGCAGAAAGGAAACTATAGACCTGTTAGCCTGACATCAGGATAGGGAAGTTGTTGGAATCAATTGTTAGGGATGAGATTACAGAATACCTGGAGGCACATGACAAGGTAGGCCAAAGCCAGCATGGTTTCCTGAAAGGAAAATCCTGTCTGACTAACCTACTGCAATTTTTTGAGGAAATTACAAGCAGGATAGACAAAGGAGATGCAGTGGATGTGGTGTACTTGGACTTTCAGAAGGCCTTTGACAAGGTGCTGCACATGAGGCTGTTTAGCAAGATAAGAGCCCATGGAATTACAGGGGAGTTACTAGCATAGGTGGATCGGCAGAAGACAGAGAGTGGGAATAAAGGGATCCTATTCTGGCTGGATGCCGGTTACCAGTGGAGTTCCACAGGGGTCGGTGTTGGGACCGCTGCTTTTTACCATGTATGTCAATGATTTGGACTATGGGATTAATGGAGTTGTGGCTAAATTTGCCGATGATACAAAGAAAGGTGGAGGAGCGGGTAGTGTTGAGGAAACAGAAAGCCTGAAGAGAGACTTCAGATACTGTCAAGTCGGATTTCTTTTTGCTCTTTGAACATGTGCAGCTTCCCCACTTGAAAGGGATTGAATGCGTCGACCAGAAGGTTTTCTAACTGGATTCCACTCAATGAGCAAGCAACTTTTCCCTTTTTCTGTCTTTATTTTTCGCAAGGGTGGCAGTTTGATAGTTCCATCAACCATTTGCCAACAGTCATGAGTCTTTAGACACTAGTCATCAGTAATAAGACAAGTCATTAGACATTTAGGTGAAAAAACTGGCTACCTCTGCGGACTTTGTAGGCGGGTTCCGGCCCGCGCCTCTCCGCTCCCTCACGGACGGTACCGTTATAATTCAAACCGGCCGACCCTTCCCGAAGGTTCCCGCGCTCTTCCTAAACCTGGGGCCATTCTGCGCGCGAGGATCCCCGTGACGTGACGAAGCTCGCGCTGACCCACACGCGAGGATCCCCGTGACGTGACGAAGCTCGCGCTGACCCACAGTGACAGCGGCGCTCTTTTCCATGAAACAGTCTCTGAAGTTAGTTAAGGTTCGCGGACTGCCGCCGGGCCCTCCCGATGTTCCGGGCCGAAGCGGATTCTTCCTCTTACTTTTAAATTTTATTTTCTTTTGCCTCCGGGTCCCAATACTTTCCAGAAACTCCAGTTTAACTTGACAGATACCTTAGGCGAATGGGCAAAGAAGTGGCAAATGAAATACAATGTTGGAAAGTGTATAATCATGCACTTTAGTGGAAGTGGGGAGAGAATTCAAAATGCAGAGAAGCAGATGGACTTGGGGAGTCCTTGTGCAGGCTATCCCAAAGTTTAACCTCCGGTCTGAGTCGGTGGTGAAGAAGGCGAATGCAATATTGGCAATTGTGAGACCATACTTGAACTATTGTGTGCAGTTCTGGGCTCCTTATTTTAGAAAGGATATACAGTACTGACATTGGAAAGGGTTCAGAGAAGATTCATGAGAATGATTCCAGGAATGAAAGGGTTACCATATCAGGAACGCCTGGCAGCTCTTGGGCTGTGTTCCCTGGAGTTCAGGAGAATGAGGGGGGATCTCATAGAAACATTTTGAACGTTAAAAGGCCTGAACAGATTAGATATGGCAAAGTTATTTCCCTTGGTAGGAGAGCCTAGGACAAGAGGGCACAACTTCAGGATTGAAGGATGTCCATTTAGAACAGAGATGAGGAGAAATTACTTTAGTTAGAGGGTGGTAAATCTGTGGAATTTGTTGTCACGAGCGTCTGTGGAGGCCAAGTCATTGGGTGTATTTAAGGCAGAGGTGGATAGGATCTTGATTAGCCAGGGTAGGGGAGTGGGGATGACTGGAGGAATTGGATCAGCTCAGGATTGAATGGCCTACTTCTGCTCCTATACCTGATGGTCTTAAGTCCAACACTAGAGAGTGTAGGTGAAAGGTGAGAGCACAAAGATTTGAAGTGGAACCGAGGGCAGAGTTTACATACAGAGGGTGGTGCATTAATGGTATGAGCTGCCGAAAGAAATCATAGAGGCAGGTACTATTAAAATATTTTAAAGTCTTTGGGATGAGAAAGGTTTCACGGGGGTTCCCAACCTGGAGTCTATGGCTCCCTTGCTTAATGCTAATGGTCCATGGCATAAAAATGATTGTGAACCCCTGGGGCAAGTCGGACTGGCTCAGTTGAGCCAACTTGGTCAACAAGGACAAGTTGGGCCAAAGGACCTGTTTCAGTGTTCTGTGGCCCTGTGTGCTGTAGGATGAGCCAGCAGCAATCCAAGCAGTCGGGAGTGTCTCAGTGCCGATAGACCGCAAGTGTGCTTGGAAGAGAAAGTCAGTTCCATAAACTCCCTGGAAGGTTAAATATTCTTCTGTCCACAGATGCTGCCCGATCTGTTGAATATTTCTCGTTTTCTACTTCTGATTTCAAACCTCCACAGCATTTTGCCATTGCAATGACTTGCACAAAATGTGTATAAAAGTTTAAAAAGTAATGTAAGCAAAAAATGCAGGAAGTGCACGAGGTATCTGTGGAGAGAGAAGCAGAGACCAGGTATGTTGTCAGGCAGATGATTGAGTCACTGGGTAATACAACGCTGACCCCTTGTCCGAGGTCACTCGCTCTGACCCCTTGTCCGAGGTTACTCGCTCTGACCCCTTGTCCAAGTTCACTCGCTCTGACCCCTTGTCCGAGTTCACTGGCACTGACCCCTTGTCCGAGTTCACTGGCACTGACCCTTTGTCCGAGGTCACACGTACTGACCCCTTGTCTGAGTTCACTCCTCCTGACCCCTTGTCCGAGTTCACTCGCTCTGACCCCTTGTCCAAGTTCACTCGCACTGACCCCTTGTCCAAGGTCACTCGCTCTGACCCCTTGTCCGAGTTCACTGGCACTGACCCTTTGTCCGAGGTCACACGTACTGACCCCTTGTCCAAGTTCACTCGCACTGACCCCTTGTCCGAGGTCACTCGCTCTGACCCCTTGTCCGAGTTCACTGGCACTGACCCTTTGTCCGAGGTCACACGTACTGACCCCTTGTCCAAGTTCACTCGCACTGACCCCTTGTCCAAGTTCACTCGCACTGACCCCTTGTCCGAGTTCACTGGCACTGACCCTTTGTCCGAGGTCACACGTACTGACCCCTTCTCCGAGTTCACTGGCACTGACCCTTTGTCCGAGGTCACACGTACTGACCCCTTGTCTGAGTTCACTCCTCCTGACCCCTTGTCCGAGTTCACTCGCACTGACCCCTTGTCCAAGTTCACTCGCACTGACCCCTTGTCCGAGGTCACTCGCTCTGACCCCTTGTCCGAGTTCACTGGCACTGACCCTTTGTCCGAGGTCACACGTACTGACCCCTTCTCCGAGTTCACTCGCACTGACCCCTTGTCTGAGTTCACTCCTCCTGACCCCTTGTCCGAGTTCACTTGCACTGATCCTTTGGCCAAATTCACTCATACTGACCCTCCACTAATATCTCATTTTCCTTTCAATCCCATCAGTTCCCCCTACTCCATATCCTACACACTAGGAGCCATTCAGCAATCTGCCTGCCTTTGTTCTGTGGGAGAAAACTGGAGCATTAGAATCAGGAAAAGTTAGATATGTAAACAGGGCCTGATGGAAAGTTCAAACATACAACATAGAACGCTACAGCACAGCAAAGGCCATTCAGCCCAACCTTTAAAACCACCTTCAGACCATTCTAACCCTTCCCTCGACATCCCTCTCCATTTTCTATCATCCATGTACTCGTGTAAGAGTTTCTTAAATGTCTCTCATGAACCAGCATCTACCACCACCCCTAGTAGGGTGTTACTAGTACTATTAGCTTTGCTTCCATGCTTTGGATGGGCATTCCAAACCTTAACAGCTTCAAAGGTCAAAATAAATTTATTATCAAAATGGATACAAGTCAGCATATACAAACCTGGGATTCTTTTGCTTGTGGGAATACACGGTAAATCCAAGAAACTCAAGAGACTTGATGAAAGACCACATCCAATAAGACAGCAAATCCACCAATGAACAATGGAACTGTCCTGGGCCCAGCACGTTAGTGCGATTATGAAGAAAGCACGGCAGTGCCTGTACTTCATTGGGAGTTTGTGAAGATTCAGCATGACATCTAAAACTTTGACAAACTTCTATAGACGTGTAGTGGAGAGTATATCAACTGGGTGCATCACAGCCTGATAGGGAAACACCAATACCCTTGAACAGAAAGTCCTATAAAGCTCAGCGGATTCTGCCCACTCCATTTCCGGTAAGGTCCTCCCCATCATTGAGCACATCTACACAGACTGTTGTCGCAGGGAAGCTGCAACCATCATCAGGGACCCCACCACCCAGGCCGTGCTCACTTGTCACTGTTGCCATCAGGAAGAGGGTACAGAAGCCTCAGGATTCTCACTACCAGGTTCAGGAACAATTTGTACCCCTCAAATATCAGGCTCTTGAAGCAAAGGGAATAACTTCACTCGACTTCACTTGTCCCATCATTGAAATGTTCCCACAGTATTCATTGCTAATTTATTTATTGTTATTATTTCTTCTTTTGAATTTGCTCAGTTTGTTGTCTTCTGCACTCCGGTTAAACACCCAAGTTGGGCGGTCTTTCATTGATTCTGTTATGGTTATTATTCTATAGATCTATCGAGTATGCCCAGAAGAAAATTAATCTCAGGGTTGCATATGGTGAAATATATGTACTTTGATAATAAAGTTACTTTGAACTTAGATTAAAAAATATGCAATAAATACCAAGAACATGACATGAAGAGTTCTTGAAAGTGAGTCCGTAGTTTGTGGGAAAAGTTCAGTGATGGGATCAGTGAAGTTCAACCTGTCTCAACTTTGTTATTTTCAACACTGACTGCACCTGCGTTTACTGACTGTCCTGTCAGTAAAATCTTTTTTACTCATCCAAACCCTTTATGACCGAGAATGCTCTGTTTAATTTCTTCTTGGCTATAGGGAACAAACTACTCCAGCTGAGATCGACCATGCAATTTTATTAGAATTAATCTAAATTTCTTGCTGTATTTAATGTACTAAGGATCTCATATGCTTTTGCTTTCAGCCCTTACCTGCCTGTTAGTAAATTGTGATTTAGCAGTTCAGCTGCAACAGTGACAAATGAGGAGGCCAGTGCTAACGTTGTGTGAGACAACGCTGCAACAAAACTCCGTTACGTGCAAGATACAAGAAGTCGTACGCAGGCGACGAGGCTGGACACTCACATTGTGCCTTTTTTTCCTGTGCTGTCAGAGAGCTGGCAGGTGGAATCACGAGGGTAGGTTGGGGAAAGGAGCTGCAGAGACTGGATCAAGTGAGTAGAATCATAATCAGTTTAATATCACCGGCCTGTACTGTGAAATTGTGGCAGCAGCACAATGCAATAAATAATAATAAAAACATTATTGTAAATTACAGTAACATATACATACGTTTAACTCAAATCAGTAGTACAAAAAGAGAGAAAAAAAAGTAGTGATGTAGCGTTCATGGGTTCAGTGATGGATGCTGCCTTTCTGAGCTTCACTCCTGCAAGGTGTCCTGGATGCTGGGGAGACTGGTGCCCATGATGGAGCTGGCTGAGTTTAAAACTTCCTGCAGCTTATTTCAATCCTCCCCGCGCCCCCCCCCCCCATACCAGATGGGGATGCAACAAGTTAGAATGTTTTCCTTGGTATATCTATAGAAACTTGTGAGTGTCTATGGTGACATAACAAATCTCCTCAGACTCCTCATGAAATATAGCTGATGTTGTGCCTCTTTGTAACTGCATCAAAGTGTTGGGCCCAGGATAAATCCACAGAGATGGTGACACCCAGGAACTTGCAATTGCTGGTTCTTTCCATTTCCGCTCCCTTTATGTAGACTGGTGTGTGTTTCCTCCTCTTACCTTTTCTGAACTCCACACTCAGGTCTTTGGTCTCACTGACACTGAGTGCAAGGTTGTGCAAGAGTGCAACGATATAGGTAGGAAAAGGGAGGAGGACGTGGAAACAGACTACAGGGAGTTAGGAAGGAAGCTGAGAATCAGGATCTCAAAAGTAGTAATCTCAGGATTACTGCCTGCGCCATGCGACAGTGAGTATAGGAATAAAGTGAGGTGGAGGATAAATGTGTGGCTGAGGGATTGGAGCAGGGGGCAGGGATTCAGACTTCTGGATCATTGGGACCTCTTTAGGGTCAAGCTTGACCAGTACGAGAAGGACAGGTTGCACTTGAATCCCAGGGGGACCAATATCCTGGCAGGCAGGTTTGATAAGGCTACTGGGGAGAGTTTAAACTAGAATTGCTGGGGGGGGGGGTGGGGTGGGAACTGCACTGAAGAGACGGAGGAAGGGGCAGTTGGCTCGCAAATAGAGAAAGCTTGGAGACGGTGCGAGAGGGAAGATAAGCTGGTGATGGAGAAGGGATAAGCTCAGAGCGATGGTTTGAGATGCGTCTGTTTTAATGCAAGTAGTACCATGAACAAAGCAGATGAACTTAGAGTGTGGATCAGCACTTGTAGCTATGATGTTGTGGCCATTACAGAGACTTGGCTGGCTCAGGGGCAGGAATGGTTACTTAGAGTGCCAGGCTTCAGATGTTTCAGAAAGGACAGGGAGGGAGCCAAAAGAGGTGGGGCATGGCACTGTTGATCAGAGATAGTGTCATGGCTGCAGAAAAGGAGGAAGACATGAAGGGATTGTCTACTGAGTCTCTGTGGGTGGAAGTTAGGAACAGGAAGAGGTCAATAACTCTACTGGGTGTTTTTTTATAGACCTCCCAACAGTAACGGAGACATCAAGGAGCAGATAGGGAGACAGATTCTGGAAAGGTGTAATAATAACAGGGTTGTCACGGTGGGAGATTTTAATTTCCCAAATATTGATTGGCATCTTCCCTAGAGTGAGGGGTTTAGATGGGGTGGAGTTTGATAAGTGTGTTCAGGAAAGTTTCCTGACACGATATGTAGATAAGCCTACAAGAGCAGAGACTGTACTTGATCTGGTATTGGGAAATGAATCTGGTCAGGTGTCAGGTCTCTCGGTGGGAGAGCATTTTGGAGATAGTGAACACAATTCTACCTCCTTTACCACAGCATTGGAGAGGGATAGGAACAGACAAGTTAGGAAAGCGTTTAATTGGAGTAAGGGGAATTATGAGGCTATCAAGCAGGAACTTGGAAGCATAAATTGGGAACAGATGTTCTCAGGGAAATGTACGGAAGAAATGTGGCAAATGTCTAGGGGATGTTCTGCATAGGTACATTCCAATGAGATAGGGAAAGGATGGTAGGGTACAGGAACTGTGGTGTACAAAGGCTGGTGTAAATCTAGTCAAGAAGAAGAGAACAGCTTATTAAAGGTTCAAAAAACTAGGTAATGATAGAGATCTAGAAGATTATATGGCTAGCAGGAAGGAGTTTAGAATAAAATTAGGAGAGCCAGAAGGAGCCATAAGAAGGCCTTGGTGAGTAGAATTAAATAAAACCCCAAAGCATTCTACAATTATGTGAAGAGCAAGAGAATAAGACATGAGAGAATAGGACCAATCAAGTGTGACAGTGGAAAAGTGTGTATGGAACCGGAGGAGATAGCGGAGGTACTTAATGAATATTTTGCCTCAGTATTCACTACAGAAAAGGACTGTGGCAATTGTAGGGATGATTTACAGTGGATTGAAAAGCTTGAGCATATAGACAATAAGAAAGAGGATGTGCTGGAGCTTTTGGAAAGGATCAAGTTGGATAAATCTCCGGGACCAGATGAGATGTACCCCAGGCTCATGCGGGAGGTGAGGGAGGAGATTGCTGAGCCTCTGGCAATGAACTTTGCATCATCATTGGGGAAGAAAGAAGATCCGGAGGATTAGAGGGTTGCAGATGTTGTTCCGATATTCAAGAAAGGAAGTAGAGATAGCCGAGGAAATTATAGACCAGTGAGTCTTACTTCAGTGGTTGGTAACTTGATGGAGAAGATCTTGAGAGGCAAGATTTATGAATATTTGGAGAGGCATAATATGATCAGGACTAGTCAGCATGGCTTTGTCAAAGGCAGGTCGTGCCTTACGAGCCTGATTGAATTTTTTGAGGATGTGACTAAACACATTGGTGAAGGTAGAGCAGTAGATGTAGTGTATATGGATTTCAGCAAGGCATTTAATAAGGTACCCCATGCAAGGCTTATTGAGAAAGTAAGGAGGCATGGGATCCAAGGGGACTTTGCTTTGTGGATGCAGAATTGGCTTGCCCACAGAAGGCAAAGAGTGGTTGTAGACGGGTCATATTCTGCATAGAGGTTGGTGACCTGTGGTGTGCCTGAGGGATCTGTTCTAGGACCCCTTCTCTTCGTGATTTTTATAAGTGACCCGGATGAGGAAGTGGAGGGATAGGATGGTAAATTTGCTAATGGCACAAAGGTTGGGGGTGTTGCGGATAGTGTGGAGGGCTGTCAAAGTTTAAAGTGGGACATTGATAGGATGCAAAACTGGGCTGAGAAGTGGCAAATGGACTTCAACTCAGGTAAGTGTGAAGTGATTCATTTTGGTAGGTCGAATATGATGGCAGAATATAGCATTAATGGTAAGACTCTTGGCAGTGTGGAGGATCAGAGGGATCTTGGGGTCCGAGTCCATAGGCACTCAAAGCAGTTGCGCAGGTTGACTCTGTGGTTAAGAAGACGTATCGTGTATTGGACTTTATCAATTGTGGAACTGAGCTTAAGAGCTGAAAGGTAATGTTACAGCTGTCTAGAAACCTGGTCAGACCGCACTTGGAGTACTGTGCTCAGTTCTGGTCATCTCACTACAGGAAGAATGTGGAAACTATAGAAAGGGTGCAGAGGAGATTTACAAGGATGTTGCCTGGATTGGGGAGCGTGCCTTATGAGAATAGGGTGAGTGAACTTGGCCTTTTCTGCTTGGAGCGACGAAGGGTGAGAGGTGACCTGATAGAGGTGTATAAGATGATGAGAGGCATTGATCGTGTGGATAGACGGAGGCTGTTTCCTAGGGATGAAATGGCTAACACTAGAGGGCATAGTTTTAAGATGCTTGGCAGTAGGTACAGAGGGGATGTCGGGGGTGAGTATTTTACGCAGATGGTGGTGAGTGCGTGGAATGGGCTGCCGGCAATGGTGGTGGAGACGGATGGAAACTCCTGGACAGGTACATGGAGCTTAGACAAATAGAGGGCTATGGGTAACCCTAGGTAATTTCTAAAGTAAGTACGTGTTCAGCACAGCATTGTGGGCCGAAGGGCCTGTATTGTGCTGTAGGTTTTCAATGTTTCTCTGTTTTTAATGAAACAAATTGTCAAATTCTCAGAACAAGGCTGTCCGCGCAGATCTATTGGAATCCCAAGGAAACAAGAAAGACCAAAGTTTGTAATTCACAATCATTGAATATGAGTTGATGTTTTGTGAAATCTGTTTAAAAACCAGTTGAACTGGCCACCCCCATCGTGGACACTAGCCTCCCCAGCACTGAGGACATCTTCAAAAGGAAATGTCTCAAAAAGGCGGCATCCGTCGTTAAGGACCTCGTCACCCTTCTCATTACTACCATCGGAAGGAGGTACAACAGCCTGAAGCCATACAATCAACTTTAGCGTTTCAGGAACAGCTTCTTCCCCTCTGCCATCAGATTTCTGAATGGACAGTGAACCCATGAACAATAGCCCACTGTTATTTCCCTCATCCTCATTCCCTCATCATTTCCACATCTTTCCCTCCTCCCCCCTCTGCTTTCCGCAGGGATCGCTCCCTACGCGACTCCCTTGTCCATTTGTTCCCCCCATCCCTCCCCACTGATCTCCCTCCTGGCACTTATCCTTGTAAGCGGAACAAGTGCTACACCTGCCCTTACACTCCTCCCTTACCACCATTCAGGGCCCCAGACAGTCCTTCCAGGTGAGGCGACACTTCACCTGTGAGTCGGCTGGGGTGATATACTGTGTCCCATGCTCCCGATGTGTCTTTTATATACTGTTGAGACCCGACGCAGACTGGGAGACCGCTTTGCTGAACACCTACGCTCTGTCCGCCAGAGAAAGCAGGATCTCCCAGTGGCCACACATTTTAATTCTACGTCCCATTCCCATTCTGACATGTCTATCCACGGCCTCCTCTACTGTAAAGATGAAGCCACACTCAGGTTGGCGGAACAGCACCTTGTATTCCGTCTGGGTAGCCTCCAACCCGATGGCATGAACATTGACTTCTCTAACTTCCGCTAATGCCCCACCTCCCCCTCGTACCCCATCTGTTACTTATTTTTATACACACATTCTTTCTCTCACTCTCCTTTTCCTTCCTCTGTCCCTCTGAATATACCCCTTGCCCATCCTCTGTGTCCACCCCCCCGTCTTTCTTCCCGGACCTCCTGCCCCATGATCCTCTCGTATCCCTTTTGCCAATCACCTGTCCAGCTCTTGGCTCCATCCCTCCCCCTCCTGTCTTCTCCTATCATTTTGGATCTCCCCCTCCCCCTCCCACTTTCAAATCCCTTACTAACTCTTCCTTCAGTTAGTCCTGACGAAGGGTCTCGGCCCGAAACGTCGACTGTACCTCTTCCTAGAGATGCTGCCTGGCCTGCTGCGTTCACCAGCAACTTTGATGTGTGTTGCTTGAATTTCCAGCATCTGCAGAATTCCTGTTGTTTGAGCCCACTGTTACTGCTCTCTTTTTGCTTTACTTATTTAATTTTTAAATATCTATTTCTTATTGTAATTTATAGTATTTTTTATTGCAATGTACTGCTGGCAGAAAACAACAAATTTTACAACATAGGTCAGTGATATTAAATCTGATACTGATCTTGTTGCGTTGCCTCTAACTCTGTTTGTCTCAGTTTAGGAAACACAGGAAGGTTTGTGAAAAGGTCCAGAAATGATTCCAGGCTAGTGGAATTTCATCACCAAGTTTATCATCAACAAAGTGGACTTATCCTTGGAGCAAGGAAACACTGAGAGAGAATCTGAAAGACATGTAAGGTCATGACTGATTTACGTAGGGCGGAGGAAAGCTGGCCCAGTTAGTAGATGGTTTGAGGACTTGGAATTACAGATTTAAAACTTTGTGAAAAGTTAAAAAGGGTTGTGTGGAGAACCTTTTACATGTCATTTTGTTACATTCACTGCCTGTTTAGGGTGGAAAGAGCAGGTAAACATTCTCATCTGTAATGAGAGGGTTAAAAACATTTCTTTTTATTTGGAATTGAGTTGTCTGTCCAGTACTCAAAATGAGGAAGCAAGCCTGTTAATTTGGAAGATATAATCAAAACATGAGGCCCTTTAGTGTTCAGATGTAAAGCCATTAAGGAATGTGACAATTTACAGAGAAAACTAAAATCGCTCTTGTCTGTGAAACGTTAGTTTAGAGGAAAGTATTAAATCCCCACTGTGCACCTATAATTGAGAAATGGTCATTTTTAGAATTGTAGCTGTCTGGTATGGGCAGATTAGAAATGAAGTGACAGCTTTCTTGATGACGTAAGTGTGAACAGTGAGCAAGCTTATTGGATTTTTGTCCTCGGAATTGCGATCAGTGTCCAAGTCCTCTAAGGGTCTCCAGGCCAGACATCATAAATCAGATTCCCCAACGAGCAGATGGGTGTGAGACTTGCTACTGGATCAATTATTCAGTACTCTCTTTTAGGCTTGTTACTTTGTTAATCCTTTGCATCACTCAGTACAAGGGAGTGGGACTTTTATCAATTATTTTACACGTTGTTTTAGACTGCAGCCTGGTAGTTTAGCGGCTAGCACAATGCGATTATGGAACTAGTGACCTGGGTTCAGTTCTGCTGCTGCCTCTAAGGAGTTTGAGTGTTCTCTTCGTGACTGTGTGGGGTTCCTCCAGGGTGATCCAGTCTCCTCTCACAGTCCACAGACCACAAGATGTAATTGTATGAGTTAGTATGTTAATTGACCACATTGCTGTAAATGAATGACATGGACATCTTGGAAGAACCTGTTACTGAGCTGTATCCTGAAATTCGGGATATTTAAAAGACTCTTGGATAGGCACAAGGATGAAAGAAAAATTGGAAGGCCATGCGGGAGAGAAAGGTTAGGTTGATCTTAGAGTAGGTTAAAAAGCCAGCTCCAAATTGCGGGCCGAAGGACCTGTACTGTGGTGTTCTGAGCTCAGAGCTGCTTTATTAGCTACCTCCTGTACCTAATAAATTGGCCACTGAGTCTATATTTGTGGTCTTCCACTGCGGTAACCTGTCCACTTCAAAGTAAGATGTGTTGTGTGTTCAGAGATGTTCTTCTGTACACCAGTGTTGTAACACGTGGTTACTTGAGTTACTGTCGCCTTCCTGTCAGCTTTAACCAGTCTGGCCATTCTCCTCTGACCTCTCATTAAAAAGGTGTTTTCACCCACTGAACTGCCACTCACTGGAATTTTGTTTTGTTTTTCACACCACTCTCTGTGAAAATCCCAGGAGATCAGCAGCTTTTGAAATACTCAAACAACCCACCTGGAACCCACAAGTATCCCATGGCCAAAGTTACTGAGATCATATTTTGTCCCCATCTGACGTTTGGTCGGAACAACAACTGAACCTCTTGACCATGTCTGCATGCTTTTATGCATTGGGTTGCTGCCACTTGACTGGTTGATTAGATATTTGCATTAACAAGCAGGTGAACGTTTGTACCTAATAAAGTGGGCCACTGAGTGTATGTTCTATGTTTTAAAACAAAAAAGTGCTGGAAACAATCAGCTAGTCAGGCAGTATGTGTGGAGAGCGAAAAACAAGGTTTAGGTTTCAGTTTGAAAATCCTTGGTCAAAACTGGGCAAAAAATAAATGAAGTTAATTTCAAACTGGGCAGCTGGGAAAGGGATGGATAGGGCAAAGGGGTTCTCTCTGTGAAGACGAGGCCAGGATTACCATGGGGGTAAACTGTAAACCTGGTAGATAGGGTAATGAGGGTGGATAGGCAGTGGGAACATGCTCTTTCATTCATATTTTTAAAAACTATGAAATGAATGTAGATAGTGTGAGAACACGGAGGAGGAATGTAAAAGATGTGAAATGCGAAGCTGTGGAACTGCTTGTCAGGTCAGTCTATGTTAATGGAGAGGGAACAAAGCCACCAATATCACACACCAGTGATCTGGGGAGCTTGAGTACAGTTATCTGAAGTTGCAGAATTCAATATTGTGTTTCAAAGGCTCCAATGGAAAATGAGCTGCTGAAGAGAGTTGGGTTTTATCAAAACAATGCAGGAGGTCACAGACTGGTGGAAAATTACAGTGACTTGTAGCAGGAAGGTCATGGGTGTCCCTGATGACTGGATGCAGGTTTTCCACAATACGGTCATCCATTTGTGTTTACTAGAGAAAGCCACAATGTCTACACTAAGTGAAGGATACTAGAATGGAAGATGTGCTTCACCTGAAAGGGCTGTTTGGGTTCATACACAGTGGAAGAGACACAATGTAAGTCTGAGGAACAACATGTTACCTACTCTGTGGTCATATCATAACTCCTCTTTCTGTGTTCCCGACCAGATGACCACTTTCACCCTTAACCCTAGTCTCACCCTATCAGAAATAATTCCTTAGTCCAATCCATCTCTTTCCCACCTTCCCATTGAGTAAGAGTTGCCCTGGTCGTTACTTTTCATCCTGCCAGCTCTGTATCCAGTATATCCTTCTCCATTTAGGCCAGCTGCCCCAGTCACATCTTCTCCCTGCACTCCCTTTTGCTTTTCATAGGGAAACTCTCTCTGTGACTCCCAGGTCGGCTCATCCCTCCCCACCCACCTCTCCCTGCTTCCTGGCACATTTCTCTGCAACCACGGAAGGTGTGACATGCTTCCTCCCCTCACTACCATCTAGGGATCTCGATGGTCCTTCCTTCACATGCACACCCAGCAACATCTTCTATTGTGGTCACTACTCATGGTGTGGCCTCTGCATCAGCAAGACCAGGTGCTGACCAAGTGACTGTGGAGCATCTAAACTCTTCCTGCAACAACTATCTTGAACTTCTCGTTGCCTGTCATTTCAACTCCACATCCCACACCCACCTGTCTGTCCCCAGCCTTCTCCACTGCCATGGCATGGCCAAGCACAAATGGGAAGAACAGCTCCTTATATTCCAGTTAGCCTACAACACAATGGCATGAACACTGAATTTTCCATTTCAGGTAACCTACACCCACACTAAATTACTTATCTCTTTGTTCACCTTTTTTTGTTTCCCATTACCTGGATTCATTACCCTCTCCCACCTATCTACCCATCACCTACACATCCATATGGGTTTCTTCTCCCGTGGCCTACCCTTTCTTCATTGGGTTTCACCTGCTCATCATATTTCCCTTATCTGGTCTAACTTATCTCCTTCCAGCCTCTCTCTTCACCTTGCCCACCATCCCCCCCCCACCCCAGCTGCCTAATATTCTCTTCTTCCACCTGTCACACACCACCTTATCTGTAAGGTCCCCTCTCTCCCTCCGCCATTTAGGTCCATGTGTCCATCATCTCTCACCTAACATGGTTCCCCCTGACCCCCATCTCACCACTCTTCCCTCCACCTCTTTATATATAGGCTACCTTTCCTCTACACTCTGTCCTGATGCACAGCCTTGATCTGAATCATTACCATCTCCACAGATGCTGTCTGACCTACTGGATCTCCTCCAGCAATTTATCAGGTGCTGTCTGAATGCAGTTTGTGTGTTCTTTCTGTGACTGTGTGTGTTTTCTCCAGGTGCTCCAAAGACATATTGGTTGATAGGTTAAATGGCTACAGCAAGCAGTCCCTAATGTAAGGGTGGGTGGCAGGACAATCAGGGGGGTTTGATTGGGATGTGGCAGGGAAGTAACAGTAGGAATGCGATTTCTTTAAATACTGCCATTATTTCAATGGGCCAGAAAGCCTATTCCAGATAAATATTCAGAAAGTTGGTCGAAGTAACCTTAACCTTGGTGGAGAGATGTCCCAGATATCAGAACATGACTGAAGGTTCTCCAGTAGAATGTCATATCTCATTGGAAACCTAAGCCTATGAACGTATTCTTCATTGGTGTCTCTGAAAATTAAGTGCTGCGTTGTCTGGTCTGGTGTGGGGGTGGGGGGCTGCTGCACAGGATCGAAAGAAGCTGCAGAAGGTTGTAAATTTAGTCGGCTCCATCTTGGGTACTAGCCTACAAAATACCCAGGACATCTTCAGGGAGCAGTGTCTCAGAAAGTCAGCATCCATTATTAAGGACCTCCAACACCCAGGGCATCTATTAATCTATTCAATATACATATACTGTAACTGATTTAATTTATTATTATTTTTCTTCTTCTTCTATAGTATTGCATTGAACTGCTGCTGCTAAAGTAAACAGATTTCATGACACAAGCTGGTGATAATAAACCTGATTCTGGTTCCTCACAGGAACCCTGAGGTCCCCAACCCACCCTGAGGGGTCAGTAATGGCTACGATGATTTAGAGATGTTCCCACAGCTACTGATCTCACTTTTCAAGGACTCTGTACCTCATGTTCTTGTTATTTATTGCTATTTATTTATAGTTGCATTTGAACAGCTGGTTGGCTTCTGCACTCCGGTTGATCTTTCATTGATCCTTGTTATGGTTTGTATTCTATTGATTTGCTGAGTGTGCCCACAGGAAAATGAGTTTCATAGTTGTATGTGGGGACATATATATGCTCTGATAATAAAACTTACTTTGTACTTTATACAGTACTGGATTCATGGAACGAGTATTGCAAGTGCTGAACGTTGGAGCTGATTTAGTTGTAGCACACTCTGTGAATCCCGAGCCGCCTGTACTGTTTTAACATCTGGCCTTCTCTGATATCAATAGATATAGATGTAACAAGGTGGCACATTTAGAGAGTAAGTGTTTAATGAGGGCTCCAGGTTGTAGCCAGAAGTTCCACTCTCTGTTGATGAGGACAGAAATGAACAGTGCATATTGGGTGCATGCATCAGCCTGGAAAACGCAGAAACGTCTGAGCCATTTTCCAGATGGACGCGATTTTGTCCAGAATTGCACAACTTAACCTAGGTTAAATGTAACTTGTGCGTGCTGATGGGTCCGATTTCTGGGCTACAATGATTTTGCCCACAGGCAGCATAGATAGAACTTCAGACTTGTAATACGAAGGGAAGGGTGGATGCATAAAACAACAGAGTGAGGCAGTAATGTGTGGTATCTCTTTATATGCATCATTAGGACAAAGTGGTTAATAGAGCTTTATATCTGCATGCACTGGAAGACAGTCTCGGTATTGCAGGCACCTCAATACAAAATCAAGTTTTGCTCCCTTAATGCATACTCGAATCTTAATTCAGTCCAATTCATCATGCGGATTCTGTGGTAATCAGTTTGAACATGCTGATTAAGAAGGTATCACATGCTGCTTATATACAGAGCTAGGAGCTACAGTGTAACAGACCCTTTCTAACATCTTCTGGTGACCGCAGATATTGTTTTACCCAGAAGCACACTTTTGGATTTAATACCTCCAAAATATTAGCATCAAATTAGATCTGATTACTATTGCCACTGAAGAACTTTTTCTCATTCCCCAATTTCCTCTAAAAGCCCCAAATTTAGGTGGTTGTCAAAGTGCCTGATATACAGCAACATGCACTGCCTTAATTCATAGCAGGAAGTAGATTACAGACAGATGAACAAAAGCATGGAGACAGAGATTACAGGGTCTGTTAGAGATCTATCTCAAACATAAAGGTGTAGATGTGGAAAAGATGTTTTGTGGATTACAGAACACTAAAAAGCAAAGGCCAGAAGACATTTTGCAATTAACAATTCCCTTTTCTCCAATTATCTCCACCCCCAAACAGACATATATGGAAGACAAATAGCAAAGATTTGGTAACAATGACCAGGACCTGCTCACCTTTTATGAGGGAACCATAAACTGTAAATCCATATATTCAAGCTTGCAGGGAGCTCCATGCAATCTTAGACTTTTAGTAAGTTTTGGCAAGTCTTGGGGCCTCTACACAGAACCTCAGTGGGTCTCTGTTCAGTTGGGCAGCAGCACAGCAAGTATTAACGTGCTATCAGCAAGTCTTGGCATGTTTCCTTGAAAGCTGAGCGAGTCAGAGTTCGCCCTGAAGCCTCACAAAGTGGGAATGAGAGTCCCCAGACCTAGACCCAGGATCAATCTTGACCAGATTACCTGTGAATGATTACCAGGGGACGGTGCTGATCTTTAACAGGGCTGTTGTTAGCAGCTGCAAATCTAAATGAGTCTGGTAACATTACGATAAGCTTCTGAGAAATGGAAAGGTTGAGCAATGCCTAAGGCCGTTTGTAAAGAAAATGATCCAACTTCAGGTTTGGGATTAAAAGACTGGACATGTAAAGCTCTAGAAGCAGGGTTCACAATTGAAATGCTGTTCCCACTACCACTGCTGCATTGTGCTGTAATACTGTGATGTTAATTATGCCAACTTACTCAAGGACATGCACAATCATTATCTACTACAGTGCACCAGACTGAGTTATGTACAAAAATAGACAGATTCAGATGTAGGGTAAAGTTATCCCAACAGCACATTGTAAATGCCATGACAAAAGCTCACAAATGCACTATTCTAAACAGCGTTCACCTGAAATGTCAGCTCCAGGGATGAAAACTAAATTGGCATTTAATCAAGCAATCAGCTCAATGGAGACTTGTCGCTTCATGAAACACAAGAGAGAATATCAGAACTGTTCAAACTGTATGGCTAATTAATACAACAGAAAGAAAATCTAATTATGTTCCTCTACGAGAAATTCCTGTCACATTTGATTAAATACTGTATCATATCCTATTTTCAGAGTCACCTTGTGGTTCAAGATCGATACAACTCCATTTGTTTCTCCCTAGTTACTCCTCAGATTCAGCCCAACACTCCAGAGAGTGGACAGGGGGTCCTCATAGGACTTACAGCTTCCAATGACTATCGACCTAACACTGGCAGAGTCAGAATTTTAACTGGAAGACAATGATTATTTGATAAATGTCTTATTTGGAGAGGATGGATATTTCTTATAAACAAATATTTATGGAAATATTGAGTAAAATGCAAATTTTCTTCCAAAGGCTTCTCCCCACAACCCCCATTTTTAATGAAAATATACGTATCAGGCAACAATTCTTACATTATGACAGGGCGAACATACCATATTGTAAGATGTTGCAAGGAGGTTTCGTGCAAAAGACCTGTACGTTTATTGTACTGCCAATGCAGTCAGATTGTTCAGTTTTAACTGTTAATACTTGGAATTTGTGTCTCTATGTTTGTATGGGTAAAAAGGCACAGGTGTTAATTTTACAGCAACAGAACTGCTAGTACAACTTCTCTAATATTGAAATTGAAGTTCACAAATTAGCCTTTGAAGAACAAAACTAATGTTGCTTGTCATTCAGCTGTCCAGAAACAGCTCTGGAATACTCCTCCGAGACCTTTCTAACCCTCAGCACCCTAATTCAAGATGTTTTTAAACATTGGCTTATTTGACTGTCATATTTCCTTACACGACTTATTGAAACATTTGTTCCCATGAAATGCATTGGGCTGTTTCATAGAAACATAGAAAATCTACAGCACAATACAGGCCCTTCGGCCCACAAAGCTGTGCCGAACCTTAGAAATCACCTGGGGTTACCCATAGCCCCTTATTTTTCTAAGCTTCATGTACCTATCCAGGAGTCTCTTAAAAGACCCTATCGTATCTGCCTCCACCACTGTCGCCACAGCCTATTCCACGCACTATTCAAGTGCTTTTTTGTCTCATGGAGCTGTGCTGTTCTATTTAATTGGTAGGTGGTGAGTGCATTGAAATGATGAAGGCTTGAAGAATGATGGCAGGAACTCTCACTTTTATCTTCAATATCCCTCACATCCAGCTTCAATATCAAGCTCAAGCAGAATCATTATGCATTCGTCAGATTATCTTTACAATTAGCGCCCTATCCAATTTCTAAAATTTTAACCTGATAATTTCAATAGTATTTGCTCTTTCAAGGAGCGACGCCTCAGAAAAGAGGTGTCCATCACTAAGGACTCCCATCACCCAGGACATGCCTTGTTCTCATTGCTACCATCAGGGAGGAGGTACAGGAGCCTGAAGACACACATTTCAACGATTCAGGAACAGCTTCTTCCCCTCTGCCATCTGATTTCTGAATGGACATTGAATTCATGAACATGAACACTATCGCTTTACTTTTTTATTTCTATTTTGCACTACTGATTTAATTTAACTTTCTAATATATATACACACACACACACCAACTGTAATTCATGTTTTTCTCTATTATGTATTGCATTTGTTGTCTGCTGCAAAGACAACAAATTTCATGATACATGCCAGTGATATTAAACCTAATTCTGGTCCTTTTGGAGCAAGATTTTGACATTAGGTGAATTAAAAGCCACTCCTGCCCCCAACTCAATATAGTCAGGGCCACCCAAAAGGGGAATCCATTGTCCATTTGCTCTGGCTGGTTTTATTCAGGACACGATGATCCATGCTTTCTTCCTACATATAACCTGAAATTTTCCCAAGAGTTTGCAGATGCTGGAACCTTGAGCAAAGGAGTGATTTCTGGAGGAACTCAGCAGGTCAGGCAGCATCTGTGGCGGGAAGAGGGCAGTTGACGTTTTGTGTTAAGGCCCCTCATCTGAACTGATGAATGGTTTCAATGTGAAACAACATCCGTTTATTTCCCTCCACAGATATTGCCTTACCTGCTGAGTTTCTGCAGTAGTTTGTTTTTTATTCCACTCCCTTCTCAAAATTAGTAGCTTTCAGTTACAGGAAAATAATAGAATCAAGGCAGGTAAACTGAGCTAAAATTCTAGTCAGCCATATTCCAATTTAATGGCTAAAGAGACTCAATGGCCTCTTTCTTTTATGTTAACATTGCTATGTTTGCACAGGATGGAGGGGCGCCTTTTCAAAGATGCGGAGAAATTTCTTTAGCCAAAGGGTGGTGAATTTGTTGTCACACGTAGCTGTGGAGGATAGGTTGCTGGGTGTATTTAAGGCAGAGATTGACAGGTTCTTGATTGGACATGGCATCAAAGGTTACAGAGAGAAGGCCGGGAACTGGGGTTGAGGAGGAGACAGAGAAAAAGGATCAGCCATGATTGAATGGCAGAGTAGATTTGATGGCCTGCTCCTATGTCTTATGGTCTATGGTCTTATGTTTTATCACCAACCTTTGTGCACTGACTGTTCCACTCCCTGACCCATCAATTAACAGACCTAATTTTTCTGAATTGGTGGCAACGTTCAGCTTCTTACCATGACCACGACTAGAGATTCTGCTTCCAATTCCCTCCCCCAGGTCATGCGTACCCATTGAAATTAACAGAAGGTCCCAAGACTTTCTACCTATTACTAAAGAAATGCCTGGATCTGAGCATTCAGTTGTGCTAGCAGAAACTGTTACTGAATTGACATTATCACACCAGGCAAAATTAGTTTCCACAATACAAGTGACTGAATTAGTCAGGGTAATAATTGGGAATGTCTCCATGGATGATGCAAAGGAGCCAAGCCCAGTAACCAAAGCAACGACCTATCTACGGTGACCCTCGTGTATTGATATAACGATGAAAGTACCCCAGCATCCATATTTCATTAGGAGATTTTATACGTTACCAAAGACACGAGCAAATTTCCACAGATGTACCGTGGAGAGCATTCTAACTGGTTATGTCGCCGTTGGATGTGGAGGCACCAATGCACAGGATCATAAAAGGCTTCAGAGAGTTGTAGACTGAGCCAGTTTCATCATGGGCACAAGGCAACCCATCATTAAGGCCATCTTGAAAACCTGGTGCCTCAGAAAGCTAGTGTACATCACTATGGACCCTCACCATCCCGGTCATGCTCTCTTCTCATCACTGCCATCAAGGAGGAAGAACAGGAGCCTAAAGACCTACCATCAATGTTTTAGGAACAGTCACTTCTCCTCTGTCATCAGATTTCTGAATAGTCTATGAATTCATGAACACTGCCTTGTTATTCCTTCAAGTTAAATTACTGGAACACAGTAATTTGTTATCCCTGCACTGCCATGCTGCTAGAAAACACAATTCATGACTTTTGTAAGTGACAGTAAACCAGATTTTGACTCTGTTTCACCCGAATGTGGATCCTTTGGCACTGAGTCACAGGTCCACTGGAAGTCCGTGCACTGAGGCAGGTCTGAGCGGATGCACATCAACCAGCTATGCCTTGAGGCCCCACCCTTCTGCCAGGATCAATGCTGGGCCTATGGGCAGGGGCAGCTGGCTGTGCCCGACCACCCCACTGTGCAACTCCAGTCCAGAAGGTCCCCAATGATCCTGACAGAGCTGCAGTTTTGGGACAGAGGGAGGGGTTTGCCGCTGATGATGCCCCTGCTCTTTCTGACCCTGCTGCCGAGCGGTGCCCATCTCCCAAGTGGTGCGAGGAGTTCACATTCCCCCCCCCCCCCGTGTGACGTTGGATATTCCCCAGCAGCAGCCACTACCCTTTTCCGAGTTATCCCCACTTTTCTAGTATCCAACTATTGTCATTCCAATTGCCTATGGGCCCACTGATCTTGGTAAGTGCGTGGAAACATACAGTAGACTTCAACTCCCCCCTTGCACAGTTAACTTACAAGCTGATGAATCAATCGCTGGATATCGGAGTGGGAGGTGGGGTGGGGTGGAGGGAGAGGGCTGCAGCTACAGCTTAGCATTCCTGAATCTTCTTCCATGTGGCAACTGCGCTAATTTTAATTTTTACAATTAACCATTTGGAAACAATTACTTACATTACTTATAAATCAATTCCACAGAATTGCCTCATATGGATAAAAAGATACCTTTATCTATACTGGCGGGATAGATACATATCATCCAAACCAGGACCACCAGAGTCAAAAATAGCTATATTCCCCAAGCAGTAAGACTGATCAACACCTCTACCCACTAACCCACCTCTCCACATCCCCAACCAGCCTGACTCGGTGGACCGAATACTCTGTTTCTCTGCCTCATAGCCCATGTATTCAGGGTAGTTATCCTTCATTTTAATGTTGTGCTTTAATATTATGATTAGAGGCAGCCGGAGTGCAGAACTCCCTCCCATTTACGTCATGTCCTTGCTTCCAGTGATTTCGTGATCAGGGTTACAGAGATAAGAGAGCATTCGGAGATTACCCATTGCAGCTTTAAGCACCAGAATGGAATATATTTTACCTCTGAGTTTGGTCTGTTAACCTAGCCTGGGGTTTGATTAAAGGAGGTCTAAGCCTCAGTGAAAATATTAATTTCAGGAAACTGGTGATTTTTTTTTACACAAGGTGAGATCAATGCTCCAACTCCTGAGAGTTCGAGGTATTTCCAAAAGGTTATTATTAGCCTAGACACCAATATTGTTTAGTTAAGGTCTGCTCTGGGCAGTTTGGTCAATACTGCCTTTGCACCGGAGATAATCGTCAGATTCTGCAGATCCTATTCTGGGAGTAAAACTGTGTTGTGCCAGAGATGCCTCCTTATTCACCAGGTGACTGACGGAGAGCTGCTTAACAAGGCTGGAGAAGGGAGGGGGAAACAATGTTTCTCTGAAATCACCCCACCACCTTCTCAACAGCGTTGCTCCTGACTTGATTGCCTTTCCCTTCTCAGCAGATGGGGCCTTCCTTAGGCTTCAATTCAGACCTATATAGCTCTTAGACCAAACATATCAGAACAGGAGTGTAATATGTTATCCCAGAACCTGTTCCACTATTCAATGTAATCACGGTTTATTTGTGACCAACTGACAGGTACCCGCCAGAGTATTTACACTCAACTAACTTATCATTCTCTAAATCCAAGATTAACAAATGATGGTGGTATACATCATTAACGACCCCCATCACCCAGGACATGCCCTCTTCTCATTGTTATCATCAGGGACGAGGTACAGGAGCCCGAAGGCACACATTCAACGACTTGGGGACAGATTTTTTCCCCTTTGACATCCGATTTCTGAACGTACATTGAACCCATGAACACTATCTCACTAATTTTTCATTCTTATTTTTGCATTGCTTATTTAACTATTTTATATATATACTCTAATTCCTCGTTTTGCTCTATTATTATGTATTGCAATGTACTGCTGCCGCAAAGATAATAAATTTCACCACATGTGCCGGTGATATTAAACTTGATTCTGATCAACTACCAATTCTCGGTTGCAGAACAGAGTTCTAAGTTTTTACTAACCACATTCCTTCCACTACTGCTGAATTCAATGGATTATGACCCGGGCTTGTTTAGTTGTTTATTGAAGTTCAGATAAGAAATGGAGTCCTTACATCAAGCCTATATACCCTTCCTAAAAGACGGATCCTAGAACTATCCAGCTGAGGTTTTGTTCAGCTGCAGCTTAGGAGATAAAAAGATATCTTCACTTGCCACCAAACCTCCAAACGTAAAAGCCAACCTTCCATTGGCTTTTTAACTTTTCCATGATATTTTCATTAACTGTTCTCATTGATCTCTCCCTTAGTGCTACCCCAGGTTTCTACGGATATCCATTGCTTCCAGTTTTTCAATATTTTGGAAGTGCTTTATCTTTTTAATCTCCAAAATGGTTGCTCTAGTGTTCCTCAATGCTGACATTTGACACAGTTTTGCCCTTTGCTTAATTCATTAAGATCGCTTTGAAATCTAATGCTTCCATCTATACTACTTAAAATCTTCTGATATCAGTAAATTTAAATAAAAGGCTTTTTAAATCATTTAAGTAGTTTATAAATACAGTAAATGGTTCTCAACTCAGCCCAGATCCAAGAGGAACACAGTGTCGGGTACTACCAATTTGACTCCCTGTTGATTATCCTGCTGTTGGAAAATTCCTTAGCTTGCTCAATAAATTGCCTTCCGTTTCCAGAGTTTCAACTCTAGCAAATAATCTCAACAAGGGGCTTCATCTAATGACCATAGATGACCACCAAGATGACCTACAGGACAATAGAAAGAACATCTAGAGACATTCCCCTGGTCACTATCTGGATATCTATTCAATAAATCTTCAATCAAAGGCATTATTCACACTTAGGTTGATCAACTGAAGATCTGCAAGATATTCATGACTCAGTCATTAGCTACACATTCTAGAATATAGGCTGCTGGTATTTAATTCCCTGAAACTTTTCTCTCATCTTTGATAAAGAGTCATACATAATTTTTCAGTTTAATGAATCAGTTCCCAAACTGAGAGCTTTGGTAGATTATGTTGAGGGTACTTGTAATATCACTTCCCACTTCCTTCCTTAAAAACTCTGAACAGAAGCCATCTCATCATGAGGATTAGTCACACTTCAGGCCAACAATTTTCCCCTGAGCTCTAAAGTTGTGAGAAGCACTTTTCACTTCATGTGCAATTTAGAAAAAAAGGCCAGAAACCCGACAGATTATTTCCCAAGATTTGTTTTCAATGGGAAATGTGTTCTGGTTAGTGTAGTTCAGCACAAGAAGGTGGAACTTAGGACTGCTTCACCCAGGCTGCAGTTGGATCTCCTGTCATAATATGTGTATCTGTTGGCAACATGTAGCCCTGGGTAAGAATTGTGGAAACTGATAGTCCCTTCAGGTCGATATGTAGTTGAATAGGTTTTTACCAGAGAGAATTTGTTAAGGAAAGATCTCAATAGAGACACAAATCCATGTAGTAACTTAATGAGACAGAGTATTTCCAGTATATAATTCGGCACCCATTTTTATGAAGTGGCAAAAAAGAAAATGCATCATTTTTCTCAGGGCGATAGGTTAACGTGTCTGGTGTGATGCTGTTCCAAAGGGATGACGGCAGCATATATCTAGCGTGTAAACAAAATGTTGGTTAAACAGGAAGATGGTGACCCTTCATCAAAGTATTTTGAGCAGAATGAGAGGAACAGAGAAGAGGAAGGAGAAGGGAAATGAGAAATGTTGGGAGAGTAAATCACTGGCTGTGGCGGGTGTGTAGTCAGTCACTGGGAATGGGATTTGCATTGTATAGGGTATGCCAGCGTTCAGTCTTCTTATCCTTGTTCTTCAGGCACTCGTACCAATGCTTCAAGCAGTCTCCTTTAGCGTTAATGCCCAGAATAATACTGCCTAATACAGAGGGGAGGAACAAGGTGTTATACGCAAATACCATCAGAGACAGAATCAAACAAGGAATAAAATAAAAGTTGCTCTTCAATCACAGCAGTTGGACTACCACTATTCTTGAACAAATGAACATTTCTGTCCAATACCAGTTCCAAGATCTGCAGCGAATCCCTTCACATTTATTCTTAGTTAACTGTAAGAGTCAGGCTATGTTTCTGTCTGCGTACATAACTCAGATAGGAAAGCTCTGAAATGAGACCCTTTATCAAATAAGAATCCATATTTTCGCTCAGTACGATGTTTCCCTTCTCAAAGATGTCATATAGATGTATATTGTTGTTGCAATGAATGACTTCCTTAGGACAGGTTTGGTCCTGGATCTCATGGAAACTAGTCTAAAACTAAGTTGACAATAGAACCAATCAACTGGCTGTCACACCCCTTCATGAAACTATAGAAAATGTTAACTGTCAAACAATAACTGGAAAAAAATATACATATACTGACCTCTGACCTGTTGGCTGCTTTTTGGCATTTTCTTTATATATAGAGAAAATAACAAAAGCAGCCAGCAGATCAGTCTTGATTCGAAGGAGTTTTGTCCCCTTTCTGCTTCAGGCATGTGGTGAGACACACGACCTGAAGGTATCAGAATGAAAATGAATAGCCCAGTACATGAATGCCAATTGTAAATGAGTAGCATTTGAAATTAAAAGAGGGAACTTTGAAATAAATAGTTCCAGCAGGAAATACTGATAGCTGTGTTTCTGATTTTCCTCCTGTCTGAGTGGCAATAATATGCTGGGGCTGGGCTTGATGGGGATGGGTGTTTAATGCAGATGGTGTATGGAGGTGGTGATGGTGGGGGTGGATATTAGGAGTGACAGAGATAAGGTTGGGATGGTGGGATGGACGAAGGTGGATAGAGTCCTGCTGACGCTGGGGTGGTGGGAGTGAGACTGGACTGGGTGGAGGTGGTAATGGGAGTAGGGACTGGTGGAAGATGGAGATGGTGGGCTGAGGTGGGTGTTGGTGGGGACGGTAGGGTAGGGAGTTAAGACTAAGTGGGCATGGGGAATGGTGGAAATGAGGGAGGTGGGAGTGAGTTTGGGATGGGCAGAAGTGAGAATGGGCATGGGGATTAATGGAGGTGCTGTTGTGGTTGGTGAACGCAAAGAGACGGGGCTTGGATTTCTTGCTGGAGTCTTTGGTATTCTCATGTTTCCCTGTCTCTAGTAGTGGAATGATTGACCTTTTTTTACCTTCTCTATCCTAATCCTTCAAACCCTTGTACCTCTGAGGTCTGAACATCCTATTTTAAATAAAACTTCAAACCACAAAATGATTCTGCTCCTTACAGTAACATTTATAAAATGCTCACACAGTTAAATATCATAGTCGTATCAGAATGAGAACAATTTGCAAGTCTGTACTTTTAACTTCTATACTTAAGCCTTTTTTTCTCCTGCTCGATAAGATCTGCTGGTAATAAAAACAGACTCACCCAAGCTTGTAAATAGAATGTTTCAGTTAGCATCTTCTGATGCTCAACTGGATTTCTGGCTTTTCAGGTTTTGTCTTTTTTGTAGATTCCTTTCATATTGTTTTTATTTTGTTATTTTTCCCGCTGAATTCCAAAACTTGTGACAGACACAATGACGAGGTCATAATGTGGATATGGAAATGAGGTAGGAACATGGCGTAAGGAGAGGGAGGAGCTGAATGCCCTGCCGGGCACACAGGGCCCCTAAACTCAGTGGTTCAGAAAGATCACGGAAGTTCTCAGACTCCCAGCTTTGCCATTCCTAAACAAATTGCTTTCCCCCTTTCAAACTCTAGGAGTTATTGTTGTGATCACATTCATTTGGAACCAACTGCGGGTTTATATGTTGGAAATTTCTCTTCCAAACTCACTCCATTCTTGTGTGCACTGCCAAGAAACTGAAGACATTGTTGGAAAGGGGGTTTCTGTGAGAGATGGATGTGGTACTCAGGGGATGAGTTCAATCAGAGATCTTTCACTCTGGCTCCTCTGAGGAGTGCTGGACACAGTTACAAGGAATAAGAGTCTGGGCCTTCCTCCTCCTCTCACTGGACTCGAGAAGGGAGAAGTTTGTTCCATTTCAGGCACGTCAGTGATGAAGTTCCTCTTAAGGACCTTGACTAAATATCTAATGGTGATCAATTTTGTTCCTCAACATAATTTTAGAACATCAACAGCATTGCATAAGCTGCCTGGCATGGCTCTTCTAGCGTGTCAAATAAAGAGATCTACAAGATACCCAATGCTGATATTCTGATACCTGATATGATGAAGTCAGTTGCAGCTAAGCAAAAATACCTGATGCTACTTTTATGGCCTTAGACCACTGTTACTGGTTTAGAGAGAGGTAAGTTATAGAGTTCTAATTAGGGGCTCACCATTCACTGAATGAGATCTGACATACAATACAAGCCTACCAATGCAAGATGATTTTTATTTAAATTTCTTCCTGAAATATAAATACTATTTATTGCCCTTCTTAAATCTAAACTTCCAGCACCCTTTCAGCTGATTGGCACAATGTCATGCATAGTTAGATAAGAATGACAGATTGCCTTCTCCAAGAGAGACAGCGAAACTGTTTTTTAAATACAGCAAACTAGTAGTTTTGGGGTTACAATTATACGGTAACTTCAATGAAGGGACTTGGCCAGAAACGTCGACACTTCATTCCTTTCCATAGATGCTGCCTGACCTGCTGAGTTCCTCCAGCACTTTGTGTGTGTTACTCTGGATTTCCAGCATCTGCAGAATTGCTTGTGTTTACCATTCTGGGGACTAGCTTTTGTTAACATTCCACATTTGTCGAATTACTTGAATTTAAATTAAGCAGCTGTTGTGGTTCAATTTAACTTTCTCTCCAGATACCAGTCTAATGACTTGATCATTATGATGAGTAGCATTGCCTTTCACACCTAATGATGATTAATACCGCTCACCTCAGCTAGAAATGTCTTCAGATAAATAAGCAACATATGGGGAACAACCAAGTACAGCGACCACACGAAGGTGAATCTGTACCCGAGCCGTGTTCAGTCCACACTGTTGTACGGGTCAGAACGTTGGCACATGACAGACAGCGACCTTGACAAGCTGCCATCGTTCTACACCAAGAGCCTCCAGAGGATCCTCTGCATTTTATGGCCAAAAAAAATTTCCAAACTACCTTCTACTCCTTCAATATCATCAAGAGGACATGGCTGCAATCACCACGAGGAAATGTTGGAGATGAATTGAGCAGGAGACGAGAGGAGAGGCCAACTCCATCATCAAGACAGCATTCCATCGGACTCCCAAAGGCGGAGGAAACGTGGGAGACCAGAGACAACTTGGCACATACTGTAGAGACAGAAGTCGGGACTCTGCACCACACGAGTGCACAATAGAGAAGATGGCCAAGGACAGAGAGAGATGAAGTATCTTCATTGCTGCCCTAATCATCAGCGGCATAACAGGCAGTAACGAACAAACTAACCCCATTAGTCATGGGAGTTCTCAGTTCTGCAGTTCAATAAGACTTAACTATATGGTTAATAGTGGCTGGAGTCTATTAAAGAACACAGAGAGGTAGAGAGACACCAGAGACTGCAGATACTGTAATCTGGAGTAGCAACTAAGTGCTGCAGGAACCTAATGGGTCAGGCAGTACCCTGAAGGGAAATGGACAGCTGACATTTTGGGTCAAACTGCATTAAAGGGTATCAATCAAAATGTTGACTGTCTATTTTCCTTCGGAGAAACTGCCTGGCCTGTTGAGTACCTCCAGCACCTTGTCTGATGTTTGGAGGCAGGTCTTTCAGACAACTCCAACTCACTATTCAAAAAAAAAAGATCCAGAGGATAGGTCTTGCCTGTGCAAAGAGCAGCAGTGCTTTGGACTGTTAAGTTGTATAGATTTAGCATGTTAAACTTCAACTGTATTCCATGCAGAGATGGAATAAACGCAATTATAAGGCCAGAAAGTAGAAACAGGAAATGAGGTAGAAGATAAGTTAAGGACAGATGACCTGCAGAATATACCTGAGACATTATAACATTGAGACGGGGCCCTCCGAAGTCAGCTGTACTGGTTCAGTGATATTGGTCGAAGGAAAGTTATTGGTTGGACCCAGAGATAAATACTTCTCCTTTTTACAGTTAGCCTCTTGGAATCTTTTTCATTCTTCTAGCTGAACGGATAGAATCTCTGAGACACAGCACTTTTGGCAGTGTGGGACATCCTCAACACATTGGGATTTTAGCCTTGACTTTTGAACATGGTTCTCAAATGGGACTTCTGATTTAGAGATGTGGGCAACCACAGCCCATCCTTACGAAACTGTTCAGCTGGACAAACACGCTAACACCAACGTACTAGAGATATTTTATTTCTTCTGATTTGCAGAAAACACAGTCATTAAACATTACTCCATTTAAACTGCCTCCATTTTACTTAGACTGAGACTGTGAGCTGTATTTGGTAAAGCAAAAGCTGTACTGCAAACAAGGAAACTTTCAAGTGACTTGCTTTTGAATTTCCTTAGTGTGACAAAGAATCATGCGATTAAGCAACAGGACAGTGATACAGCTAGTAGAGCCACTGCTTCATGGCTCCAGTGACCCAAGTTCAGACCTGACCTCCGATGCTGTCTTTGTGGGGTTTGCACGAACTTCTTGTAAGCACATGGTTTTCCCTGGTACTTCAGTTCTTTCCCACATCCCAAAGACATGCACGTTAGTCGATAAGAAGCCTCCAAATAAAGGGGCATCCTTGGAAATAATTCAGAAAGTGTGTAACTCGGGTATTAATGGCTGGGTTGAGTTGTTCTCCAATCTTGGCAATCCATTTGCAAACATTTCGTCACCATATGAAGAGACATCATCAGTGCACTGTTAATTTGTGGTGCGTCCTCTGATGTCCTTTTGATGCTGAGATGAGGAGGAATTTCATTGTCTCAGAGGGCTGTGTAGCCCAAGTCACTGGGTGTATCTAAGACATAGATTGATAGGTTCTGATTAGTAAGGGGTTAAGGCAGGAGCATTGTCAACCATGACTGAAAGACAAACCAGGCTTGATGGGCCAAATGGCCAAATTCTGTTTCTGTACAGTATGTTATGACCTTGTAAATTGGTCATTGCAAATAGATCTTTACTTTGAGTTCGAGTGGTAAAATCGTTGGGGGTGGGTGGAAATTGATGGGAGCACAAGGGATTCTGCAGATGCTGGAAATCCAGGGAGCGAACAACTCTGGCTTCTTCCACCCTCCTTTACAGTCCTGATTAAAGGTCATGGCCCAAAACATTGCTTATTCCTCTTCATTGATGCTGCCTGACCTGCTGAGTTCCTTCTGTATTTTGTGTGCAATTGATGGGAATGTGGGGAGGATAAATTGGGTTTCGTGCTCAGTAGTGGAGGCAGACAGATGGGCTGAAGCTGGGTTAGTTCTGTATGACAATAACTCCATTTCATGGCACAGTTGACTAAGTACTTGATACCACCTGGAGACTAATGAGAGGAACACTTTATGATTCATCTAGAGTCAAGTACAATGTCTGAAGCAACCAGCAACGGTCCCCTAAGAAAAAAATTAATAAGAACTCTTAGACAGTAATTGGGCACTACTTTGATTAAAGAAAAAAGAAAGAAACAATCCAGGCACTTACAGCAAAGGGGGAGATAAGCAGGGCACTCTTAGGAAGTTATTTTCTGTAGTAATTCTCACAGGGTGACAGAAAGTGAAACTACTAAATCAGGCTGAAGGAGCCAGATTAAAACTACCAGATCATTAAAGCCCAAAGAACACAATTTCTTCTGTCTCCCGGTTTAACATACCTGAGGAAATCAAGATTCTTAAGGCCGGTTCACACGTTACTTGCTCAAGCCTAGTGGGCAGTATCTAACGATAATAGAATGAGATGAAATTGTGAATGGATATATTGGAAGGCATAGACTGGATCATTGCACCTGTCACAAAAAGTGGAATTGAATGTGGAACTGCACATATTGTATCAGATTTCAGTGTCCGGAGAGAACTGTGATAATTGTGAGAACCTCAAATATATGGATTTTGATTCCACAGGAAGTAATCTATAAACTAAAAACATTTGAAAGCTAAAGTCTAGAAGCTGAGCTATGCTCCCTTGAGTGAAATCAGTCCAAGTCATTACTTACCAATATAATCATTGGCTTTGCCAATATCGTAATCCCACACAGAAAACTCCAAGGTTTTCTTGGCCAAGTCACTGTGCTTGATGTCGTAGAAGAATTCCTACAAAAACAGGAATCATGCTGATAACCACAATGAATCTGTACTTCTGAATAATAGGGAAAGTCAATAAAGAGTGAAAATTGAAGAGAGTTGAAGTCTGAATAAAGCAAAGGAGTTATGTGCTTCAATCCTTACAGCAAAATGCACAAATCACCCAGAGTCCCATTCTGCCAGTAAACCCTGGGATCCAGGCAGAGGCCAAAATTACTGTAAATCCCTTCCACTAAGGTTTTATTGTGATTCTGGAAGGGGACTCCAGTTCCTTTCAGCCTCACCATAAACCTGCCTTGAGTTTCCTCTCGCAAGGCTATGGCAATCGTTCACCCCTTGTTCCCATCACTACACATGTCAGGTCTCCAACCGGAGTGGGTCGCAATCCACCTGTCCCTCTCCATGCCAGCTTGAAGCCAGAATCAGCACAAGGAGTCAACTGGTGCTGATGCAGCATGGTACCTGTGTTCTGGCCTCTGCTTTACAAGTCCCATCTCCAGATCGGTAATGGGTCTCCTGCCCTGGCTGGGGTAATGCTGAGTGGGCAATACACTTCTGCATCACCACAGAGCTAGCTGAGAAATAGGAGAACTGATTTCCCACAACCACATAGCTTTGTTAAACCAACAATGACATTTAACAATAATAAGGGTTAACATAGCATTGGTGCTATATTGTGGCAGATGAACTCAGCTTTGAAATAATTATGAATTGAAGTACAGAAGAAGACAGAGAGATTAGTGTCATGACGTTATGACAATAACCTTTTTTCTGCATGTTATCAGAACCAAAAAGAGCTGGTGATTGACTTCAGAAATGGGGACGGTGTGCAAGTTCCTGTCTATATCAATAGTGTTTAGATTTGGAAGGTTGACAACTTCAAGTTCCTAGGTGAGAGCATCACCAATAACCTGTTCAACCACAATGATGTCACAGCCAAGAAAATTCACTACGTCTCTACTTCCTCAGAAAGCTAAAGAGATTCCCCGTCGACTCTTACCAATTTTCATTAATGCATCACAGAAAGCATTGCCTGGATTAGTACGGCAACGACTCTGCACATGACCGTAAGAGAGTTCTAGAGAGTTGTGGACACAGCTCAGCACATCACAGGACCCAGTCTCCCCACTAAGGCCCCTGTTTATACTTCTCGCTGCCTCAATAAAGCGGCCAGCGTAATCAAACCCTGGACGTTCTCTCTTCTCCCCCCGTCCCATCGGGCAGAAGGTATAAACGCCTGAAAGCACGTACCACCTGGATAAAGGACTGCTTCTATACCACTTATCAGACCCCAGTGTGATGAAATGGACTCTTGGCCTCACAACCTACCTCGTTATGATCTTGCACTTTATTGTTTACCTAAGCGGCACTCTTTCAGTAGCTTTTACACTTTACGTTGCACTGTTATTGTTTTGCTTGATTTTACTCAATGCACTGTAATGATTTGGTCTGTATAAACAGCACGTAAAACAAGCTTTTCACTGTATCTTGGTATATGTGACAACAATCAACCAGTACCACTATTGGGAGATGGTCCTGGAGAAGGATCTCGGACAGAAACCTTCATTTCCATAGATGCTGCCTGTCCTGCTGAGTTCCTCCAGCATTTTTGTGTTGCTTAGGAGATGAATACTTGGCACCTTTATACCATAACTATTGACAAGAGATATTAAGTATTGAGCATTCATTTGACCCTATTGGCAGCACTCTAGGAAGACCATGCCAGGTGCTGCAAGTTGCTTATAAATTATATGTCATTGTGTCCGTTAGCTTTACGTTTTTTTTTCTTAATGAATTACTAAAAGATCTCATTTCCTCGGAACGTTTACATAAGATCTGTGAATCTCACCTCATTAAATTCAGGGTTCAGTGTCTTTTTCTTGATCTGTGTTTTCTGTTTGGCTTTTTTACCCATGTCAGGCTTGAGACAGCTGAAAGAAGCCAAAAGAGATTGTTGTCAAGCTTCTAAATAATCGCCCTGAAGAGCAAACACACTTGGCACTGGAACAGAAGGAGGCATTCAGCATTGCTTTTGCCATTCAATTAGATTGAGATGGTGGATGAAGTGATGCTCTCTTCATCCACCCACTTCGACTTAATTTTAATTTACCCCTTGCTGGGCAAAATAGAGTTATTGTTTCACGAGAATTTTTGCTTATTACAATAGAGAGCCCAACATTTCCTCACAGTTCACGTGAAGAGCTGGTTTATAAACCTTTTCCTAAAGACTATACAGTACAAAACAGATTTTATTAGAGATTATTAGTTCATTAATTTCTTTGTTTCTGGAGTCTCCCGGTGCCACTTAAAGTCCATCAGCTATGTGCCTCCTGCAATGCCACTCTACAACAGCTGTTTGGGGACGTGGGAAAGCTTTGGTGCTGGATTTTCCTTCTATCTCCCATTGTCCTGATCCTGGCCCCCATGAGAAATTTCAAGCGTTAACCAGTGTCTCTTTTACACATTGTGTTGGGATTTCAATGCCTATGAGTGGATTTTTTTTTCATTCTTTCACCTCCTAAAGGTGCTGACTTGTGTTGGGGTGCACCTTAGCTGCTTATTCCTTCCACGGAGGGGTCACAGAGAGAGAAGAGGACCTTTAACCCACTGAGTCTACATAGACGAATCTTACCTCATCCCCTTTTCTGATTCTCCATTGTCTTATCAATCTTCCCCTGATTCTACCCTTCACCTGCACGTTGGCATACTGGAGGGCAACGAAGCTACCAACCACATGTCCCTGTGAGCAGCCGGAGAAAACCCATGCGGGCACAAACACAGACAGGACTGAGTTCCGGAAAGAACCTGGATCGCTGGAGCTGAAGGGTAGATGCTCTACCAACAGCACCACTAGGCTGCCCAAACATGTCACCTCAGGCCATTCCAATGCCCACTGTCCCTGCGTGTGGAGAAAGGTGTCCGTTTCCCTTGGAAACGGGAACCTTGACTCAAGGACACTGAGGTTACAGTCACCTTTCATCCCAGGTTACAGACTGTGGACAGATTACGGAGCTCAGATCGAATGAACCTTTGGATGGGGTGGCAACTTTTTTCAGATTGAGATATGGGTGAGAATCTGTCAATACCGGGCACTCTGCAGTGGAGGTGGGTTGAGGAGAGGGAATCCTGTTAATTTTTCATCTTTCAGCAACAAAGGACGTTACGAAAGGTTAAATCCTTGACTTGAAATTTCCATGATTCAGGACATTTACAAGGACAGGTGTGTAAAAAGGGCCCGTAGGGTTATTGGGATCCCAGTCACCCCCAACCACAATCTATTAGAGATGCTACCATCCGGGAAACGGTACCGCAGTATAAAAGCCAGGACCAACAGGCTCCGGGACAGCTTCTTCCATCAGGCCATCAGACTGATGAACTCACGCTGACTTGAATGTACTCTATGTTACATTGATTGTTCTATTTATTATAAATTACTATGATTGCACATTACACATTTAGATGGAGAGGTAATGTAAAGATTTTTACTCCTCATGTATGTGAAGGATGTAAGAAATAAAGTCAATTCAATTCAAACTCTCTGTTCCTAAGGATGACAAGGTACAAAGGGCATTGTAATTCTTACAGCAACCATCCAATTCAGTCTTCACACTGGTGCACCATTCCAACCAGCTCGGGAGACTTTCACCCACATCTCTGAGTTAACAGCAATAGTCCTAGATGCAGGTAATGGAAACATCTCAGCCTCTGTCACTTCAAGGAGCAATAAGTGAAACATATTCACCACAGTCTAATGCTGTTTTCTCACGGTGTGGTGACTTTTAACCAGTAGTCATTAAAGAAATCATGGAGAAATCATTGCAGAATGGTATGTTTACCATGACTTCTCTTGGAGAAACACCCAGGGGAAAGATAGAGACTAACGTGAAAAGAGTTGGGAAGCATCTCCCTGACAGAGAGCAAAACTGGTGGGGATGGAGAGCAGGGGAGAGGGGGAGAGGGAGGGGGAGAGTGGGGAGAGGGAGAGAGGAGAGGGGGAGAGGGGGGAGAGAGAGAGGGAGAGGGGAGGGGGAGGGGGAGAGAGAGAGGGAGAGGGGAGGGGGAGGGGGAGAGAGAGAGAGGGAGAGAGAGAGAGGGGGGAGAGAGAGAGGGGAGGGTGGGAGAGAGGGGGAGAGGAGTGGGTGGGGGAAGAGAGAGAGAGAGAGGGAGACAGAGAGAGGGGAGAGAGAGGGGAGGGTGGGAGAGAGAGAGAGAGAGGGGAGAGAGAGAGAGGAAGAGTGGGAAGAGAGAGAGGAAGAGTGAGGAGAGAGAGAGGAGAGTGGGGAGAGAGAGAGTGGGGAGAGAGAGGGGGAGGGGAGAGAGAGAGAGGGGAGAGTGGGGAGAGAGGGGGAGAGTGGGGAGAGAGAGAGGGGAGAGTGGGAAGAGAGGGGAGAGTGGGGAGAGAGAGGGGGGGAGAGAGAGGGAGAGATGGGAAAGTGGAGGGAGATGGGAAAGGGCGAGGAGAGGGAGAGAGAGAGGGGGGGGTGGGGGAGAGAGAGAGGGGGAGAGGGAGAGATGGGAGAGGGGAGAGGGGAGAGGGGGAGAGAGAGGGAGAGAAAGAGGGGGAGAGAGAGAGGGGGTGGGGAGAGAGAGATGGGGTTGGGGAGAGAGAGAGGAGGAGAGGGAGAGATGGGAGAGGGGGAGAGGGGAGAGGGGGACAGAGAGGGAGAGAGAGACGGGAGAGACAGAGAGGGGGTGGAGGGGAGGGGGAGAGGGAGAGATGGGAAAGGGAGAGGAGAGGGAGAGAGGGGAGGGGAGAAGGAGCGGGAGGAACAGGGAGAGGAACAGGGAGTTGCAGAGTGGGAAAAGAAAACAAAGACATTGAGGAAGTAAATCATAAAGACCAAAATGAATCAGGGAATGGATTTTTTCCTTACAGAGTTTATACCATCCAACAGAGGTGATTGTGACAATGCATGACTGACAGAAAGCAGCGGAAAGCTTTGAAACGACGGCAGGCCAGACAGGGAGCTGTGATTGCTGTTTGTCAGGAGAACAGGGAAGTAATCAGGCATTTAGAAAGAGACTATTCCCTGCGACATGAAGATGGATGCAGCAAACAGCATCAACTACAGGTTTACGCACATTTTGACAAAGGGGTCAGAGTAACCATTGGCATCCATGGCAGCCAAGTGAACGCAGCGTATAATTCCCACGATCAGGCCTCCCTGCTGACTGCTGTACAGGAGGGAGATGAGGATTCGGCCCCGCTCTTCAATATCAGCACAGTGCTCAGCTTGCTGGAAGAGGGCAGACAATCTGTTAGTGTGAGTTTTTCTTAGAATCTGTCAAACTAGTCCAATTATTTATTTATAACAAGTGCTCTCATACCAACTATAAATATTTTAAAAACTGAATATTTTAGATTCATAGAGATCGATGAGTTATAAAGCACAGGAAAAGGCTCTTTGCCTCAATTGTCTGTGCCAACCAAGACGTCTATCTACACTAATATCAATTGCTGTGCTTGGCCCGTACCCCTCTAAACCTTTCCTATCCATGCATTTGTCCAAATGCCTTATAAAAATTATAATTTTATACATGTCTATTATTTCCTCTGTCAGACCGTTCTATAAAAACACAACTCCCTGAGAAAAGCTTGCCCCTCAGAATCCCTTTAACTTGTTTCTCTCTCTTAAACCTATGCCCTCCTGGTTAAGACTTCTTTACCCTTAGCAATAGACTGATTATCTGCCCTGTTTAACTCCTTCATAATTTTATAAACCTCTACAACGTTACCCATCATCCTGTGCTCCAGGGAAAATAGCCTCAAACTATCCGATCTCTCTTTTTAACTCAACCCCCACCCCGCCAATTCAGGCAGCATTCCTGTGAACTTCTTCAGCACTCTGTTGAGATTAATCACATCCTCCCTATAGCACAGTGACCAGAACTGCACACAATGTACCACATTTGATATTGCACAATTATAACATGACATCCCTATACGTATACCCAAAGCCTTGACCAATGAAGGGAAGCATACCACACATATTTCTCAACACTCTGTCTACCCGTGTTGCACATTCTGGGAACTATGTACTTGTACCCCAAGGTCTCATGTTCCATAGCACTCAACAGGCGCCTGCTATTCATCGCATATAGAAACGTAGAAAACCTACAGCACAATACAGGCCCTTCAGCCCACAATGCTGTGCTGAACATGTCCTTACTTTAGAAATTACCAAGGGTTACCCATAGCCCTCTATTTTTCTAAGCTCCATCTACCTATCCAGGAGTCTCTTGAAAGACCCTGTCATATCTGCCTCCACCACAGTTGCCAGCAGCCTATTCCATGTACTCACCATTCTCTGCATAAAAAACTTACCCCTGACATTTCTTCTGTACCTTCTTCTGAGAACCTTAAAACTGTGCCCTCTCGTGTTAGCCATTTCACCCCTGGGAAAAAGCCTCTGACTATCCACACGATCAGTGCCTCTCATCATCTTATACACCTCTGTCAGGTCACCTCTCATCCTCCACCACTCCAAGGAGAAAAGGCCAAGTTCACTCAACCTATTCTCATGAGGCATGCTCCCCAATCCAGGCAACATCCTTGTAAATCTCCTCTGAACCCTTTCTATAGTTTCCACATCCTTCCTGTAGTGAGGTGAACAGAACTGAGCACAGTACTCCAAGTGGGGTGTGACCAGGGTCCTATATAGCTGCAATATTACTTCTCGGCTCTTAAACTCAATCCCATGATTAATGAAGGCCAATGCACGTCCTGGCCTGGTTTAGCTTTCCATTTTTATTTAGAACAAACCAACTTACAGACTGCATTTTCTTACTGGGGAGTAGTGTTCCCAAACAGAGGACACAATCAGACTATATGCTGCATTGGAAGAGTCAGCTGAACTCCAAAGTACATTGAGAAACGGTATCATAGAAAATGAACTTGGTCCCTCATATGGATTCTGTACTGAGGAAATGTACTATGGGAGCTTTGCTGGAAAATTGTACCACAGATACATAGAGGGGAAAGGTAGAGTCATAAAGTCACACAGCACAGAAACAGGTTCTTTGGTCTACCTGGTTCATGCTGAGCAAGCTCGTCCCATTTACTCGTGTTTGCCCCAGATCCCTCTAAATTTTTCCTATCCATATACCTGTCTACTTTTAATATCCCTTTTTTTCCTTTTCAGGGTTCTTTTGAAGACTCTGACCTGGAGTTACACACTGACTTCGCTTCTTTGCAGGAATGGGACCCGCTCTCAGGGCCTCACGACTGGCTGGTTTTTTCATACCAAGGGTGTGGCCTAGAAGACTAGCGTGCCTTCAGGGTGCTGTATTTTCATGGCTGTGGAGGCAGGCGGATTCGAGGTCAGAGCCGTCACCTGATGTGTCGCGGGAGTACATGGAAAATCAAAAGCAGCGAGCTGTCTGCTGGGTGTGTGCCCAGAAACCCAAGTCCTTTGGGCACAGAGTTTGGAAAAAGCGACACAACAGACTTTTAACACCCTAAATCAGCGAGTTGTTTGTTATGTCTCATCTCTTGCTGTGAAATGGGGACACCACTTTTTCCCTTATTAGGGAGACAGCGAGCCTGTGGTATGTCGAATTACTGGGTGAATGAGTAGTCTTTGGGGTACTGCGAGTCTGTGTCTTTATTGATGCTTTGCTGCACGCATGAGTGCTCAGTGGGGGGTACAGATGCTTTTTTGCTGGTGGAGGCGGGAGAAGGTTCATCGCTTTGCTACTGCTTGAATGTGGGAGGGGGAGCTGAGGGGGCCTTTGGGGTTCTAACATTTATCTGTTATTCATTCTTTGCGGCACTCCTCTGTTTCTGTGGATGTTTGCAAAGAAAAAGAATTTCAGGATGTATATTGTATACACTTCTCTGACATTAAATGTACCCACTGAAACCTATCGAAACCTTCAAAGTTTAAAGTAAATTTTATTATCTGGGTACATATATGTCAGCATGCACAACCCTGCGATTCATTTTCTTGCGGGCATGGTCAGCAAATCTATAGAATAGCAACCATAACAGGAACAATGAAAGATCAATCAGAGTGCAGAAAGCAACAAACTGCGCAAATGCAAATATAAATAAATAGCAATAAATAATGGGAACGTGAGGTAATGAGATAACGAGTCCTGAAAGTGAGATCGTTGGTTGTGAGAACATTGCAATGATGAGGCAAGTGAGTACAGTTATCCCCTTTTATTCACGAGCCTGATGGTTGTGGGGTAGTAGCAGTCTTTGAACCTGGTGGCGCGAGTCCTGAGGCTCTTGTACCTTCTGTCTGATGGCAGCAGTGAGGAAAGAGCATGGCTTGGGATATTAAGCCTCTCCCATCTTGCCCTAAATCTATGCCCTCTGTTTTTTGATTACTCAACCCTGGAAAAAGGTGTGTAATCACTGTATCTATGGCCTTCACGATTTTAAACACCTCTATAAGATTAGCCGTCAATGAAGTAAACTCCGCCAAGGGTACTTGGGGAACCATAGGAAATTGTACCAGGATAACAAGGAGCATTAGGTTGCCAGTGGGAGGGGGTTAACAGCCCTCATCTCTACCCAAACTGATAAGTGTGAACAAAGCTCAGTACAGAAAAGCAATGAAGCCACGTTTACCTCATCCTCGTAAAGTGACATTCCCCGTGTGGATCCAACTGTAGAACCTCGCTTTACCTGTGGGAATATTCACAATATATTAAATGTGAAGCTTAGCAACGGGATCAGTTTCAGAATCAGATTAGTTTATTGTCACTGTCATATACACCAGGATGCAATGAAATTCCTTGCTCTGGGGCAGCTTAGGAAGTAAGCAGTATACAGGGTGATAATAAATTAGTTAGTTACTGCCTGTTACGCCTCTGGCATTTAGGGCCAGCGATAGTACAGAGTGATAATAAATGCACCAATAAACACAGCCAAGGCTGCAATAAACAATGGAATGGGGCTACGTAGAGTACTGCAAACTAAGGCAGTGCTCAAAGAAGTCCGGAGGTGACAATAATGGAAGAAGTAGCATTAAGGGTTTGAAAACTTGGGGGCACCACCAGGAAGGGGTTTGTTTAGTTTAATTAGTTTGGGAGTCTGATAGCAATAGGGAAGAAGCTATTCTTGAGTCTGGTTGTACGGACGGACGAGCTACTGCACCTTCTCTTACAGAATGGACGAGTGAAGAGGGAAGGGCCAGAGTGCCCGGCATTGTTAACGATACTATTGGCCTTCCAGATGCAATGCACCATGGTGACGGACTGGGTGGAAGGATGTGATGAAATAAGCAGAGTTTGTCACTCTACACTGGTTCTAATTGTCCGTTTAAATCTACATAAAATGTATTCCTAACATGCCTCTTGTTACAGTCTAAATACTGGGCCGTACCACCCTTTCTCCAAATGAAACTGTTATGGAATGGGGTTTGGCCTTCCTGGCATCCTCTGAATCAGCTAACAAAAGAATAAGCTACACATTACCTACGCTATCAGAACTCTTACTTTGCTGTTTAGTTACTGCACCCACTTAGTTCTTAGTTGTGCCACGTCCAGCATATTCTGGAGAGGTGTGCTCACCATCAAAGCTACCTGAAGCTAATTTTGGACTCCGGCTGTGATCCTGAATAAACCCTGAAGAATAATCACAAAGAAACCCTTACCGGTACGACTCTCTCCAGACAGATGTTGAAGTTCTTTATTTGGTTAGGTTTGAGTTTCTTTAGAGAAACCCTGGTCTCTCCAATGAATTCATTATGACCAAATTTATCTTCATCCAGGACAGAGATCCTGTATTGGGGGGGGGGGAATCAATTCAGGTTGAATAGATCAAACAATCTGAACTTATGTGCTGTCTTTAATGCAGTAAAATGTTCTGAAATACTTGGCAACAGCATCAAGAAACAAAATTTGACAGGAACATATTCCTGCACCTGACCAAATGTTTGTTTAAGGCAGTCTTTCACAACCTTTTTTAGCCCAACGCCCCCCCAAGGCACTTTCAAACTTGCCAATGCCCCGCTAAGGCATCTTCATTCTTGCCAACACCTCAGTTAGGCACAATATACTTTCCAGCACCCCCATTGTGTAAATATGTCTACCATATGCTAACATGATAAAAACGATTCTGCTTTAAATTTTTGTTTTTAAACCTAGCTTACACAGTACCTGTGTGCTGTACAGCAGCTTCGATATCAATGTGATCCCTGAGCTTGATGATTTTTAGCAAGAGTTGAAATATCTGGTTCAAGTCATCACAGCAAAAGCTTTAGGACCCTACATATAACAATGTCCAAGTGGTTTCTGATTTTTGTGGGTATGTGGTTCACTGCACTGAAACCTTTTTCAACAAGGTAGGAGGATAGCTATGCAATGAAGAACAGTTTGGCTCTTCTCCAAAGACCAGAAAACTTTTTATGACAGTTAGCCACATACCACAAAAGCTGACATTTTTGCAAAGCATTTTTGCTACTTCATCATTCTGAATTTCGATTATTTCTTCTTGCAAGCTCTCTTCCTGTTCTTCCACCTTGCAAAGAAATGGGTTAATTACCCAGTCTGGAATTTCCAGATCGATCAAATCCTTGAACCGATTCTGGAAATCCTTCTTCAGTGACTGCAGGTATAAGCAGTACTCTTGCAAATCACCATCTGTGAAAGAGAATGCCATACTTTCATGCAGGGAAATTGTGAGAACGTTCTTCTCCCAATGTTTTGCTTATATATTTCCAATTTTCTGATGAAAGTGGACACTGCACTTTTACCTGGATTAAATTGAAATTCTCACTCTGTAGTTTCATATTTAGAATGTTCATTTTGTCATACAGATCAGCTAGGTAAGCCACATCTCCATGTATAACTTCAATCTTGTTACCCAAGCTCTTGTCAACTTTGAGCAAAAATTCAACAAGTGTCAAAAAGATCAAAGAAACGCTTTAAGCAGCAGCCTTTTGACAGCCAACACACTTTAGTGTGAAGAAGCAAGCGTTATCTTGGCATAAATGGCGAGTTATTACTCAGAGGAATTGATTTTAAAATACTGGTATCCATTTTGAGAACAGTGGTCAGCACTTCTGATACAGCAGGCATTATCAATTGTATGGGATTTTCCACACTTTGCAATCATCTTCTCCCTTTCTCTTCACCATTTACACCTCGGACTTCAACTACTGCACAGAGTCTTGTCATCTTCAGAAGTTTCCGGATGACTCTGCCATAGTTGGATGCATCAGCAACGGAGATGAGATTGAGTACAGGGCTATGGTAGGAAACTTTGTCACATGGTGTGAGCATAATTATCTGCAGCTTAATGTGAAAAAGACTAAGGAGCTGGTGGTAGACCTGAGGAGAGCTAAGGTACCGCTGACCCCTTTTTCCATCCAGGGGGTCAGTGTGGACATGGTGGAGGATTACAAGTACCTGGGGATACGAATTGACAATAAACTGGACTGGTCTAAGAACACTGAGGCTGTCTACAAGAAGGGTCAGAGCCGTCTCTATTTCCTGAGGAGACTGAGGTCCTTTAACAACTGCCAGACGATGCTGAGGATGTTCTACGAGTCTGTGGTGGCCAGTGCCATCATGTTTGCTGTTGTGTGCTGGGGCAGCAGGCTGAGGGTAGCAGACACCAACAGAATCAACAAACTCATTCGTAAGGCCAGTGATGTTGTGGGGATGGAACTGGATTCTCTGGTGGTGGTGTCTGAAAAGAGGATGCTGTCTAAGTTGCATGCCACCTTGGTCAATGTCTCCCATCCACTACATAATGTACTGGGTGGGCACAGGAGTACATTCAGCCAGAGACTCATTCCTCCGAGATGCAGCACAGAGCGTCATAAGAGGTCATTCCTGCCTGTGGCCATCAAACTTTACAACTCCTCCCTTGGAGGGTCAGACACCCTGAGCCGATAGGCTGGTCCTGGACTTATTTCATAATTTACTGGCATAATTTACATACTATTTAACTATTTATGGTTCTATTACTATTTATTATTTATGGTGCAACTGTAATGAAAACCAATTTCTCCCGGGATCAATAAAGTATGACTATGACTATGACATTTTGGAAATGTTTTAAGAAGCAATGAGACCACTATCAAGGTAATTTTTAGCTTTCTTGGCAAATGATTCAAGCGTTCAAATGCTTTTCAAATGCTTCTTTCATCTTCTGGAACTGAGTAATACCATAAGTACCCTTTTCAGGGTGTCTTTTACGAAATGTTCCTGCAATCTTGATGGTTTCGTGGCTTCATTAGACAGTACAGTGTTACAAATAAGACACATGGGTCGTCGCTGAGCTGATGGGAATGGAATAAAATCATACTCCAGCTATGTAACATTATACTGACACACTTTCTATAGTTTCTGTTTCTTAGCAGGATTAGAATTCAAGGTGTCACCACCTTCAGACTCACAGAAATCCATCATTAATGGGGCTAAATTAAAATTAAAAATTAACACAAATTGAGAATGCATATTGGATGTTGACGATAGCAGCGTTGACATGGTTGGAACAATGATAGTGGCATGTAAAGGAACAGCAAGGTGAAGATGAAGACAATCACAACAGTGAAAATTACGTTGACAAGGATTCAGATTGGAATCTGAATGTTGGTCAGGACAGGGCTGGTGTATGGCAAGCTACCTTTATACTATTTCAGTTAGCATGATTGGCCGAGCATGTAAAGTCTCATAATCCCCAGAGATTGTTCTTGACTGCACATGTGAAGACGAAGTCACTTTGAACACCTCAAGGGGAATCCTTGGGGTCTGCAGGTTCACTGATTGGCTCTATTTCACTGTTTAGTTCCGGCCAGCGCTGTATCGTTGCGCGACCTGTCTTCCGTAGGTCTGTAGAGAAAGTTGAGAGGATGTACTTGACTTACCAGCTGTTAAATTCCATGAACTTATTCCGTGCTAAAAGTCAAGGGGAACTGTTGGGCAACAGACACAAATGCTGGAGTTACTCAGCAGCCCAAGCATCACCTATGGAAGAGAATACAGCCGAGCAGCTATACACCACCCACCAGAGAAAGCGGGATCTCCCAGTGGCCACCCAGTTTAATTCCACTTCCCATTCCCATATGTCCACCCATGGCCTCTCTACTGTCACGATGAGGCCACACTCAGGTTGGAGGAGCAACACCTTATATTCCGTCTGGGTAGCCTCCAACCTGATGGCATAAATATCAATTTCTTGAACTACTGGTAATGGCCCCCTTTCTCTATTCCCCATCCTGATGGCATAAATATCAATTTCTTGAACTTCTGGTAATGCCCCCCTTTCTCTATTCCCCATCCTCTTTTCCCTCTCTCAGCTTATCTCCGTGTCTGCCTATCGCTTCCCTTTTTCTTTCTCCCATGGCCTTCTGTCCTTTCCTATTAGGTTCCCCCTTTTTCAGCCCCGTATCTCTTTCACCAATCAACATTCTAGATCTTTACTCCACTCCTCTCCCCCTCCCGGTTTCACCTATCTGCTCATGTTTCTTCCTCCCTCCCCCCAACTTCTAACTCTGACTCCTCATCCTTTTTCTCTCCAGTCCTGCTGAAGGGTCTTGGCCCAAAACGCAACTATTCACTCTTTTCCGTAGGTGCTGCCTGGCCTGCAGAGTTCCTACAGAATTTCATGTGTGTGGCTTGGATTTCCAGCCTCTGCACATTTCCTCTTGTTTGTGACCTGTTGGGCACCCTGGTTGCTAATTTATGCATCCCAATAATGTCTGTTTGGTCGGTAAGGTCAGATGAGATTGCTGAGTTTCAGATGCGTTGTGACGATGAGTGCTCACTGCCTGCAGGGCGATGGTTCTTCCTGTGTTCCAGTGCCTCATCCCAGTAATGTCTGTTTGGTTGGTAAGGTCGGATGAGATTGCCGAGTTTCAGACCCGTTGTGACGATGAGTGCTCACTGCCTGCACAGCGATGGTTCTTCCTGTGTTCCAGTGCCTCATCCTTTTTTTTTTGACCTAATGGTCAGTCAGGTCTCATGCTTCAAGTTAGAGTGCTGCTTACCGCACCCCCCCCCAAGAATCCTGAGTGTCCCTAATGACTTCTATTTGCCCTAACGCCCCCTTAAGACACATAACTGTCCCCGTTAGGAATCACTGATTTACAAGGTAGGGAGGAAGCATTGTCTGCGAAGGGAATGTTATTGCATAGCTGGGGATGTAGCTACCACTGGTAAAACAATTAAATTAAATTCAGAGGTGCACGAGATGTCAGAATCAGAGGAATTGAAAGAATTCAGGCGGCTGGAATGCTGGACGTAAGATTACTGGCTCAGTCCTGCACCAGAGGCTGTAGCTAAAACCTGCTGACTGACACGCTGGTTTAGTCACGCAGGGCAGTGGCATTGTTCAAGCACCTTATCTTCCAGTCAGGATGACACCTGCATACAATGCTCCTTTAGTCAACAACTTCTGGATAGATCACAAAACCATATATTTCTTATGTCTTTGTTTTTCGCCTTGAATGTGATTCTGGAGCTGTTGGAGCCTACGATTTGCAATTTGGAGATGGTTTGGATATTTGAGCACTCTGCAGTCTTCGAGAGGATTCTGGGCGCAGAGGCAGCGTGTGCGAATCTTGTGGCAAGAAGACTGCATGATGGGGTGCAAGCCAATGATTTTTTTAGATTATGAGGACACGCAGTCCTCTTTTATTGTCATTTAGTAATGCATGCATTAAGAAATGATACAATGTTCCTCCAGAATGATATCACAGAAACACAAGAAAAATCAAGACTGAAAAACTGACAGAAACCACATAATTATAACATACAGTTACAACAGTGCAAAGCAATACCATAATTTGATAAAGAACAGACCATGGGCACGGTAAAAAAAAGCCTTAAAGTCTCTCGAAGTCCCATCATCTCACGCAGACAGTACAAGGAAGAAAAAAACCTCTCCCTGCCATGAACCTCCAGCGCCGCAAACTTGCCGATGCAGCACCCTGGAAGCACCTGACCACAGCCGACTCTTGAATCTGTCCAAAAACTTCGAGCCTCCGACCAGCCCTCCGACACCGAGCACCATCTCTGCCGAGCGCTTCGACCCCGGCCCCGGCAACAGGCAACAGGCAAAGCCGAGGATTTGGGGCCTTCCCCTCCGGAGATTCTCGATCGCACAGTAGCAGCGGCAGCGAAGCAGGCATTTCAGAAGCTTCTCCAGATGTTCCTCCGTGCTTCTCATGTCTGCCTCCATCAAATCAGGATTGTGCACGGCCCCTACTTAACAAATACGATATCATTTTGGAGCGGCCGCGCACATTGCGTCGCGCCGCCATCTTCCCCTCCCCTCCTGTTCGACTCCATTTTCACTGATTAAAGCAACAAGGGAGATTGAAACATCTAGGCGAATGCACAAGGTGAGTGCCTTCTGCCTGCCTTTTGACTACTGCTGGGATCTCTCTGCCACGGAGAGGGAAGATTGCATTTGATCGCTCTGTTGCCGGAGAGGGGAGACTGCCTTTTGATCGTTGGTGGGATCGCTCTGCTGCTGGAGAGGAGAGACACCTTTTGATCGTTGGTGGGATCGCTCTGCTGCTGGAGAGGAGAGACACCTTTTGACCACTGGTGGGATCACTCTGCTATCGGAGAGGAGACACTGCCTTTTGATCGCTGGTGGAATCGCTCCGCTGCTGGAGAGGGAAAGGCCTGCCACTGTGTCTGGAGATTGTTACCCAGCTTTTCTGCATTTTGGATATGGACTTGGACTATAGACTTTTTTTTCAGTCTTATAGTTTTTTATATTCTGTGTTTTTCGCCCGATCTATCTTGTTTCTTTGTGTGTGGGGGAGGGGGGTTGGGGAGTTGATGTGCCTGTTCCCTTTTTGTGTGGGGAGGAGGGATGGGGGGGTTGTTGATGATCATGCTGCCATTCTTTTCTTTCTTGGTTTCATGGCTATCTGGAGAAGAAGAATTTCAGAGTTGTATACTTTGATAATAAACGAACCTTTGAACCTATTTCATGGATGAAATGCTAATCTGAAACCCAGTCTACCCTCTCTCATTTTAAGGTAAAACATCCCATGGTTGAGAAAGTTATCTCCAGTGTCCTGGCCAACATTTATCTCACAATGAGCATTACTCTCAGTGCCACTTTATTAGGTACACCTGCTCGTATATGCAAATACCTAATCAGCCAATCATGTGGCAGCAACTTGATGCATAAAAGCATGCAGACATGGTCAAGAGGTTCAGTTGTTGTTCAAACCAAACATCAGAATGGGGAAGAAGTGTGATCTAAGTGACATCGACTGTGGAGTGATTGTTGGTGCTAGATGGGGTGGTTTGAGTACCTCAAAAACTGCTGATCTCCTGGGATTTTCACGCACAACAGTCTCTAGAGTTTACAGAGAAATGTGCAAAAAACAAAAAACAAAATCCATTGAGCAGAACTTCTATGGGCAAAAATTCTTGTTAATGAGAGAGGTCAGAAGAGAATGGCCAGACTGGTTCAAGCTGACAGGAAGGTGATAGTAACTCAAATAGCCACACATTACAACAGTGGTGTGCAGCCACGCATTACAACAATGCTGTGTAGAGGAGCACCTCTGAACACACAACGCGTCAAACCTTACGGCAGCAGAAGACCAGAAATGTGCATACCATGGCCACTCCACTGGGTACAGAGGGGAAGGGAAGGGGGAACGTTGAGGGAGGGACGTACAGAGGCACGTAATAAAGTGGCCACTGAGTGTAAGTTTGAATGATGTAATGTGTTTAACTACATTTACTTGTTTTCTGTGAGGTACAAAAATATGGGGGTGATGCTTAAATTCAATTGAACGAAGAATATAGCAACAGTATACACCTGTCAATATGATACACCCTATAAAAATTGGTCAAAAACATAATAATGTTACATCATCCAGGAGGTCTCATTAAAAAAACTATTTAGAAAGCAACTTTCATTCCCCTTTCAGAACCTCTCAAAGCACTTCACTGGCAATTAAGCCCTTTTTTTGTAATCTCAGTTATTAATACAAGGTAAGGACTGTGGCAGCCAATTTCTTTACGGCAAATTTCCCTAAATAACAATGTAATAGTGATTTCTTTCTACCTGCTTCAGTGATTTTGGTTGAGGGGTAAGTACTGACCAGGAGTGCAGGAATAACTCTCTCATCTTAGGACTTTTTTTTTGGAAACATCTGCCTTAAAATGCTGACAGGTCTGTTTTATGTCTTCTCTCAATGTTGGCAACTCTGACGGTACAGGACTCCCTCTGTGTTGGAGCAACACCTTATGTTTCTGGAATGAGACGTTAGATCTACCAACTGAGCCACCGTTCAGAGTTCGTTCAGGATGAGCACCTCATATTCTATCTGGGCCATCTACAAACCAACATCACGAACGGTGAATTCTCCAAATTCGTGGGTTGAATGCAGGAGCAGCTCTTTCCTCAAAGTTACAGCTGCGTCCATATTTCTCACCTGAGTGTTTTCCTCTGCATGTCATCCTCGGTGATCCCGTGGTATGTTAGCCGTTCATTCCACACTGGGTTTCGGGTGTTGCGCAGAGTTTTTGTACGCAGCTTGTTTGACTATGTGTTTGAAACATAAACAGATTTGGTGTCAAGTCCTTCAACTACTCAAGTTATTATTCAGAGTGACCTGGGGAGCATCAACAAATCTGAGAGTTCTTCTGGTTAAGTACATCTCTTGGTGCAGTTCCCTGCCACCTTTCCTGGAATCAATAATTTATGGGGAAATTAATTTTCTACATGTTTTTGTGTATGGTCACTTGTGTACCATGTCAGTAGCTATGCATGAAAATATATAATGAGTTGTTTTTTTGTTAAAGATTCTTTTCCAAGGTACATCTTGTAGATATGTGGTTATTGAAGGCCAGTTCAGGGAATTCAGCCTCAGGATAGAAGGACCCTTTTGAATAGAGATGCCGAGGAATTTCGTTCACCAGAAGGTGGTGAACTGTGGAATTCACTGTCACAGGTAGCTGTGGAGGCAAAGTCACTGGGTGCATTTAAAGTGGAGGTTCACAGGTTCTTGATTAGTAAGGGCATTGGGTGAAGGCAGGAGAATGGGACTGAGAAGAAAAATAAATCAGACATGATCGAATGTTGGAGCAGACTCGATGGGTTAATTAATAGCTTCATTCTGCTCCTATGTTTTATCATCTTATGGTCTAACTCATGGTCTCATGAGTTAGGTGTTAGGATTAATGTATTTTCATACAGCTGCTCCAGTAAGACCAGCTGACTATTACAAACCACTGTGTCAGTAGGTACAAATCAGATATATCTGAAAGTAAGAGGAATATCATGAGATAGAATTTGACTGTGTGGGAGTTTACGCTTGGCTTCTGACTCACTATCAGATAAAGCCCATTCAGTGTGTTCCTGCCCTGTACACCTTGATATAACAATATATACAGTATAGTCACCTCACTTCAACCATAACTTGTCATAGACAGCTCCTGTATACAAACCACAGTCAGGGTGTGACAGACAGCATTCTGTGAATGCACTACACACACTTACAGAGAGCCTGATCATTCTGCCGTTGTTGCACTAAGTGTATGCATTTCAATGTCTTCCCCCGTATGTTTCTACAGAGTTGGTGTTCCGGTTGGCTAATGGTGCCTTTCCCATCATATATGGTGGAATATTCCATTTCTTTAGGTAGATATTACTGTTTATTTTGTAATATGGCTGCAACTACATTGTGAGGTGCATTGTATTCTAATTCATGTGTAGCCTTATGTTAACTCTGTTGGCAATTAAAGATGGAATGTCCTGGTGCCAAGTAACAAGGAACTCATTACCCTCAGTGAGAGAGAGATCGGGGCTGCCAGGAGTTCACACTGGACAAAGTATGGAGCTATTATTGTGTTTTCTGATGGATATCTTTTTGTAAATATTGGCAGCTTTTTGTAAGTTTGATTTTTGATGCACCTAATAAACACCCTTGCACTAAAGTGCGAAGCAACTCCGAGATATTTTTTCTTTGGTCATAATCCATGTCATTTCACAGAGGCAAAATCAGAATATCAGAAACAGACCTGTGAGATTTTGGAAAGCCAGGTCAAGGTGATATCTCATTAGATATCACAACCATGCAGAGGGGTCACATATCTCCAGAGGGACTGAAGGAGGACAATAAAATCTGCTCACAATCTCACCTTGCTGGCTCCAGGCAAGAGGTGAACTTTCACATATGGATCAGCCAAGCCGTTAGAATCCATGGGTTTCAGTCCCTGGAGGACAGGAGTCATAAATGTCCAGTCAGTACGTTGGCCGAATTCATAAAGTTACCACAAATAAACAATGTGAATGCCATTGCTTTCAGGAGGGTATCTATTTTGACATCAGGATAATCCGAAAGGCGACAGATCTTTGATAAACCAGTTCTGAGGGCTGGTTTAATCCAGCAATCTGAATTAAATGCTTCAGCCTCTGAAGTGACAATCCAAACCTCTCACAGAGCTCAATATCTCAACTGGCCCTACCATTCCATTCGAATGCACCACCACATCCGGTCCCCTGTACGCCTGTGCTAATATCAGACTATGGGATTCCAAGTCTCTCTTTACAATGAAAGCAGTTAAAAGCATTGTAATTAAGTATATTTTATGGAAATATAAAAACCTATTTGCACAGAAGCTGGTTATTCTGCAATTATGTACAAAAGCTGAGTGCTCAGTTCGTGCTTATGAAGGACTGTATTGTGTGGTTGTGTTTTTACTAATATTCACTAAGCAAGTGGTGCTGCTGAAGCTGACAGTCCCATGGGAAGATCGCTTGGAAGAGGCCTTTGAAAGGAAGCTCTCCAAGTACACAGGACTGGTCAGCAACTGTCAGCAGGCTGGATGGAGAGCGAGGTGGCTCCCAGTGGAGGCTGGTTGTAGGGGATTCACAGCCCATTCCTTAGATAGAGCCTTCAGCAATTTGGGCATCGAGGGAGAGAGGAAGAGGAGAGCCATCCGCAGTACCTCCGATGTGGCAGAGAGGGCCTCAAGATGGCTGTGGCTCAAAAGAGGGGAGCCATGGAGTCATAAGTAGCTAGCCATCTGGACACAAGCTGGGGTCTGATCAGCCCCGGCTGGGTCACCTGGAGGAGGTTGTATGATGTTGAAAGACCCGAAACACCCGATGATTCCAGGAACATCACTGAAGATGGGTCCAGAGGCATCAGTAGATGTATGTATGTGGCTATATGTGCTTGTATATGCGAGAACAGGGCCTCAAGCCGCGTGTTGTCGGGCAGTGGAGGGTGGCGGGGGAAGGCATAGGGAGTCTTTTATTATGTGACAGTGATTCTGTGTGCGACTGTTGGTAATACGTTTTACACCTTGACCTTGTAGTAATGCTGTTTCATTTAACTGTATTCATGAGTATTCATGTATGGTTGAATGACAATTAAACTGGAATTGATTTTTTAAAATGTATTGAGGGTTTCTGCCTTCAGTGATAATGAGTATACACCGACTGCTATTCTCTTGGTGGGAGAAATTTCAGAATCAACTGGATATTGCTGGAACCTTCCCAGTCTTATTGGAAAATGGGGGGATGATGCCAGCTCACCTTTGCTCTTACGATGGTGCAGTGCAAAGCATTGTTGACCTGGTCATATATCAGACTGAACTCCAGCGCTCCCAGTGTTGCTGTGAACACAACCAAAACCATCTCAGCAAATGATTGCCAACAACAGGATGTAGGGAACACTTTTATCAATCATTGTTTTGCTTTAAAGACAATAATCCACTCTGGCAAGTGAATGAACTGGCACTCTGGGCCAGGACACTTTGCCTGGTACCTGCCAAGTGCAGAACCAGGTCACCTTGAACGATAGTGAGGCAGGAGGGCGGAAGTAACTCCCCTCTTCCCCAACAGATTAAACCGCTCACCTACACAGCAGCAGAAATTTACAGTGGTAGAACTAAAATAACCAGCCTGCACGTCTCTGGGACACAGGAGGAAATCGGAGCAACCAGAGACCCACAGAGGCACAGGGAGAGCTGATAGAGGGTTACCAGGTTATGGGTGGCCCAGATGGAGTGGACAGAGAGCAGCCATTTCCCAGGGTAGAAATGTCTGAAGGGCATGCATTGAAGGTAAGTGGGGGGGGGGTAGGTTCAAGGGGGATGTGAGGGTTAAGTTTTTTACTCGGAGAGTAGTGGATAGCTTTAATGCGCAGCCTGGTATGGTGGAGATAAGCACATGGATGTAAGGAAGATGGAGGGATAGGGAATGGTGTAGGCAGAAGGGATTAGTGATTGGGTGTTTTTTGATTTGCTTTTTAGCTGGTTCAGCACAACATTGTGGGCTGAATGGCCTGTACCTGAGCTGTACTGTTCTGTGTTTTAACTCTACACAAACAGGATATGATGTCAGGACTCAGGGTCTCTGGTGTAGTGAGGCAGTAGATCCACTAACTGTGACCACCCCGCTCCCGTTCTGCCAAGCAGACACAGCTTCTAGTTTTGTATCCCCTCCCTCATATTGACTCTCCCACCACAGGTTTACACTCACTGATAACAAACCCCTTTGGTTTTTCCCCAACTATGACTCACTGGGCTCATCCGAATCATAAGCCTCCTCGTCCTCCTTGATCTGCTGCTGCTCCTGCTGGCGGGAGGGAGGCATTGCAGAGCCCATGCCGGGCGCAGCAAACTGGCCGTGCTGGCGGGCGCCCCTCTCCTCCTTTGGTGAGTCCGACGATGGGGGAGGTTGACTAGACACGGAATGCGACAAGGCTGGAGAGCCTACCACTGTCACACGGAGAGAAAACACAGACAGGAATCATTCCTTCTTCAAACCTGGTTGATGGCCCAGTGTTCTGAGATGAAAAAGAGAATACAGAAGTGGGGGAAGGGACATGGGGCTGCTCTTACTTGGCTTTTGCTCTGGGTATCTGGGAGTCACGCCCTGACCTGGTCGGTAGGCTCCAGGGACACCTGTCAACACAAAATGTCAGATCAACAATCCACAGCTCTCCAATATTGAGCAGCAAAATGGAATTCACCAATGAACATGGAATGATGCCTTTCTCTTAAAATACAGGTCTATCTTACATAGAGCTGATATTATGATATTATTGCCTAGGCCCTACAGAGGTTCCCAACCTGGGATCCAGAGATTCCTTGCTTAATAGCATTGGTCCACGGCGTAAAAAAAGTTGGAAACCCTGCCTTAGGATGTGTTTGATCAATATAATATTATAGTGTTGCCTATGGGGATTCATTGACTGGGAAAGGTTCACGTCAATCTGAGAGTGGAGGGGTGAATGGAAAAAAGCATTACTGTATTGGGATCATTCAATCTGTATTCAAAAATATTGGTTGTCAGAGTTGTGGAATTCGGAGGGGTACATGCCCTTTTGCTACCTTCCCAGGATCCATGGCAGTCTTCTTCATTTACAGAATACTGGGATACCCAGGCAAGAAGGCAGACCCAAGGCAAAGTACATTTCTGCTTAAATGCAAGTGTTTTTCTTCATACATGGAACTGAATGAAACAGAACTTTTCCTGAACCTTCCTTTCACTTTAGATGACATAGGTTAGGAAGGCCGTTTGTTTCTCAGGGAGAGCTATTGCTCAGAATTGTAGACTGAAAAAAACACATTTTATAGTGAAGTAATCTGTTGCTGGGTTGAGAAGGGGCAATATCCAGTGGGCACTGTTCAAATGAAATTGAATGTGATTATATATTAGTCGGTGAAGGCCACAAGCAGCAATTATGAGGGCAACTGGTACATTAGCCTTTCTCATGAGAGAAATTGACAGGGGAATAAGGAAACAACAGGAATTCTGCAGATGCTGGAAATTCAAGCAACACACATCAAAGTTGCTGGTGAACGCAGCAGGCCAGGCAGCATCTGTAGGAAGATGTAGGAAGGGGAATAAGGAAGTCTTTTTACAATTATTTATGGTCTTTATGAGGCTGCAGCTGGAATAAAGTGGGTAGTTATAGTCTCTTTATCAAGGAACGGATGGAATACCATCACTGGATTGATTCCAAGGATGGTGGATTTTCTTGTATGAGGAGATAAGCAGATTGCCTATATGCTGTACTGTTTAGATGAATGAGGGGACATCTGATTAAAATGTAAAGGCTAGCATAGGTGATGTTTCTGTTAGCTAAGGAGTCTAGGACTGGGAACATTGCTTTAAATAAGCTGTGACAGAGAGGAGGAGGGTGGTGAACCTTTGGAATTCTCCACCTCAGTGGAGAGATCAGCATTTTTCTGGGAGACAAGAAGAATGGGAACAGTGATGGAGAATGGTGCTGATCTTAGTCAATAGCAGAAGAGGATCGGAAGAGTGGATGGTCAACTCATGCTCCCCTTTATGCTTTTTGTTTCAGCACAGGTTTCCTGATCTTCCACCAGAGTTTACTGAAAGCCCTACAGTGCCACTTGCTGCAACTGTAGCAGCAGATTCTGGGGGGGGGGGGGGGGTTGTTGCTGCAAGATTTTTAAGGGCTGATTCTACAATGCTTCCCTCAAAGCTCTCTCCCATCTGCCTTCAATAATTCCCTCACTGATCTGAACTTCTCTCCTGTACATTGAAGCTGTTCCAGTTTCCCACTCAATGGGTCATGGACTTTTGCCAAGGGTCACCTCATATCCCCAGGAGGTACATACTTGCTTGGAGTGCCTGTGGCACAGCGGCTTGGTGGACGGCTGCAGGAGCTCGGGAAACTGGAGCTGAAGTATGACGTCGTCCAGCTGGGAAAAATGGTTGGAATTAAAGTTAGTGGGGTCATAGGAATAAAACACAAAATACTGGAAACATCAGCAGTCTACTGGCGTTTACCCATGTCAGCCTTCTCTTCAATCTGTTTCTCCACCTATTTTTGCACTGTAATTATCTTCCTGATTAATTCTGTGTCTATTTCTGGTATGTTTACTTTCAAGCGCACAGTAACATCCTGTTTTGGCCTCTATAATTCAGATTGGAAATGAGTATTACAATCTTTCTGGTCTTTGAAGCTGTCTGACTCTTGTGACATCAGTCCAAGGAGACAATGCCGGTGGCTCTAGGTCTAGGGGTATGATTCCTGCTCTGGGGATAAAAGAGGACCCAGTTTCAAATCCTGGACCAGCCCTCTGTTTAGGGGCAACAGTTAGTGTAATGCTATTACTGTGCTAGTGACCCAGGTTCAAATCCTTTCCATGCCTCCCTCATTCTCCCTACAACTGGTTCCTTTTCTTTCCCAACACACAACACACTGGAGGAACTCAGTGTAAGGAGCTAGTGCATTCTCTCCATGGCTACATGAGTTTCCTCCGGGTGCTCCGGTTTCCTCCCACATTCCAACGATGTACGGGTTAGTAGGTTTACTGGTTACATGGGTGGTGTGGGCTCACTGGGCTGGCAAGGCCGGTTACCACGCTGTATCTCAAAACTTTAAACTGAACAACATTCACTCACTCCACATTTTGGGTTGAAAACTCTTCAAACTTGCTGTTTTTCCAGTACTTGGGGCTTTTTTTTGGCTCCATATTCCAGCATCTACTATCTCTTGTGTCTCTACAGTTATAACTCAGCTCTTCTCTCTTCACAAGCCCAGCCTGACCATTTGCTCACTTCCTTCAGCTCTGAATTTCACTCCTTTTTCCTCTGTGTTCTCTCTTTAACAGCCCTTATTAACTTTTGGGCCTGATGCTTCATTGATAGCCTGTACCCACAGTGACCCTAGCCTCACCTTCTGTCCTTTCCACACCTCCCACACCATCTCTACAACTCGTTCCCTCTCTTTCCCAACACATAAAACACTGGAGAAACTCAGTGGGTCAGTGACCATCTATAGGGGAAAATGAACAGTCAACATTACTGGTCAAGATCTTTCACCTAGACTGGGAGACCCTTCAACAGTCCAGATGAGGGTTCTTGACCTGAAATGTCGACCACCCATTTCCCTTCGTAGGGCCCTGACTTTCTCCTGCACTCTGTGTGATGCTCTAGATTCCAGCATTTTCAGTCTTTTGTGTCTTCCTCTCTTTCCCAGTTTTGATGAAGGGTTTTCGACCTGAAACATTAATTGTGTTTTTCTCTCTCCACTGATGCTAATTGTCCTGCTGAGTGTTTCCAGCGTTTTTTGCTTTTATTTCAGTTTTCCGGGTTCACAGTGTTAGACCAAAGCATCACAATATCTGTACTCTGAAGCAGAGCAAAATAAATAATCTGGCATGTTGAAATATTCAAGACGACAAGGATTTCACAACCCAGTATTCAGGAGAGTAAATTATTTATAAGACCAACCTGTCCTCAGTGACCTATTTCAGTGCTTAGTACTATACTGAATTACTATTAATGCCATTTATATAGTGCTTCTCATATTGAATCTTCTCCAAAAGAATTACTGGGATGTAACATCTACTGTTAAACAAGCAAATGCATTAAGTATTTTGTGTGAGTGCTTTCTCAACAACAATGATAATGAATGATTAATAATCATTTCTGTACAGTTCGTGCGTATCGTACAATGGCTTCGCAAACAACAGGAATTCTGCAGATGCTGGAAATTCAAGCAACACACATAAAAGTTGCTGGTGAACGCAGCAGGCCAGGCAGCATCTCTAGGAAGAGGTACGGTCGACGTTTCAGGCTGAGACCCTTCGTCAGGACTAGGGTCCAGTCCTGTCCTGACGTCCAGTCCTGACGAAGGGTCTCGGCCTGAAAACAGGAGAACAGAGTGAATGCTTGAGGGAATGGGTACCACTTTCAGATTCTTCCAATGATCTTCACAAGCTTTTCCAGTGCGGCATCTTCATGTGCTTCTAATTACAGGGATAAAATCCTTGCTTGAAGGAATTTCTGATTTTATGATGAAAGAAGTTATTGGATGAAGCCGAAGAAGATAGTTGGGCCTGAGGTAATATCTGAGGTGGGATGATTGAGCTCCAATACTCCAACATCTTCAGTTAGGTGAGATATGGCTCCAGCCACTGGAGTGTGTTCCTTCTGATGCCAATTAACTTCCGTTTCACTAGAGCACCTTGATATTTCTCTCACACAAATGCTGCTTTGATTTCAAGGTCAGTCACTTTCACCTTACTTCAGGAATTTAGCTCTTTGGTCCATGCTTGGACTAAGGCTGTGATGGGTGATGCCAGTGACACTTCCAAGAGGACCACAACCTTGTCATAGGGTTTGGAGGCTTGCAGGCCACAATGACCCAGAGAGCTACGTTGGCTGGAGTCAGGGCTTTATGCTTTGGCTCTTGGTAGGACCACCCATGCCAAACAGGTCAAAGGGTAGAGGCCAGGCTAAGAGTGGTTCAGTTCTGGCCTCGCAACACTGACTGGTTAAACAAAATTGTTATGGAAACAACAATGAAGAATCCTTCTGCATCTGAGTGTGACGGTATTCCTGAGTCTCCACCCAGAACTTGTAGTGAAAATCAAGCTACTGACACGAGGAAGAAGCCTGGAACATCGCCAGTGATGGAGGACCTTCATTGCTGCCCTAAATGCCACCAGTGTTATGGGCAGTAGAGAGTTGCCGGTGACAGGCAGATTCAAGAAAAGAAGGAAGGGAAAATTTGAAAGAGAGCAAGACACAAAGAAACAGAAAATGATTGCAGATGCAGAGGATCAAATGGAATCACATACCAGCCATTTTCCAGGGCAGAACTGACCTGCTGGGCTCCGTCCGGTGTCGCCTTCCACACCACCACTGTACCCGTCCTGACTGTCACCTTCCCCACTCACACAAGCTTCCACCGTCCCAGGTTCTGCTGGCCGATGCCTCGATGAAGTGTAGCTGGGAGGACCTCTGCCTGCAAGCTCACACTCGGTGTCTGAGGGAGAAGAGAATGTAGATTGGAGCTCCAGGGAGAACAGCAAAGTGGAGAAACTAAGAGGACTGCTCCACAGGGAAGGGGACTCTCTTGCTAGCCACCATCACTCACACAGGTCTTTGTGCCTACCTTTTTGTCCCAACATTTCCAGTATATTTACAGTAAAACTCCAATAATCTAACACTCTCAGGACTTAAGACACTGAAGGGCTAATGCATTTTCTTAACTATTTGATGTCCATCCTGATTATTAATTTGGAATCAAACAGAAAAAAATTAGGCTCATTAAGTATTACGGTAGGTTGAAGGAAAAACCCATCAGGTCCATTAAAGTCCTTACCTGGGCAGGCCTACCATTGTGGTTGAGTAACCAGGTTCTCAGCATTAGAAAGTACACAAACAATAAATGCACAGAGATGAACGGAAGTGCCAATTATATTCACACTTATCTCTGGGAATAAACTCACAAATAAAAGCTTACTTTTTCTCCATGTAAGTTCTTTCATTTGGTAGAACACATTTTGGGTTTAATTTACCAGCTATCTTCCAGCATCTTTGGAAGAGTTGCTGAAAAAACCTCACTGTTCTTCCTTCCTTCCTTCTTGTCAGGTAAAATGATAACCCAGATGACTTTGCAAATTTCCACATTCAAAGTAATTTCTACTTGGTGAAAGAGAAGTCCATTTATGAAGTCATTTTTACTTTCACTTGGTGAAAGCTTTTTCATGAGAATTAGGTAGGTTAAAGGTAACAAGGAAATGGGATTAGTGCAGATGGGTAATTGGTGGGAAATGGGATTAGCATAGATGGATAACTAATAGAAATGGGATCAGCGTAGATGGGTAACTGATAGAAATAGGATTAACGTAGATGGGTAATTGATAAGAAATGGGATTAGTGTAGATGGGTAATTGATAAGAAATGGGATTAGCATAGATGGGTAATTGGTGGGAAAAGGGATTAGCATAGATGGGTAATTGGTGGGAAAAGGGATTAGCATAGATGGATAATTGGTAGGAAATGGAATTAGCGTAGCTGGATAATTGGTGGGAAATGGGATTAATGTAGATGGCTAAATGGTAGGAAATGGGCTAGTGTAGATGGATAACTGGTCGGAAATGGGATTAGTGTAGATGGGTAATTGATAGGAAATGGGATTAGTGTGGATCAGTAATTGGAGAGAAATGGGATTAGTGTAGATGGGTATTTGATAGGAAATGGGATTAGTGCGGATCAGTAATTGGAGAGAAATGGGATTAGTGTAGATGGGTATTTGATAGGAAATGGGATTAGTGTGGATCGGTAATTGGAGAGAAATGAGATTAGCGTAGATGGGTAATTGATAGGAAATCGGATTAACGTAGATGGGTAATTGGTGGGAAATGGGATTAGCGAAGATGGGTTATTGATAGGAAATGGGATTAGTGTCAATGAGTAATTGGTGGGAAATGGGATTAGTGTAGATGGGTAATTGGTGGGAAATGGGATTAGCGAAGATGGGTTATTGATAGGAAATGGGATTAGCATAGATGGGGAAATTGGTAGGAAATGGGATTAGCGTAGATGTTGTTTATCAGCATACATATGGTGGGCTAAAGCGTTGTTACTGCCCTGCGTGACTCTAATTTTTAAGATGTAGTGATGTGGTATGGAGGAGGAGGAAAGGCAAGAGCAAGTCTGTGAGAGTGTGGAAGAAAGAACAAGTTAAATTACAAACAAAGTTAAAATTTTGGGAGTGATGAAAAGGTGATCGTCTGAAATGTTGGTTTTGCTTTTGTTGAGCTCCTGAGTATTTTTTTGAGAATAGAGAAAAGGTCAGGTTAAGATCATATGCTACTTTCTATTGCATCTCTTCTAACAAAACCTAGTGTACTATTTCAATCTCCACCCCGCCCCGAGATTTTCCTGACCATTGCTCACTATCAACCCCACCTGAAGTAATATAGGCTGTACTTTGGAAGAGTTGCTGAAAAAACTTCATTGTTCTTCCTTCCTTCTTTGTCAGGTAAGATGATAACCCAGATGACTTTGCAAGTTTCCACATTCAAAGTAATTTCTACTTGGTGAAAGAGAAGACCATTTATGAAATCATTTTTACTTTCACAGTGAAAGATTTTCCATGAGAATTAGGCACGTTCTCCTTCTCGCTTCTTTTGCTTGTAAAATGTTCTACCTCTACAAGTCTTGAGACACTGACCTAGAAATCTTCTCTCAAGTCATATATTTTGGTGTATCATGTGGAATAAATTTGATTAAAGACCAAAGCAGAAACTTGCAGGACTGCTGTGACGAGTTTGTTTTCGGTTACCATGTACTTGTGAATCTGAATGATAATGTTAAATGATGAGCTGGACACACTCTGAAGTCATTTCCACAAGCTTGGGTGCTCATGGTTTGCAAATGACAAGGCCAGTCAAACAGAAATGTGGGCTACCTGTACAAGGGCAGCCCTGTGGAACAGGAGACAACTGAAAGGGGCAAGGAGCCCTCACATTGGTCCTCCTGCACTTAAGGCCCTTGAAGATTCTTATACTGGGCTCCACAACACGTCACTGCAGAGGTCTCCAAAGTTGCAAACTAATTGTGAAACTGATTCTTAAATGCAGGGCACCTGTCACCTTTCTTTCAAATCCAATACTCTACCAGATCTCTCTCATCTCTAACCATCACACAATCCATGGCCCATGGTGAAGCTAGTATAGGAAAAGTTGGTTGTACTGATCAGAATCAGAATTAAGTTCAATATCACTGGTGTATGTTCTGAAATCTGTTGCTTTGTGGCAGCAGTACAAAATATTTTTTTAAAACCTATAAATTACAGTAAGAAATATAGATACAGTGTTTGTAAATTAAATTAATTAGGCAGTGCAAAGAGGTGTCCTCGATGCTGGGAAGGCTAGTGCCCATGATGGAGCTGATTGAGTTCACAACTTGCTGCAGCTTTTACCAATCCTGTGCAGTGGCTTCTCCATACCAAACGGTGATGCAACCAGTTAAGAATCCTCTCCATGGTACATCAAATTTTCAAGTGTCTTTGGAGACATCCCATGTCTCCTGAAACTTCTAATGAAACATAGCTGCTGTCATACCCTTTTTGAAATGTGCATCAATATATTGGACCTAGGATTGATTTTCAGGGATGATGACACTCAAGAAATTAAAATTGCTCACCCTTTCCACTGCTGATCCCTTGATGAAGACTTTCACTTCCTGAAGTCCAATTCTTTGATCTTATTGATGTTGCATGTAAGGTTGTTGCAACACCATTCAACCAGCTGATCTATCTTGCTCAAGTACGCCTCTCGTTAGCACCCGAAATTCTGCCGATAGTTGTGCCACCATCATATTTATAGATGGTGCTCGAGCTGTGCCTAGCCATACTGTTGTGAGCGTAGAGAGAGTAGAACAGTAGGCCAAGCACTCATCCCTGAGGTGCACCAGTGTTGATGGTCAGCGAGGAGGAGATGTTATTTCTGATCTGTACTAAATGTGGTCTCTTGGTGAGGAAGCCAAGGGTCCAGTTGCAGAGGGAGATACAGAGGCTTATGGATTAGAACTGAAGGTATGATTGTATTCAACATTGAGCTGTAAGCAATAAACAGCAGTTTGAGGTAGGCATTGCTAATGTTCAGGCGTCCAAGGCCAAGTGGAAAGCCAGTGAGATCGCATCAGCTGTAGACCTATTGTGGTAATAGGCAAACTGCAGTGGGTCCAAGTCCTTGCTTAGGCAGGAGTTGACTCTATCCATGACCAATCTCTCAAAACACTTCATCATGGTAGATGTGAGTGCAACAGTCATTGAGGTAGCTAACCCTGCTCTTCTTGGGCACTGGTATGAATGTCACCCTTTTGAAGCAGGTGGGAAACTGCAACTGCTGCAGCGAGAGATTGAAGATGTCCTTGAACACTCCTGCCTGTTGATTGGCACTGGTTTTCAGAGCCCTACCAGGTAAACCATCAGGGTCTGACACCTTATGATAGTTCACCCTCTTGAAAGACATTCTGACGTTGACCCCTGAGATAGAGATCACAGGGTGACCAGATGCTGCAGGGATTTGCACAGGTGTAGTTTTATTCTCCCCTTCAAAGTGTGCATAAAAGGCATTGAGCTCATCTGGGAGCGAAGCATCACAGCCGCTCATGATGTTAGATTTTGCCTTATAGGAAGTAAGGGTCTACAAACCCTCCAGAGCCGATGTGTATCCAATTCCATCCCTAACTACAGTTGGAACCTTCCAAAGGTTCCTGAACTTCTTGTATAGTTCTGAATCACAAGTCTTAAATGCTACAGATCTAGCCCACAGCAGACTATGAATCTCCAGGTTCATCCATGGCTTTTGATTTGAGGGTATATCTATTATGACCTCAACGGCACACTCTCATCCACACAGGTCTTGCTGAAGGCGGTGACAGATCTGAAGATGATTCCCTGAATGTTGGCCAGTCGACTGACTTAATCAGCAAATTTGTGCTTGTATACTTATAGATTAATTTTACATTAATCCCATTTTTATTCCTCCCAGAATTCCATCACCTCCCCTACCCCCACCCCCAGATTGTGCCACTCATTTACACACTAAGGGGAATTTACAGAACCCAATTAACCCAGAGGGAATAACTTACAGAACCCTGGGAGTTGACGTGGATAGGCTTTTTCCATTGAGAGTGGGGGAGATTCAAACAAGAGGACATGAGTTGAGAGTTAAAGGGCAAAAGTTTAAGGGTAACATGAGAGGGAACTTCTTTACTCAGAGAGTGGTGGCTGTGTGGAATGAGCTTCCAGCAGAAGTGGTTGAGGCAGGTTCGATGTTGTCGTTTAAAGTTAAACTGGACAGCTATACGGACAGGAAAGGAATGGAGGGTTATGGGCTGAGTGCAGGTCGATGGGACTAGGTGAGAGTAAGAGTTCGGCATGGACTAGAAGGGCCGAGATGGCCTGTTTCCGTGCTGTAATTGTTATATGGTTATATGGTAACACTGTCCTGTAAGTGCTCCTTCTTGATGCTCACCATTGGTACTGTGCAGTGCCCAGAGTCTTGGATCTCATGCAGTGGAACAATGCTGGGAACAGTTTGTGTGCAGTACATCATTGCCCTTCAGCGTCTTACCAGTCCAACGTAACGTCTGAGGGGCTGCACTCTTCTCAGCTACTTTATTTAAATTAATATACAAAAGCAGGATGTTACACAATTCATAAAAAACAGTTACTGGTATCAGATAATGACTTTTTAGCTCATGAATTAGATTTATCAACATTCTTAAATGTAAATATTATATTTTACATTCTGCAGAATCTCATCAATGCTGATTGATTCTCCACTATAACAAACTAAAATCTATTTCATCTGATTTTGGGGATTTGTTCATATAAAATCCCCATAACACTGCCTTAGGCAAATATATATCTAAGTCTATTTGGACATCAGTGGTAATGCAGTTATCGGATAGCAAATAACATTCTCTGCTGAAAATAGTGTCAGCAATATTCACATACTATATGTGTGTTATTTCCATAAACTTTGTAACTTAAAGTTCAAGTTTCCCTTCAGGCTGATAATAAATGCACTGCCCAAGTACCACGTCTACAGGGTGTGGGCTATGATGAGTGAAGAGGTGAAATCAGTTTAAAAACTTGTTCAATTTAGATCTAGTGTTGGAGTTATGCCAAGCAACCCTGACATATGGAATTCACATTTTGTAGCGCATTACTCCTAAGGGACATTATAAACCTTCATTTAGAAATTATGGAACATGAATTGTTAAAATAAAATCACGCTGGAATGACTTGATTGAATTTTCTGAGGAAGGAATAAGGAGGGTTGATCATGGCACTTCTTTTGATCCTGTTACACAGAATTTAACAGAGTTTGTGTTAAGTCTGGTGTTAAAAGTAATAGTCCTTAAAAGACTGGCAAAGAAAACAGAAAATTGGAGGGGGAATATCCTCCGATACCCTCAGTCTAATCGAGCATCTAATAAGGAAGCTCCGTTGATCAGGAATATCTTAATGGTTTAGAGGGAGCTTTACTCACGATTCTTAATTCCTTCTCATTGTTTCAGGTTTCAGAATCTATGTAAACAATCAGGTGTGAGCAGATTTAAGAAACAGGTACAAACAGGAAACTTTATTGCCTTTTCAGGAGAGTTTTGATTACATCGTCAGGGGTTCATTCTAACAGATTCAAATTCTACTCTGAAAGGCAATGATTATGCAAAGGAGTGTGACAGGATGACATTGGTGCCTCAGGGTTGCCTCTTCATCTCCACCAGCATTTCAAAACTTGCAGCTTGAGATGAAAGTAAGGAAACTCTACAATTACTAGACAACTTTTGCCAGCCGTTGCGGGAAGGCGGCAGCTTGCGGCTCCTGTGGTGTCTGCCCCGTGTTGAGCTGGCTGAAGCCGCAACCTCTGATATGGGGTTGGAGGTGCTGAGCCAGAGCCAATGTGAGCCTGTCACCCCTGTTTACGTATCACGGCTAAGTAGAATGATGGGGCGTAAATGGCTCTGTGCCTGTCAGGTACATGAAAGTGTTGGGAATTCCTGACCCTTGGTACTTTGATGCTTGGTAGCCTTGAAGGTGAGGGCATTATTCTTGCAGCTCTGCCTGTAATGGGGGCTATGCCAAGCAGGGAGACACCAGACAGTTGGCAGCACAGTGGTGTGGCTATTAAAGCTGCTATCTCATAGCATGAGAGACTTTGGTTTCATCCTGATCTTGGATGCTGCCTGTGTGGATTTCACGTTTCCCCTGAGACTTTCCTCTGGGTATTCCCTCTGGGTGCTCCGGCACAATTGGGTTCTGTGAGTGTACTCCCTCTGGGTGCTCTGGCATGGGTTGATGGGTTAATTGGGTTCTGCAAATTCCCCTTAGTGTGTAAATGAGTGGCACAATCTGGGGGTGGCGGGGATAGGGGAGGTGATGGGATTCTGGGAGGAATAAAAATGGGATTAATGTAAAATTAGTACATTAGTACACAAGCATACTCTTGCTGATGACACACTCTTGTTGGCAGAATCTCGGATGGTGATAGGGAGGCGAGCAGGAGTCAGATAGGTCAACTGGTTGAGTGATGTCACCATGCAATCCTACACTCAGCATCAGTAAGACCACAGAACTGATTGTGGACTTCGGGAAGGGGAAGTCGGGAGAACACACACCAGTTTTCACTGGGGGGTCAGCAGGGAAAAGGATGCACAGTGTCAAGCTTGTGGGTGTTGATATCTCTGAGGATCGATCCTGGTCCTAACATATTGATGCAGTTACGAAAAAGGGCACACCGGTGGCTATATTTCATTAGGAGCTTGAGGAGATTTTGTACGTCACTAAAGACTGGCAAATTTCTATAGATGTACCGTGGAGAGCGTTCTGACTGGTTACATCACCGTCTAGTATGGAGGTGTGGTATGCCAGTGCACAGGATAGGAAAAAGCTGCAAAGGATCGTCAGCTCAGTCAGTTCTGTGGTGGGCACTAGCTTCCCCAGCATCAAGGACACCTTCAACAGGTGATGCTTTAAGAGGAGGCATCTCTTATTAAGGATCCCTGCCATCCAGGACATTCCCTCTTTTGATTGCTACCATCGGGGAGGAGGCATTGGAGCCGGAAGACAGACATTCAACGTTTTAGGAACAGATTCTTTCCCTCTGTCATCATTTCTGAATGGGCCACAAACCCATGACCACTACCTCACCTTTTGCTCTGTTTTTGCACTAAGGAGCAAGAGGTCAACGGCAGATGCCATCTCTCTGGCCCTACAGTCCTCCTTAGAACACCTGGAGAATAAAGACGCATACGTAAGGCTCCTTTTCATTGACTACAGCTCTGCCTTTAATACCATCATTCCAAATAAACTGATTACTAAGCTCCGGAACCTGGGCCTTAGTACTCAGATATATAGCTGGATCTTCAACTTCCTCACAGACAGGACCCAGGCTGTAAAAATAGGGGACAAGCTCTCCTCTACAATCACTCTGAGCACCGGTGCCCCACAAGGCTGTGTACTCAGCCCCCTGCTGTACTCACTGTACACTCATGATTGTGTAGCCAAGTTTCCATCGAACTCAATATATAAGTTTGCTGATGACACAACAATTGTAGGCCATATCTTGGGTAATGATGAGTTTGAGTGCAGAGAGGAAATTAAGAACCTGGTGGCATGGTGCGAAGACAATAATCTATCACTCAATGTCAGCAAGACAAAGGAACTGGTTGTTGACTTCAGAAGGAGTAGCGGACCGCACAACCCAATTTACATCGGTGGTGTGCAAGTGGAACAGGTCATAAGCTTTAAGTTCCTCGGGATCAATATCACAAATGACCTGACATGGTCCAACCAAACAGAGTTCACTGCCAAGAAGGCCCACCAGCACCTTTACTTACTGAGAAACTAAAGAAATTTGGCCTGTCCCCTAAAACCCTCACTAATTTTTATAGATGCACCGTAGAAAGCATTCTTCTAGGGTGCATCACAACCTGGTATGGAAGTTGTCCTGTCCAAGACCGGAAGAAGCTGCAGAAGATTGTGAACACGGCGCAGCACATCACACAAACCAATCTTCCGTCCGTGGACTCACTTTACACCGCACATTGTCGGAGCAGTGCTGCCAGGATAATCAAGGACACGACCCACCCAGCCAACACACTTTTTGTCCCTCTTCCCCCCGGGAGAAGGCTCAGGAGCTTGAAGACTTGTATGGCCAGATTTGGGAACAGCTTCTTTCCAACTGTGATAAGACTGCTGAATGGATCCTGACCCGGATCTGGGTCGTACCCTCCAAGTATCCGGACCCATCTCTCGGTTTTTTTGCACTACCTTACTTTCCCTTTTCTATTTTCTATTTATGATTTATAATTTAAATTTTTAATATTTACTATCGATTTGTACACTAGGGAGCACGAAGCGCAGAATCAAATATCGCTGTGATGATTGTACGCTCTAGTATCAATTGTTTGGCGACAATAAAGTATAAAGTAAAAGTAAAAAAGTAAAAGTATCCATTTTGTTATATATATTTATTTAACTTAATTTTTAAAAAATCTATTGCACTCTACTTTTGCCACAAAACAATAAATTTCACAATATAAGTTAGTGATAATAAATCTAATGCTGATTCTATGGGCCAAAAGGCCTGTTTCTGTGATAGTGCTTGGGGATCCTCCTTCTATGTGAAAAGGTGCGAAATTTGACGGCAGTAATCCCGCTTGGATGGTTCTCTGACTCTGGAAGGCAAATCCCATGAAGACTGCACACCTCACAACCTCCACCGGGCCCCAGAATTTGCCAAACCTGCGGGAGCCTGCAGCATTTGAAGGATCTGGCCTTCCTCTTGCGGGTGTTGACAATCACTGTTTGGATGCAGATGGAAGTTGGGCCCCAAGGAAGTCCCCTGGAAACTGCTAGCAATCAGCTTTGGTTTGGAAGTTAACTCCACACCAGTGTGTAGACTTAACATGATGGACATTGGGACAAATGCCTGAATTTTGACATTTTGGTGCTATATGTTTTTCTGAAAGGGTGTACACTGGTGATCTATATATACAATGAAAATGATGGCCTTTATCCTGAGGAGATAGTCTAACACTGCTCCATATTCCTCCCGCATTCTAAAGATGTACAGGTAACTTTTAGTTTTATTTATTTAGAGATATAATGCAGGACAGGTACTTCCAGTGCAATGAGTGGCACTGCCCAGCAACCTATCTGCCTATCTATCCCTAGCCTAATTTACAATGACCAATTAAACTACTAACTGGTTGGTCTTTGGAACATGGGAGGAAACTGGAGCACCCGGAGGAAACCCACACAGTCCCAGGGAGTGCGTACACACCCCCGAACTCCAAACTCCAATACCTCAAGCTGTAATAGTGTTGCACTAACCACTATGCTATCAAGTTAGCGGGTTAATTGGTCATACTGTCAGGCCAGAAGGGCCAGTTACCATGCTGTATCTCTCAATAAAATGATCTTTCAATTGCCACCGGCCATGGAGCCTGGATCCCCAGCAAAAGTCAGTAATCAGTACAAAAGACGGGCAATCTACATGGGTGACAAGCAAGCCTTCAGATACTTCCAGCTACACACCATTACTGAAGTCGCAAATTCCACCCCAAATCTGTTGAATAACCTGATCACATCTTCAATACCTGGTGCCAAAGCTTCAAAGCAGCAATTACCGGTTTTGTGGCCCGTGTATTTTCCGGATGATTTTGCATTTCTGAAATCCGTGAAGGAGATTGCCATAGTGGTGGGCAAGGACTCCATCTCAACAATGAGCAGTAATCAGAATGAAATTCACATCCAAAGCAAAAGCCAGACTTCCCAATATCTGAGAGGCCCTCCAGCCCAGCGACCTCACTGGCCAGCAATGACCTACCAGGCTGATAGCTCCTCTGTGACTGCCAGGAGTCATCCTCATCACCGCAGGCGTCCAAGTTTAAAAGGGTAAAAACATATTTATAGGGTTACGTCATGTTCTCACTGAATGACAAACTGACTTGAGTGGAGATGATGCTGCAGCCAGCCACTATTTTCTCCCTTCTTCAAATCAATGCTGTGAGTGACAAGACTTGTTGAAAGCATTGAAACTAACTAAAACAGGCATGGAAGGGCACTATTTGTTGTGTCACACTGTTCACACATTCAGGCAGCACTAGTGCCCAGGAGGTCACAGCTTCTATTGACAAAAGTTGGGGGCTGTTTAATGAACGGCAGTGAGTTAAATTTACTCTAGATTAATGGGCTTCCTGTACTATTGTGAAAAAAAGAGCAAATAGGGTGGGTCATTGCCCAATAGAGGCTTCAGGCATCCATCCATTTAATGAAAACAAAACAAATACAGATGCTGAAGGTCTGAAACACCCTGCAGATCAAGCAGCCAAGGATACAAAGAGAAATCAAGTCAAAGACCTTTGTCAGAACTAGGAAAGAGAGAATGAGATGCAGAAATGGTGGGGGAGGGATAGGTCAGTGATGCTGTATTGATAAACCATTGATGTGCTGTCTGATAGGATAATGAAGGCAGTCATTGTCCTCATCAACTAGACAATCCATCGAAATTGTTCACCATAGCAAGCCTGACTTCACTCTATACAGAAAGATTCCCTTTATCTTTGCAAGCAGAACAAGTGCTACACCTGCCCCTACACCTCCTCCCTCACCACCATTCAGGGCCCCAAACAGTCCTTCCAGGTGAGGCAACACTTCACCTGTGAGTCTGTTGGGGTCATCTACTGCACCTGGTGCTCCCGGTGTGGTCTCCAGTATATCGGTGAGACCCGATGTAGATTGGGAGACCACTTCGCCAAGCATCTACACTCCGTCCGCCAGAAAAAGTGGGATCTCCCATTGGCCACCCATTTTAATTCCACTTCCCATTCCCATTCTGTCATTTCAGTCCATAGCCTTTTCTATGGCCATGGTGAGGCCACACTCAGGTTCGAGGAGCAAAACCTTATATTCCGTATGGGTAGCCCCCAACCTGATGGCATGAACATTGACTTCTTGAACTTCCTGTAATGGTCCCCTCCCTCTATTCCTCATTCCCATTCCCCTCTCTCACCTTATCTCCTTACCTGCCCATTACTTCCCTCTGGTGCTCCCCCTTCCCTTTCTTCCACGACCTTCTGTCCTCTCCTGTCACATTCCCCCTCCTCCAGCCCTTCATCTCTTTCACTAATCGACTTCCCAGCTCTTTTCTCCACTCCTCCCCCTCCCCCTCTCCCAGTTTCACCTATCACATACTACCTTCTATTTCTTCCTCCCCTCCCCCCACTTTCTTACTCTGACTTCTCATCTTTTTTTCTCCGGTCCTGACGAAGGGTCTCAGCCCGAAACGTTGGCAGCTTATGCTTCTCCATAGATGCTGCCTGGCCTGCTGAGTTCTCCCAGCATTTTGTGTCTGTTGCTTCTCTTTGTCCTAGTCACCTTCTCTGCAACTTAAACTGACAAGATTTTCACTTTCCCAATTCTAAACCTGTTTCCATCCCAAACTGATGCTTAAAAATGAATCAGGTCTGGGAAACTCTATCAAATGATGGAGGAGAAAAGACATGTGCTGATCGTGGGAAATCTGGCTTTTCCTGTGGTTGCAAATTTCCTTCTGTTTGCTTGTACCGAACCCTTTATTTGAGCCAAGGAAAGACTGAGCAACGAGCTGGGTTAGGTTTTAAAAGTTACACAGGAGTTGGATGATGTAGAAAAAATGTTTCCACTGAGGAAGCTGATTATATTTTAATCAGAATTACATAGGGAAACATCTTTGCTGAAAGTGGTTGGAATCTTATTCCTCACTCCCACGGGGAGTGGTTAAGGCAGACAACGTTTAAAGGAAAGCAATGGGAAAGTGAGAGCATTTAAAGAGAAACAGGAACACAAGGTTGCTTGATAAATTTTGGATGAAGTAAATGGAGAAAGCTCTTCTGTAAGACTAATTTCAAAAATTACTGTATCCCCTTCGGACCAGAAGGAATTAATGCATGACTCTAGAATCTTTCTGAAAATCTCACCAGCTCAGAATTAACCACCACCTCTGGCATTCTACTCAGCAAGTCACTTTTAGAAATTTGCCAGTAAAAAATCGCCAGGCTTTCCCTGCCTTTTTACCCACAGCAACATCTTACCCTTACCGGATCCAATGTAGAGGCGATGAAGAAATTTGCCTGACTTTCTGCTGAGTTTTCCCTTCTCATCCATTTTTCCACAAAGTGTCAGGAGAATATCTGTCCTTGCCAGGGGTGCTGGGGTGATGGATTTCATGTGTGAAGATGTTCTCAGACACCAGTACATAAGGTGGACCCTCATTTACTACTTTGGGAAGTACCCACAGTCCCTACCCCAACCTCTTCAAGGCAATTTATAACAAAACTGTTGGAGAATCTGGCAGGGAGGGAGTTTATTCATTGTAGCAAAAATACTCAGTAGTTTGACAAGCTTATGTGAATTAAACATTTTCTACCTAATTTTGTCAATTTCTCTTCCCTATCCTCTGATATCACTCCTTCATTTTTTCTTGATTTATTAAACATTCTATTATTTTAAGTCCATATCTACAGTCCAATTTAAATGATTCACCAGAGCACAATTCAAGCGAAGTCCATCACAATGGAACAGCTCTCTCTCTCTTTCCCCAACACTGGTGCCAGTGTCCCATGAATTGGAACCCACTTCTACCACAACATATTTTGAGCCAGTATTTACCTTTCTAATTCTTTTTACCCTTGACAATTTTCACCTGGCTCAGTTAGTAATCCAGAGATTATCACTTTTGACCTTCTGCTTTTCAATTTGACCATGAGCTGCTCAAAATTCCTCAGCAGAACCTCCACTGCTGGTCCTACCCGTCATCAGTGCTGATATGGACCATAGTAACTGATTCCCCCTCCCCCCCTCTCTCTTCTACAATGAAAGAAAGGCAGACCTCTCACCACTTTGGATGCCACGAAGGTCAACACACTGATGACTCGCTTATTAGAATGGAATCACTGAGCTATGCTGGGAAATACACTAGTTCAGTTGAACATAGTAGGATCCTATAAACAAGTACGTACAGTAATGTGTTTTTTTCAAAAAGCAGAAGTCGGAAATAGAAATTAAAAATGCTGTCAAACAGCATCTGCTGGGACGGAAAAAGTAATTGCTTCGAGTTAACGGCACTTCATCAGAATGGTAGAGATGTGAAACCAAGCATATTTTAAGTTGCGGAGTGTGAGAAGGGTGTGGAGAAAAATCAGTGTCCGTGTCTGTGATAGGGTTGAGCACAGGGGTAGCCTGATGATACAACTGATATCAGTGGGGTCTAGGAGATGGCAATGGAAAGCTAGTTCCTGGTAAGTAAATGGAGGGAGAGGGACAAGGACAATAGAGAGAAAGTAACTGTGTATTGGAACTGTGGTACAGAACCATAGTTGGATCGAAGGACTCAGTTTGGTTTGGAATGCTGTTGTTGCTTGCTTCTATTGTTTGCATGATTTATTTTGTTTTTTTTCTCTTTCTTGGTGAATACTGGAGGGGCAGGATTTGGTCTTATGTTTTTAATTGGATCCTTTTGAATTCCTTGCTTTGCAACTTGTCTGTTAAGCAAACAAATCTCAAGGTTGCATAATTTATACATTTGTTGATAATAACTGCACTTTGAACCTTTGAACACCAGAAGCTAATATACATTTTAAAAAAGCTGGAAACGGTCAGTATACTATACAATACGCAGGGTCGGCCGGTGGCGCAGTGAGATCGGCGCCGGGCTCGAGAACGGAAGTTCCCAAGTTCGATCCAGTGACAGACCGCCCTCCCCAGCGCGCTCTCCATCCGTGCCGGGTTGATGTCGAGCTTGCAATTCGACCTCGTAAAAAAAACACTGCCACCTCCAGTTTAAATTCCCATGCGGAATATGGTGGAGGATCAAATACCCAAACCCAAATCCCATTTCATTGGTCTACATGGACGTCAATGAGCTGGAGAAGCTCAGCAGGTCTGATCTGTTGAGCTCTTCCGGCACGTTTTGTGTGATGCTCCAGATTCCCATCCTCTGCAATACCTCTTGTGTCAGGTGGACTATACATTTATTCAGAGGGGCAAAACAAGTGAATTGCCTCTTTTCAGAACTAGCCAGTTCCGATATGAACAGGAAAGGATGATTTTCATGACACCCTTACAATACAGCGCTACTGTATATGGTCCTTGTGCTTGGTTATATTGGATGGTAACAGAATCAACAATATGCAGCCCCTCACATCCAGTTGCGGCCAGAACCCATCCCTTTAAAATCTAGAAAACTCGATCCGTGCACTTATTTTTAGTAGGCTTGACTACTGTAATGTAATTATTGGCACCACCATTGAGAACATCTACCATAAACGCTGCCTGGGCAGGGCGAAACGCGTTATCAAGGATGCATCTCACCCTAACCATGGACTTTCTACTCTCCTCCCAACCGGTAGGCGCTACAGGAGCCTCCGCTCCCGCACCAGCAGGCACAGGAAGAGCTTCTTCCCTGAGGCTGTGAGACACTGCTGGACCTCACATCACAGCGCTAAGCAGTATTGCACCCATATTGTACTGTATCAGTACTTTTATATTTGTGTGCTGTAGCACTTACTTTTTATTCACAGTTATTTTGTAAATAACAATATTCTTTGCATTTCTGGTCAAATGCTAACTGCATTTCATTGGCTTTGTATCTGTACTCGGCACAATGACAGCAAAGTTGAATCTAATCTAATCTAATTTTCACAGGTCTCTGTAAAAAATCCCCCAGACAGCTGCAGCTCATTCAGAACTCGACTGCGAGAGTCTTCAGTAAGACCAAGAAAGTAGAACATATCACTCCAGTTCTCCGATTGCTACACTGCTTCCTGTCCATCAGAGGATTGACTTTAAAATATTACTACTGGTTTATAACGTCTAGGCATTATAACGTCTGTGGCGCGTGGCCAAGTGGTTAAGGCGTTGGACTAGCAATCTGAAGGTTGTGAGTTCGAGCCCCAGCTCAGGCAGCATGTTGTGTCTTTGAGCAAGGCACTTAACCACACACTGCTCCAGTCCACCCAGCTGAAAATGGGCACCAGCAAAATGCTGGGGGTTAACCTCGCGATAGACTGGCATCCTATCCGGGGGGGGGGGTGGAGGGAGTCACGTACTCTCAGTCACTTTGCGCCACAGAAACCGGCCTGATGAGCCTAAGGCTTGGGACAGACTTTAACTTTACAAATACCTGGGGATACGAATTGACAATAAACTGGACTGGTCAAAGAACACTGAGGCTGTCTACAAGAAGGGTCAGAGCTGTCTCTATTTCCTGAGGAGACTGAGGTCCTTTAACATCTGCTGGACGATGCTGAGGATGTTCTACGAGTCTGTGGTGGCCAGTGCTATCATGTTTGCTGTGTGTGCTGGGGCAGAGGCTGAGGGTAGCAGACACCAACAGAATCAACAAACTCATCCATAGGGCCAGTGATGTTGTGGGGATGGAACTGGACTCTCTCACGGTGGTGTCTGAAAAGAGGATGCTGTCCAAGTTGCATGCCATCTTTGTCAATGTCTCCCATCCACTACATAATGTACTGGGTGGGCACAGGAGTACATTCAGCCAGAGACTCATTCCTCCAAAATGCAGCACAGAGCATCACAGGAAGTCATTCCTGCCTGTGGCCATCAAACTTTACAACTCCTCCCTTGGAGGGTCAGACACCCTGAGCCGATAGGCTGGTCCTGGACTTATTTCATAATTTACTGGCATAACTTACATACTACTATTTAACTATTTATGGTTCTATTACTATTTATTATTTATGGTGCAACTGTAACAAAAACCAATTTCCCCCGGGATCAATAAAGTATGACTATGACTTTAACTATAACGTCTAGGACCAAAATACATCTCCAATCTCTTGCTGCATTATGAACCTTCCCGCGCTCTCAGATCGTCTGGGGTGGGTTTGCTTACCGTCCCCAAGGTCAAAGCTAAACATGGTGAAGCAGCTTTTAGTTACTCTGCTCCACATATCTCACATATCTGGAATACTTTCCAGAGAATCTGAAGTCAGCCCCAACTATAAGCTCTTTTAAATTGAGGCTTAAGATTTTCTTTTTGCTGCAGCTTTTAATTAGAATCTCCTGCACTGTAACTTCTATCTATCATATCTATTTTTGTGTGATTTTATTCTCTTATATATTGTCTGAAACTTGATGCTTGATTTTTATATCTTGTTCTACTTTGAAATGCCTTGGATTTGAAAAGTGCAATACAAATAAACTTGTTGGCTTTAAAATGACAGTAGAAATTATAGCACTGTCTGCTTTACCAGAACAGAGAAAGGCACGTTTCAGAAAGAGGATCCATACAAGCAGTCACGTAAAACAGTGATTGACAAAACCCTTGTGAACATGGTCAGGTTGACTGGAGACAGAGTTCACACGCACAGATCACAAGTCAATGAGTGAAACTTACCCCGGTCAGCTGGGACGCCACCTTCCGCTTGACCTACAAAACAACAGAAGGAGAGAAAATTGAAACTCAGCTTCAGCTTTACAGACTGTTGAACAAGCAAACTGAACGTAAGGCTTCAGCGGGTTATGCTCTGCCAGATGCAAGCTGAGTCAAACAGGTGCATGAAAAGAAGGCTGGAAACACTCAGCAGGTCATGCAGCATCTGCGGAAATAGGAAGAGTTAATGTTTCTGGTTGAAGACGCTTTCTCTGAACCTCAGCAGGCGGGATGGGTTAGTAAGTTTGCTGATGACACAAAGGTTGGGGGTCTTATGGATAGAGTGGAGGGCTCTCAGAGGTTACAGCCAGACATCGATAGGATGCAAAACTGGGCTGAGAAGTGGCAGATGGAGTTCAACCCAAATAGGTGTGAAGTGGTTCATTTTGGTAGGTCAAATATGATGGAAGAATATAGTATTAATGGCAAAACCCTTGGCAGTGTGGAGGATCAGAGGGATCTTGGGATCCGAGTCCACAGGACACTCAAAGCTGCTACACAGGTTGACTCTGTGGTTAAGAAAGCATACGGTGCATTGGCCTTCATCAATCCTGGGATTGAGTTTAAGAGTCGGGAGGTAATGTTGCAGCTATATAGGACCCTGGTCAGACCTCACTTGGAGTACTGTGCTCAGTTCTGGTCACCTCACTACAGGAAGGATGTGGAAACTATAGAAAGAGTGCAGAGGAGATTTACAAGGATGTTGCCTGGATTGGGGAGCATGCCTTATGAGAATAGGTTGAGTGAACTTGGCCTTTTCTCCTTGGAGTGGCAGAGGACGAGAGATGACCTGATAGAGGCGTATAAGATGATGAGAGGCATTGATCATGTGGATAGTCAGAAGCTGTTTCCCAGGGCTGATATGGCTAGCATGAGAGGGCACAGTTTTAAGGTGCTTGGAGGTAGGTACAGAGGAGATGTCAGGGGTAAGTTTTTAGAGAGAGAGTGGTGAGTGCGTGGAATGGGCTGCCGGCAATGGTGGTGGAGGAGGTTAAGAGACTCCTGGATGGGTACATGGAGCTTAGAAAAGTAAATGGCTATGAATAACTCTAGGTAATTTCTAAAGAAAGTACATGTTCGGCATAGCATTGTGGGCTGAAGGGCCTGTATTGTGCTGTAGGTTTTCTATGTTTTCTTATCTCTGCATCTTCCATCCAGTGGACCATGGAAAGTCAACTCTGCTTCTCTCTCTCTATAGATGCTGCCCAACCTGCTGTGTTTCCAGCACTTTCTGCTTTTATTTCAGATTTCTGGCATCTGTACATTTCAATCTTCAGATTCAATCAGATCTCCCACAATCCACCGACCGGAAGGCATTTTACAACTTCCCAGGGACATAATGACTCAGTAATCTAGGCAGGTCATATGGGCAATGATTGACTTGAAGGATTCTGAGGTTCTCCTCACTGCTAATGCTGTACTAGACCTTCCCAACTGGGAAGTGGGGCAGTCTGCTGGAGGAACAACCTGGACCTTCAAGAATAACCTCTTTCAGTTCCCCTTTCCTCACACAACGTGCCACGTGGGACCTTTGTCAGGTGAGAAAGGAAGAAAGATTGCCAGAGAAACATCCTGCTAGGGTCAGAGTTTCAGGGTAAACCCCCAACAAATGTTGGTGCTCATACATTGAACGTGATGTGATTTGCCCAAACCAGTGCTAGAGGGCTGTGAAAGGTACAATCCGGAGGTACCTGCGGATTTTCAGCTTCCACATATAGGCAAGCCTTTACTGTGAGTTAGTACACTTAATTGTTTAATTAGCTGAGCGAGGTATGAGAAATTCCAAGTTCAAGTTGAAGTTTAATTGTTATTCAACCATACACATGTATATCTCCAAACAAAGCAGCATGGGTGCCAAACACCGTACCACCAGTCACACCCTGCACACAGCACAGACAGTTAGATAGCAGACAGACTTGTAGTTAGATAGCAGAAGAACATACAGTCACAGAAAAAAATATCTAGCCCAAGTCCCGGAGAGGCATGGCCTGAATATTGATGGTGATTGGACGTTGTCCTAGAGCCACGGTTCTGCAAGAACAAGCATGCAGCATCTCATGAAAACTCAGAGACTTAGAAACACTTAAAACTATTAAACAAATCAAGGCAGTAAAAGAAATAACAAAATTAAAGAAGCCAAATATAAATAATTAAAAATATAAAACATTCAAGAATCTTTCAAACAGTGTAAGTTATATTCGAGTCTGAAATCTGTTTCCCCCCACCAAAACTAATGGAGGTGCTGTCCCTGTACCAAGCTCAACTGTGCAGGTTCCCGGCATTAGTATTTAGTAACTGCTACAACTTTACAGACCGATCCCGGACTCTGGGAACAGTCTGCCAGCAACTCTTGGATATTCCAGTCTTGCTGGCAAGGAATATGATGGAACAAATTTTCCAAACGCTAGGCTAAACCATTGTTGGATAACTGCAAAGTCCAAATTCAACAGCAGGAAACCCCAGCGCTTACAAGCTTCAATTGCATATTGCAAATATTTTTGGGGGCTGGTCACTCCCAGAAATGGTACAAGTTACCTCACAATAGGGCAAAGCAGCCCACCAGGTTATAGAGTATGAAATCCTTGGGGCGGTGGGATCCCCTCACGAGCTGAGCTTGTTAACGGATGATGTGCAAATGCCCCAATGTTTGCACTGGCAACCTTTTCCAGGGTGAATAGAAACACTTACTGAGACAGTTAGGAATAAATCATAAATCTGTTTTATATCAGGGTCAGCAACTTAATGTGCAGAGCTAGAGTTCAGGCAGATTCCACACTCTCAATCTCTCTTCTCAAAAATGGAATAAAAATATTTAGTTACTCTGTGTGTGCTGGAACACTTTCGAATTCATCCGTTTGCAAAACTGCAAAATGCAAAACTTGTGCCCTAGCTTCTTGTCCAGAATGGTCTTGCAATTTTGATTTCATCCCTGTAGATTCACCGGAAGCTTATTACAAAAATCTTCTCTTTAGGTCTGAAGACCATTGGTTGATCCTAAAATCCAATGGACCTTCGCCGCAAATCTGGTCCTTGCTGCATCACGGAAACTGGACACCTCTCAGAGTCGCAAACAAGAGAGAAGCTGCAGGTGCTGGAAATCCAGCACCATACACACACAATGCTGGAGGAGCTCAGAGGCTGGGCAGCATCTACATCGGGCCAAACCTTTTCAGCAGGTCTGGAGAGAAAAAAAAGCTAAGGAGTAGATTTAGGGAGGGGAAGAGAGAAACACAAGGTGACCCGGGGCGGGCGGTGATGAAGTAAAGAGCCGGGAAGTTGATTGGTGAAAGAAACAAAAGGCCTTGGAAGAAAGAAAAAGGGGGGAGGAACACCAGAGGGAGGCGATGGGTGGGAAGGAGATAAGGTGAGAGAGGGAAAAGGGGATAGGAAGTGGTGGGGGGGGGGGTGGGAAGCATTACTGGAAGTTTGAGAAATCGATGTTCATGCCATCAGGTTGGAGGCTACCCAAACGGAATATACGATGTTGTTCCTCCAACCTAAGTGTGGCCTCATCACAACAGTGGAGGAGGTCATGGAGAGACATATTGGAATGGGAATGAGAAGTGGAATTACAATGGGTGGCCACTTGTTGTAACGGATGGGGCGTAGACGCTCAGCGAAGTGGTCTCCCAATCTACGTCGGGTTTCACTGATATACAGGAGGCCACACTGAGAGCACCGATAACAGTATATGACCCCCCCAACAGACTCACGGGTGAAGTGTCGCCTCACTTGGGGTCCTGAAAGGTAGTGAGGGAGTAAGTGTAGGGGAAGGTGTAGCACTTGTTCTGCTTGCAAGGATTAGGTGCTAGGAGGGAGATCAGTGGGGCGGGGGGAAACAAATGGACAAGAGAATTGTGTAGGGAGAGATCCCAGTGGAAAGCAGAAGGTGGTGGGAAGGGAAAGATGTACTTGGTGGTGGGATCCCTTTGGGGGTGGTAGAAGTTTCAGAGGATTATGTGCTGGATGCAGAGGCCGGTGAGGTGGTAGGTAAGGACATGAGGAACCCTATCCCTGGTAGAGTGGCGGGAGGATGAAGTAAGAGCAGATGTGTGTGAAATGGAAGAGATGCGGTTGAGGGCAGAGTTGATGGTATGGAAGGGAAGCTCCCTTCTTTGAAAAAGGGGACATCTCTTTCATTCTAGAATGAAAAGCCTCATCCTGAGAGCAGATGTGGCAGAGATGGAGGGATTGAGAAAAGGGGATGGAGTTTTTACAAGTGGTAGGGTGGGACAAGGTGTAGTCCAGGTAGCTGTGAGTGTCCCTTGCTTTATAATAGACATCAGTGGATAAACTGTCTCTGGACGTAAAGACAGTGAGATCGAGAAAGGGAAGGAGGTGTCGGAAATGGACTATGTGAATTTGAGGACAGGGTGAAAGTTAGACCTCTGAGAGTCTAGACGGGAGGATCTAACTCGTGCAATGGATCAGCAGGTAAGTGCAAAGTGACCTGGCATACCTGTGTAATGCCCTGGTTCATATTTTAAATGTTATGCTGTATGTACTTCATTTTGTCAGTTCTGTAAGAGCAGTCTGTTCGGTTTTCATGCTTGTTTGGGTTACTGTTGAGATAAGAGATGAGAAATGTGTGCCATCCAATTAGGACAGTCGGATTAAGGGGAGGTTTCTCTGGTGGGGGACACTAAGGTTGGGCTTGGGGCTTTTGTTCGGGAGGAGATGAAGAGGAAGACGCTGGGGAGAACCGGTCGTAGCGTACAATCCGGTGGGAGACCCATTTGTTTGAGAAGGATCGCGAGCGACGTTCGGAAGGTGGTGTGTGCTTTCACGCTGACCGAGGGCCCAGTGCGTGAGTGACAGAGAAGTCCAAGATAAGCTCCAACTTTGACTGTTTAATTAGAATGGGCCCTTTTCTTTTAGTTATTCTTTACTGACCCTTTAGTTAAGATTCATAAATATAATTCCTTTAATCGTATGCAGTGTGCTGTCTGTTGTTTCAAGGCTTTAGTTTGTAACAGGGTAGCAAATGACACAGCGTCCACACAAACCAGAGTTGGGGTGGGATCGAGTGTGTTTCAATCTCACGAGTTTGGCAGGGTCGGAGGCTGTCTTCCCTAGACTTACGCAGCCAAGGAGACCAGGGTGTCTTCACCTGCATCAGACATTAGGTGTGAAAGATGGCACGGGCAATCTGATACTCTATAGTACCTGCAATTTGCCTTATGTCCTCATTATGTCAATGACTTTAGAAGGAATTGGCAGCTGGTCAAAGCTCCACAAGATCATGGAGCACTGGAATGGGATTCAGTGAGCTTGAAATTCAGCCTTCATGATCAGCGATGTCAGTATTCTTAGGGGTGGAGAGAAATGGCACACCTATTCTGAAATAACTTAATCTGGAACAAGCTGTTAAGCAGAAACTTAATAAAACAGTTAAGCACAAAAAGAGTATGTTACTTGGCTAATGCGTTAAATAAAGTTTACTTTCCATTTGGCTATCTTTCCACAATTAGTTACCTTTGAAGAAATAAATCAATATCATGCATGATTGGCTTGTCACTTTCTGCTATAGATATTAAAATTATCATATATTAGGTATGATAAAACTAGGTAAACATTTTTATAAACAGTTTATAATATGCAAATGCATTGCTGACCCTTGCAAAAGAATGTGTTTTACTGTATTGCTTTGAGCAAACTGGCACAGGTTAATTCAAAATCGTCCAGCTCATTTATTCAAAGAAACTCATTTCATTTCTGTCTTAGACTAAAGCTGTTTGAGTAAGCAGTGAGTATTTACTGAAGGTTTTGAACTGCCTGGAATTTGAAGAAATGGACTTCAAAGAGAGAAAAAAAATTACAGCCAGTTATGGAAGATAGTAGCAACTACTGTCTGAAAACCTGGCACAGTTTTCTGGAGTGCATCCAGCAAATAATAATTCATGATGACACATCTGCACCAGCTGCTCATGTGAAACATACACATATGATTTTATATGCAACAGATTAGGAAATGTAAAATTCTTTCCTAAACCTATTTACTAGGATGGAGATGCTTACAAATAAACTCCAAGTCACACACAAGCAGATGTCAAACCAAATAATTAACAGATAAAACAAGATTACAAAGAAGAGGGGATGAACAACAGGACTAATTGATGTATTGTAAAGCTATTTCATCTTTTTAAAAATTCCTATTATTTGTTAATAATGTGGATCATAAGAAAGAACAAAATTACACTTCTAACTTCATCAGATGTTTTAGATCAGGGGTTCCCATCTTGGGGTTCATGGACCCCTTGCTTAATGGTAGGGGTCCTTGGCATAAAAAAGGGCTGGGAACCCCTCTTTTAGCACGCAAACATCTGCAGATGCTGGAATTTCAAGCAACACACATAAAAGTTGCTGGTGAACGCAGCAGGTACAGTCGACATTTCGGGCCGGGACTCTTCGTCAGGACTAACTGAAAGAAGGGTCCCGGCCCGAAACGTCAACTGTACCTCTTCCAATAGATGCTGCCTGGCCTGCTGCATTCACCAGCAACTTTTATGTGTGTTGCCCTCTTTTAGCATTAGTTTCTCCCTTGAACCTAATCATTCTCTTGCCCTTCTGCTCAGACACAACACTGGGTAAACAGTAGGCTACTGGACTTCTTGTTCAAGAACCCATCACTGCAAAATTCAGCAGTAGTGTGATTGATCAGGCCCAATCCATCATGTGCCATAGCATAGGTCTTTCCCGATCAAAAGCTTTTCCACTCCTGGCAAAAGGAAGACATTTTCACTGCAGTTATTGCTATACTTCTGTTGGAAGCCATCTTGGAAGTCAGAGCCAAGTGATGTTGCTTTGCTGCCGACAACATCCAGGTCATATTCAGCCCAATTGTATTTCTAGTGCCCTGGATACCCCCTCAAGACCACTCACATTTGAGGAAGCTCTTTGATATACTCTGCACTAGCACGATAAAACTTGCATTTATAATACAAATCTCATCTCTGATGTATTTTATAATACAAAATGATATCTCTGTCATTTCTAGTGGTGAAACAAATGCCTATTTACATAGTGCATGCTTCAAACCTTGCCAGAATGAAAGATTGCAAATATCAGATCTGCCATAAAATCATTCCTTCAAGTTGTACTTTGTCCCAATTACCATTCTATAACCTGCCTTCTGTTCCACTACTATTCATATTTTCCTTGTAACCTCATCTTTCCTTTCATTTAATCTTTCCTGCATTCCAATCTTTCACAGTCTTCTTTTACAGCCATTTCATTTTCTTAATATTTTCCAACTGTGGCCAAAGGTCTTGGCTCAGCCTGTTTCTGCTCCTTGAATACTGCCTGACCTTCCTGCTTTTTTTAGACTTACAGTAGTGTCTTGTTTCCCCCAGGCCCTGCTCCTATAAATGATACACACTAACTGGTTCAACCAGTAAGCTTCTAACATAGAGAGAAAAACAAAGTTCTGGAAGAACTCAGTGGGTCAGGCAATGGTTGGTTGACATTTTGAGGTCCAACTCTGGCCTGCAGAGTTCCTCAAGCGGCTATTTATTTGCTCCTGATAACAACTTGACCGGAGATGGAGTTGGAGTTAAGATGGTGTTAAACGGCCACTCCTTTGCTTGCATCTTCGGAAACAGCTCTATTTCCATCTTTAATATCTTTATTTTCCCTTTCAGGGTTCTTTTGAAAACCCTGACCTGGAGTTACACGCTGACTTTGGACCTTCGCAGGAATGGGGCCTGTTCTCGGGGTTTCAGGACTGGCCATTGTTCGGCACGCCAAGGGTCCGGCTTGTACTTGGACGTCTAAGATCTCGGGGCCCTGAAGACGGGTGGACCGAGGGTCGGTGTCACAGCAGGAGACCCGCGTGTTGTCGAGGGAGTTGGAAAATTTACTGCTGTGTGCCCAAAGACCAGGGATCTTTGCGATCTTCAGGCACAGAGCTCGAAAAAAGTGACATAACGGACTTTTAACATCGTAAACCAGCGAGTTGTTTGTTATGTTCTCCCGCTCGCTGGGGAAATGGAGACACCTCGGTGGCGGTGCCGATGTGTGCTTTGTTTTGACAGTTGGAGGAGGGGGGACTGTTGCTCACTGTCACTTATGAGTGGGAGGGGGGAGCTGGGGGGGACTTTGGGGTTCTCACATTTAACTGTCATTCATTCTTTGGGGCACTTCTCTGTTTTTGTGGATGTTTGTGAAGAAAAAGCATTTCAGGATGTATATTGTATACATCTCTAACATTAGATTGGACCTTTGAACCTTGAACCTTTGCAGACCCTGGATTCTCCAAGCCTCTAATGTGAATGAGTAATTTGTTACACCCACTACTGCATTGTGAAGAATGCACACCAATAATACTGGGCATTTGAAGGCTTAAAGGGCATACAGTATTTTCAAAAAAAGAAATTCAAAGATTCCAAGTACATTTATTATCAAAGGCAGTAAACAATGCTGAGATTCATCTTCCCACAGTCAGCCACGAAACAAAGAAAACCACTGAACCCGTTTAAGAAAAACTTTAAACCCCCAAAGCACAAAAAAATCATGCAAATGCAAAAAAAAACACCAGCAAAAAAAAACACAGAATATAAAGCACCAAATCATAAGACATCAAAAGATACCTACTAATATTATAACATTCTCTTTTAGCCCAACGGCATCTATATACAGATCTGCAATCTGGTGTCTCTAACATCACGCCCTATGTTAATTCAAAAATTCATCCTAATCCTTTCAGTCTTTATATTCTTGAAATTAATATTTTATACAGTATTCAATCAATCAATTCAATCCAATCAATTGCATATCATTTTTATGTTACATTTCTCTATAATGCCACAATTTTTCGAGGATCTGAAACAGGTTTCCATTCCCACATTTCTGGTTGTGAAAGCTTGGCTCTCATGTCAACTGAAGCTACACAAACAATTATTCCATGTAAGCCTGTGACCTTTTGTGAATTTTTTCATTTGGTACATGCTGCATTCACTGCTCAGGTCCGCTTTATGTTATGGAGATGAGGCAGAGACTGGTTTGCAGAGCACTTCCATTCAGTCGACAAGTGTGATCCTTACCTTCCAGTTATCCAGCCTCTTCCCACTCTGCCGTCTTCCCTCTATCTCCTACGCTATTCCAAGGAGGTTCATTGTAAATTTGAGGGGCATGACCTCATTTTCTAACATCTTCAGGACTGAATTCAACAATTTCTAGCATCCTTACTTTAGATTTCCAGCTTTCCAATAATTTCACAGAGTTATTTACCATGGCTGTGCCGGTTATCATGCTTATCTGTACTAATCCTGTTTATCTGTGCTAATCCCATTTATCCGCATTAATCCCATACCCTTCTATGTCTTGCTCTTTCAAGTATCTATCCTGTCTCTTAAATGTTGTTACTGTTCCTGGCCCCACCACCTCCCCTGGCAGCTCATTTTTAGATTTCAACTACTTTTTTGTGTGTAAGATTTTCAGATCCCTTTAAGTCGCCTCTCTCTCTCACCTTAAACATAAACCTAGTTTTGACGTGCCTACCATGGGCAACAGACTAGTTATCTTGCCTTTCATGATTTTATATATCTCTATCCTGTCACCTTTTGGCTCCCTTTGCTCTAGGGAAAACAGTCCATCTTTCCAATGCAAGCCCTCTAATCCAGGCAATATCTTTGTGGATCTCATCTGCACCCTCAGGCTTCATTACGTGTGTGGCAACCAGAACTGCATACAAGTGCGACTTAACCAACATTTTGTGCAACTGTAACATTATATTCCAAACCCTACACTTAGTTCATTGACTGACTAAGGCAACCATGCCACGTGCTTTCCTCACCACCTTGTATTCCCACTTTTAGGGAACTATCTACGTGTACCCACCCCCAGGTCTCCCTGCTCATACATGAAGATTGATGGCATAAACAAAGACCCAGGGGCACAAGTTTGTTCTGCTCATGTACTTAAGTCTTCATGCGTGAATCACAGCGCAGTGACCGCAGGTGCACAACTGCTGAAGGCAATAGCATCCTCACTCAATATTCATATATCCACAGCTTACAGGGAGCAAGCTTGGCCAAGTGTGAACCAAACCTGAGATGACCACCTAGACACTAACCCACCCAATGAACACTCTCGGCTTTGCTCTGGTCAGACTTCACTCACCTCTGCTCTGAGTCCAACGGGGAGAAGGTTTCTGCTGAGGACCAAGAGGCTCCTGTGAAGGATGTTCTCCTTTGACCATCTGTAGACTCTGCTTAATAATAGGGATTGGTTCTGGCAGGATCTGTTTTGGTAAACCCTTGAAGAACCAAGCACCTGAACGTTTCCACACCTGTATCAGGACCAGTGAAAACATTTATTTAGTAGGCACAAAGTACTCATTCTGACAAATCCAGTTCAAAGAAAAAACATAATTAGCTTGCCAAGAGAAGCAATGGAAGTACCCAGAATCTCCATGAGGCATGAGAAACGAGCAGACCAGCTGTGGTTTGAGTAGAAGCACCGTGATCATGATGATACTTCTATCTCCTACCTAAGTAATTTTGTACCTCTGAACGTGATGGTTTGTCATTCAAAGTGCAGCTGATCGTGTCTATTGTTAAACTCAGCAACATACAACAATCCTAATTGTGTGAGAACCAAAAGAAAACTGTGGGTTTAAGGAGGCTTTACTCAAGGGATGAACAAAGTATGCTACAGGGAAATCACTGCTAAACATGTGGGCGTGACAGGATGGAGAGGACAGTGTATTAATAAAGGAATGCAGAAAATGGGTGAAAGGTGTGTGGGCTGTGAAAACAGAAGCTCTGAAATGATTACCAGGAAATATCTACTAGCGGCACAACAGGAACAGGCACTAAGCATGTAAGAGGCACGTTGGCCTGTGAAAGCAGTGATTTTAGCTCCAGGCTTAATCTGCCACTCCTGACCTTGTCACAAAACACCATGGTCAGCCTCACAATCTCAGGTGGAAGGAATCAACTGCTGGGCTAGCCAGTACGTTAAGTGATCCGAGCCCGTGGGACAGTTGATGGGAGTCCCAGGTAAAAGAAGTCAAAGGCTTTCTCACAACACCTGGAGAAATTCTCCTGTATAGTTTAAGATTGCATCACATCCAGATCAGGAGAGGGAATGATTACATCCGGGCTCCAATTAACAATCTCCCTAGCTGATTTCTTGAGCATTAGTGAGGGTTGTTGTGTACCAGATGACAGGGGAGTGGCTGATGTAATCTTTTTCAAAGAGACAGATGAAGTTAGCCTGGCTAATTGCAAAATGAATATAACTGTTACAGATTTTTACAGAACTGACTTTTTGAAAGGCTTTGCAGCTGTTGTAGAGGATTAAGGAATACTGACTTACACAATGAGCAACGGACAACTTAAAGTCAATGCTGAAAGTCTGAAGCAGATCTGAATTCCTGGTCAGTTTCTCAGAGTAGTTAGAAGTGGGAGGCAGTGTACGTCGGTAAGCGTGTTGATCAATAAGCTGGGTACGGGGAATAAAGTCAAAATACACAGGTACACTGTAAATACTTCTGAAGAACAAAATAACCACAAAAGGATATGAATAAGTGAACTGACTGGCAATACTAACTTATTGGAACTTGGTGCCAGTATTTGTGAAGTGGTGCTTGATAACATAATACAATTCTACTGTGAATGGGGCTCAGATGTTGAAGATCAGCCCAGGTCCATGAGGTATTAAATGCAGCATACCAATTAGATAACTACATAAAAATAAGGCTATTATGTGAGTGTACAAATAGGATTTTTAATATCAAGGGATGATTCTGATTGAATGTTGTATCACTGCAATACTCTGTGCTCCAGGTTAAGGAGAGCGCATAACAACAGAAGAAATAGAAGCAAGAGTAAGGCACTTGACCTCTCAGTGCCTGACCTTTTACCTCATGCCACTTTCCTGCACTAACCTACATTCCTTTATTTCACTGACATCTAAAAATCTACTGACTTCTACTTGAATATACTTAGCAACTGACCCTCCGCAGCCCCCATTTGCAATGAGTTCCAAAGATGCACATCACTGGATGTGGGTCTCTCTTCTCTTCTCTGCTCTGAATGCCAGCCCTTTATTTTGAGACTGTGAGACTTAGCTCTAGACACCCCATCTAGAGGCAATGTCAATTCCACATCTACCTTCTAAAGCCTATTTATGCCTTTTCCACATTTCAATGAGAATCACAACCTTTCTTCTAAACTGAGGGGAGAACAGTCTGCTCAATCTCCCCTCATGCAATAAAACCACAATCCCAGGAGAAGATACTGCACTCCCTCTTTTGTAAATACACTCTTCCTTCGGTGTGGTACACAATGTACCAGAGAAGAGCTCTATGTAATTGCATCTGGCCTTTATTTTTGTCCTCAAGTTACCATTCAATAAGAGCCAACAACATACATGAAAAATGCTGGTGAACGCAGCAGGCCAGGCAGCATCTATAGGAAGAGGTACAGTCGACGTTTCGGGCCGAGACCCTTCGTCAGACTGAAGTCTGAAGCCCTTACCCATTCACTAAGCCTATCTATATCTCCATAAAATATATCTGCTTTACAACTCACATTGTGCTGAAAGATAAGAGAGTAAATTACCCATAGCTAACTTTAAAAACTACATTGTTAGCAATAAGTATTCCCTTCAAGGAAAACAATCCAACAGAATTTTTGGTCCAGTGTACCTTTCAAAAGATGTCAAAGGAAAAGGAATAGGCAATTGTCAAAGAAACTGAGACATTTACATGGCCATAAATACAGGAGTAGGAGTAGGACACTCCTTAGTGATTAGTGAATGGGTAAGGACTTCAGACTTCAGTCTGATGAGGGGTCTTGGCCCGAAACGTCGACTGTACCTCTTCCTATAGATGCTGCCTGGCAGGCACTCTGTGAGCCACATGGAGAGGATACTGATGGGCTCACAGAGTGCATCACTGATTACATCAACTTCTGTGTGGACTGCAATGTTCAGACAAGAACTGTCCTTTGTTATTCAAATAAAAAGTCATGGGTAACAAAGGACATTAAGGACATCCTGAACGCTAAAAAGAGGGCATTTAGAGATGGAAATAGGGAGGAGCTGAGGGTAATACAGAGGGACCTGAAAGCCAGGATCTGGGAGGCTGAAGACAGGTACAGGAGGAAGCTTGAGTGGAAACAACAGCAGAACAACATGAGAGAGGTCTGGAGTGGGATGAGGACCATCACTGGGTTCCAGCAAACTAGCAACAGAGTTGCTGAAGGCAGTGTGGACAGGGCCAATGAACTTAACCTGTTCTTTAACAGATTTGACACTGTGGCCCCTGCCCATCCCCCACATGAGCCATCTGTTGTTAGCCCCCAACCAACACATATTCCACTCTCCCCTCCTACCCCTTCTCACAGTCCCCCACCCTGCTCTCATGACTATACCCCTTCCCCACACGAAACCACCACGGTGGGCTTCACAGCTGAACAGGTGAGAAGACAGCTGAAACGCCTCAACCCAAGGAAGGCTGCAGGACCGGATGGTGTCAGTACCAGGGTGCTCAAAGCCTGTGCCCCTCAGCTATGTGGAGTACTTCGCCATGTATTCAACCTGAGCCTAAGGCTCTGGAGGGTTCCTGTGCCCAGAGCCATCAATTGCTCCTCATACGAGAAGCCCTTCATTCCTGGAATCATTCTCGTGAGCCTCCTTTGAACCCTCTCCAATGTCAGCACATCCTTTCTTAAATAAGGGCCCCAAAACTGCACACAATATTCCAAGTGATGCCTTCGAGATTATTTAGATTATCTATCTAAGTTCACTTTAAATATACCTAAATATCTGGCTCCACCAGCGCTGGGGGCATGGAATTCCTGTGATTCACTGAGAGATTTCTATGCAGCTCAATGTTAAAAGCCTAGTCTATTATTTTGCAGCCATGTCTCCTAAGGACTGGGAAGCTGTTAACAAGCAGTATCAGTGATTTAGTTCAGGGGATCAAGTGTGATATATCCTAATGATATAACATTAGACTTTAATGAAGTTTTCCAAACTACTACCTGTTGAGACAATAGAGCCAGATTCACTAAAATGGTTCTTGATTAACCAAATTACACAAGGAAAAGAAATGTATTGTTATGAAAAGCTCTTCCAACCATTGAGCACATCTTCTTCTCTTCTTCGGCTGTCCATCGATTTCGATGTTGACTGTGCTGAGAGTTTAGTCTCTGCAGGTACATTTATGGGCCACAAGACCAGCATTGGATCGGCACTGTCTCCCACATCGGTTGCATTTGTGATTTGACTGGTCTAGCACCGAATGTCTGCATTCATGACATGTTTCATATTTCTTCTGCCTTTTCTCCTTGATAGCTGGGATTGACTTCTTGACAATGCAGTGCCAGCTTCTTCTGTCCAAAGCATCTTTCTTCTAGGTGTTGACATTCGTGTTGGTGGTCTTCATCTGGTGCTTGAGCACATCTTTGTAGGGCAGCTTCTGACCACCATGCTTCCTCGTTCCTTCATGCCATAGAAAACAGCTTTGGTAAACGATAAACAACAGGAATTCTGCAGATGCTGGAAATTCAAGCAACGCACATCAAAGTTGCAGGTGAACGCAGCAGGCCAGGCAGCATCTCTAGGAAGAGGTACAGTCGACGTTTCAGGCCGAGACCCTTCGTCAGGACTAACTGAAGGAAGAGTTAGCTCTTCACCAGCAACTTTGATGTGTGTTGCTTGGGTAAACGATCATCGCTCATTCTTGTGACATGACCAGTCCAACGCAGCTGAGAAGCTGTAATCAGCAATTCTACGCTGACTGTCCCAGCACGTTTGAGCACCTCCACATCTGGTACCCTCGCTTGCCACTTGATGTGTAATATTTGGTGTAAATGCCTGTGTTGTGTCTTGGTCAATTTCTTGATGTGCTTCCGAAGCAATGTCATCGTTTCAGTTGAATAAAGCAGAGATGGTAAAACAGCTGTGTTGTACACTTTGACCTTGGTTGCCATTTTAATGTCGTGGCAAGACCAAAGTCGTTTCTGCGAAGCACCAAAGATTTTTGTAGCTGAATGAATTCTCCTCTCAACTTCCAGATCTGATGAGTTGGTGTTGGTCATGGCGCTTCCTAAGTATGTGAAAGAGTCAGAACATTTCAGCGCTACCCCATGACTGGTGGTTGGGTCTCACTGGGACTACACAGAGAAGGAGGCAGGTACAGAAGTTTGGTTTTGGAGACATTGATTCTTAGGCCAAAAAGAGTGGCAGCAAACGAGAAGTGGTCTACAATTTCTTGAATCACATTAACATCAGTAGCAACCACGGCTGAGTCGTCTGCATACAGAAGCTCTCTGACACATATCTCTCTTGATTTGGTTGAGGCTTTGAGTCTTGACAGGTTGAACAGTTTTCCATCTGAGTGAGTCCTGACGTACACACCATTGTCCAAATTATGGTCCATTATTTCCAAAACTGCAGCAAAATATAGTGTGAACAAAGTTAGAGCAAGAACTCATCCCTGTTTTACCCCGTGGTTGATGGTGAAGGCTTCGCTGACGTCTTCTCCGATAGATACTTTGCCAGACCTGTTCTCATGAAACAACTTAATCATCGTAACCAGCCTATCTGGACAGCCATAAGTTTTGAGCACTTCCCAGAGTGTTTCTCTGTCCACCGTATCAGATGCAACAAGGACAATGTACGACGGCTGCTGTTGTTCTGCCGCCTTCTCCTGGAGTTTCCTCAAAGTAAAAATCATGTCAGTGGTTGCTCTTCCAGCTCCTAAAGCCACGTTGGCTTTCAGGAAGCACATCTTCTGAGATGATCTTGAGCCAGTTGAGCAGTATCTTTGCCATCATCTTGCCAGCTGTGGTCAGAAGGAAGATTCCTCTGCGGTTTCCACAAACACTGCGGTCACCTTTCTTCTTGTAGATGGTGACTATCAGCGGAACTTTGAAGTCCTGAGGGAGACATTGACTCTGCCAAGAGGCATTATATAAGTTCAACAGTTCAGTCTTCAGAGCAGGACCACCTTGCTTCAGTACATCTTGATGGAATGCCATCTTGCCCGGGTGCTTTACCACTTCTGGTATCTTTTAAAGCCTTATTAAGTTCTGAGTCCACATAGCTCTTCCCTTACCGGTCTAGTTCACATGCATTGCAGTCAGCCGCATCTTGTTGGTTTAGGAGGTTACAGAAGTGTTCCTCCATCACTCAATGATGTCTTTCCTGTCAGTGCATAGCTTGCTCCCGTCTGCAGTTTTTACTGGGGCCACTGTATTGCTTCTTGGACCATAGATAGCTTTCAGTCCTGAGAAGAGCCCATGGTAGTCATTCCTGTCTGACATTTATTGCAGTTGTTCTGCTTTCTTATTCCACCAGTTGTTCTTCATAGTTCTGATCTCCCTTTGAACTTTGGCTTTCACAGCCTTAAATGCTGCTTTGCTTCTTTCAGAGTTCTCTTTCAAGTGACACAGATAAAACTGTTTCATCTCCAACAGTTCTTGAATTGAATTGAATCATTTTGATCTTGAAACCAGTGTGGACATGTGGCCAAGTGGTTAAGGCATTGGACTAGCAACCTGAAGGTTGTGAGCTCGAGCCCCAGCCAAGGCAATGCGTTGTGTCCTTGAGCAAGGCACTTAATCACACATTGCTCTGCGACGACACCGGTGCCAAGTTGTATGGGTCCTAATGCCCTTCCCTTGGACAACATTGGTGTTGTGGAGAGGGGAGACTTGCAGCATGGGCAGCTGCTAGTCTTCCATACAACCTTGCCCAGACCTGTGCCCTGGAGGGTGAAGACTTTCCGGGCGCAGTTCCATGGTCTCGCAAGACTAACAGATGAAACCAGTCAGGAGTTTTTCTTAGGGTGACCAAGCACTGCACTTGCAGTTGAATGGATGGTTTTCTTAAGCTGCTTCCAGCATTCTTCAGTATTGGTTGGGTCATTGACAGGGTCTTTGTCTTCTTGGAGAGATAATGTCAATGCTGTGACAAGTCTCCTCTGATGTTCCTCACTGGCCAACCTGTTGACATCCAATTTCTTGGGTGCTTCACTGAGCTGTTTTCACCTTGGCACAGCAGCTTAAGCCTAAGCTGTGATCGTACTACGTAATGATCAGATGAGCACTCTGTTCCACACTTTGCTTTGTCGATAAAACCTCCGGCATATCTGCTCTGTGAGTCACAACGTAGTCAAGCAAATGGAGGTGCTTTGACCTTGGGTGCATCCAGGTGAAGTAGTTCTTCTCGGGTTGATAAAAGAAAGTGTTGGTAACACACAATTCTCTCTGACAGCAAAAGTTTAGCATAAGGGTCACCATTGATGTTCTTTTTGCCTTTACCAAATTTGCCAATGACACCTTCATAGGTACTGTGACCCTTGCCCATCCTGGCATTGAAATCTCCCAAGATGAGCAACTTGTCTGCCCTGGGGGCATTATCAGTTACTTCAGCCAGTTCCTGATGGAAGGACTCCTTGTCTTCGTCAGAACATGCCATGGTTGGTACAAACACATTGATCAAACTCAGGAAACAATCCTTTCCAATGGGAACACGTAGTTGCACGATCCTTTCAGATATCCCTATCGGAAGTGTTGGCAATTTGCTAGCAAACTTGTTGGAAATAGCAAAGGCCACACCTGCATCTCTCCTTTTGTTGGTTTTCCCAATCCAGAAGAAAGTATGAGTATTTTCTTGGATCTGGCCTTGTCCTTCAATCCTTGTCTTTTGGAGCGCAGCCATATCAATGTTGTATCTTGCCAATTCCTTAGCTATCAAAGCAGTTCTCCTTTCCAGTCTTGAGTCGTTATCCAGCACTGTCCGCACATTCCATGTGGCAACAATCAGTTTCATCTTCTTAAATGTCTTACTGCAGTGGTGAAGACCCGCTGGGCACGGCGAGCCAGCCGGGTGAAATCTGAGCAAGCTTTCTTTACCCCACCTTTTCTAGGGGCTTCCCCTTCCAGGGTGGGCAGTGCTATCCCTATAAAGGGCTGCCCGGACACTCACATAGCTGCCTCAACCCTGTTGTCGCTCAGAAAACTCAACAAGGTAGCAACCATCTTACGTGAGCCGGCTATGTGCAGAGTTCATGCTAGCAGCTTCCAGCTCCTCAAGCCTGCCGCCGTCACACGCTCTCCATCGCCACAGGGCTTTCCACACCATCCAGAAACTCTACTCCAACACGCCTTGCACAGTAATAAGACAGACGGTGTCATGCCCCCACCGTACAGTCTCCCTGGGCTTCCAAATCTGATGCTGAGTGGTACACAGGAGTGTAACAGACTTAGCGGATAAGGAAGCTGCCCTGCAGTGACAGCTAACTAGTCTCATGATGTCATCCGTTGACCAGCACTCTGGTTCCTCCGCATGTCACCAGGGTGGCTGTACCACTGACCCTTTTGGACTCATCTGCCACAGACACCATCAGACGTCCTGCTGCCGGCGTCCTTGTTGGGTGCAGCCTTTGCCTGAAGAAGCACAGCCTACAAAGTAGCAAAGGCAAGCTTACCTCCTTGACTCAGCTAGCCACGATCCTTCTACAAGATCTAGTCTAGGAGGAGGAGAAGATGGCGGCGCAACGGCAGCGTCCGCGGCCACTTCGGTGGTGATGTCTGTTATCTGTCAAGTAGGGGACCGTGCACAATTCTGATTTGACGCTCCACCAAGTTCAAGAGCAGTTACTACCCATCAACCATCAGGCTCTTGAATAAAAGGGCATAACTGCGCTGACTTGCTCCGTCATTGAGATGTTCCTGCAGCCAATGATCTCACTTTAAAGATTATTTGGCTCATTATCTCATGTTATTGTTATTTATTACTATTTATTTACATTTGCATTTGCACAGTTTGTTGCCTTCTGCACTCTGGTTGATCTTCCATTGTAAAAGTTACTATTCTACAGATTCGCTGAGTTTGCCCACAGGAAAATGAATATCAGGGTTGTATATGGTGACATGTATGTATGTACTTTGATAATTAAATTTACTTTGAACTTTGAAGAAAGTGTTAATTTGATGGTAGTGGGAGGGAGGGAACGTCGACTCAGACCATGAGAGGCCTGTGTCGGGCATTTTCGTGCCTTACAAGGCGCAGATTGGAAGTCTGTGTGGGGCGATGTGTGGTTAAGTGCCTTGCTCAAGGACACAAACACGCTGCCACAGCTGAGGCTCGAACTAGCGACCTTCAGATCACCAGACGAATGCCTTAACCACTTGGCCACATGCCCAAATGGAAGTGGTGACAGCTATCAAGGCAAGAACATATAAACAGATGCCTTGTGTTTCTGGGTTTGTGGATTTATTATTATTTATTAAAACTGTACAGTTGAATATGCTATTAATAAAGGATTACAGCATGCAACAGCAGTGAGCAAGCACAGACACTGAGACCTACAGCGCAGAAGCAGGCTAAAGAGCTTCCTGTGTCAGTGCTGACCAGGAAGCACCCATCTACACTAGGTCACTAATCCTCTTTTTACTCTTCTAATCTATCAAATATCCTGCTATCCTCCTCTCCGCTCATCAGTTCTCTTGCTATCCAGTATGGTAGGGGCATGTGGGAAGAAACCCGAGTATCCCGGATAAATTCTCAAGGTCACGAGGGAAATGTGCAAATGCCACATAAACAGCACTCAAGATCAGGATCAAGCCCACGTCTCTCTGGAGACGTGAAGCCAAATGGCCCTCTTCTGTGCTGCAAACCATTCTGTGATTCCCAGGATCAATAAAGTACGACTATGACTATGATTCAATGAGCCTTAGCAAGGCATTGCCTGAGTTACCAACATGACGACCTTACCAGCATTTAAGAACAGATTAGAAGAAAAGGGAATTAGTGAGACTTGGAGTGGGGGGACACAGGATGAAGGTTCCTGTTTGTATGGGGAATACCAACCAACACGGAGTGGTGGGGTAGACAGCCTGCTTCCATGCTGAGATTTCTATGTGTATGGTTTTGTGAAACACACTGCACCTAACCTGTGATACCCAGGCAAACTCTGTGTTATGGGGGTGCGGGGGGGGACTCTGCTCCTAGAAAACATGATCTTCCGTCTCGCAAACATGCATTACCTGCGCATGCTTCAAGCCTGATTCTGAAAAGTCACAACTTTAAAAATAATGAACTTGATATTTATTTATTTACAACTTTTCATACAAATTCTGTGACAGTGCATTTTATTGTGTGTCTCAAATTTCTGGGAAGAGATTTGTGAATTTTATAAGGGTGACTCTCTGTAACTCCAGTGGCTGTGATGTAGAGGTCACAATGTTATCCCACCCTGACAACATAAATATTACATCACATGCGTATTCTGCAGCTTATTAAGCCCGCAAAGTTATTCATTCCTTTTAAAGGGTAACAAGATCCAAAGCACATTTGTCATATTAATGAGTCACCACTGTACTGAGGTGTAAATGAATATGTCCTCATTCACATGACGAAGTAACTAGCAATGTAGGCATTAAAATTTCATCGTACAGTAACATATGGCACATTGCAAGGTTCATTCAATTTTAAATTTATACAGGTATAGAATATGCTTTGGAAGTTCCCTTTATGAGAAGTTCCCTGTAATGAGATTTAACTCATAAATATCTACAACACCCTCTGACTGTTAATGTGGCAGCCATTCGCTGGGGAACCCAGGCCGTGCTGCAGTTTTTATTTCATTTGAATCTAATTCAAGTCCCCTCGGCTGCCCTCTACCAAAAGACCGAACATCCTTACTGTGTGTGACAAGCTTTTGCACAGAGTTTTAATGTCCTGGTAAATTTGATTTCCATCTTTACTCAGTTGCCACTTTATTAGATACATCTGATTGTTGATGCAAATGTATAACCAGCCAATCATGTGGCAGCAACTCAATGCATAGAAGCACACAGACATGGACAAGAGGTTCACTTGTCTTTCAGGCCAAACATCAGAATAGGGAAGAAATACGATCTAAGTGACTTTGACCGTGAAATGATTGCTGGTGCCAGATGGATAGGAAACTACTGGTCTCCTGGGGCTTTCATGAACTACAGTCTCTAGAGTTTACAGTGAATGGTGCAAGAAACAAAAAACATCCAGCGAGGGGCAGTTCTGTGAGCAAATGTGCCTTGGCAATGAGGGAGGTCTGAGAATGGACAGACTGGTTCAAGCTGACAGAAAGGCGACAGGAACACAAATAACCATGTGTTACAACAGCGAGCATCTCTGAACACACAAAGTCAAACACTGAAGTGGATGGGCCAGAGAAGTAGAAGACTTCTCCAGTCCTTTATTAGGTACAGGAATCACCACTGTCTGTGTATCCTGTTGCAGAATCACACCACCCTGATCACAACATGTCCCACCACCTATTCTTCTGTCAGCACCATCAGCCCCTCTAATCTAACAGATAGGTAACGTCCTATCTCTAGGCTTTTCTTTCCAGGACGTCAAGGGATGTCCTCCTTCTTCAAAGAACGGGGTTTCTCTTCCTCCACAATTGATGCTGCCCTCCCCCCACATTTCCTCCATTGCTTGGACATCCACGCTCACCCCATCTTTCTGCTGCCTTAACGGGGATAGAATTCCTTTTGTCCTCAGTCACCATCCCTGAGCCTCCACATCTAACATATCATTCTCCGTAACTTCCACCATCTTCAATGGGATCCTACCACCAAATACATCTGTCTCAGAAAGGATGTGTTGTCATTGGAGAGAATTCAGAGGAGGTTCACAAGGATGATAGTGGGAATGAAGGGGTTAACATATGAGGAGTGTTTGGCAGTTTTGGGCCTGTACTCACCTTAATTTAGAAGAATGCAGGGGAATCTCATTGAAACCTACCAAATGTTGAAAGGACTAGATAAGGTGGATGTGGAGAGGATGTTTCCTATGGCGTGTGTGTGTCCAGAATTAGAGGGCACAGTCTCAAAATTGAGGGCTGACATTTTAGAACAGAGGTAAAGAGGAATTTTTTTAGCCAGAGAGTAGTGAGTCTGTGGAAAGCTCTGCCACAGACTGTGGTGGAGGCCAAGACCGTGAGTATGTTTAAAGTGAAAATTGAGGTCAGGGCACCAAAGATTATGGCGAGAAGTGGGATATGGAATCAGCCATGATGGAATGATGCAGCAGAGTCAATGGGCTGAATGGCCTAATTCTGCTCCTATGTCTTTTGGTCTTATCTTTACCTCCCACCCCACCACTCTCTGCCTTCTACAGGGATCGCTCCCTCCATGATTCCCTTGTCCATTCGTCCCTCCACACTAATCTCCTGAGGTACTTATCCCTGCAAGTGGCAAAAGTGCTACACCTGCCCGTTCACCCCAGCAGTCATCTCCATTCTGTGACCCAAGCAGTCCTTCCAGGTGAGACAACCCTTCACCTGCGAGTCTGTTGGGGCCATCTGCTGTGCTCCCGATGTGGCCTCCTCTACATTGGTGAGATCCGACATAGACTGGGGAGTTGCTTTCTTGGGCATCTCAGCTCCATCTGCAAAATGCAGAATCTCCTGCTGGCCAACTATTTTAATTACCACCCCCATTCTCATTCTGACACGTCAGTCCAAGGCTTCCTCTTCAGCCATGGAAAGGCCATTCTCAGGTTTGGAGCAACACCTCATATTCCATCTAGGTAGCCTCTATCCTGACATGAACATTGAGTTCTCCAACTTACAGTAACATTTCCCCCTTCTTCAATTCCCCACTCTGGCCTCTTATCTCTTCTCCTCTTCTACCTCCCCCCCCCTTTCCTTTCTCCAATTGTCCATGTTCCTATCAGATTCCTTTTTCTCCAGCCCTTTTCATTTTCCACCAGCCACCCCCCTCACTTCTTACTTCACCCACCTGCCCCACTCACCGATCACCATCTAGCTTGTCCCCCTTCCCCTCCCCCTCCTTGTTATTCTGGCCTGCCCCCCCCCTTTCCCAGTCCTTATGAGGGTTTTGGCCCAAAACGACAACTGTTTATTCATTTGCATAGATGCTGCCTGACCTACTGAGTTCCTCCAGCATTTTGTGTGTGAGAATCACCTTGAACCCCCTATGTCTCCACTCATTGAGTCCCTACCATGACTCAGGAAGGAAACCAAGATGGATCTTGCTGTCAGGTAGCTCTCATCTCACTCCCGAAAGGGATCAAAGCAGGAGAGACCAACTGACCAGCAGCATTCCTCTTTTTCCATACACGAAGGAACTTTTGAGGATTCTTGGGTAACTCTGGAGTTCAGTAATGTGGATCCACAGTTTGGTTAGAATGGCCCAGGAACCATGTTTGGCAGCAAGTGGGAGGCTGTGTAAGAACTGATCATCCAGAAAGGCTATAGAATTGGCAACGGGGTTGGAGGTACCTCAAAACGTTTCCAGGAGAGAGTGGAGAGAAAACAGTGAAGATGCAAAAATAAATCTCTCCTGCCATGTGCCTATCTCAGCAGATTTCACTAGTGAGTTCTGTGTCTGTGGGGTCTCCTGAGGATCTCCATTAAAATAGAACGGGGCAGCTATGCCACACAAAAATTAGGAAGAACAACAGAGAATGAAGCTGATGATATGATGCAAGCCATGCTGGCAAGGACATGCTCTCCAGGGCCCACATTTCCAGTGTTTGGTCTTGCAGATCAGGTTTCTCTGTTCCATCACCCTTGCAGGCAGTAGGTCCAGATGTCCTCTGCTCAATGCATGTAAATATTTTTGCTCAGCTCCCCTATAATCCTACCATAACTTCCTTCGGATCCATGTGCCTTGTTTATTGATCTCTCAGCTAAGAAAACAAATCTTTCCTGTTTACTCTATCTAGTTTACATAGTTAAATACATCATGATAACCTCTTCTGTCAGTTCATTTTTTCCCAAAGAACACAGCACAAGTCGAAGCAATCCCTCATCATAACTAAAAATATTCAGCTGTGATAACATCTCCCTAAATCTGGATACCCTGTTGTTGTTGTATTTTTCTGGATTGGGGGTGTGACAGGAATTGTATAAAACACTCTTCTGGTTTAAGATGGCACTGGGGTGAAGCACAGCAACAATCTGCCAGTAGCAAACAAGACACACAAAACTATTAGTTACTTTATTAATCACACTTTTCCTCAGATACGATCACTGCCATCAATAGCCTGTAACTTCCCTTTTGGCATTGAGGTTTTGAATCACCTGTACGGACTGGTACTTTCACAATGTGAACTGGAATCTCAAAGGTGCAGGAGAGTTGCACCATGGTGTGTATGGGCCAAATCGGGGTGGCAGTGCCCAGGACCGAGATTGGGGAATGAACCGATGTTTGGTCATTGCTGGAATGGACTTGGAGATGACTCAATGTAGCAGAACCAAGATAATGGAGGGTCAAAGCAGGCCTGAGAGTGAGGAAAGACCCAAAGTTTGATCAATTTAAGTACTGGGCTGAATTGGAAGGTCAGGTATGGGCCAAATCGAAGCATCAGGGCCCAGGTCTGAGAGCAAGGAACTACCCAAGGTTTGATCGATTTAAGTATCGGGCCAGATTTACTCATCTCTGCACTGAACTGAGGATGTAGCCTGCAACTAATGGGCTTGCGAGTTGGCTGTAGTGATGGTTGCCCACGTGGCTGTGGACTCACAATGGTAGTTGCTTCTTTTATTGTTTGTATGATTTGTTTTTTCTCTGCACATTGATTGTTTGAGAGTCTTCTTTTATTAATAGGTTCTACTGGGTTTCTTTGGTTTGTGGCTGTCTGTAAGGAGACGAATCTCAAGGTTGTATGTATATAGTATACATACCTTGATAATAAATGTACTTTGTTCTTTGTAGTGTGGCCACGTTTTAATAGGTTTGTAGGATGACCACCCTGCTCTTGTATTTTATTCCTGGCTGTAAAGGCAAGTAACCAGAGAACCTTCCTAATCACCTTATCCATCTGAGAGGAACCCACCTGTAAAAAAATCTCAAACAACAGGAATTCTGCAGATGCTGGAAATTTAAGCAACACACATCAAAGTTGCTGGTGAACGCAGCAGGCCAGGCAGCATCTCTAGGAAGAGGTACAGTCGACGTTTCGGGCCGAGACTCTTCGTCAGGACTGAAGGAAGAGTTAGTTAGTCCTGACGAAGGGTCTCGGCCTGAAACGTCGACTGTAAAAAAATCTGTTTCTTTCCATTTCTCAATGTTTTGACATTTATTGTGTGCACTCTGAGACTTTCTCAATCCCAATGTATCACCTCACCTTTCTCTGGACTGGAATCTATTTGGTGCTTGCATGCCCATGTAATTTGCCCATTGGCCTTTCTGCAGCCTATACCTTTCACCCTCACTGTTAACCACATTGGTATCATCTGGGAACTTCTCCTGATCTGCCGAGGTAGAGTAACTACAAAACGCCTCCAGCCTCAAGCCCTCCAAATCCCCAGATCCATCCCACTGTCCACAGGGGATGATTTAAGAATAAGGGGTGCTGAGAACATGGGCAACCCCCATCCAAAGTTCAAAGTACATTTATTATCAAGGTATGTATACGGTATACAACCTTGAGATTCATCTACTTGCAGGCAGCCACAAAACAAAGAAACTCCATAGAACCCGTTTAAAGAAATCCTCCACACAATATGACACATAGAAAAAAAAACAAATCACGCAAACAGCATAAAGTGAGCAAATAACACAGCAGACATTAAGCATCAAACCACAGAGTCCTCAAATGTGAGTCCACAGCAATGAGCTGTCGAGGTGAGTAAAACCGGTCCAGGAGCCGATGGCTGTGGCCATAGCCACTGAGCCAGTCAGTTCAGCGCTGTGTCAATGGGATGGAGGGATCTGTGGTTAAAATCAATGTTATTGCTTAATAGAAGAGAAATTCAATCAGTTGTAAAATATAAACTGAGTAAGGATGTGTTATAAGCTTCCTCAAAGACTTGTTTCTAAACAGCATCAGCTTATCTGAGGCACCTCATCAGCGATGGCTGCTTTCCTGGTTTTGCAAACCTGCCTGCCAAGCCTACACTATCACAGACAGTTCATTGCAGTGTTTCTACTTCACCACTTGGGCAGTGGAAAAGCAAGCAAAATAACTACAGCTCTCCCACTCTAACATCAACCCCAGCGTGTAGAAAGATTGATCTCTCACAAACTGCCTAAGAACCAGACAATGCAAACTGCAATTAGTTGGTGGGTGCAAACTAGCGGAAGGCCTCAGTTTAACATTTCAGCAATGAAGCAACGTGGAGGAGAGATTAGATCATTAGGATCCTCTTGAAAGCATGGGAAGGATGCTGGAGAATGCTAAAGCCGGGCAGATGTGGTTGTCAGGGTAACAGATCACTTTAACCACTTTTCTTCCGAGGGAAGGGAAGCTGCAGTGTGATTGACAGAGAACAGCACCAACTCCTACACTGCCTGAAAGCAGTAACCGTGGCTGCTCAGCTCTGATGTGAATGTGTCTTCTCAATAGCAGAAGACAGACACTGGAGGTAAAAAGCTACCTGTGGAATCAGGGAAATGATGATGAAGCACTCACTGCCTAATTATTAATTTGTTAAAGCACTAATCTTTAACTCCTCGCTCCTGAGTTCAATACTGTGGCACAATTATTCTGCAGACTACAAAACTTGTCTTTTTCAATCACTGTTCAGACCTGCTTCAGCCAACCCTACCCTGAGGCTAGTAGCTGGATTATGTACACACAAACTGAAAGAAATGTGGCCAGTTTCTCCTTCCTAACATCGCAGAGCTACAGTACACAGCTCAGAAACAGACCTCTTCACCCAAAGTATTCAAGCTGATCAATTTGTTTAACTGAAGCTAGTCCCATTTACTTGATTTTGGCCCATATTCCTCTGAACACTTCCTCTCCAAGTACCTGTCCAAAGACTTTTAAACATCGCAATTCCACCTATCTACTTCCCCTGGCAACTCATTCTATCCACCTCTGAGAAAAAATACTCACCTCACCTATGCCCCTCATGCTTTTATAAATCTCAGTAAGGTCACCCCTATGCTCCAGAGGAAACAATCCCAGCCTATCCAATCCCTCGATAAATCTTTTCTGCACCATTTCCAGCTTAATTACATTCTTCCTACAGCTAGGCAACCAGAACTGCACACACTAATCTAAACGCTGCCTCACCAATGTCTCATATAGCTGTAACATAAAGTCCCAACTCATAATCACCACTCTGACCATCGCCTTCACCACACTGTCACCTATGTCAACTCTGCCCTCTCCTTTCAGTTCCATCCTTATTCCCACTGGGACACAGCCTGGCTATTGCCAAGGATCTTCCCACAGCAGCAGATTATATCGCAATTCTCCTGCGCCAGAACCAAAGCATGAACTCTGCAAATCACTGAGCTTACCTCTCGTTGCTCACTGCAGATCTTACACAGCCACACAGGCTGGGGCCGGCTTGGTGTTTCAATTCCACACTTGGTGCAAACATTCTGGAGGTGAGAAAGAGAAAGGATTGGTGTTAGCCAAAAGTTAGCTTTTCACGACTCACTGCCAGCCTTGAGTGAATAAAAAACACACTAATGTAATTTAAGTGGAAAAAAATAACGGATGACTTCATGTGAGGGTTAAAAACAAGCAAGCAACAAGGATTGTCATGGCAACTCTGCTTTTTCACTTTTGGGATGCGTGGTTCACTGCTATTTGTTGACCAAACCTAATCAAGTTGCCATCTGGAACTGCTGCAGCCCTTCTAAAGCAGGGGTCCTCAATCTGGGGTCCATGGACCTGCAGGTTAAAGGTAGGGGTCCATGGACCTGCAGGTTAAAGGTAGGGGTCCATGGACCTGCAGGTTAAAGGTAGGGGTCCATGGCATAAAAAACGAATGGACAGCCCTGATCTAGAGTCATACAGCACAAAAATGAGCCCTTTGACCCATCCTATACATGCCAACCATCTAAACCACGTTCACTTCACTTACCTTCACTTGAAACATAAACTTCAATGCCTTGATAGTTCAAGTGCGTGTTCAGATACTTCTTAAATATGTATGAGTCTCTACGCCCACCATCTGCTCAAGCAGGGTGTTCCTGATTCCAGCCACCCACTGGGTGAAAAAATTCAACCTCAGTAAAAGTCTTTTACTGCTATATTTATGTAGAATCAGAATCAGGTTTATTATCACCGGCATGTATCGTGAAATTTGCTAACTTAGCAGTAGCAGCTCAATGCAATACATGATAATATAGAAAATAAATAAATCATTCAATTGAAATATTAAAAAATAGTGCAAAAACAGAAATATATATTAAAAAATGAGTTAGCGTTCATGGGTTTGATGTCCATTTAGGAATGTATGGCAGAGGGGAAGAAGCTTTTCCGGAATCACTGAGTGTGTGCTTTCAGGTGTCTGTACCTCCTTCCTGATGGTAACAGTGAGAAGAAGGCGTGCCCTGGGTGATGGGGGTCCTTAATAATAGACATCTCCTTTCTGAGGCACCGCTCCTTACAGATGTCTTGGGTACAACAGAAGTTAGTACCCAAGGTGGAGCTAGTTTTAAGACTTTCTGTAGCTTCTTTCGGTCCTGTGCAGTAGTGTCCCCACCCAGCCCACATCAGACGGTGATGCAGCCAGTCAGAAAGCTCTCCATGGTACATCTATAGAAGTTTTCAAGTGTTTCAGTTGACAAATCAAACCTCTTCAAACTCCCAATGAAATACACTCAACTGTCTTGCCTTTTTCACTGCTGCATCAATATGCTGGGACCAGGTTAGATCCTCAGAGATTTTGACACCCAGGAACTTGAAATTGCTCACTCTCTCCATATCTGATCTCTCTATGTGCTCCAGTTTTAGACATTTCATTAATGCCTTTCAGCTTTAGACACCTTCTGGTGAGGTTTCACCCACAATGGGGTGTGGAGTACGGAGATCGCAGATTTAGATGGAGGCCATGAAGGTCCTCCGTCCAGGCCAAGTTGGTCTTCATCCTGCAGGTGGAAGTCTTCCCATTTGCCTCTGTCAATGTCCCACAAGGTGGGAGAAATGTGGATTTCTAGAGGTCCTATCCCAGTAGACTTAGCAAGATGCTTCATTGGATTTTGCAGTCATGGCGTACTATTCAAGAGCATGTTAGAAGACAAAAAGGCTTAGGATGTTAGACAGAGGGCTTATGTTCTTGATTGTTGAAGCACAACAACCAATAGAGGCCAGAAATGGAAGACGATTAAGTACAGTGCCTTGTAAAAGTATCCAGCCCCCAATCCTTTGTTCACGTAAATGAGTATTACAACTAGGAATTTTGGTAAACTTAACTGAGAATTTTTATTTATGAATCACATGCTCCTTTTCTTTTCACAGTAGAGCCCCCTAAAAACAGGGGAACATGTAAGCATGAAAAACTAAAAATTTAAAACTTGAAATGTCAGCAGTTCAAAGGTATTCATCCCTGTTTACTCAGCACGTAGCTGAACCACCTCTCACAGCTATTACAGCCAGTAATTTTGTTTTAGGTAAGGTTCTATCAGCTTTGCACATGATGAAGCAAGATTTGCTCATTCTTCCTTTGCAAAATAGTTTCAAGTTCTGCCAGATTAGGTGGGGAGCAGCAGTGGAGAGCAATCTGTAGGTCTTGCCAGAGAGTTCGATTGGGTAAAGGTCAGGACTCTGACTGGGCCACTTCGGGACATCAATTTTCTTCATCTCAAACCACTGTATGGTTGCTCTGGCAGTGTGCTTTGGGTCATTGTCCTGCTGAAAGATGAACTTCCTGCTCAGTTTAAGCTTCCTGGCAGAGGCTAGCAGGTTTTTATCCAGGATCTCTCTGTATTTAGCAGTATTCATCTTCCCATCAATCCTGACCATATTTCCAGTCCCTGCTGCTGAAAAGCATCCCCATAGCATGATGCTACCTCCACCATACTTTACAGTAGGGATGGTGTTACCTGGCTAATACACAGTAATTAGATTTATGCCACATGTACTACTTAGTGTTGAGGCCAAGAAGATCCACTTTAGTCTCATCTGACCACAAGATTTTCTTTCACATCTTTACAGCATCTACTAAGTAATGCTTTGCAAACTCTTAATGGTCAAGGATATGCTCTCTTCTTTTCAGCCAGGGCTTCTTCCTTGCCACTCTTCCATAAGTACCCTTTTTGTACAAGGCCTTAAAGATTGTGCGCTTCATCTCCAATTGCAGCCACTAACTTCTGCAGCACATTCAGAGTGACTGTTAGCGACTAAGTTTAGATGAGCGGCCTGACCTAGGCAGTAAGGCTACGGTTCCAAATTTTTCCACCTTTTCACAACAGAGTGCACTGACCTCTGAGGTGTGTCCAGTGCCTTTCAGGTGGTCTTGTACCCATTCCCCAGATTACCTATGATCATTTTCTTGACTTGTCTTGAATGCTCTTTTGCCTTTATTTTGGTTTGGTCTGATTAATATCTACCATACTGTTGGACCTTACAGAGAGAAGGGGTGTTCATTCTTACGAATTCATTGAAAACAGGTGATCCTCTAATTTTCTACATTAATAAATGGTAAGGTAATATCACATCTAAGGAAAGCCAACATAATAATTACAAAGGAAATAATACTTTCTTGAACCTCACAATTTTAGATTTTAATTTTTAGTAAATTGTTGACAGGTTTTGGAATTTTTCTTTTGAACTTGACATGATGCACAATGTTTTGTAGATTAGCTCAAAACATCCCACTTCACTATACATATTAAATTTAGAAAATGAGACAGTAAAATGTGAAAGTAGTTGTGGGGGCTGAATACTTCTTCAAGGCTCTGTACCTGGGAGATTTGTAGGGCTGGAGGATATTGCAAAGATAGATAGGGAGGTGTGAGATGTGAATACATTAGGAATTTAAAAATAGATAAAGAATAGGAATTTTAAAAATACTTAACTGATTAATATGCATGATGAATGTAGGGTGATGGGTGAACAGAATTAATTTTTAAAAAAACTATCAAAATAAACTTCATTCATGATAAAATTTACTTCCAAGAGTAAACTGCACAATGCCTTTTTATTGTTACATTCACAGTCAATGCGTTACGTAGTGTTTTATTACATTCCTTAAAACCAACAGGACTGTTGCCACTCATTGGCCCCCTGGGGCAATATCCTACTACAACAATTGGAGGCTTCCTCACCCAACCCGGCCCCTCCGTGTGCAGTAGTGGAGGAACCCTACACTGTGGTCCTCCCCCACCGAATACCTACGGTGGCTGCACCAGGCTTCGACGCGTCCCTCAGCACGTACTCCTGCAGCTTAAATGCGCCAGTCCACAGCATCCTCTACGGACATCTCGATGTGCTGGCAGACCAACAGGTTTTGGGGTAGACCAGAGACCGGCTTTCACTGAGTTGCTGATATGCCAGCAGCAAGATGTCTACCTCTATGTGTGCCCCTGAGAACAGCCCATAGATCAGAGAGTTAGTCCTCTGTCACGAAGTTGCTCAAGATGAATTGTGACACAGGCCCTTGTAGCTTTTCCTCACACCCTCTTTGCAAATCCACAAAATTCAAGGATTTAAAAAAATAAGCTTTATTCATTATGAAAATAATATTTACAAGAAAATAATATTTTCATTTTTTACATTCATAGTCAATTTCTTCTGTACTCTTCTATTGTATTCACACACATCAATAGGACTGCTACCACTTATGTGGCCCTCTGGGCTGGTACAAAAATTGAGGGGTTGCCTCCCCCCAACCCATCCCCTCCCTCTCCGGAAGGAGAAGAACCCTAAATGATGGTCCTTCCTCAACGAGCCCTTGTCGCACCAAGCTTAAGTGCATCCCTCAATATGTACTCCTGCAGCCTGCAAGGTGCCAATTGGCAGCATTCCTCCACGGACATCTCAACATGCTGACAGACCAACAAGTTTCAGGCAGATCAAAGAGCGTCTTTCACCCAGTTCGTGATCTGCCAGCAGCACCTGATATCTGTCGCCGTGTGCATCCCTGGGAACAGACTAGATCAGAAAGTCCTCCAGGGATGAACCAGAACACAGAGCCCTTTCATCTTTCTCCACACCCTCTTCACAAATCCACAGTCTGCAAAAGAGGTTAGCTACTGGCTCTTCACCACTGCAGTCATCCTGTGGGCACTGCGAGGTCGGTGTGATGCAGCAAGAATCTGACTGGGACGGTCCCTCTCAGCATCCGCCAGGCAATTTCTTGGTGACTGTTGATAAGGCCTGGCAATGGGGCATTCTGCCAGATGGTGTGGACAGTCTGCTCAGAAAACCACCCCAATGTGTCCATTGAGTCCTCCTCCTGCAGTGCCTACAGGACGTTCTGTGCTGACCACTGCCTGATGGCCTTCTGGTCATAGGTGTTGGTCTGGAAGAACTTTTCAATAAAGAACAGGTTGTACAGCTAATTGGGACGTTGCAAGGCAATGAGGCCAGACCCATCCTTTGCAACACTGGGGACAGATAAAACCTCAGCATGTAGTGGCACTTGGAGCCCACAAAGGTGGTCATCAGGGTGAGGGCAACATTGGGTACATTTTGCCCCTCCCCCCACCCTGTTTTTTAGGGATGTGCATTGTGACCCATCTGACCCACTACATCTTGGATCTCAGATGAACCTGAAGACACCTCAGATGATTTCCAAGTGGGAGGAGCAGGGGATGGGCCACACCTGCACCAAGTACAGCAGCCCTGAGAGCACCTCACACCTGTTGGCCAGGTTCTTCCCTGTTATCTATAGGGAGCGCCCTCCTCATAATCCAAATTTCTGTTTTACCTTCCTAGTCTGCTCCAGCCAGTTCTTGTTGCACATCTTGGCCACTCTGAAGCAGACCCCCAGCGGCTTCACGCAATCAGACCTGATGGAGAAGGGGACACTGGATGGGTTGGGGCAGTTACTGAAGAGCAAAGCCTCACTCTTTGTGTGATTAACCCTGGCCTCTGATGTCAGCTCAAATAGATGCTGATCAATCTGCGAACTGACCTCGGATCTGAACGCAAGACGGTCATGTCATCCACGTACAAGGAGGTTTTCACTTGGGTCCCTCCATTGGCCAGTAGTGCCACCTCTCTTATGCTCGCATCCTTCCTGATGGCTTTGGCAAACTGTTCTACACAGCACATGGACAAGACAACAGAAAGCGGGCAACCCTGCCTGACTCCAGACTTGATTGGGGAGCTTTCTGTTTCCCACCCATTGATTTGGACTGCACAACAGATGTCTGTGTAGAGAATTTGGATCCAGTTCCTGATACATTCCCCAAAGCCCATTTGGGAGAGTATGTCCATCACATACCTCTATGATGTCCTGTCAAGTGCTTTCTCCTGGTCCAAGCTGACCAGGCAGGCATCCATTCCCTCTCCTGCATGTAGGACATGGTGTCCATCAGTAATACAAAGCTGTCAAAGATCTTCCTGCCAGGTTTGGACTGGGTGGATCACCTGTTCCAGAACAGACTTGACCCTGGTGGTGATGGCCTTAGACAGATCTTATAGTCCACATTCAACAGTGAAATGGGTCTTCAATCCCTGATGTCATCCTTTTCTGCTTGTAGATGAGGGTAATGTGCTCTTCCTCATGGGGTCTGACATGTTGCAAGCTGAAAGTAAAGAACTGTGCACTTCCAGCAGGTCTGGGCCCATCCAGGCCCAAAGAGCCAAATACATCTCAGCTGGAGTTCTACTTGAATCAAATGGACGGTTGGAACCAGTCAGCTCCCCCAGGGTCAGTGGTTACTCCAGACTCTCCCACTTCCATGATAGATGACGGAAAGTTCTGGGAGGCTGAGGTGTCTGTGGCCTTTCTGTCATCCAGACCAGCATAAGGGGATCTGCAGATCATCAACGTGTCCTCCTGTGAGGATCTTACTGAGGCCTCCTCTTCCTTAAGGCTGTGGATCAGAGAGCTCCCCTTGTGAACCTTTCGGAAGAAGAAACAAGAGCACGTCTCATCTTGTTCCATGGTGTGGACCCCGATTGGAAGATGATCTTGGAGGATTCGGCAGTGAAGTGCTGGGTACGCCAGCCTTTCACCTCTCTTAACTCTTCCTCACACCCACCTGCTTCAATTAGAGAAGTTGTTACAACTCTTTCTGGAGTTTATGCAATTCCCTCTGACTCTGGCTTGCTTTCTGAACCCCTTTGTAGATGAAGAACCCCTTGATGTTCTCCTTGGTTGCTTCCCACTAGCGAAAGAGAAGTTTCAAAGTTCTCCCAACCTATGTACTCCCTCTCTAGTTCCTTAATGTTCTCTGGGGTAAGTACCTTAACGTTTAGCTTCCATATCCCCCTGCCTCCCTACTGGCCCTCCTGTAGGTAACAGGAGGCTCGGAGGAGGCAGTGGTCAGAGAAGAATTTGAGGTTGCTTCAAACCAGCCATGGGTAAGTCTCAGTGGTCTAGTTTGGTCCTGGAATGAGCTGGGTGCAGTGCTCCCAGCACCACCAGCAGGCCAGGCAGCATCTATGGAAAAGAGTAAACAGTCACCGTTTCGGGCTGAGACCCTTGTGCACACTGCCTGACCTGCTGAGTTCCTCCAGCATTTTGTGTGTGTTCCTTTGGAACTTCTGCATCTGCAGAATTCCTTGTGTTTGTGCTGACCAAAGCTGGACTTAAGTTCCACTGTAAATTAGGGAATAAAACATATCCTCACTCATCGCTACATTTCCCACCCAGCTCCTTGCTCCAGGCTGAGTTAATGCCAATTAAGAACAGGGCTGAACTAAACTTATCCAGTTAAATATCCTGTCTGCATCCTCTCTGACCCTATAAATGCTTATAAAATTAGGAGGGGCATGATCAGAATAGATGGTCAAGAGTCTTTATCCCAGAGGAGGAGAGGCTAGAATTAGAAGGAGCAGGTTTGCAGTGGGAGGGGAGGAAATTAAGGGAGATCCAAGGGTAAGGGTAAGGGTGGTGGATATCTGGGATGGCTGCGGTAGGGAAGAAATCTCTTTGCAGATAGTAGGTTTTTTTTGAAGCGTGTGTGGAGACAGATGCAAGGGTCCATGTCCCGGTTCATCCCCAGCAGCTGAACCCGGGGACAGGGACCAAGATAAGACATCGAGTGCTGCTGGAAGGTCAGAAACTTAGTGAAAGGTCTCCTTTGGTCTTCCAGCAGAGAGAGATGTCTGTGAGGGAATGCTGCAGACTAGCTCCATCACATGGAGGGGCAGAGCGCGGTGGGGAAAGTCTCTCAACAATCAAAGGGTGCATCACCTCAGGGAGCCAGGAGAGTGGCAATGGTGCTATGTTTGTGCTTTTTCTCTCTTTAAAGTTTACACTACTGAATGTTCCGAACAATATTTTATTTTGCACCGTTTCTTCCCTTATCAGCATTTTCATCATGAATAAAGTATATTTTTGAAATAAAAAGGGAGTTTGTAGAGGCAGATATAGTTACAACTTTAAAAAAAGCATTTGGACAGGTACTTAGACGGAAAAGGCAAAGGAATAGAGGGATATGGGCCTAACACAGGCAGCATAGATGGGCACCATGGTCGACCTGGATGAAGTGGGATGTACACTTCTAAGATTCAATGAGTAGTGCAGCCAAGCAGTCTCAGGGTTAAGGTGTCAGCCTTTGTTGGGGTAGATTCGTGAATCCCCACAGACAAAAACTAAGCCAATATTTATTTGAAGTAAAGGACATTATCCATGCCAAGATCTTTATGCAGACAGCAGCTCTGTCAGGAGAGGATGTAGGTTTACATGAGCAGCTGAGGGAGATCGCCCCTCTGAACTCTCAGCTAGTGTATGCACTGGGATGTTAAAGTTTCCCTATTATGCTATTTTTAGCAGTCTAGTAACACACCGAGTTAGATCACTGTGATATTTTACCAAAGTTGTGAACCTGTGTTAAAAAACAGCGGGATTAGGAATTTAATATCATTAGCAAATCCCCTAAAAATAATACTCAGAGGTCTGTACCATTGAGAGCATACTCACCAACTGCATCTCACTGTGGTACGGCAATTGTCCCGTATCGGACTGCAAAGCACTCCAGTGTGTGGTGAAAACTGCCCAGCGGATTATTGGCACCCAATTGCCCACCATTGAAAACATCTACCATAAACACTGCCTGGGCAAGGCGAAAAGCATTATCAAGGATGCATCTCACCCTAACCATGGACTTTTTACTCTCCTCCCATCCGGTAGGCACTACAGGAGCCTCTGCTCCCGCACCAGCAGGCACAGGAAGAGCTTTTTCCCTGAGGCTGTGACACTGCTGAACCTCTCATCACAGCGCTAAGCAGTATTGCATGCATATTGTACTGTCTCAGTACTTTTATAATTGTGTGCTGTAGTACTTTTTTATTTGCAGTTGTTTTGTAAATAACACTATTCTTTGCATTTCAGGTCAGATGCTAAATGCATTTCATTGGCTTTGTATCTGTACTCGACACAATGACAATAAAGTTGAATCTAATCTAATCCAATATTAAGCAAAAGATCTCCCCCGCAGAAAGACACAACTGAAGACTTTGCTTCATTCTGGCTCGTCGACCCTGGAACTTAAGTTACACAATACAGTACAGCACTGTTGGTGAGTGCACAATTGTTCCGAGCTCTGAGCCTCTTACAAGCTTTCCCTTCTTCCCAGAAGGCACTGACACATGCTGCTGAATGATTCAGTGACTGACAATCTGCCTTCCCTTTCCCTCCTGGCAAGACAACATTTAATGCTCATTTGCAACTGCCTGTGAGAAAACATTACCTAAATGAAGGGATGTTTCCAAGACTGAATTGTGCATGATTTGCTGAAGGGGCTACAAATGACTTGACTTGACTTGAAATGATGGTGTTCCCTTATGCCTGCTGCCTTTCACGTTGATGAAGATTCTGGGTCCGGGCAATGAAACAAAGACTTCTGGCAATGATTACTGACATCGTCAAGGAGCGATGCCACTTCTCACTGCTATCATCAGGGAGGAGGTACAGGAGCCTGAAGGCACACACTCAACGATTCAGGAACATCTTCTTCTCCACTGCCATCATGGACATTGAGTCCATGAACACTACCTCACTCCTTTTTTTGCCTATAAAATTATACTGGGGGGGGGGGGGGTGAAAGTTTTCATGCTTTATTATTTTTTAACATTGAATCCCAGTGGATTTAATTTGGCTTTTCTGACACTGATCAACAGAAAAGAGACTTTTTTGTGTCAAAGTAAAAACAGATCTCTACAAAGTTATTTAAATTAATTACAAATATAAAACACAAAACAATTGATTGGATAACTATTTACACCCTTCACGTCAGTACGTAGTAGATGCACCTTTGGCAGCGATTACAGCCTTGACTCTGTGTGGATAGGTTTCTATCAGATTTGCACATTTGAACACTGCAATTTTTCCCCATTCTTCTTTACAAGGCTGCTCAATGTCTGTCCGATCGCATGGGGATCATGAGTGAGCAGCCTTATCAAGTCCAGCCACAAATTCTCAATTTTAGTGAGGTTTGGACTCTGACTCCAGGACATTAACTTTGTTCTTCATAAGCTCTGCTGTGTAGCTTTGGCTTTATGCTTGGGGTCATTGTCTTGCTGGAAAACAGATCTTCTCCCACGTCCCGGTTTTCTTGCAGACTGCATCAGGTTTTCCTCCAGGATTTCCCTGTATTTTGCTGCATTTATTTTACCCTCTACCGTCACAAGCCTTCCGGGGCCTGCTGCAGTGAAGCCTTCCCACAGCATGATGCTTCATGGTAGGGATGGTGTGTCTTTGGTTTACGCCAAATATAGTGTGTCTGATGGCTAAAAAGCTGAGAATTCATGTGAGTTTTTTTTCAACAGTGGCTTTCTCTTTCCCACTCTCCCTTAAAGCTGTGACCTATGAAGCACCCGGGCAACAGTTGTACGCGCAGTCTCTTCCATCTCAGCGACTGAAGCTTGTAGCTCCTCCAGAGTTGTCATAAGTCTCTTGGTCGCCTCCCTCACTAGTCTGCCTCTTGCACAGTCACTCAGTTGTTGAGGACAGCCTACTCTAGGCAGATTTATAGCTGTGCTGTATTCTTTCCATTTCTTGATTGACTTGATTGACAGGGATACTCAGTGACTGGGAAATTTTCTTGAGTCTATTTCCTGATTTGTGCTTTTTGCGGAGTTGCTTGAAGTGGTCTTTTCTCTTCATGGCTTAGTTTTTGCCAGGATACTGACTCATCAGCAGTTGGACCTTCCAGATACAGGTGCATTTTTACCACAATCAGTTGAAACACCTTGACTGCACACTGGTCTCCAAAAACAGATCTCCATTTAACTAATTATGTGACTTCTAAAACTGATTGGCTGCAACAGTAATGATTTGATGTGTCATATTAAAGGGAGTGAATACTTATGCAATATTTTTTGATATTTGTAATTAATTTAGATCACTTTGCAGAGATCTGTTTTCACTTTGACAGGAAAGAGTCTTTTTCTGTTGATCAGTATGAAAGAAGCCAAATTAATCCACTGTGGTTCAATGTTGTAAAACAATAAAACATGAAAATTTCAAGGCGTGGGGTGGGGGGGGGTTTGAATACTTTTTATAGTCACCACACACACACTTTTTTTACTATAATTCACAGTTTTATTATGTATTGCAATGCATTGCTGCCACAAAAACTTAACGACATATGCGGGTGATATTAATCCTGATTCTGATCTGTGTATGCAGTGTATGACAGTGGATGCACTAATTAACCGGCTATGCTTTTTTGGTAAAGGTTATATATTATATCCACACACAGAAACAAAGTGGGGGAAGCCTAATATCATTCTTATTCATTAATTGTGAGGAAGTATTTTCTAAAAGTTGAGCAACACACACAAAATGCTGGTGGAACGCAGCAGCATCCATAGGAAGAAGCACAGACGACGTTTCTGGCCGAGACCCTTTGTCAGGACTCTAAAAGTTGAGATAATTTTAAAGATGGGGTACATGGATATGGGTCTAATGCATTCATCCAAAGACTAGAGGGGCAGCCAAGAACTTTCCATTGGAATGAAGACTGAACTTTGGAGCTGCTCCCAGTTATTTCACTGATAAGAGTGGCAGAAAGTGGCCTGCTAATGCTAAACTGAGAGCTACAGCATGCTGGATGTTACAGAGCTGAATTGTTCTCCTTCAGACTGAGAAGAATACAGAGGAATTTAATAAAGGCGTTTAAAAGTCTGAAGACTTCTGATGGATGAGAAGCAACTGTTCCAACTCTAGGAGGGGCTTAAAAAATAAATCAGTGGTTTATGTTCCAGAACTCACTTATAGAATAGAAATGGGAATAGTTTCAGCTCCAAGCTGGAAGATAGAACTTAAGTGCAAAGTGATATGTTTTGGAAGATCAAATGAGTGTAAGACATAAACGATAAGTACTAAGGAACAGAGGGAGGTTGCTTTACCAATCCAAAGGTGGCAACACAGATAGACTGGGTAGTAAAGAAGGCATAATGAAATGCAAGCCTTAATTAACGCATGGTAAAGTGTGCGAATGGGAGTGGAATTAGCTCAAAAATAGAAAACAATGAGTTATGGTAAGAGGATCATTTTCACACCTAGAAGATGTTAAAAGAGGGATTCTGCAGGGATCTGTTTTGGGGCCGCTGTGCTTTTAATTTACATTAACGATTTGGATAAGCACGTAACAAATAAGCTAGCAAAGTTTGTTGCCAACACAAAATTTGGGGGATGGGCTGAAAACAGTCAGGCAGCAGATTCAATACAGTTACGTAGATCTAAACAAAATCCAGATGTCAGCAGATAAACGGCAGATGAAATTTAACATAAGTAAATTTAAAATATTACATATAGAAAGTAGAACTATTAGATATAAATATACAATGCGGTGGGGTGGGAGAGGTTCTTGAGTTAGAAAGTGCACTATATGAAAAGGATCTGGGTCTCCAGGTAGACTTATCACTATCAACATCTAGACAATGCAGAGAAGCAGTTAGGAAGGCTAATAGAATGCTGGGCTATATAATGTGCTCAATGGAGTCAACACGAGAGGCGTTCTCCTTAAGCTTTATAATGCACCTGTGAGGTCTTGAGTACTGTGTACAATTTTGGTCTTTATATTGTGTGAAGGATGTGAAAGCACTGCAGAGAGTTCAGATAGTTCAGAGAAGGGCAACGAGACTCATTTCAGGTCTGCGGGGTACGAGCTAGGAAGAAAGATTGAAAGTATTAAATCTTTTTAACTTAAGTAGACATAGAATGAGAGGAGACATGAAAGAGATGTACAAAATCATTAAGGGTATAAGTAAGGTGGATGCCAACTACTACTTCAAAATTAATCCATCAATGAGATCACAGGGCCATTGGTGGAGATTTCAGACTAACATCATGCAACATTTCTTTACCCAGTGAGTTGTACACACATGGAACAAATTATCTAGTTGTGTCGTTGAGAGTAGTACCTTATAGACTTTCAAATCTGAACTCAGTAGTTACTTCAACACACTATGCGAATAGGAATTTGGCAAACATGAGAAAATCTGCAGATGCTGGAAATTCAAGCAACACACACAAAATGCTGGTGAGCGCGTCAGGTCAGGCAGCATCTATAGGAAGAAGTAGAGTTGACGATTCGGGCCGAGACCCTTCGTCAGGAATTTGGCGAACTTTGTTGGGCTGAACGGCCTGTTCTTGTCAAAGCCTTTCTAATGTTCTAACTAGATACTGGAATATAAGAACAGTGAGATCATAGTATAACTTTTTTAAAACATTGTAGTTTTGGTCACCACAGTATAGGATTGCTCTGGAGAGGGTGCAGAGGAGATTCACCAAGATGTTCCTTTAATGGAGTGCCTTAGTTATGAGCAGAAACTCAAATGGTTCGATTTGTTTTCCTTGGAGTGGAAAAGACGGAGGGGAGGGGACAGAGCTTATAGAGGTGCACGAAGTTAACAGGAGCTTAAGGGGGACAAAATAAAAGGGTTGACAGTAGCAAATATTTTCCCTTAGCACAGATAGCTACAATATAGGGCATAGGCTTTAGGTAAGCAGGCAGAGGTTTATAGAGGATGATAGACTTCCCTGAAGATGAGTGATAATGTGGTGAAGGGGAGAAGGCCACAGAGAAGTGACAGTCCCAGCTGTAAAGAATAAGACCTATAATACAAAACTATAATGCATGCTCACAGAGGAAAGCAATAAACAGAGTGTAGTCATGCTGATACGCGACGAGTGAAAGCAACACACACTGAGTCGAGCAGGGTCTGGTTGAACCGTTTACTGTTTCAATCCGCACGTGCTTAAGTGCCCGGTCCCAGCACTCCCCGCTCTTTGTGGGGCGGAAGTGACGTCGGCTTCCGGGCCGAGGTCTGCCCCGCACTCAGAGCCCTCTCGGTTGTCGCTGGCTGCGGACTCGCCCGCGACTGCTGGAGCCGGTTCGCTTGCCGCGTGGGTGAGCCGCTACAAGAGCATTATAGTCCAAAAATAAATAAGTGCTTATTTGTTTGCCTATCAGGAAGTAACAGGGCCGAACTAACATGGATAGAGAGTAATCATCTTAGGAGCCTCTTCCATATAAGAATGTTATTTTTTACACATCTGCTTTCCCAGAGGCTCAATGGGTCACTTAGTCACTATGTAAGTAGAATCTATGTCATGTACAGGAATGCAGTTTTATTTGCAGCTGCAGTTGTCTCATGCCCTTAGGAATAGACCCAAAGGAAGAAATACCAACATGAGATCCTTTTCAAGTAAGCGCACAAGACAAATTTCTCCATATAGCGTCGAAGAGGAGTGGCATATTTTCTGGGAAAAAATTTCCACAAGGATGAAAACTGCAAACTTCCCTTTTTGGCAGTTGGTGTCAGTCCTGAGACTGAATGGAGTGCAGCTGAGTGACTGACCTGTCCCCTTGTTTACCTGAATGAATACTTCTTCTCCTATGTATTTTCTGTGCTATCAGACAACTAAGCTACGAACAATTTTCTGCTGGCTCTGAAATTGCAATCACCCTTTAAAACAAGGCTGAAGGCACTAAGTGTTTCTCTAATATTGCAAAACCCATTGCTCAAAGGCAGACACAGTCTGAGGGAAAAGTGCTTAAGCTTCAACTTGAAGCACGTCTCCAAACTTGACTGCATAGTGATGGATACTATCCCCAAAGTATTTCTGCTGCTTTGACACTTCAGAAGCCGGAGCTGATTCTCCTGCTTCACAGAATCCACCCCAGTACAAGTCATCCTCAATGTCTGCACGTTCTTTTAAAAGTAACTAGAAATAGGATGGGAAGTCGCCCAGATGATGTGAAGTGATGTTGATGACAATTTTTAAAGTTCTCATCTAGCGTACTAAAAGGGCAACTGAATTTGGCAGGAAGCCTGTGATAAAGTAAATTTGAAACCAGTTAGTTTGGAAGTGGTATGTACTGGCAGAATCCCTCTTGTAAAGAGTACGCCACAAGCAGCCACAGGGGTGTGCAGCTTCTGAAAGGGAAATGTAGCGGGGGCGTGGCTCTCTCAGTAATGATTTAGCAGATTAACGATGCATGAGTGTCGATTAATGCAAATGTTTTTGTTTGAAGTGCGGCTTCAAATTGCTGACTACCCCAGATCCCACAGGCACGCCTGTTACCTTTTTACAGTCCTCACACACCACAGAGTGAGACCCCAGCAGCCCAAGCTGTTCCCCGCATAGGATGCAGCGGGAAAGGCCGTCCCCCAGAACATTCTTCCGCATGTTGTCCAGGCGATCCATGAGTCGCCTGAGGATGAAACAAAAATAAGAGAGAGTTAAATCAGGCAGTGCAGCTCCAACCTTTCACAGTCCTGCTGGGTGGTTTGGGCCAATGTTTATCCATAAATTAGAAAACCAAACTTTATTCGGGGGTGGGGGGGGGGAGCAGCAGAGTAATCACAGCCAGTAATATTTCAAGACCCTTCCTAATATCCTTTATAGGAAATTGGCCTTCCCCCAATTTAAGAGGTTTATTTCATGTCCATTCCTACTTTTTTCCGTAACCACTTTATAATGAATGGAGTTATGGTCACTAGTTCCAAAATATTCCCGGCTGTAGCTTCCCATAGTGGTGCTCTTCCCCTGTGTCAAAAAAATCCCCTGGAAATGCCTCAGTGATGTTGATCCCATTCTGATTAAGATGTAATCCATCCTACTTGTACAAGCTCCACCTTCCCCAGAAACGACTCCAGTGATCCCGGAACTTAAAGTCACCCCCTGATCCATACCTCAGTCAAGCATTCATCTAACCTTTCCTTCTACTCCCATGATTAATACATTTGTAGATGACACAAAAATTACTTGTGATGTTCACAGGGAGGAGAGTAATTTTCAGCTACAGAACCATATTGATTAGTTGCTATCATGGGCAGTGCAATGGCAGATGCAATTTAATCCTGGAAAGTGTGAAGTGATACTATTTGAGGGAACTAATAAGGCTAGTATGGGTGGCAGGAAGGAGATACATCTCTACCAAAGGAGGTGTAAGGTGCTCCTTCCCTCTGCTAGCCTGGAGGTTACCCTTGGGCAAGATGTAGCACCTGCCTAGCCCCTGATCAGGGTCATGTGAAGCCACTGGAGCAGGTGGTGGATGGTTGTACAAGTTGCTGGTGCACATCATAAGTCCTGGTTATGTGACCACTGATGCCAGGCAGACAACCTCTGAAGAGTATTGACAATGGCTAGGGCCACTTGTAAAGACACTACCCAGAAGAAGGCAATGGCAAACCATTTCGTAGAAAAAATTGCCAAGACCAATTATGGTCGCGGATAGAAAAAAGAGTAAGAACAATAGGCAAAGACAGACGTTAGACCATAATCGCCCTTGTCATATGACATGGCGCATAATGATAATAATGATGAATAAGGTTATAAGAAACACAGTGAATGGTAGGCCCCTAGACATACTAAGGAACAGAAAGATGTTAGTGTGCATGTCCATTGGTCCATGAAAACTACAGCATGTGTATATATGTGGGTGAAAATGTCATGAACATAATAGAATATAAAACCAGGGAGATTCACAAATGGAGTACTGTACATAGGGAGATAAAACATTGGTTAAGCCACAGATGGGTTACTGCATGCATTTCTTGTAGTCACACTATAGGAAGCATGTGACTACATGTAAAGGGCACAGGACAGTTTCATTAGTAACTTGCCTGGGATGGGGCAATTCAGCTATGAGGACAGATTCGATGGGTTTGGCTTGTTTTCCTTGAAGGGAGTAGGTTGAAGAGAACATGATTCAGGTATGCAAAATTATAAGCAGGCATGAACAGAATATATAGTAGTAGAGAAACTTGGCCCTGCAATAGAGTTGCTTACAACCAGACAGTGTAGGTTTAAGACAAGAGGTAGGACGTTATGACTGGAATTTCAAGAAGAATTTTTTAAAATCTGGAACTCAATGCCCGAGCGGGTGATGGAGGCAGAGCCTCTCGTGCATTTGAAATACTAAGCACGAAAGCCTTCAGGCAACTGCTGGGAAATGGTAAATATATAGATCAGTACTTGATGGCAGGCTCGGGTGTGGTGTGCTTGTGTTGTATAACTCTGTGATTTATAACTTCTATTGTGTTTATTCCCAGTGAAAGTGTGAAGGGATTATGCAATTTAAATGAATGAATAACTCTGGAATTTTACAACAAAACCCCATAAATTGCAGTAATAATCTTGCACAGAAACATTTTTAATGATTCTATTACTAAATAAACTGAAAATATTTCCTTGGATGTGCGCCTTTGAGAGCAGCTTGCCATGCCGTGACAGTGTTGCTCCTCGCTTGAAGAAATCCAACAAGGTCACTCTGTCCAAAGCGTTAACTGCAAATTCCCTGTGACAAGCCTGCGGTGTTTGTGTAACCTCACGGCATGAGAAAAGGCCATTCAGCCCCATAGCGCTTTACAGTGCCAGTGATCTGAGTTCAATTCCCGCTGGTGCCTGTAAGGAGTTTGTAACCCTGTGATTGCGTGGGTTTCCTCCGGGTGCTCCATTTTCCACTCTCATTCCAAAAAACACTCGGGTTAGTTGGTTAATTGGTCACATGGGTGTAACTGTGTGGTGTAACTGAAAGGACCTGTTACTATGCGGTAACTCTAAATAGCCCCATGTGTCAGTACCCAGTCTTGCTTGTTTAGGTGTCCATCACCATCAGGAATTGAATGCAACATGCGGTGATGCACCACCCAGCAACCCCTGTGCCACAACATCTACTCCCTCCCAGCAGCTACCCCCACCCCACCATTGCCCGCACTCACCCGATTCGCTCTTGTTCCATCTCCTCCATCTTCTCTGCCCGGGCGATCACTCGGTTGATAATTTCCTTCTCCTCCTCGGTCAGCTCCTCGTTCTTCCGCTGCTGCTCAGTTTTGTTTGTGTGTACCGACCAGCCGGCTCCCAGCCTGTCACAGGATTGCAGGCAAGGTTTATAGGCACATGAACCCACACACACCCAACGTCCCTAACTGCCAAAGGCAGCCGGACAGTCAGGCCCACCAAACGAGCACTGGGTGAAGCTCATCACTCTCACTGCTGTGAAGTAGAGGCAATTCCTCCAAAAACAGCCCACTCACAACAGACAACTCATGCGCCACCTTTCTGACTGTACTGACATCTCCAATGCTACGGTTTCTTGGATATCAGATGTCATTCAGAATTTTACTCAGGTTCCACCTGTGTCCCCAGGAGTGCTGACTCTTGGATTTTCCCCAACAGAAAAAATCATGGCTAACACACACACAAAATGCCAGAGGAACTCAGTTGGTCAGGCAGCATCTATGGAAAGGAATAAGCAGTCAACAATCAGGCTGAGGCCCTCCCTCAGGACGGAAAAGGAAGGGGGAAGAAACCAGAATAAGAAGGTGGCTAAATTTGACTCCAATTCCACACTAGCTCTTGACTGCCGTCTAATGGTAGTCCAGCAAGTTGATCAGTTCAAAAGAATCACAGCCAAGCATTCAAAGAGTTCACTTTCCAACATATTGAGGAAGAATTAATGAATTTATAGGAATACACTGGTGTCATTTTTGATTTAAGCTCTGTGTTTCCTTTATCAGTTAACTGGAATCTTAGTATTTCATAATTTCTTTATCTGAATGCACAATAATTTATGAAGCAACATTTTTATTAATATTTTATAGGAACATAGACAACTGTTATGCAAACATTGCAGGATTCCCTACAATGACAACAGATAACTCTTCAACAATAACCACCATTGTCACATCATTAGGAGCGGAGAAGGCTGGTGGGGAGAGGACCATGATGAGGAGTGAGTGGGATTGTCCCTGGATTCTGAGAGTATTTGCAATAACATGCATAATTAGTGCTATTAATTCAAATTGCAAAGAAAGCACGGCAGTGCCTCTACTTCCTTCGGAGTCTGCAGAGATTTGGCATGACATCTAAAATTTTGATAGATATGTAGTGGAGAGTATATTGACTGGCTGTATCCTTTGTGCGGAAAATCCTACAAAAAGCGGTGGATTTGGCCTAGTACATCACAGATGAAGCCCTCCAAATCACTGAGCACATGAAGTGCCGTCACAGGAAAGCACCATCCTTCATCCGAGTTCGCCACCCGTCAGGCCATGCTCTTTTCTTGCTTCTGCCATCAGGTAGAAGGTACAACAGCCTCAGGACTCGCACCACAAGGTTCAAGAACAGTTACTACCCTTCAACCATCAGGCTCTTGAATAAAAGGGGATAATTACACTCACTTGCTCATCCATTGAAATGTCTCCTCAATAATGATTTCACTTTAAGGACTCTGTATTTTATTATCTCGTGATCTTGTTACTTATTGCTACTTAGTTAAATCTGCACTTGCACAGTTTTATTGTCTTCTGCACTCTGGTTGATCTTTAATTGAATCTGTTACAGTTACTATTCTATAGATTCATTGAGCATGCCCAGAAGAAAATGAACCTGAGTTGTATATGGTGATATAAATGTATTTTGATAATAAAATTAACTTTTAACTTTGAGTCATTTGGATTGTGTATCCAACAATCTATCTGGCAAGTTGTGCAGAGGTGATGCACATTACAGTGCACGTTGCAACGTAATGGCGTACAGAATCATTACTGACACCTGAAATATGTAGTGTAGTGTCACTAGGTCTAAATCCTGGAATTCTCTCTCCTACGAACTGTGGAAAATCTTCACTCGTGGTTCAAAAAGGGAACTCACTAACATCTTGCAAGGAGTTTTAGGGTGGGAAATAAATGCTTGACGTTATACGGGACATAGCAGTCCACTTGATAGGCTCTCCATCCAGAATCAGAATTATTATCGGTGACTTATATGACATGAAGTTTGTCATTCTGTGGCAACAGTACATTGTAAAGACATAAAAGTTACTGTAACTTACAAAATAAATAAATATTGCAAAAAAGGGAACAAGATACTACTTAACCAGCCAATCCATCTTGCTCCTGTACACCTCATTGTCACCATTTGATGTTTTACCAACAATAGCGATGTTTTCTGCAAATTTACGGATACCATTTGAGCTGTGCACAGCCACACAGTTATGAATCTAGAGAGAGAGGAGCAGTGGGCTAAGAATTCATCCTTGAGATGTGCTTGTGTTGATTGCCAGTGAGGAGATATTACTTCCAATCCTCACTGACTGTCGTCTCCTGATGAGTAAGTCGCCTGTGTTGATGGTCAGTGAGGAAATATTACCTCCAATCCTCACTGACTGTCGTCTCCTGATGAGTAAGTCAAGGGTCTAGTTGGGAGATATTGAGGTCCAATTCTGCATCCACATCCACTCACTCACTCCACCACCAAAGCACAGTAGAGGTAGTTTGTACCATCTACCAGACACACTGCAGCACCCTGCCGAGACTCCTTAGTAGTCATAGTCATACTTTATTGACACTTAGACAACACATTCTAAACTCAAAACCTCTACAAGGGCAGAACGAACATGGGAACATGAACACCCTGAAAGTGGCCCTCCAAGCCACTCGCCATGCTGAAGTGGAACTATATCACTGCTCCTTCACCATTTCTGGGTCAAAATCCTGGCATTCTCTCCAGAGCAGCATTGTGGCTATAGCCACACTCAGGGACCATAGCAGTTCCAGAAGGCAGCTCATCACCCCCTTCTCAAGTTCAACCAAGTCCACCAGAGAAAGCAGGATCTCCCAGTGGCCACACATTTCAATTCCACATCCCATTCCCATTCTGATATGTCTATCCACGGCCTCCTCTACTGTAAAGATGAAGCCACACTCAGATTGGAGGAACAACACCATGTATTCCGTCTGGGTAGCCCCCAACCTGATGGCATGAACATCGACTTCTCTAACTTCCGCTAATGCCCCACCTCCCCCTCGTACCCCATCCGTTATTTATTTATATACACACATTCTTTCTCTCACTCTCCTTTTTCTCCCTCTGTCCCTCTGACTATATCCCTTGCCCATCCTCTGGGTTCCCCCCACCCCACTGTCTTTCTCCCTGGGCCTCCTGTCCCATGATCCTCTCATATCCCTTTTGCCTATCACCTGTCCAGCTCTTGGCTCCATCCCTCCCCCTCCTGTCTTCTCCTATCATTTTGGATCTCCCCCTCCCACTTTCAAATCTCTTACTAGCTCTTCTTTCAGTTAGTCCTGACGAAGGGTCTCGGCCCAAAACGTCGACTGTACCTCTTCCTAGAGATGCTGCCTGGCCTGCTGCGTTCACCAGCAACTTTGATTTGATGTGTGTTACAGGCAATTAAACATTAGGTCAACCTGCACAGCTCACATCCTTTCAACTAATCCATTATAGACATGAGAGGTACTGCAGATGCACAATGTGCTGGAGGAGCTCAGCAGGCCAGGCAGCATCCATGGATGGGAATCATCAGGAGGGTCTCAGCCAGAAACATTGACTGCTTAGATGCTACCTGACCCACCGAGCTCCTCCAGCACTTTGTGAATAATCGATTGTATCCTTAGGGGAAGGCAGTTGAAAGGTTCATCTGACAGGGAATAGCTTGTTTCCCAGGGCGGAAATGTCTAATATCAGAGGCCGCACATTGAAGATGGCGGGGGTAGGTTCAAAGGGGAGATTTTACTCTGAGAGTGGAGGATGCCTGGAATGCGCTGCCTGGTGTAGTGGTGAGGCAAATGCACTAGAAGCTTTTAAGAGATGGTTGGATACATACATAACTATGAGGAAGATGGA